>NC_080187.1:106452029-107053815 GCF_030028045.1 Hippopotamus amphibius kiboko
GGTGCTGGGAAAACTGGACAGCTACATGTAAAAGAATGAAATCAGAACCCTTCCTAACACCGTACACAAAAATAAACTCCAAATGGATTAAAGACCTAAATGTAAGGCCAGACACTATAAAATTCCTAGAGGAAAACATAGGAAGAACACTCTTTGAGGTAAATAACAGCAAGATCTTTTCTGATCCACCCCCTAGAGTAATGGAAATAAAAACAAAAATAAATAAGTGGGACCTAATGAAACTTCAAAGCTTCTGCACAGCAAAGGAAACTATAAGCAAGACGAAAAGACAATCCTCAGAATGGGAGAAAATTTTTGCAAACGAATCAACACACAAAGGATTGATCTCCAAAATATATAAACAGTTCATCCAGCTCAATATCAAAAAAAACAAACAACCCAATCAAAAAATGGGCAGAAGACCTAAATAGGCATTTCCCCAAAGAAGACATACGGATGGCCAAGAGGCACATGAAAAGCTGCTCCACATCACTAATTATTAGAGAAATGCAAATCAAAACGACAATGAGGTATCACCTCACACCGGTTAGAATGGGCATCATCAGAAAATCAACAAACAGTAAATGCTGGAGAGGGTGTGGAGAAAAGGGAATGCTCTTGCACTGCTGGTGGGAATGTAAATTGATACAGCCACTATGGAGAACAGTATGGAGGTTCCTTGCAAAACTAAAAATAGAACTACCATATGACCCAGCAATCCCACTACTGGGCATATACCCAGAGAACACCATCATTCAAAAAGACACATGCACTCCAATGTTCACTACAGCACTATTTACAATAGCCAGGACATGGAAGCAACCTAAATGTCCATCAACAGACGAATGGATAAAGAAGATGTGGTACATACATACAATGGAATATTACTCAGCTGTAAAAAGCACGGAAACTGGGACATTTGTGGAGACATGGATGGACCTAGAGACTGTCATACAGAGTGAAGTGAGTCAGAAAGAGAAAAACAAAGATTGTATATTAACACATACATGTGGACTATAGAAAAATGGTACAAATCAACCAGTTTGCAAGGCAGAAATAGAGACCCAGATGTAAAGAACAAACATATGGACACCAAGTGGGGAAAGCGGAGAGGGTTGGGGGAGAATGAATTGGGAGATTTGGATAGCAAATTCTATACTCCAAATATATGCAGTTTATTGTAAAAAATAAAAAAAATTAATAAAAAAGAAAAGAAAAGAAAGGGAAAAAAAAGGAAACCTGCAATTACACCAGGCTCACCCGGATTATCCAAGATAGTCTTAACTGCACCTGTAGAGTCCCCTTTGCCACGTAAGGTAACATTTTTCACAGGTCCCAGGGATCAGGATATGGGTATCTCTGGGGCTATTGTTCTGCCTCCTACAGTGTCTATAAGACACACAGGCAAGTTAAGAACTTCTGTTTCTTATCATTCTTTCTGATATTCGAAACATATCAATGACATCCTCCACAACACAAAATAATGTGCCATGTTCTTCAATTTTGTTAAAATCTAATTTAGCTAATTATTACCCTTGAGATTCACAGTCACCTTCTAGAGAATAGGGAAACATTATAATCATAAAAACTCAATGAAACATGATAATTAATATACACAGAGCTAAGAGACTGAAAAGTTTAGAATTTATACAAAATTGGCACAATATATTGAATAAAGCAAAATGATTTCAATGAGCACATGTATCTTATATCCCTCTGAAATATCAACATCAAAGCTCTAGTGAACAAATTCAGAAGTCTCTTTTCCCAACAAGAGGACACCTAGATAATCTGTCCTTAAATCGAGGTCAAAGCTGATTGACATTAGCAGCACTACAAAAAGTGGTACAAGAGTTAAATTTTATTTCTTTTTAATCTTATTAAATGTCTCTCAAGTTGCCACATGAGGTTGGAAAATGTATGCAATGGTCATTCTCTGGCACACACACCACACTCTCCTTCTCTCTCTTTGCCAGAGAAGTACTAATATGTTTATTTGATATTCTTAGATGCTTAAAAATCTAAAATAAAATGTGAAAGTACAGTAGCAAGTGTTTGTAACTGATCAATTCAGGCTGCAGCTCAGTCTCTTCTGCCACACGTGCTCTCTTGTTCCCACCTTAGAAAAGAGATTGGGGTCAGTGAGCATCTCAGAGTCTGACTTGATGGCAGGAGATAGCTTTTGTTCCTTCAACATTGAGCCCGTGGCCTCTGTTATGTTCTTTTGTAAATACCTGATTCTTCGGTGTATTTACAACCATAAGGTACCTTACATCCTCTGAGAGATTAGTGGTGACTACCTTCAAGTAATACCCATTAACATGAATTATTTTAACCATATAATTTGTTTACATGATTTTAAAGCTCTAAAATAGCTTTGTATATGAAGAGGATCATAGTTTTCTCTTTTATAATAAATTTTATCATATGTGTACTTATACATACACATCATATACATATACACCATGTCAAAAAGTCAGTTTTAAAAAAAAAAAAAAGAACAGATTAGCAGAAATGTCTCTACTTTCTGATATAAATGGTTGTAATGCTATAGCTCAGGCAGGCAAAGTTTTCAGCTACTTTTTGCCTTGTTGCTTTTTATTATAAAGCTGCTGCAGAATTCATTTTATTCTAGAATAAAAATCATATTATTAGTCCCAAAATAAAATAATTTAATAGAAAAAATTCTCCATATAGTCTTAAACACTTTTGTAGAGTTGTGGTTTCATAATCAAACTTGAAGCTCTCTTAAATCCAATGGACTTTAATAGCCAATTTTTGTCCTTTCCCTCATTTACATACAAATTCTTTTCTCCTACTTAAAGGCCATCAAATTATCTTAAATTAGTGATGAGGTGGGACAATGGGAAAAGTGAAATAGTCTAGGAGATGAAATAATTATTGCTTTTGCAGTTCAGTGCGGATGACTGCCTTTGGGTCTGGGCTATTTAACAAAGGAAGCTTGGAAGGGGCCCTGCCAGCCTGTCTGCATCCCAGGAGCCCCACTGCCATGGCAAGCCTTTCAGTGGCGAGTTGCTCCTGAATAACCATTTACACATACAGCACTCTAGCCCCATTGCAAGATTATTATTACTCTGGATAATTCTGCTGCACTAGATTAAATATGTGAAGTTGAGAGTCTGTGTATGTGTTTGTTTACTTGCTTTTATTATTCATTACTAGGAGAAAAGTTAAAAGAAATCTGGGGAACTGGTGTGGTACAGTGGGGGTCAGGAAACCTGAGTCCTGGTCTCAGGTGGATAACAACCACTGCTCCCCTCTTACGGGATCTCAAGTGAAGAATTACCCCTTGGGGCCTCAATCACCTCATTTTTTTGTTTTGTTTTTTGTTTTTTTCAGAAACATTCTTCTTCCTCTGATATAACTATCCAAGAATTGTGATTTTTACAGTTTATAAAACAGAGGGTAATTATTTAGTAAACATGGATGTACATTAGTCGTATGACCTTAAAGGGAAGGTTTACATATACTTGGATATGGGTGAAGATGTCTTTATTTCAATCATGTAAACTAATATTCATGAATTCTCTCTTTGCTATTATGAAGATACATCAAGATTTTAATGAACTGTCATCTTTTTATCCTTAAAAAGCCATTGGCACAACTATTTAAAATTCAGAATGATCCTCTGTCTTAATTTACTACAAAAATAGATTCCCCCTACCTCCCACCCCATACTGTGCTCCACGGATCTTGGAAACCTTAATATACAGATTTCATTTGGGGCTCTAGTTGTCAGATATATTGTTTCTCAAATATTTTAATAAACCATAAAATAAAAATTAGAGTAAAGCAGCTGACATAGCATCAATGAGACAGTGTTTCTGATTTAAAGGTTATTTAAAAATGTAGAGTAAAATGGGAAATGCAATTCTCTTAACAGCTGGAGCCACATCTCCTCCTTGCCGGTTGCCCTGAGAATACTGCTAAGACTCCAAGAGACATCGTTTTGGGTGACACCGAACTGTGGTACATGAGAGAGAAGTCTGCCAGTTTCTGCAGATAGGGAGAGGATCATGTAGAAAGTAGAAGAGAAAGAACTGGGGTATGGACCCAAGAGAAAAGTAAAAGAGCAGGGATGCAGTGTGAACTTTGCCCAAGTCATTTTAGTAATGACTGCAATTATTAAAGCCTGGGCGGGAGAGAACTGAACACTGAGAAGCTGGTCTCTGCCTCTAGACTAGAGACTGGCACACATCCCTCCAAAGGGGCCAAAGAGCAAACATTTCAGGCTCTGCGGGTCACGTGGTCTGTGTCGAAGCTACTCCACCCTGCCCTTGTGCATCACGCCGCCCTCAGTGTGTGAATAAGAGGAATGGCCCATGGCTGTTCTAATAAAACTTTATTTTGGACACCAACATTTGAATTTAATAAACTTTTCATGTTTCACAAAATATTGTTCTTCTTTTAACTTTTTTCAACCACATAAAAATGTAACATCCACTCCCAGCACGAGGCCAGCCTACGGGTGAGGGTCATAGTTTGCCAGCTCTTGCTCTAGACTCAGGAAGGGGCAGAAGAAACAGGAGCATTTGCCTGGATGATGAGGAAGAGACCACAGTCTGGACTGTCACTGACTGGGAAGTAAGCTTTGGCTGAGCTTAATCAGATACCTAAGAAGTAGCTAAGTCCCTAGGGACGTTGAGATTACAGGGAGAACAGATTGGAAGTGTTGGATAGGTGTATTAATTAGAACTCTGCAAATAACTCAAAATAACTTTGACCAGTAAGAGAAAAAAAAATAGAGAAAGGTGGAATTCGTGTAAGGACACCATGTGTCTCATTGAAAACAAGACAGTACGAACTAGAAGGGCTGGCTTTGAAAGTCCTAAGGGAAAGGACTCCAGGAAAGAAGAGCAGCTTGAGTGAAGGGTCAGAGGCAAGAGTAAGTTAGAGGTGCTGTGTATTACCACAGAGAAGTCAGGCTACGGGACCAAAAATGAAGCTGCGGCCCCACCCCGTCTCCTGCTCCCCCCGGCTTCCAGCAGGACCACATCTGAGGCCAGAACAGAGCAGGCAGGCCCAGCATACCTCAGCTGAGATGCAGACCCCCCAGAAACCAAGAGCCTGGGGAGAGGCCCGAGGTCCCATCAGCTGAGGTCAAGGGATTCCAGTGATGAAGGCTGCCAGCCTGTCAAGATGCGGAGCACAGACAGATGCCCTCCTGGCTGCACGACCAACTCCTGGGACCAGGTGGGGCTTTCCTTTCTCTCTCCCTGTCCATTTCCTCCACCTCTGAGGAGGAAGAGAAACTCTAACAGCAGTCAAGGTGGAAAGGGCTCCAAAGACACAATTAGGGCACTGGAAAAGGAGGTGGATTAGCTTGGAATGCAAGGAAAACAAGGAAGAAGTTCTGGGTTGAGTCATCTGCTGGGCTCTGGCCCTTCTGCACCCTGTTGGCCGACTTCTCTTGCTGGGAGCTGGTCCCTGCATGGCAGGTGCAGGGGGACCAGCAGAGATGCTCTAACACCTACCAGGACCACTCCTGGGTTCATCTGTCCCTGCCCTTTCCCATCCGCAGAGCGACAGGATGGTGCCGCATCGGCCTCTTAGAAGTGGAGGCTTAATGGTGTGCAGGAGGAGCCCTGCCAGCTCTGGGCTCGCGAGCTCACCAGGATGACCCCGAGGCTCTCCTTCCTTGGGACCCATGGGGAGTGAGCTTTAGCTGCGTGACTAACAGAGAACTCAGGGGTTCAGCACCTGAAAAGAATCTGTTTCCAGCAGAAAGTAGTGAGCAGTCCATGCTGGAGGGCAGGCTGGCCTTCTGAGGCTTGAGCCAGGCAGAGGGCAGAGGCAGGCCCAGCACACAGTGGGGCAGCAGGTCCAGGGATGCAGCAGGGAAGAAAGGCCCAGAATAACGGGAAGGGAGGAAATGAGATGGGAAACAGGGTTCACTCTTTTCAAAAGAGAACATTTCCCTTTTAAAAGGTCCAACAGGTAATCTTGGTGCTGGACCCTACAGTCTGAAGAAGAAAGAAAAAACTCCTCAGATGGGTCCTCAGAAAACAGTCCAAGTCTGATGTCTGTTCCCATGCAGACACCACTCTAGAACCAATCAGAGGGAAGGCAGCATCCATGCTGGGACCAACATGGACCAAAACAACCAGGACATCAATCCTCCTTCTTAGATCACAAACTGACCATTAGCTGGAGAGAGGGAGTGCTCCATTAGATACAGGCTAGGAGGTTTCCTGCTTTTCTCCCAAGCGGCTGTGGGATGAGGAGCTGAAGAATTAGAAAGACAAGGGGACATAGTTTCAGGGCATCTGAAACGTGTAGAACACAGGGCCCCTGGGCCTCAATGGACATGCCTCCTGAGAGCAGGGATGCACCCCTTCTTCTTGCTTACATAGAGACGCATTCTAAGGGGGTCAGAACCCCAGGAATATGACAGCCCTCACCAGTATTCCTGGAAAAAAACACTAAGTGGGACATATGGTCAATGCACATGTTCCCTACTTCACGCGCGATATTGGCTTAGAGTAGAAAAGAAAATGCAAAAAGACAAGACATTGCAAGTCTTCTGAATGTTTGATTCACTTGCTAGAGGCAACAAGGAACCATCAGTAGATGCTCTCTGCATCTTGTCTGTCCATTTGGATCCACCATGTTAGTTAACTCAGACTGAAAAGGTAGGATCCGGGCTTTACCAATGGTGTCCTGTCCTTCTGAACAGGTTTGAAAATCATTGGTTCAAGAGCTATGTTAAGGAATAATGAGATTTCCTGACACCAGCTTAATGTAGTCTTAGTCTCTGAAAATATGCTGTATACAAGCACTATTTAGTGACCACATATTCTCATCTGTATTCAGTATGTGTGTATTACATAAGTATCCTCTGTTGGACAAAAACTGTCCCACGTGCAGACACATACACACACACATACAAAGACTCAGCTCTTTTCTTCAAGGAATTTACAAGTGATTGGTGATTACTACTGTCAATTACTACGGTAATTATTCATATCATATTATATCAGATACTATTTCCAAAGGTATTTTTTCAGTCAAATCTCTTAAAAGCTAATTTTAGAGATAAAAATTCCTTTTCAGGGAAAAAAAGTCATTGGGAATTTCTAAAAGCACAGAAAGATCATATACAGATAAGGTAAGAGAATCAAGAAGCAAGGAAAGCTCTCAGACCTTCCCTACATCTTCTTATCACCTCTGCAATCATTCAGATGGCCAATGTGGGCTACAGAAGGATCAGACTAAATGCCATGATGAAGCCACACTCTTCCACCAAATCATCTTAATTATCAAAGGAAAATCATAATCCCCAAAAAATGTTTCTTTAACTATTTACTAACAAAGAATCAGTTCTATTTGTAACCTAATGTTACTGTCTTAACCATGTTCTCTATATTAGAAGGGCTACATGTTTTATTGAAAACCACTCTTTTTCCTAATATTATGTAACTGAATTTTTTTTCAGTGTGTTGCTGTGGTATTCAACAAAATAATAAAACTAATTTTAGTTGAAGGACCTGTGATAAGCTCTGAGCCTTTGCAGACCTGGTTAATCATAATATGAAGAAAAACAAAAGCTAGCTTTAGAAAGTCTGAAAATTGGAGATCTGGAATTCGTAACCATCAAGTGTTGGAAACATGATCCAATCTCCCCTTCCTCCAGCATGCAAATTTATCTTCCAAATTAAGGAGGGAAAATACTAATAAAATATTTAAGGTTCATGTTTCTTTTCTTTGAAGTAATTGGTAGAGAACCTGGATGAAGAAATAAGTGGGGGGGTGGGGGAGGGCAGGGAATGCTAAAATGACATGACACTTCACTCAACATGTGTTCAGTGCGATGCTCACGCCAATCCCGGTGCTGGGGGTGGGGACACACCTGTGAGCAAAACGTGGACCCGTCTTCCCAGGAGCGAGCATTTGCAAGCGTTGGAGAAAACATTTCCTGGTAAGGAGATGACTGGCTCCTCTGTCTTCCATCCCTGACCACACCCTAAATCCTACAGGCTAAATGGACAGGAAAGTGACTCAACAGTCCTTCCAACTCAATGCATCCCCACCTCCACCATCCCCCTAACAAAGCCCACCCCCTCATGCACCACACACCTCACCAAACAGCTCCAGTCCCACAAACTGGGACACCCTGGCTCCCCCGGCTCCTCACATTTTCTCTCTTACCTCCATCATGTGCCAAGCCCTGACTGTTCTACCACAGAAATAGTTCTTCACTTCATCTTCTCATCCATCTCACTGCCCTCTCCCCAGTGTAAGTCCCCATGATTTTGGCGGTGAACTAATGGAAACAGAGCCTCTTCCCATCTCCCTGCCCTTAAGTCCTCTGCACTAACATGAGCTATCTTCCTAAACCACGTGAAGACGTGGTCATGTCTCACTGCCCTGCCTGAGGACCTTAACTGAGAAGTTTTGCCATGCTCATTTGAGTGGCATTCAAGCCCCTACAACCTGGCTCAGCTTAACATGTAGACTCCACTGCACTGCATGCATGCACACACCTCACGCTGCATTGTACTACAACCTGTTCTTCCAAAATCCAGGTTGGATGCCAAACATCCAAAGCTCCACCTCACCAGTCCACGTGCAGGGATGCTCTCGGGGTCACCACCACATCCCACACTACACATGTCTGAACTCTCTGGGAAACCAGAGGAGCAGGGGCTTGTGGGAAACTCATCCTTAAAGCAAAAGCAGGTGAGTGGACATGATGTGATCAGATGTTGGCAAATTTTAAGACTAAATGACAAATCTGAATGTGCAAGCTCCTTAACATCCGAAGGGGACAAATCCAAGTGCAAAGCTGGCAAAAGTTCATAAGGAAAAGGCGTGCTTTCGATACCTGGTATTTAATCTATCTGCAGAATCATCATGGCCCACTCGTGATTCTTGGCTTGGTGTTTGTTTGAAGGACTCAGAATTTCACTCTCACAGGTTTAGAAACACAGTCTTCTGTGGCACTTCCCTGGTGGTGCAGTGGTTAAGTATGCAGGGGACATGGGTTCGATCCTGGTCCGGGAAGATCCTACATACCATAGAGCAACTAAGATCGTGTACCACAACTACTAAGCCTGCGCTCTAGAGCCCATGAGCCACAACTACTGAAGCTCGTGCACCTAGAGCCTGTGGTCCACAACAAGAGAAGCCTCTGCTCACCGCAACTAGAGAAAGCCCACTCACAGCAACAAAGACCCAACGCAACCAAAAAATTTTAAAAAAAATAATAAGAAGAAGCACAGAACTTTTCAAGGTTGAAGTCCCACAGAAGGCCACATCACAGCCCATTCATAACAGGAGAACATTAGGAAATGTCGTTTGTTTAGAAAACAAGAATCTATTTCTCTTTGGTTGGTTTCAAATGTTTTGCGTAGCATTTGTTTCATAATGTTCTCTCTTTGGCATACTTCCTAACTCTGATTTTTTTAGTTAAAAAAAAATGACTGCCATGCAAAGGAAGCTAAAAGCAGCATCTGCTATTTTATACAAGCAGGCTTATCCTGGCATGTCAGGACACCTAATCCCTCAACAGAGGAAGCCCTGGGTGAGCAGCTGTGAAACGCACATTCATTACGGTCTTATTCCTCGAATGTCCAAGGCATCTGCAACCAAGAACCAGTTACCACGGTAGGCTATTAATCATCAGTGCTGCCCAGAACAGGAGGGAATCTACCTGTATCGTCTTCCCTACATTTCTCTCCAAGAGACACATAAATAAATAGCTGGTCCTATAAGGGGAGGCCAGTCTTGCGTAGGCTCTGAATAAACTGCACGTTTAGCCCCACTAAAGTTTCTCCCAACATAATGTGATATTTCATATAGTTTATCTGTACCTTTTCTAAGTTTTAGCGATAAAGCATAAATTCAAAATATCATATAAAATATTTTTACATTCCATAAAATACATCTTAGACTATTAAAAACTATGCAAAGTTTTTAAAGTATCAAGAGATCAGTTGCAGAAGTGTTTTTTTTTTAATTTATATATTTATTATTTTTTTGGGGGGTACACCAAGTTCAATCATCTATTTTATACACATATCCCCATATTCCCTCTCTCCCTCAACTCCCCCGCCACCCTCCCTCGAGTCCCCCTCACCCTCCCCATCCCAGTCCTCTAAGGCATCTTCCATCCTCGAGTTGGACTCCCTTTGTTCTACAACAACTTCCCACTGGCTATCTATTTAACAGTTGGTACTATATATATGTCTGTGCTACTCTCTTGCTTTGCCTCAGCTTCCCTGCAGAAGTGTTTTTTAAAAGCTGGTGTGTATCAGAAACTTAGTAACATGGCCAAGAACTGACATTTGAAGCCTAATCAATAATGTTTTTCCAAAATAAATACAACTTCCCATGGAAGAATGTTTTTCTTTTTAAGAAAGCTATGTTTAGTCAAGTACATCCAGATCTGTAACACTTTCATAGAGCCCTAGAAAACCATGAAACTGGAAAAAGGGATGCTATTTGTTCTAAATGGAAATCACAGAATAGGAAAACTAATTCTATCCACAAATGGGTAAAATTATATGAGATGGATTTTGACTCAAAATTGAAAGAAAGTACTGACAGTCCGATATCCTAAAATAGAATGTGGCACCTTGGCAAAGAGAAAACACAAGGAAATAGGATGGGGTGGGGTGGACTGAACCATCCTAAGTTCTCAGTGCAGAAATGAATGATTTGTAAGAAAGAAGACACCTAAAATTTAAATTTAGGGGTTTCCCTGTAATTTCATTTTAGGTGTTGTCACCTGCTCCACTATTCCACATCTGTAACAAAGATAGCTACACATAGGACTCTGAGGAGCAAAGGATGTGAACCATGCCCCCCAGGGCAGTAGAATGCAGGGAAAGGGACAGCACAGGGGGAAAGCAGACACAGAATGGAAGTGGAGAATCCAGAGGAAATGGCGGTTCAGAGCCACTGGAAACTAAAAGGAAATGTAAGTTTCCCAGAACTCACCCGAGATGTTAGGAGCTAAACACAAAATGGAAGATTGAAGCCAATTTTTCTTTGGGTTTCAGAAGACAGTCTGAGCCCAGAACATATCTAGATTACCATTTATTTATCCAAAATTTATCGAGTACCCACTGTGCGCCAGCCCCCATTCTAGGCTTTGGAGAGAAGGTGTAACAAGTGGCTGGAGTAGAGTGAGTCAGGGAAAGTAGTAGGAGATGAGGCCAGAGAGCTGCCAGGGCAGGTGACAGAGCGTGGTGGAGGGATGGGGGTCTCAGTAAGATGGAGAGGCACTGGAGAGGATTTTTTATTTGAATTACAGTTTCTGGACATTATTATCTAAGTTACAGATGTACAACATAGTGATTCACAACTTTAAAGGTTATGTTCCATTTATAGTTACTATAAAATATTGGCTATGCTTCCTATGTTGTACAATATATCCTATCATTAAAGTTGCTGCTACTTAAAAAAATGTATGTATATCTGATTACCTAACTTATATATAAAATACATATAAATATATGATTATCTAGCATATGTAATTATACATGAATTATGTATATCTGGTTACTAATTTACATATAATTACATATAAATTACACACATACATATATGTATATGTATATATAATTTCCTGGGCTGTGTCCATTTCTTGCCAATTTTTTTAGAGAATATGACAGAAGGCCTCTGTCTGCAGTTTTCAGAACAAAAACAAAAAAAATTCACATTCCTGGTTGATACCACAGGGTCCAGAAAGATTTCAGATTTCTAAGACTGATAGGTTCAGAAATTTTATATTTCTCTTAGCTTTGTGGTCTGTCAGGCATAAGCAGAACAAATGAAAGGGACAGATCTCCAGTAGAGAAATGATAATACTGCAGAAATTAGGCTTTTCCTGTGAATTGTGAAAATAAAGGATGAGTTCTTTTGCATGGGTGATCCAGGATGAACCTCTCTTCCTATGTCCATAATTATTACCTCATCACTTAACGCACACATGAACCTACCCTAGAACTATCTGGAAATTTTGCTATTTTATAGTTTTTTTCTTAATTCTAAAACCCCAATTCTGTCTCTGGAGATGGTTTTAATGTGCTCTTTAATTACAGGCAGGAAGATGATCTAAACTCTAGATCCGAAAATAAATACTAAATTCCCTTCCAATGTATGATTATATGCTTCCTACTTTGTTTTAAAATAAAATAAAATGATTACTATCAGCTAAATTTATTAGACCTTTCCTGAAAATTTTTTTTTGTTAAATTTTTTAAGATTTCTCAATTTCAAAAAAAAAGTATGATAGAATTACAGTCGGAATTAAATTGGGAATTATTTTCTATTAATATTCAATGAAAACAGTTTATTAAATATCAATTTTAACCCCTTTTAAATTTATTGATTAATACATGTTACTAACAGTCTGCTCCTTGAGTTGGATACTTTGCACTAGAGTAATAGAAAATCTGACCCAGGGTGGCTTCCACACACGGTATTCACTGTTAATTCACAGATACTGGATGAGCCAGCCGTGGTTGGTCCATGATGATGGGGGGGGGGGGTGAGGGGGTGGACCCTGCTGCCCTCCAGAGCTCTCATCCTCAGCCTTGGTTGTGCCTCTCAGCTGTGCCCCATCCAGTCAGCACATAACGAATTCCTACACCAGAGAGAACATTTCCCTCCCAGCTCTGTCCTTTCAAGGTGGACAGCCTCACCTGGGAGCTTCAAAACATTGCCCCTTACATATCATTGGCCAAATTGGACTTCATGCCCCCAAGCCAATCAATCACGGCAATGGACAATGAGGTGGCCGCAATGGCACTGAAACCATCACGACTAAGCCCCTGGCCCGGCCACACCAGCACTCAGATAACCTCAGGGTTCTTTGGACAAGGAAACAGTAAGGAAACCCTGCAGTGTCTACAATATATATCTTGTCATACACTCTGTATCCATATGTTTGTAAATCTAAAGAAAACCCTAATGCATATCCTTATAGTTAATAAAGGAAGAGACTGAGGCTTCAAGAAATCCAATGATGTGCCCAAGTCACACTGCTCTTGGGGGGAAACTTTGAACGGAGGCCATGGCTCCCAACCACACCGTCCTTATACAGCCACACCAGGAGGATAACAAGGGCCGTGTCCCTGTGGCTGGAACACCAGTGATATGAGGCTCTGTTTGCCAAAATATGATTAGAGCTTCAGACTGCTTCTTGGGAAAAGATGCCCATGTTGTCTTCAGTACATCCTCCAAATAGTAGTATGTTTTTGTTCTTCCAAAGAAAAACTCTCTCTTAGTTGAGATGACAGGGACCATCAGTTCCAGAGAAGAGAAAATATTACCATTCCAGGCTCCCCATAAACAGGCACTGGGCGTCTGGAGACTGGGACAGGTCATATGTCTCAGGTGGCATATTTTGATGATTTGAGAGCCTCATAATTGTTTATTGACTCATGCCCAGCTTCACTTCATTTCTGCTCTAGGAGAAACCATTTTTCTATAATTTAGCGGTAAATGATTTTTGAATAATGAGAACTTGGAGGGAGGAAAGAGGAAGTTATATGAAGCGAGGCAAATAATTGAAGATGTTCATAATGCAAGTCATTCTTCTCCAGAAATAGCTCCTGCCAAACTCCTTATCTTTCTCTCTTGGGTGGTGGAAAAAAATAACAAAAACCAAGCTCTGTGTCATCTTAAGATATTGATGCTTGGATATTAATTGGCAGAGCAGCTGCTATTCATAAAATTAGGCAGGAGCACAATGTAATGTTCTCAACAACATGCTAATTAATTATTTCTGTCGATCTATTCTTACTAAGATTTCCAATTATTGGCATTATCTTCTGTCTGCAATCACCCAACAAGGAAAAGTGCAGTCATCTTTCTAAGTTTTTAATGCAATGTTTTAGGGTAATGTTTAAGAAGACTTTAAATCCCAAATGCTAATGAAACTGTAATGATATTGATAAGTGAGTAGAAGTGAAAAAGAAATGACACCATGGGGCCGTATGGCCAGTACTGCTTTGAATTTCTCATTAACATTGTTTCGTGGTAGTTGTCTCAAATTCCCTATTTTTTAAATGAAACTTCTAAAAGCTGTTTTAAGAAAAGTTCATTTTGGTATTGACCCACAAGAGTTTAGCAGAGGAAATGAATTACACATATTTTATTTAAAATAAACATCATCAAAAAGTCTGCAAATAATAAATACTGCAGAGGGTGTGGAGAAAAGGGAATCCTTACACACACTTGGTGGGAATGTAAATTGGTGCAGCCACTATGGATAACAGTATGGAGTTTCCTTAAACTAAAGATAGAGCTACCATATGATCCAGTAATCCCACTCCTGGGCATATACACCCAGGGGAAAAATATGGCCTGAAAGGATATATGCACCCCAATGTTCATTGCAGTACTATTTATAATAGCCAAGGCAAAGAAGTAACCTAAATGTCAACTGACAGATAAATGGATAAAAAATATGTGGTATATATGTGTGTGTGTGTGTGTGTGTGTGTGTGTGAGGTGGAATATTACTTGGCCATGAAAAAGAATAAAATAATGCCATTTGCAGGAACATGGGTGGACCTAGAGATGATCATACTAAGTGAAGTAAGCTAGACAGAGAAAGACAAATATCATATGATATCACTTATAAGTGGAATCTTAAAAAATGATATAAGTGAACTTATCTACAAAACAGAAATAGACCCACAGGCATAGAAAACAAACTTATGGTTACCAAAGTGGGAAGGTGAGGGATAAATTGGGAGTTTGGGATTAACACATACACACTATTATATATAAAACAGATAATCAATGAGTACCTACTGTATAGCACAGGGAACTATACTTAGTATTTTGTAATAACCTATAAGGGAAAATAATCTAAAAAAGAATAAATATAAATATATATGTATGACTGAATCATGTTGCTGTACACCTGAAACTAATATAACACTATAAATTGACTATATTTCAATTTAAAAATAAAATATAGTAAAATAATCACACAAATGAGCTATCTCAGATGCCTTCATGTCTGCTTTTCTGGGCAAAAATACAAGAAGAGTCCCAAGAGGCAGAGTAAGGCACATGGTGAACTTCAAGTGCTTGTGGGAGATGAAAGAAAAGAACTAACGAATCTGTAGTCTGAAATTATGCAAAATGTTAATTCAGTTTTTCTATAATTTCTGTGCTCTGTGCTTTTTCTAATATGAGGGTCAGTCAAAAATTATCCTCACTCTGGCTGTAGAATTTATTTTAATTAATTTTTAGAAAAGACAAAAACATGATTTCTCAACATAATCTCCTTGCTTTTTAATATACTTTGTCCATCTGTCAACAAGCTTTCATATTCTTTCATGAAAAAATGTTTTAGGGCTTCCTAGGTGGCGCAGTGGTTAAGAATCCGCCTGCCAATGCAGGGGACATGGGTTCAATCCCTGCTCCAGGAAGATCCCACATGCTGCAGAGCAACTAAGTCTGTGTGCCGTAACTATTGAGCCTGTGTGCCGCAACTAACTGAAGCCCACACGCCTAGAACCAGTGCTCTGCAACAAGAGAAGCCACGGCAATGAGGCTCCCACACACCACAATGAAGCGTAGCCCCTGCTCGCCATAACTACAGAAAGCCCGTGTGCAGCAATGAAGACCCAACACAGCCAATAAATAAATAAACAAGTTAATTAATTTAAAAAATGTTTTAGGCCAAGCTACGAGCCACAAATGCACCACTGTCTTCACTTCTTCATCAGAAGTGAATCTTCATCCTCATAAGGCTGCTTTCAGGGGACCAAACAGGTGAAAGTCCATTGGAGCAAGTTCAGGACTATAGGGAGGATGCTTTAACACCTCAAAACGAAGTAATCCACAAAAGACTTAGGTTTCGAAAAGTTTGTGAGAGATGGGTACTGAAACAATTCACAGAAGAGCATAAACAGAAGGGTTCGGATATGTGCAAACAAAATTTGGACTGATACTCTAAGGAGGGTGGAAGTTTATTAAAGAGAATCATTACTGGTGATGAGACATGGATTCATCACTACGAGCCTGAGAGTAAATGGCAGAGTATGGAATGGAAACATCTTTAATCGCCAACAAAGAAAAAGTCCAAAAGTCAACCATCAGCTGAAAAATTGATGCTTACAGTTTCCTGGGTTTCTCAAGGGCCAGTATTGGAACTCTATCAGGAAAAAGGTTCAACACTCAACAGTGCTCTTTACAGTGAGATGCTTATTGAAGAGCTGAACCTAAACTTCGGAATAAACGCGGAGGACTGCTATCCAAGGGCGTTGTGATCTTGCATGACAATGCACATCCAAACACTTCTGCCCACGCTGTCGACACTCTGCAAAAACTTCGTTTTGAGGTGTTAAAGCATCCTCCCTACAGTCCTGAACTTGCTCCATCAGACTTTCACCTATTTGGTGCCCTGAAAGCAGCCCTACAAGGACGAAGATTTACTTCTGATTAAGAAGTGAAGACAGTGGTGTATTTGTGGCTCACAGCTCAGCCTAAAACATTTTTTCATGAAGGAATATGAAAGCTTGTTGACAGACAGACAAAGTGTATTGAAAAGCAAGGAGATTATGTTGAAGAATGGTGTATTTGTCTTTTCTAAAAGTTAATTAAAATAAATTCTACAGCCAGGGTGAGGATAATTTTTGACTCACCCTTGTATATGGCAAGGAATTCTCTTCCACATTTGATGTACTGTCTAAGAAAATTTGTCAATTCTTCCCAATTTTATCTTTTTATTTGTGCCTATTAGCTTAGAAATGTGTTTTCAAGTGCTTTACATAGCACTGGACATCAATCACAGGTAGGCATGGAAAAAAAACTATCAGTGCTCTGAGCATTTTAAATATCCCTTAGACCATCTACCATGAGAACACAGTTCTACTGGCCTGTATTAATGCCTTCCCTTTAGAGCTAGACAGCTCAGAGTACTGGGCCACCTACTCTCTCATTGTCCTCCTGGAACCCTGACCCTGGAAGTGGGTGGGGGGGGTAATTACTCCTATTCTACAGCTGAAGGTGGGGTGAGGTCCCGGGGGTCATGTGGAGCCTGGAACAGGACACAAGTCTTGGCATACCTGCCATTACACATGGTGAAAGGTTAGGGGAAAGGCTGGCAAAATGCCTTACTAGAAATGCAAATGGGAAATCGAACAGCTTCATCTGGTTTACTCACACCTGGGTCTACAAGGGCTGCCAAATCAATGCTGCCCTCTGTGTCCAAGCGATCCTGATACCAATTCAGGACCAGGCTGCTGCTCAGAGACCCTCAGCATGAAAACCAACCCTGCCCTTCACTGGTACCCTTCTTCTCTCTTGCTGATTCTTTTATTTTCTTTTCTTTAATATCCTAACATCTTGATGAAAACCCTGTTGCCATTGTCTATGTCTAGAAATGCCAAATGCAAGAGCGCTCTGACAACATTAACTTGCCTACATTTGTCTAACTGCAGATTAGAAGCCTCTTCTCTGTTAGCTGGTTTAAATGTAGCCCATGCAAATTATTCATGATGCCGCAAAGCAAGGTTTTTGAGAAATGTCTTGTTCCTTTCCACAATGTAACAGTGTACTGATACACACAGACTTGTGCATATGTCGTTATATGTGTATTTTTAATTGACTAAAAGTTTTCCCTGGCTCATGTTACAGTAGTTATTAACATAACATTTTGACTTTGTTGTAAAAGCAAACTAGTGTGGGGTGGAAAGGGATAAATTAGGAGTTTGGGATTAACATATACACACTGTTACATATAAAATAGCTAACCAACAAGGACCTACTGTATAGCACAGGGAACTCTACTCAGTACTTTGTAATAACTTATATGGGAAAAGAATCTGAAAAAAATAGATAAATATGTATGTATAACTGAATCACTTTGCTATACACCTGAAACTAAAACAATATCGTAAATCAACTATACTTCAATTAAAAAAAAACTTAGAAAATAAATAAATAAAAAAGAACAAAAACAAGCTAGTGAAAAACATTAATTTTTTGGCCATTCCTCAAAAAATTAAACACAGAGTTACCATATGACCCAACAATTCCACTCCTAGGTATACGCCCAAAAGAAATAAAAGTACACATGCACACAAAACTTGCCCACAATGTTCACAGTCGCATCATTCATGACAGACAAAAACCGGGAACACCTAAATGCCATCAACTGATGAACAGATAAACAAATGTGGAATGGCCAGACAATAGAATATTATTCAGAAATAAAAAATTATGAAGTACAGATACCTGCTACAACATGGACCAATCTTGAACCATTATCCCAAGTGAAAGAAGTCAGTCACAAAGGACCACATACTGTATTGATTCCACCTACCCAGAAGAGGCAAATTCATAAAGAGAGAAAGTGGATTAGCTGTTGCTTAGGGCTGGGCGTGGGGCCAGCTGGGGTTGATTGGGTAGCAACTGCTAATAAGGACAGATTTCCTTTTTGTAGTGCTAAAATGTTCTAAAATGTGGTGATGATTGCACTCTGCATATGTTAAAAAAGCACATAACTGTGCACTTTAAATGGGTGTATTTTATGGTATATAAAATATAGCCCAATAAAACTGTTTTAAAAAGGTACCTAGTGTCCTAGTCTGCTCAGGCTGCTATAACAATCTACCACAGAAGGGGCAGCTTAAACAGCAGACATTTACTGCTCATGGTGCTGGAGGCGGGAAGTCCAAGATCAAGGCTCAGGCAGATCCAGTGTCTGGTGAGAATCTGCTTCCTGATTCACAGACGGCTGTCTTCTCTCTGGGCCTCACAGGGCGGAAGGGGCAAGAGTGCTGGCTGGAATCTCTATTATAAGGGCACTAATCCCAGTTATGAGGCCTCCACTCTCTGACCTCATTACCTCCCCAAGGCCCCACCTCCTAATAGCATCACACTGTGGACTAGGTTTCAACATGTGAAAATTAGGGAAATACAAGCATTCAGTCTACAGCACCTGGAACACTCATGTCACATACTCTGATTTAATATTCAAGATCAACTTAGTCTAAAGACCTGGGTTCAGTTCCCAACTTTGTCACTAAGCGGGGCATGTCACTAATCTCTCTGTGTCTTACTGCTTCCTCCTTTTGTACAAAATAAGATTGATTTCACTAGTGACTTGAGATCAAGTTCAACTCTACCACCTAGGATTCTGTGGGTCTTGACTTTCACAAAGGCGGGATAAGAAAGATATCGTGCAATACAGAGAGGATGGCAACCTTGCATTGCTCGGGCCTATCTCTCCTAGGAGCCCCTGACATTGTGAGAGGCTGAGTCCCTGTGCGGGGGCGGCTTTCCAGGCAAGGGAAGTTTGAGCCAAGTAACTCATGTGGCTGTGACAGAGCCAGGATGTGCATGTACCAACCGGCTTGCAAGGCATTCAAAACTTCATTTTTAAAAATCTAATATGTGCCTGACACCCTTCCTGTAATGTCATCAGACTTTATAGAATCTGTAGACTTATAAAAGTTGAGTTAGAAATATTTTGTCCTATTTTACGTTTATGTGTTCCCCAGACTATGGGGTCTGAACGGTTTTCTTTTGTTTTGTTGGTATTTGCGAGAATTTTATAAAGCTCAGGGGACTTCCCTGGTGGCGCAGTGGTTAAGAATCTGCCTGCCAATGCAGGGGACATGGGTTCGATCCCCAGTCCGGGAAGATCCCACATGCTGCGGAGCAACTAAGCCCACGCGCTGCAACTACTGAAGCCCGCACACCTAGAGCCCATGCTCCGCAACAAGAGAAGTCAACACAATGAAAAGCCCATGCACCACAACAAAGAGTAGCCCCCGCTCTCCACAACTAGAGAAAGCCCGCTTGCAGCAAAGAAGACAATGTAGCCAAAAAAAATTAATTAATTCAAGAAAAAAAGAATATAAAGCTCATTGTTAAGTAGGTAAACCAGTACGTCATTTGAGATGCCACCAGCTCATTCTGATTATTTAAAAAGTGAGGGGAAAACATTTCTCCTGGCTGTACAACACTTTGGCTTTTAGCTTATTATAAATGAGCATTTTCCTTAGTTTCCTTTCACCCACCCACCCAAGCCCCACCTCTACATCCTTTCCCCACAGCAAAAGAAGTCTAGAAACCAAACAACAACAGAAAAGTTTTGTCATTTGATGAGCTCTCTAACCACCAAACACACACACAATTAAAATGAGAAAAAGCATATGTGCACAACCTGAAAGTTACAACACAGGTACTGATGACACTAATATTTGTAAATATTCACGGCAGGCATTCATGTAATACATGGGAGGCTCCCCTCCACGGGGGTAAGAATTAGATGGGTATAAGAGAACTCTATGCACACTTTCTCTGATCCTTTCTTTCACTCTTGAGAGAGGGTCACGGCACTGACAGGAGAAGAACCTGCATCCGTCTCTGAAATCACATCATGTGTCTCTCCTTCAATTCTTCCTGGTTCAGGTGCCCATAACCCAAAGCACAAAGCCTTCACAAGTTGCCCTTGAGCTGCTGTCTTGTATTATGCACCTCACCAGAGAGAGGCAAACACAGGCCACTAGGTTCAAGTCCCAATGATGCATCATTTTCATATGCAAAATGAAAAAGATAAAGAAACAGGGTAACAGTGATTCCAAGAGTGTGGTTTGAGATTTATCCCATCTCATATGCATGTTTTAACTCATTGTGACAAGAAGCTACATCTCAAAGTGGCAAAGTGATGACTGTCGATTTTCTATATTTAAAACTTTGTCGTCAAGAGGATGCACAGGTGTACCTGCTGTAAATCAAGGAACAAGACTGAAAGCCAATGGGGCACACCCTTTCTGCCACACTCAATAAAGATTCCTTTCCTCAAGCTGCAAGACATTGTTTGCTCTTCAAGGCAGGCCTAGAAGCATGTTTGGAAAACAAAGGACTTTTTAATTGCTGCTGACATGAATGAACTCTCTGAAACAACAGCTGTGTCTTGAGATTACGTTACAAGGCATGTGAGCAGGCTGCAAAGCATCCTCATAAAAAGACAAAGCCAAAGAAGCCTTTTATAGTTTCTGAAAAAAATTCCCAAGCCGAGAATGCCTAATTTCAGTTCCTGTGGGATGCAGCCATCGTATGTTGACGGAACGATATTGAGAAACAACCTTTGTATTGACTGCAGCAGATAAAAAGCAAAATCCAGGTTCATAGTTCGGGCAGGAGTAGGAAGTTGGTCGTTAAGATTATCCTTGTGTCCAGCCTAAAAGTTCGTCAGTGGCAAGGACATCTGGCTATTAAAATACTGTCCCAGGAGACTATTTCCTTCCTATCTTTCTGGTCACAGAAGGTCTGCTGCTGGGCATAAATTATGGACAGAAGAACTCATTTGGAGAAATATTGACCCAGTCATACTTCAAGGGTTTATTGCTACCCTGAGAGAAATGAACCTTGTGAAATTATACCTGCTGAACTACAACCAAGATCCTTCCAAAGACAGACCTCAAAGGGATAGGAGAAGGTTAAGGGTGGGGGAGGAGGAGTCAATTGTGCTTAAGGAAGAAAGAAGAAGGCCAAGGAGATGGGGATTTAGTGAGCAGACCAGTGGCTCCGAGGTCAAGGGAATGATTATCACACTATTTCTCTAATTCCATTCATCAAGTAGTTTTATTTTAGACACTCAAGTCTTCAGGGTGATTCCATCAAAACTGCATATAAAGTGTGGTAAGAGTGCATTTTCTATAACCTTCATCAGATTCTCAGAAGACCCTGGAAACTAAAACAGCTAAGAACCACACTGTGGAGGATCGAAGAAAGCTGCAAAACCTTTGATCGTCCTTCCGTGGAAAGTGGGTCCTATCTCCCCTCTCCTTGAATCTCAACTAAATGAGGACTGCTTTTACCACCAGGACATCAGGGACTGCAGGCCTCTAGCTCCCAGCTCAGCCTGGACAAGCAGCTCATGTACTGGGGCTCTGGAGCCTTAAGACCACTGTCCGTGAGATGCTCAGGCCACACGCAAAAGGCCCGAGAGGATGAGACACTGTATGGAGAGAGAGGCCAGGCAGCAACAAGGCTGCAGCTATGAATGGAGAAGCCATCTTTGAGTGGATCCTACAGCCCCAGATGCTGCCATATTGATCAGAGATGAATCATCTGGCCTGGCGCTTCCAGAATTCATGACCCACAAAATTGTGAACAAAATGAAACAGTGGTTGTAAATCATGGAATTCAGGGATAACTTGTTTTAGAGCACAAGATAAACATACACATTTAAAGAGACTTAAGAACATCGCATATCTCTCAAAACTTGCCGTCTGTAAAATTATAAACTGAAACATAATTCTAAGACAAAACTTTTTTCTGTTCCTGTACAACTTCTGCCCTTTGTGTTGCTTACCAATGAAGCTCTTAACAACTCCTTATATAATAATAATAATTTTTAAAAAATCAGAACTCAGGGCTTCCTAGGTGGCGCAGTGGTTGAGAATCTGCCTACCAATGCAGGGAACATGGGTTCGAGCCCTGCTCCAGGAAGATCCCACATGCCGCGGAGCAACTAAGCCCATGCGCCACAACTACTGAGCCTGTGCTTTATAGCCCGTGAGCCACAACTGTTGAGCCCATGTGCTGCAACTACTGAAGCCCACGTGCCTAGAGCCCGTGCTCCGCAACAAGAGAAGCCACAGCAATGAGGAGCCTGCGCACCACAACAAAGAGTAGCCCCACTCACCACAACTAAAAAGAAAGCCCGCGCACAGCAAAAAAGACCCAACACAGCAAATAAAATTAATTAATTAATTAATTAATTAAAAAAAATCAGAACTCAGCATTTTCAATGCAAATGATATTTAGTTTTATTTCATTTTCTTGACTTTCCATCCTGCCTACTGTCTTCCCACCTCTCCATGCAACTTCCTTGTATGTTCTACTCACCCTTGTTCTTTGTTCATCTTGCCCTTTGAGACCTCATCACCTTATTAGTTCATAGCCATTGTAAAATGGTTTTGTAAGTCCCAAAGGACTTACAGAAGTTTTCCTGAATAACCTGTAGATGCTTCACATCCTAATAGATTAGTTCTCATTTTATTTTTGCTAAAGATTGGTCCAGGTAACTTGCTCGACACAAAGGGATAGAAAATCCTGATAATTTTACTTAAGTTTAGATCCTATTACTTCTCAATAATTTCATGTGATATTTTCCTTTCCCATCCCTTGAGACAAAAGGAAATGTTAACGGTATAAGTCTCAACCTGGGTTAAAGTGAATTTATATAATTATTTATATAATTTTATATAATCTCCTCACCTCTCATTTACCTGGAATAAAAACTTAGGAATTCTCATGACTTTTGGATCAACATCAGGTACAATACCATCCTACCAATTAAAATTCCAATCATGATTCTATTTTAAACTGGATTTTCTAATTCTGTGTAACAATCGAAATGGGTTTCCCACCAATTTTTACCTTAGCCTGCTAACTTTGGCACTGGCGTTTTCCAACTATTTTGAGGAGAGGAAAGTGGTGGAGGAGAGAGAGACTGAGGAAGAGTCCTTACCTGACTGGTGTTGTTGAACGTTTACTTTGTGCTCTCTGGATTTGGCAGGTTTTTACATCTCATTCTTTCTTTCCCCAGGTTCTTCAAAAATTCCTCCATTTCTGCAGTTCCCTTGGTGAAAGAAAATCTTATTCCCTGTATGTTTAACTCAAAAGGTGCTGATATTCAAAATCTCCATTCCAAAGCCAATAAAAATTCCATTTATTTTCTTTCCAAGTTAATGTGGCAGTGGAGGTGTCCAAATATATTGAAATGGTTTGGTAAAATACCATACCTCAACATGATGAAATATAAACACTGAAATTCTCTGTTGAAATCTGGAAAATTTTTATGTTGTGTTAAATTGAAAACCATAATGCAAAATATATATCTGCATAATTATTGAAACAGTTTAAACATGAGAAAGCATTTCAAGGCAATATACAAAAATAAAAAACAACTGTGTCAGTTGAATTTTGACAAGGGTGCTGAAACAATTCAATGGGGAAAGAAAAGTCTTTGCAAAAAATCGCAGTGGGACAACTGGACATCCACATGTAAATGATTGAAAATAGATTCCTACTTCTCATCAAACACAAAAATTAACTCAAAATGGACCAAAGCTAGAAATGTAAAAGCTAAATCTGTAAAACTCTTAGAAGAAAACATAGGAGCAAATCTTTGTGACTTTGACTTAGACAATGGTTTCTTGGTTTCTTGGGCAAAGCACAAGTGATGAGAGAGAAATAGATAAATCAGAGTTCATCAAAATCAAAAACTTTTTGCTGCAAACAAAACCATCAAGAAAGTGAAAAGACAGCCCACAGAATGGGAGAAAATATTTGCAAAACAAGTATCTGATATAGGATTTATGTTCAGAAAATACAAAGAATACTTACAAGTCAATAACAAAAAGACAAACAACCCAATTTAAAAATGGGTAAAGCATTTGAATAGATGCTCTCCCAAATGGTCAATAAGCAGATGAAAGAAGTGCTCAACCTCAGTAATCATTAGGGAAATACCAATGAAAACCACAATGAGATGGTAACCTCACATGCACTGGAATGTCTATCATCAAAAGGACAAAAAACAACAAGCATACACAAGGATTAGGAGAAATTGGAGCCCTCATACATTCCTGGCAGATTTGTAAAATGGTGTGGCCACTTTGGAAAACAGTTTAACCTTTTCTCCACCTGTTAAACATAGAGTTTCCATAAGACCCAGAATTCCACTCCTGCACATAAACCGAAGAGAAATGAAAACATTCGTACACAAAGAAAAATTATCCCTAATGTTTACAACAGCACTGTTCGTAATAGCTAAAAAGTGGAAACCACCCACATGTTCATCAACTGGTGAAAGATAAATAAAATGTGATGCATCTGCACCATGCAATACTATTCAGCAAGAAAGAGAAGTTAAATAACTGGTATCTGCTACAACATGATAAACCTTTAGATCACTCTGTTAAATGAAAGTAACCAGGCATAAAGATCACATATTGTATTTTATTTTCATGTAACATCCAGAATATGAAAATCTGTAGAGACAGAAAGTAGATCAGTGGTTGCCAAGGGCCAGGGGCCGGGAGGTGGGGTGGGGAGAAGGGTGTTGGGAGAAATTGGGAGTGACCGCTAGTTCTAAAGTTCATAAAATGTTCTAAAATCAGACTGTGTGATAGTTGCCCAATGTGAATACAGTGTGATATATACTGTGAATGTTAATATGCCATACTATGAAAGCACAAAAATTCATTGGATTACACACTTTAAATGAGTGAATTTTATGGTATATGAAATATATCTCAATAAAGCTGTTTTTTAAAAAGATGATGGACAGTTGCTTTTATAAAATGTTCTTTAAAATTTGTTTGTGAAATCATATTTTATATTGAAGTATAGTTGATTTACAATATCATGTTAATTTCAGGTGTACAGCAAGTGATTCAGTTATACGTATACTTTTCCCAGATTACTTTCCATTATAGGTTATTACAAGATATTGAGTATAGTTCCCTGTGCTATACAGTAGGTACTTGCTGATTATCTGTTTTACATATGTGTATATGTGTATATGTTAATCCCAAACTCCTAATTTATCCCTGCCCCTCCTTTCCCCTTTGGTAACCACAAGTTTGTTTTCTACGTCTGTGAGTCTATTTCTGTTTTATAAATAAGTTCTTTTATATTATTTTTTCTAGATTCTGCATATAACTGATATCATATGATATTTATCTTTCTCTGTCTGACTTCTTCATTTACTATGATAATCTCTAGGTCCACCTATGTTTCTGCAAATAGCGATATCTCATTCTTTTTATGGCTGAGTAATATTTGTGGAATCAAATGTTTTAATACACTAGTTATTTGCGGAAATAAAAGTACATTGGTCACTAACATGCTGGAATTCTATTCATAAACAATGAGAATATTTCCTAGTAATTTAAATTCATCAAAACAGAAATGTAAGAGAAGCCCAAACCAGCTTTTGAAAATAAATGTGCTAAATTGAAGGAAATTTGAGGACAATAAAAATATGGACTCAGAAAACTGGTCACCATTAAAATTCTTCTTAGGAAGACTGTTGAGTTCATGCACCATTAGAATGGGCCCATGGGATGCAGCAGTGGAAGAATGCAGCGGAGCTGAAGTGGCGGCATCAGAACATGACACCCCCAGAGCCAAGTAGGACAGACGTGCTTTTGTCTACATGACCCCCACCAACTGTTAGAGCACTATTTTCTTGCTTCCCTTCCATCTTGCCTTCTTCAGCTTAAATATCACTCCCCACAATCATTTTTCATAGGCAACCATTTTCTGATTATTTAATATTCTGATTTCTGATCTCTGTTTTATCAAGGACATTAGGCATGGTCTGACCAGCGCAAGATACAGTGAAACCATTACCACGTCTGATCCTGATGAGCAAATTGGCAAATGTGTTTCATGCATGTCACCATTCAACTGCCTCTTACCTGTGTTTGCAAAGCTCCTTCCAGGGGAAGCCTTCTAACTGGTGATACCAGCATATGGGAAAGTAGCTATCTATTACCTGTTTGTTTGTGTCTGGGTATCTTACTAACAGTCAGCTGGTGGGGAGTAGGGCTGGGTACACCCCAGGGCATGGGACTCAGGGAAATAGCTATTTCTGGATGCCAGAAACTTGCTCACAGACTGGGTCCCTCTTAAGACTCATGGTGTTTTTTTCTTTCTTTTCCATTATGGTTTATTACAGGATATTGAATATAGTTCCCTATACTATACAATAGGACCTTGCTGTTTATCCATCCTACATATAATAGTTTACATCTGCTAATCCCAAACTCCCAATCCATCCCTGCCCCATCCCTTGGCAACCACAAGTCCATTCTCTATGTCTGTGAGTCTGTTTCTGTTTCACAGATAAATTCATTTGTATCATTTTTTTTAGATTCCAAATATAAGTGATATCATATGGTATTTGTCTTTCTCTTTCTGACTTACTTCACTTAGTATGATAATCTCTACATCCATTCATGTTGCTGCAAATGACATTATTTCATACATTTTTATGGCTGAGTAATATTCCATTGTATATATGTACCACATCTTCTTTATCCATTCCTTTGTCGATGGACATTTAGGTTGTTTCCATGTCTTGGCTATTGTAAATTGTGCTACTATTAATATTAGGTTATATTTATCTTTTTAAATTAGAGTTTTCTCTGGATATATATATCCCAGGAGTGGGATTGCTGGATCATATGGTAACTCTATTTTTAGCTTTTTAAGGAACCTCCATACTGTCCTCCATAGTGGCTACACCAACTTACATTCCCACCAACAGCATAGGAAGGTTCCCTTTTCTCCTCACCCTCTCCAGCATTTGCTATTTGTAGACATTTTAATGATGGCCATTCTAACCAGTGTGAAGTGATATTTCATTGTAGTTTTGATTTGCATTTCTCTAATAATTAGCGGTGTGGAGCATCTTGTCATGTGCCTATTGGCCATCTGTATGTTGAGTGACAGTGTTGATTGTTTTGTGAGACCTCACATGCTGTCACTTGAGCTCACATGCATAACACTGCAGTTATCTAGGGATGGGAGAGAGGCCCCAGCATCCCATCCAAGTGACCATCACAGGTGGGAGAAGTGGAGGGACAAGAGAAGTGGTGGGATGATCACGGTGAGCAGCCAGTATGCACTGAATGATGGTATTTCTAAAGGACATGGTCTATGTGCAATTAAGGCTACTGGCCACTTTATCGATGAATTAATTGGCCCTGAACCTCCTTTTGGATTACTGATCATAAACACATCTGCTTCAGTGTAATGAAATAATCCACTGGAAAAGCATGGTCACATGACAAGTCTGCGTTTAGTATTGAGACAATAATTTTGCTTGGCCTCTTCCACCAGCAGTACACTTGCAGCCTATCATGGTTAACCTATTGGAGCTGTGGTCATTTTCTCTGTTTTTCCCTTTAGTTCCATGATCCCTAGTTTATATATCTCTCCTTCCTCCCTTGTCCCATTTTCTTTGTTGCATCATGGCAGACAGCTCAGCACAGAAGTAAAATAAATAAAATCTCAGATCCTGAGGCTCCTCAAACCCTAACAACTGACTGAAGAAGGAAACCAGGGTCGGGGCAGGAAGGGAGCTACCTGGTGTCCAGCCTGATTCAGCCACATACCCTGTCCTGACAGAAATGTCCAGGAACCAGAGGTGCATGACCAGATGCCAACCCCTCCCCTGACTCCCAGGCTAGTAGAATAAGACCTTAGAGGTCAACTTTTCCAACTCCTACACGTTACAGGTGAGGAAACCAGGGTCCAGGGAGATGGAAATACTAGTTAGTGACAGAGTTAGTACTAGAATGTTCTCTTTGCTTTACGCATAGTTATGAGATGAAATTGTCTTTCCCCAAAAAGGGTCATGCTGAAGTTCCAAACCTCCAGTACCTCAGAACATGACCTTGTTTGGAAACTGGGTGATCGCAAGTATAATTAGTTGTGGTCATACTGGACTAGGGTGGCCACTAACCCAATGTAATTGGTGTCCTCACGAGAAGACAGAGACACAGGAAAGGAACCACGTGGAGATGCAGACCAGGACTGCAGTTGGGTAGCTGCAAGCCAGTGCTGGGGAACTGCTGGCCAGACGCAGGCAAGTTCCTCCAGAGCTGGAGAAAAAGCAAGGATGGACTCTCCTTCAGCCTTCGGGGGAGCGTGGTCCTGCCAGCACTTTTTTTTTAAGCTCTTTATTGGAATATAATTGCCCTGCCAGTATTTTAATTTCAGACTTCCAGCCTCCAGAGCAGGGAGACAATAATTTCTGCTGTTTGAAGCCCACCCCCACCCCAGTTTGTGGTACTTTGTTACAGCAGCCCTGGGAAATGAATACACACGCCCTCAGGAAAATGTCTGTTCCCACCACCTCCACCTTGCTCAAACAGAGCCCTGGGGTGATCAGGAGCCTTACTAAGGGGCTGCTGCAGAGCAGACTAATCCTGTCTTTATGGTCACAGAAATCGCAGAAATCCTACCCCACCTCCCCAGCCACTGTCCCATATCTGTACACTCACTTTCAGACACCAAGTGCAAAAGGTGATGCTTCTTCTTTCCTTTGTGCCATGTTTCAAGTTGCATCAGGACCAGAGTAGGAGTCAGCATAGCACCTGTTAAGGCATAAGAAAAATATTCTTGATGCCAAAATATCTCTCTTCCTGTTCCTGACAGTGTGTCTTCAGACAGTAAGCCCTGGAGGATCAGCACTGAGCTCCCCAGAGTCTTCCGAACAGAGATAGACCCAGGAAAGGCCATGCATGTTGTCCCCAACACCTCTGTGTGGATGAGTCCATCTCAGAGGCAGCTCTGAATGTGGGCAGCTAGGTACAGTGGGAAGAGCCTAAGCCTTGGAGACACAGGAACTCCAGCTGGAATTGGCTCTGCTCTGGCTCCCGGGAAAGACATCTTCCTTCTCTGAGTTTCATTATCTATAGGTAAAGGTACTAATACCCACCTTGTCGGGTTCATGTAATGCATATAAAGTATCTAAAACGTGTAGCCTATTTAGATATACAATAAATGAATGTGGTTTTGTTGACATTTTCAGTATTATTTTACTAAATCCCAGCCCTGGACAAAGACCTTGATGGAAAATCTGTGTCTTCTCAATTCTTCTCCATCCTATATTAGAAGCATGAGACAAGAAAACAGGGATTCCCATTTCACTCCAGCTTTATCTATCCTAGTAGAGTGTACATTCACAGGGTCACCAGGAGAGGGACCCTGACCCATCTGAATCCCTGGCACTTTGCAGAGTGTTTGATGCAGAATAAACAGTCAAAAAATATGTGTTGCATGTTGAATACATGTTACACAATCAATTCTCCTCAGGATTCACAGTCCGACAGTCATTTACAATAAAATGGGCAAGTTAAAAATACTTGTCCTAAAACACTGATTACTTTCGCTATTAAGGTGAGCCAAGTACAGACTTCATCTATGTTCACCAGACTCGACATGAAAATACATTGCCTCTCACTAGAGCTTTCTAAAACCATTGTTGCATTAATGACACATTGCTTTAATCAAATTTTAAAATAAATCAAAGTCCTTTGGATGATGGAGACTAGGAATGGAATAGTCATGCTTTCTGGATTTTTCTCTTACCCCAAATTTGCATCCACAGGCTTCCAAATATGCATTCTCTTCCACAGAAGCTCGATTGGCCTCAGTTTTTAAATCTGAGATCTTCAAAGAGGATGCTATGCACACACACATACACACACATACACACACACGCGCGTGATAACTGGATCAGATTAGTCCAGGGGTCTTATTTCCCTTCAGTCTCTTCCCTTCTTGTTTCATGTCCGTTTCTTTCTTGTTTCAATGTGCAGCCTTAAGATGGGCATCATTTGCTGTATTCATCTTCTCATATGTCAGTATGTCAGTTTCCCGACTTTAACATAATCATCACCATTATTTAAGGATTGTGACAAACAAAACACCCTGCTGTGTTCTTCCTGTGGCTTTCCACAAAAGCAGCCTAAAAAACCCTGTGACTTCACTGCCATCTAGAGAAGGCTACAGATACTGGAATTGAAGAAGCTAATCTAGTATCTTGATAGGTTTACTTTTCTCTAACCTTTTGGCAAAAAAACAAACAAAAAAAAAACATAAGGAAAAGTCTTTTAAACAAGAAATACAGAAAACATTTACATGTTATATTGTGGCTTGGGATGGTGTCATTCATCTGTTTTTTACAAAAATATATGCAGCAACTGTATTGTTCCCAGGGAGTAATGATACTATTACTGATAGCCATCTGCTTGCCTTCTAATTTATTGCATGGATTCCTTGTGAAAATACACATCAAGGTAATGTAATTATTGCATCTGCACATTTGTAATGCTGCAGTTAAAACTAGGAGGTTGTTCTCATTAAATTCTCCAGATTGTTGGTGGCTTCTTTCCTGCTGGCATATGAGCGCTATCAGATGCATTTTCATTTCAAAACGTAGCTTCTACTTCACGATTGGTATTCTCCCATAAGTCGTGCCTGTAAAAAGGACCATGGGAAAGAATCTTTGCCGCAAAAATCTAAATACTGAAGTAGCTGCACTGCATGGGGAATTTCCACATAACTCCACAGAACTCTATGTCCCCGCACCTGAAGAGCTGTTGATGTTAGATGGAGCACATTGGAAGAGGCAGGCTGTGGAGAAACAGAAATCCAGCAGAGTCTGAGACGGTCTGCTTTTCACAAGCACGAATGTTTTTCCAGTTTTTTCAGTCTATTTCACCACCTCAAGGAGAACATTTGATCTCTAATTTGATAGATTATCAGTTTCACCTTCAGTTTTTCGAGTATTCTTTTCACAATAACTTCCTCGCCCACAAAGGCATATGACCATGAACTCCCATAATCATTCACTGCCCTGGTGCTTTTTTCCTTCTGCCTGCATTGTCACGATTAAAACAGGACATCCATGAGGGTCTTGCACATCACGCAGTAAATGTTAGTTCATCCCGTCTCTCTCCCCTTGTCCCTTCTCTAAGACACAGACTGCGAAGTTGGGAACTGATTCATCCCCACTTCCCACCTCCCTGCGGTGCCTGCCGCTTGATTAGACACAGAGGCTGCATATGTGTTTCTGGAATGACCAGTGAGTTCTCACATTTTCCTTCATTATTGAAGATCTTACCTTTTTAAACTGCTATGAGGATAAGCCGAAGGTGTTCTCTGAGTCATAAAAAGAAAATGTTTCATGAATTCAAAAACAGAAGAATCCACTGACGTTAACATACACACAGTACTATATATAGAATAGATAACTAACAAGGACCTACTGTATGGCACAGGGAACTCTACTCAATATCTTGTAATAATGTTTAAGGGTAAAGAATCTGAAAAAGAATATTTATATCTATATGTGTATATATGTATAGCTGAATCACTTTGCTGTACACCTGAAACTAACACATCAGAAATCAACTATACTTCAATTAAAAAAATACAATTAGAAAAAGAAGGACCCACTCATGACTTTGGAATGCTACACATCAAGTATGCACTCAAATATCTGCTGGAAAATGAGGACCCACAAGTGTGTGGACCACATTAAAGAGAAACAGTCATGACATTACACTCTGCTCTCATGGGAGATGAGTGGACCTATAATGTTATCCAAATGGTGGAAAAACAAGGTGCTTTATCACGAGGTTTTATTACTATTGTTAAGTCCTGTGATTCTCATCATGATTCACTTTGAATCATACTTAGACACTTTTTAGCACAGCCCAGGGAAGAATCTTGCTGTCAAAACAGGCTTCACATTTTAATATTTTTAACCAAACAGAGGACTGCCTGCTGATAACTTCATGGAAATGTCATTCAAGGAATCATCAAGATTAGATGTGACTAATTTGGAGTCATCCAGGCAAAGGAGTTTTGATCAGAAGAGGAAATGAAACTAGCAAATCATCTGTGGGAGATAACAGTGGAAAGAGGATCCGGCAGTTACTTATGGGCTGTGAGGAAAATAAATAGAGTTAGAGAGAATGTTAAAAAAAAAAAAATCACCAACTATGGGGCACATAAACAGAGCAGCTAAGATGCCAATAAAAATAAAATGGGATTTGTGAAATACAAAAAGCATATATAAAAAGAAACCAATTAAATAGGATGTCTCCTTTGTCTTTCTGTATCTGTTCTGGCTCTAAGGGGTAGTAGCTAGAGATTTGTTTCCTCCTCTTTGCTTTCCTAGTTCTATAAGACACAGGATAAGCAGTTACACTCGCTGAGATTTAAATTTTTATTAGTCTCTCCTAAAACTTGAATTTTTCTCATGAAACATAACTACTGCCCATTTTGGCTATTGCAGTACATATGATTTTCTAGAACATCAGCATGACAGAAGGCAATTGCCACCCGTGTTGTGATGATATAACCAGACTTACAGAACATACACTACACGTGCTGTGCCACACCCGTGAGGGATTACCAGTCTGGCCACAACAGTCAGCAGGTGTTTGCAAAAGTGATTTTACTTGCAAACATTTATCAACAAGTAAATATCATTGCATCAGTTTTAAAGATCAATATGTTCATAAGGATATTTATATACACAGAAAAAGTCTCCACTCTAGCCAGAAAGAAATCCTAACTGTTCCCCATCTCCCTACCCATCTCCAAGTCACGGTGAGGGTATTAGCTGACCCACTCGATGAAATCTCATCCCCTCCCATCATTTAAAAACTGACTATACATTTCTTCTCTAATGAATCCTCCCAGATTGGACAATAACTAGATATCCAAAATGAGAGAGGATCTAGGAAAGACAAAATTACAGCTTTATTCACTGACAACAGTGCTTAGTAGTAGCACAGCTGAAGACAGTCATCCAAGATTTGTTAACGGTACGAGATTCTTCTGAACAACTTGATACATCCACCCAGTTGTCATCCAAGATGATAAGAGCTAACACTTATGGAATGTGTACCACGTGACTGTTTTAATTTTTTTAAATTTTTTTAATTTCTAATTTTTAATTTTTATTTTTTTTTATTTTTTGGGGGGTACACCAGGTTCAATCATCTGTTTATATACACATATCCCCGTATTCCCTCCCTTCCTTGACTCCCCAACCCATCAAGTCCCCCCCACCCTCCCCGCCCCAGTCCTCTAAGGCATCTTCCATCCTCGAGTTGGACTCCCTTTGTTATACAACAACTTCCCACTGACTATTTTACAGTTGGTAGTATATATATGTCTGTGCTACTCTCGCGCTTCGTCTCAGTTTCCCCTTCACCCCCCGCCCCCTCCCATACCTCGAGTTCTCCAGTCCATTCTCTGTATCTGCATCCTTGTTCTTGTCACTGAGTTCATCAGTACCATTTTTAGATTCCGTATATGTGAGTTAGCATACAATATTTGTCCTTCTCTTTCTGACTTACTTCACTATGTATGACAGATTGTAGTTCTATCCACCTCATGACATATAGCTCCATCTCATCCCTTTTTATAGCTGAGTAATATTCCATTGTATATATATGCCACATCTTCTGTATCCATTCATTTGTTGATGGGCATTTCAGTTGCTTCCATGTCCTGGCTATTGTAAAGAGTGCTGCAATAAACATTATGGTACAAGTTTCTTTTGGGATTATGGTTTTCTTTGGGTATATGCCCAGGAGTGGGATGACTGGATCATATGGTAGTTCTATTTGTAGTTTTTTAAGGAACCTCCAAATTGTTTTCCATAGTGGCTGTACCAACTTACAGTCCCACCAACAGTGCAGGAGAGTTCCCTTTTCTCCACACCCTCTCCAACATTTGTGGTGTCCAGACTTTGTGATGATGGCCATTCTGATTGGTGTGAGGTGATACCTCATTGTGGCTTTGACTTGCATTTCTCTGATGATTAGTGATGTTGAGCATCTTTTCATGTGTTTGTTGGCCATCTGTATGTCTTCTTTAGAGAAATGTCTATTTAGGTCTTCTGCCCATTTGTGGATTGGGTTATTTGCTTTTTTGGTATGAAGCTGCATGAGCTGCTTGTATATTTTGGAGGTTAATCCTTTGTCCATTGTTTCATAGGCAATTATTTTTTCCCATTCTGAGGGTTGCCTTTTAGTCTTGTTTGTGGTTTCTTTTGCTGTGCAAAAGCTTTTAAGTTTCATGAGGTCCCATTTGTTTATTCTTGATTTTATTTCCATGATTCTAGGAGGGGGGTCAAAAAGGATCTTGCTTTGATGGATGTCATAGAGTGTTCTGCCTATGTTTTCCTCTAGGAGTTTTATAGTGTCTGGCTTTACATGTAGGTCTTTAATCCATTTGGAGTTTATTTTTGTGTATGGTGTTAGGAAGTGTTCTACTTTCATTCTTTTACATGTTGCTGTCCAGTTTTCCCAGCACCACTTACTGAAGAGGCTGTCTTTTTTCCATTGTATACTTGTGCCTCCTTTGTCAAAGATAAGGTGCCCATATGTGTTTGGGCTTACTTCTGAGTTCTCTTTTCTATTCCATTGATCTTCCTTTCTATTTTTGTGCCAGTACCATACTGTCTTGATCACTATGGCCTTGTAGTATAGTCTGAAGTCAGGAAGCCTGATGCCACCAACTCCATTTTTCCTTCTCAAGATTGCTTTGGAGAAAAAAAAAGATGGCGGCGAAGTAGAGAGACGTGGAGTGCATCCCTCTCCACAGATGCATTGGGAATGCACGGAAGGACACAGTCATTCCCACAGAGAACCAGCTGAACACCAGCAGACGGCCTCGGACACCGGAAAGGGCTGCGGAGAACCTGACATAGCCGGTAGGGAGGCATCTACGAGGGCTCAAAGAGGGTGAAGCGGCGGAGCTGTGGCAGACGGGAGGGAGTGAGAAACATACGGAGGGTCCGCAGCGCAGCTCAGCGTTCCCGGACCGAGACATCGATCCGCGGCTGAACGGAGGGTCCAGGAGCGGGAGCGTGGGAACCGGAGAGCTGGTTCAGGGGGAGAAACATTGTTGCCGGTAGGGTGACGGACCGAGAGGACAGGAGGGAGGAGGTCCACGGAGAGGAGTGCCGATCCCTGAGAGCTGCCCGGCCATGATGGCGGCTGGAGGCTGCAGGCTCCCGGGCGGGGGGGAGGAGCCGCGCGCATAGCCTCTCTCTCTCTTTCTGCGCCTCTGCAACAGGCAGCGGAGAGACGCCCTGCGGGGCCACATAAGGCGCTCAGGGATAACAAGCACCCTCAGGCGCTCGGGCGGGGCTAGATTAAAACTCCTTGCAACGCCAGCAGCAGGGAGGCTGCCGAGAGGAAAAAAAAAAAAAAAAACCAGCATCAAAAAGAAAAAACCCCGAGAGAGGCCCAACTCTAAGACTTTCTGTGTACGCCTGAGCCACCAGCGCCCTCTGCAACAGGCACCTCCAAGCCTGACTGAAGCAACAGTGCACCACTGCTCACTCCCTCCCAGGAGAAGGAGCCACTATTGCACCCTCTCCCTCCCCACACACCGAGGCTTACAGACGAATAGTAAAGGAACCTCTGCTGGTCACAGAATAACGCAAAAAAAAAAACCCAAGGCAAGGAAAAGGACACTTACAGCTGAGACGCTAAGGAAACAGAAATAGTAGTATCAATACCTATTGAACTGGTCCATTCTGGGATCAGTTCTGGATTTTCTTTTTTTTTTTTTTTTTTCCTTTCACTTTTTTTTTTTTTTTTGATTTATTAAATACGATTTTAGCCCTAAGGGATCTACAAGTTTTATAACATAATTTTATAAGGATATTTTTTACTCTTTTTTTTTTTTTTTTTTTTTGCCTTTTAAAATACTTCTATATCTAGCTAAGTTTTTGGTAGTACGGACAAAATATCTTTCATACTTTCCTTTCATCCCTCTCTTTTATACACTTCTATTCCTTTCTTTTTCTTTGCATACTTCCAACCACATTACGCTCTTCTGTTCCCCTTTCTTCCAGCCATTTTAAGTGTATTTTATCTTAACATACTTATAAGCAACACTATCGGTCTGCTCAGACTCCTTGCTCTATTCTCCAGATGATGCACTGCCTTGGTATTAATATTAGGCTTTTGTCTTTATCTTAGTTCTTAGTACAGTTGTCTAATTACATTCTGAGAATCTCCATTCTCTCTGGTGGTACTCCAGCTCATTTCTATATTTGATCCTAGCTTACAAAATCTCCCTGGATTGATGTTTGTATGTGTAGGGTGTTATTTGTTGTTTGTTTGCTTTTGCTTTTGTCTCTGATTTGTTCTGTTTCAGTTGTCAGTTTCTGCTGGGTTTCTCTCTGAATATCTGATAGCACACTGGGGTTCTGTCAGGTCTTTCTAGAGCCTTATGTCCTACCGGATTCAATAATTGTGTGTCTTATACATGTATGTGTTTCCTAGACTGAATATTCGTCTAATCCAATACTTGGACATAAGTCTGAGGCTTGGACAGTCTTCTATAAACACCTCTATCACCAGGACAAGCAACCCCAAAAGCTTGGACAACCATGAGGAAACAAAGAAACACCATGCAGGCAAAGGAGCAGGAAAAAAACCCACAAGACCAAATAAATGAGGAGGAAATAGGAAAAATGCCTGAAAAAGAATTTAGAGTAATGATAGTAAAAATGATACAAAATCTCGATAACAAATTAGAGAAAGTACAAGAAACAGTTCATAAGAACTCAGAAAAACAAACAGCAATGGATAACAAAATAACTGAAATTAAAAATACTCTAGATGCTCTAACCAGCAGAATGACGGAGGCAGAAGAACGAATAAGTGAGTTGGAAGATAGAATGGAAGAAATAAACGCCACAGAGCAGGAAAAAGATAAAAAAATAAAAAGACTAGAAGACAGCCTCAGAGACCTCAGTGATAACCTTAAACGTACCAACATTCGAATTATAGGCATCCCAGAAGAAGAAGAAAACAAGAAAGGGTCTGTGAAAATATTTGAAGAGGTTCTAGTGGAAAACTTCCCCAACATGGGAAAGGAAATAATTCACCAAGTCCAAGAAGCACAGAGAGTCCCATACAGAATAAACCCAAGGAGAAATACACCAAGACACATATTAATCAAACTAACGACAATTCAACACAAAGAAAAAATATTAAAAGCAGCAAGAGAAAAGCAACAAACAACATATAAGGGAAAACCCATCAGGATAACAGCTGACCTTTCTACAGAAACTCTGCAGGCCAGAAGGGACTGGCAGGATATACTGAAAGTCCTGAAAGAGAGAAACCTACAGCCAAGAATACTCTACCCAGCAAGAATCTCATTCAGATTTGAGGGAGAAATCCAAAGCTTTCCAGACAAGCAAAAGTTAAGAGAATTCAGCACCACCAAACCAGCCTTACAACAAGTGCTAAAGGAACTTCTCTAAGTAGGAAACACAAGAAAAGGAAAACACCTACAAATACAAACCCAAAACAATTCAGAAAATGGTAATTGGAACACACATGTCAATAATCACTTTAAATGTCAATGGATTAAATGCTCCAACCAAAAGACACAGACTGGCTGAATGGATACAAAAACAAGACCCTTCTATATGCTGCCTACAAGAAACCCACTTCAGACCAAGGGATACATATAGACTGAAAGTGAAGGGATGGAAAAAGATATTCCATGCAAATGGAAGTCCAAAGAAAGCTGGAGTAGCAATACTCATATCAGACAAATTAGACTTGAAAGTAAAGACTATTAAAAGAGACAAGGAAGGACACTACATAATGATCAAGGGATCCATCCAAGAAGAACATATCACAATGGTAAATATCTATGCCCCCAATATAGGAGCACCTCAATACATAAGGCAAATGCTAACAGCTATAAAAAGGGACATCGACAGTAACACAATTATAGTGGGAGACTTGAACACCCCACTTACATCAATGGACAGATCATCCAAACAGAAAATCAATAAAGACACACAAGCTTTAAATGACACATTAGACCATCTCGACTTAATTGATATTTATAGGACATTCCATCCAAAAACGACAGACTACACTTTCTTCTCAAGTGCACACGGAACATTTTCCAGGATAGATCACATCCTGGGTCACAAATCAAACCTCAGCAAATTCAAGAAAATTGAAATCATATCAAGCATCTTCTCAGACCACAACGCCATGAGACTAGATATCAATTACAGGAAAAAAACTGCAAAAAAGACAAACACATGGAGGCTAAACAATTCACTATTAAACAATCAAGGAATCACTACAGAAATCAAAGAGGAAATCAAAAAGTATCTAGAAACAAATGACAACGAAAACACAACAACCCAAAACCTATGGGACGCAGCAAAAGCAGTTCTAAGAGGGAAGTTTATAGCAATACAGTCCTACCTTAAGAAACAAGAAAATGATCGAATAAACAACCTAACCTTACACCTCAAACAACTAGAGAAAGAAGAACAAAGAAACCCCAAAGTGAGCAGAAGGAAAGAAATCGTAAAGATCAGAGCAGAAATAAATGAAAAAGAAAGGAAAGAAACCATAAGAAAAATAAATAAAACTAAAAGCTGGTTCTATGAGAAGATTAACAAAATTGATAAACCATTAGCCAGACTCATCAAGAAAAAAAGGGAGAAGATGCAAATCAACAGAATTAGAAATGAAAAAGGAGAAGTCACAACGGACACCTCAGAAATACAAAAGATCATGAGAGACTACTACAAGCAACTATATGCCAATCAATTGGATAACCTGGAAGAAATGGATACATTCTTAGAAAAATACAATCTTCCAAGACTGAACCAGGAAGAAATAGAAACCATGAACAGACCAATCACAAGTACAGAAATTGAGGCAGTGATTAAAAATCTCCCAACACACAAAAGCCCAGGACCAGATGGATTCACAGGCGAATTCTATCAAACATTTCGAGAAGAGTTAACACCTATCCTTCTCAAACTCTTCCAAAATATTGCAGAAGGCGGAGCACTCCCAAACTCATTCTATGAGGCTACCATCACCCTGATACCAAAACCAGGCAAAGATGTCACAAAAAAAGAAAACTACAGACCAATATCACTGATGAATATAGATGCAAAAATCCTCAACAAAATACTAGCTAACAGACTGCAACAGCACATTAAAAAAATCATACACCACGATCAAGTGGGGTTTATCCCTGGGATGCAAGGATTCTTCAATATACGCAAATCAATCAACGTGATACATCATATCAACAAATTGAAGGATAAAAACCATATGATCATTTCAATAGATGCAGAAAAAGCTTTTGACAAAGTTCAACATCCATTTATGATCAAAGCTCTCCAGAAAATGGGCATAGAAGGAAATTACCTCAACATAATAAAAGCCATATATGACAAACCAAAAGCCAACATTGTTCTCAATGGAGAAAAACTGGAAGAATTCCCTCTAAGAACAGGAACAAGACAAGGGTGTCCACTCTCACCACTGTTATTCAACATAGTTTTGGAAGTGTTAGCCACAGCAATCAGAGAAGAAAAAGAAATTAAAGGAATCCAAATTGGAAAAGAAGAAGTAAAATTATCACTCTTTGCAGATGACATGATACTATATATAGAAAACCCTAAAGACTCTACCAGAAAACTGCTAGCACTCATTGATGAGTTTAGTAAAGTAGCAGGATACAAAATCAATGCACAGAAATCTCTTGCATTCCTATACACGAACAACGGAAGAGCAGAAAGAGAAATTAAGGAAACTCTCCCATTCACCATTGCAACCAAAAGAATAAAATACCTAGGAATAAACCTGCCTAAGGAGGCAAAAGATCTGTATGCAGAAAACTTTAAGACATTGATGAAAGAAATCAAAGATGACATAAACAGATGGAGGGATATACCATGTTCCTGGATTGGAAGAATCAACATCGTGAAAATGACTGTACTGCCCAAAGCAATTTACAGATTTAATGCAATCCCGAGCAGATTACCAATGGCATTTTTCACAGAACTAGAGCAAGAAATCTTACGATTTGTATGGAAACGCAAAAGACCCCGAATAGCCAAAGCAATCTTGAGAAGGAAAAATGGAGTTGGTGGCATCAGGCTTCCTGACTTCAAACTATACTACAAGGCCATAGTGATCAAGACAGTATGGTACTGGCACAAAAATAGAAAGGAAGATCAATGGAACAGAATAGAGAACTCAGAAGTAAGCCCAAACACGTATGGGCACCTTATCTTTGACAAAGGAGGCACGAGTATACAATGGAAAAAAGACAGCCTCTTCAGTAAGTGGTGCTGGGAAAACTGGACAGCAACATGTAAAAGAATGAAAGTAGAACACTTCCTAACACCATACACAAAAATCAACTCCAAATGGATTAAAGACCTACATATAAGGCCAGACACTATCAAACTCCTAGAGGAAAACATAGGCAGAACACTCTTTGACATACATCAAAGCAACATCCTTTTTGACCCACCTCCTAGAATCATGGAAATAAAATCAAGAATAAACGAATGGGACCTCATGAAACTTAAAAGCTTTTGCACAGCAAAAGAAACCATAAACAAGACTAAAAGGCAACCCTCAGAATGGGAAAAAATAATTGCCTATGAAACAACGGACAAAGGATTAACCTCCAAAATATACAAGCAGCTCATGCAGCTTCATACCAAAAAAGCAAATAACCCAATCCACAAATGGGCAGAAGACCTAAATAGACATTTCTCCAAAGAAGACATACAGATGGCCAACAAACACATGAAAAGATGCTCAACATCACTCATCATCAGAGAAATGCAAGTCAAAGCCACAATGAGGTATCACCTCACACCAATCAGAATGGCCATCATCACAAAGTCTGGAAACAACAAATGTTGGAGAGGGTGTGGGGGAAAGGGAACTCTCCTGCACTGTTGGTGGGACTGTAAGTTGGTACAGCCACTATGGAAAACAATTTGGAGGTTCCTTAAAAAACTACAAATAGAACTACCATATGATCCAGTAATCCCACTCCTGGGCATATACCCAAAGAAAACCATAATCCCAAAAGAAACTTGTACCATAATGTTTATTGCAGCACTCTTTACAATAGCCAGGACATGGAAGCAACCGAAATGCCCATCAACAAATGAATGGATACAGAAGATGTGGCATATATATACAATGGAATATTACTCAGCTATAAAAAGGGATGAGATGGAGCTATATGTCATGAGGTGGATAGAACTACAATCTGTCATACAGAGTGAAGTAAGTCAGAAAGAGAAAGACAAATATTGTATGCTAACTCACATATACAGAATCTAAAAATGGTACTGATGAACTCAGTGACAAGAACAGGGAAGCAGATACAGGGAATGGACTGGAGAACTCGAGGTATGGGAGGGGGCGGGGGGTGAAGGGGAAACTGAGAAGAAGCGGGAGAGTAGTACAGACATATATATACTACCAACTGTAAAATAGTCAGTGGGAAGTTGTTGTATAACAAAGGGAGTCCAACTCGAGGATGGAAGATGCCTTAGAGGACTGGGGCAGGGAGGGTGGGGGGGAATCGAGGGGGGGGCGTCAAGGAAGGGAGGGAATATGGGGATATGTGTATAAAAACAGTTGATTGAACCTGGTGTACCCCCAAAAAAAAATAAAATAAAATAATAATAAAAAAAAAAAAAAAAAAAAGATTGCTTTGGCTATTTGGGGTCTTTTGCGTTTCCATACAAATCGTAAGATTTCTTGCTCTAGTTCTGTGAAAAATGCCATTGGTAATTTGATCGGGATTGCATTGAATCTGTAAATTGCTTTGGGTAGTACAGACATTTTCACAATGTTGATTCTTCCAATCCAGGAACATGGTATGTCTCTCCATCTGCTTGTGTCGTCTTTGATTTCTTTCATCAATGTCTTAAAGTTTTCTGCATACAGATCTTTTGCCTCCTTAGGCAGGTTTATTCCTAGGTATTTTATTCTTTTGGTTGCAACAGTGAATGAGAGAGTTTCCTTAATTTCTCTTTCTGCTCTTCCGTTGTTCGTGTATAGGAATGCAAGAGATTTCTGTGCATTAATTTTGTATCCTGCTACTTTACGAAACTCATCAATTAGTGCTAGCAGTTTTCTGGTAGAGTCTTTAGGGTTTTCTATATATAATATCATGTCATCTGCAAAGAGTGACAATTTTACTTCTTCTTTTCCAATTTGGATTCCTTTGATTTCTTTTTCTTCTGTGATTGCTGTGGCTAAAACTTCCAAAACTATGTTGAATAATAGTGGTGAGAGTGGACACCCTTGTCTTGTTCCTGTTCTTAGAGGGAATTCTTCCAGTTTTTCCCCATTGAGAACGATGTTGGCTTTTGGTTTGTCATATATGGCTTTTATTATGTTGAGGTAATTTCCTTCTATGCCCATTTTCTGGAGAGCTTTGATCATAAATGGATGTTGAACTTTGTCAAAAGCTTTTTCTGCATCTATTGAAATGATCATATGGTTTTTATCCTTCAATTTGTTGATATGATGTATCACGTTGATTGATTTGCGTATATTGAAGAATCCTTGCATCCCAGGGATAAACCCCACTTGATCATGGTGTATGATTTTTTTAATGTGCTGTTGCAGTCTGTTAGCTAGTATTTTGTTGAGGATTTTTGCATCTATATTCATCAGTGATATTGGTCTGTAGTTTTCTTTTTTTGTGATATCTTTGCCTGGTTTTGGTATCAGGGTGATGGTAGCCTCATAGAATGAGTTTGGGAGTGCTCCGCCTTCTGCAATATTTTGGAAGAGTTTGAGAAGGATAGGTGTTAACTCTTCTCGAAATGTTTGATAGAATTTGCCCGTGAACCCATCTGGTCCTGGGCTTTTGTGTGTTGGGAGATTTTTAATCACTGCCTCAATTTCCATACTTGTGATTGGTCTGTTCATGGTTTCTATTTCTTCCTGGTTCAGTCTTGGAAAATTGTATTTTTCTAAGAATGTATCCATTTCTTCCAGGTTATCCAATTGATTGGCATATAGTTGCTTGTAGTAGTCTCTCATGATCTTTTGTATTTCTGAGGTGTCCGTTGTGACTTCTTTTTCATTTCTAATTCTGTTGATTTGCATCTTCTCCCTTTTTTTCTTGATGAGTCTGGCTAATGGTTTATCAATTTTGTTAATCTTCTCATAGAACCAGCTTTTAGTTTTATTTATTTTTCTTATGGTTTCTTTCCTTTCTTTTTCATTTATTTCTGCTCTGATCTTTACGATTTCTTTCCTTCTGCTCACTTTGGGGTTTCTTTGTTCTTCTTTCTCTAGTTGTTTGAGGTGTAAGGTTAGGTTGTTTATTCGATCATTTTCTTGTTTCTTAAGGTAGGACTGTATTGCTATAAACTTCCCTCTTAGAACTGCTTTTGCTGCGTCCCATAGGTTTTGGGTTGTTGTGTTTTCGTTGTCATTTGTTTCTAGATATTTTTTGATTTCCTCTTTGATTTCTGTAGTGATTCCTTGGTTGTTTAAGAGTGAATTGTTTAGCCTCCATGTGTTTGTCTTTTTTGCAGTTTTTTTCCTGTAATTGATATCTAGTCTCATGGCGTTGTGGTCTGAGAAGATGCTTGATATGATTTCAATTTTCTTGAATTTGCTGAGGTTTGATTTGTGACCCAAGATGTGATCTATCCTGGAAAATGTTCCATGTGCACTTTAGAAGAAAGTGTAGTCTGTCGTTTTTGGATGGAATGTCCTATAAATATCAATGAAGTCGAGATAGTCTAATGTGTCATTTAAAGCTTGTGTGTCTTTATTGATTTTCTGTTTGGATGATCTGTCCATTGATGTAAGTGGGGTGTTCAAGTCTCCCACTATTATTGTGTTGCTGTCGATGTCCCCTTTTATAGCTGTTAGCATTTGCCTTATGTATTGAGGTGCTCCTATATTGGGGGCATAGATATTTACCATTGTGATATGTTCTTCTTGGATGGATCCCTTGATCATTATGTAGTGTCCTTCCTTGTCTCTTGTAATATTCTTTACTTTCAAGTCTAATTTGTCTGATATGAGTATTGCTACTCCAGCTTTCTTTTGACTTCCATTTGCATGGAATATCTTCTTCCATCCCCTTACTTTCAGTCTCTATGTATTCCTTCGTCTGAAGTGGGTTTCTTGTAGGCAGCATATAGAAGGGTCTTGTTTTTGTATCCATTCAGCCAGTCTGTGTCTTTTGGTTGGAGCATTTAATCCATTGACATTTAAAGTGATTATTGACATGTGTGTTCCAATTACCATTTTCTGAATTGTTTTGGGTTTGTATTTGTAGGTCTTTTCCTTTTCTTGTGTTTCCTACTTAGAGAAGTTCCTTTAGCACTTGTTGTAAGGCTGGTTTGGTGGTGCTGAATTCTCTTAACTTTTGCTTGTCTGGAAAGCTTTTGATTTCTCCATCGAATCTGAAAGAGATTCTTGCTGGGTAGAGTATTCTTGGCTGTAGGTTTCTCTCTTTCAGGACTTTCAGTATATCCTGCCAGTCCCTTCTGGCCTGCAGAGTTTCTGTAGAAAGGTCAGCTGTTATCCTGATGGGTTTTCCCTTATATGTTGTTTGTTGCTTTTCTCTTGCTGCTTTTAATATTTTTTCTTTGTGTTGAATTGTCGTTAGTTTGATTAATATGTGTCTTGGTGTATTTCTCCTTGGGTTTATTCTGTATGGGATTCTCTGTGCTTCTTGGACTTGGTTAATTATTTCCTTTCCCATGTTGGGGAAGTTTTCCACTAGAACCTCTTCAAAGATTTTCTCAGACCCTTTCTTGTTTTCTTCTTCTTCTGGGATGCCTATAATTCGAATGTTGGTACCTTTAATGTTATCACTGAGGTCTCTGAGACTGTCTTCTATTCTTTTTATTCTTTTTTCTTTTTCCTGCTCTGTGGCATTTATTTCCCCCATTCTATCTTCCAACTCACTTATTCGTTCTTCTGCCTCCGTCATTCTGCTGGTTATAGCATCTAGAGTATTTTTAATTTCAGTTATTTTGTTATCCATTGCTGTTTGTTTTTCTGAGTTCTTATGAACTGTTTCTTGTACTTTCTCTAATTTGTTATCGAGATTTTGTATCATTTTTACTATCATTACTCTAAATTCTTTTTCAGGCATTTTTCCTATTTCCTCCTCATTTATTTGGTCTTGTGGGTTTTTTTTCCTGCTCCTTTGCCTGCATGGTGTTTCTTTGTTTCCTCATGGTTGTCCAAACTTTTGGGGTTGCTTGTCCTGGCGATAGAGGTGTTCATAGAAGGCTGTCCAAGGCTCAGACTGCTGGTGTTGGAGGGTTGCCTGCAGAGGTGGGGGGCAGCTGTGGCTCACCAAGGAGACAGGGGCACTGGCAGCAGGGGTTCTGAGAAGTGCTCATTGGTGTGAGCCCTTCCAGAGTCCACCATTAACTCCACCAAAGAGCCTGTAAGCTCCACGTGACTGTTTTAAACACTGCATATCATCAAATCATCCAGTCCTCACAACGAGGTTATATTACTATCCTCACTTTGCAGGTGTGAAACGAGGGCAAAATGGTTAAGTAGCTCATGGAAGGACAGACAGCTGGTAACAGAGACAGGTTCTAAAGTTCACAGTCTTAACACTGTGGTCTCAGGTAGGCTGCTGGGGGGATCTAAGATTTAGATTCTTGGAAACTGGTTTAGTACAACCTACTCATTATCCTAAAAAAGAAAAATAACAAGTTAGTCCAATGGAACGTCTCTCTTACGTGGTCCTATAGAGAAAGAGCCGTGAGTGGACGGAAGGGGCAAAGACCTTACCACGAAGACCCGAATAACACACACCCACACTTCCCCAAAAGCCTGTGCATATTTTGCTCCAAGGAAGCATAATCAAATGTCCATGTTTCTTTAGGTTAATCCATGACAACATAATAGAAAATGGACCACAACTCAATGTCCTTAAAAACAAGAAATTAACCAAAAACACAAAAAGAGGGAAACTCTCCTTATGGCTTAAGCGATACAAGAAGCGTTTGAACTGAGAGAGTTACAATTAACCAAAGGCCTTAACTCAAATCAGTTAATCAGCAACTGTGTATTTTTTTTTAAGTAAAGAATCATTAGCACAAAAGAGTAAACCATGGAGAATGATATATCTGCCCTTCTTAGTCAGGCATGAAACCAGTGTTACATAAAGTTTTTCAACCAGTTTTCCAAGAATTTAAAGAAAGAACTCAGGGAGTACAATAGAATTTATTCACCAACTTAATCATATTTGAAGAGCTACATCTCACCCATAGGTTCTTTTTTCATTTACGCCTTCTTCTTGTAACAGGTGATACCTTTTTATGAAACGATTGCATGCAATGTTCCAACAATAATGATCTTGGATGACCTTGAAATTCTAAAGGATAGTTTTGGTCTTGTTCACCACCACCTTCTAAGTGAATCATATTCTGGGTGGTCACACCACAAGAAGGCAGGACAGTTGCCCCCATGGAAGCCACACGACTCCAAGATGGCCTGACTGGGGCTTGCTGTCAGATTGAACTCAATACTAACCCCAAGAACACAATCATTTGAGCAGAAAACTTGGCTGGATTTCCCCTTCTTGCAGAATGAAGTCAAACTCCTCCTCTAAGTCTCCATGGGATACCAAGATCCCTCATTCAATTTCAATTCCCATCACTCCCTGCCTCACTCCCTTCATGCCAATCAAAGGACACTATAATTTTCTACACACACCCTGCTTTTTCTCACTTCCATCCTTATTTTCATGTGTGTCTTCCATTCCAAATATTCATCCTCATCTCTTTCTTCAAAGCTCACCTCAAATACAATTTCTTACACACATACACAGGTTTCTCTCAGCTATTTTTATGTGTGACGGTTAATTTTATATGTAAACTCATCTAGGTACCCAGTTTTAGAGCAAAATCCGTCAAGATATTACTGAAAGGTATTTTTAGATGAGATTAACATTTATATTAGTAGACTTCAAATAAAGCAGATCACTCTCCATAATGTAGGTGGGTCTCATCCAATCAGCTGAAAGCCTTGAGAGAAAAGATTGAGGTCTCCCGACTCAAGATGCAGCATCAGGTTTTCCTGGGCCTCCAAGCTATTGGCCTGTCCTATAGACTTCAGACTTGCTAGCACCCACAATCATGTGAGCCAAGTTCTTAAAATAAATCTCTATCTCCAGATAGATACATAGATACATAGATGTATATACACATCATAATAAATAGGCTATAAACTCTCTCTCGCTCTCTCTCTCTATATATATATATAGACAGAGAGATTCTGTTTCTCTGAAGAACCCCAACTAGTACAGTATGACATCTGATTTCCTTACTGTAGTGTAAGCCCCTCAAAAGCAACCCTCCTCTTTCTATTCCTCAAAGAACAATGCTTTGAAAAATAGAATGTGTCTGGGTATATATCCAAAGAAAATGCAATCATTATCTTGAAGAGACATCTGCACCCCCATAAAAAAAAGAAAATAGAGTGTGTTTAATAAATATTAAATGAATGATTGAATGTTTGGTCAACGCATGAATAAATCTTTGTTCACATCCACCTGAGAAACAACTCAACTTATATTTTTTATTCTCTCTTTCCTTTGTCAGTACTTTAGTTCACACACTTACCCCCTCTGTCTATACTATTTGAGATTCCAAATGCGTGTCTTTGCTTCCAGGCCCTTCCAATCACTGCCCAAGTGCTTCTTACACATTGCCACATAGATTTCTCAGCAAACCACACACACACACACACACACACACACTTCAGAGAACTGCACTGAAACATGTAATGACTCCCCATTGCCTGGAACCCCTTTACAGCTCTTATCTGTATCCACTTTGGCTTCATGACAAGTATTACTATACTAATCTCTCTTACAAAAATGCTCCTAAGAGGTTACTTGTTAGAAACAAGTTTTCTGTGTGTATTACTTTATCTTTTAACTATCAAAGGTAACTGAAGGAAAAAATGATTTAAAAGTTTCAAGATATTTCTACTTTCCAGCAGATGGCCTTTATTATGTAGTCCCAAGAGGCTGGGCATTTGGGCTGCGTGTTCTGGCATCTTGGGACTTCCATCTGCCTGATGACTGCTCCCTTATCTTTGAGGTTCAGTGGTTACCTTCTCCATAAAAGCTTCCTTTGCCGCCAATCAAGCAGTTGTTCCTCCACCTCCCATACATATCTCCACGTATTTGGGGTGTGTTTGTCTGCATCACTAGAACGTGTGCTCCTCCCAGGCTGTGTTCTTATTTCATCCATCTTGTGCACCCAGTCATCTACCATTGCCTGAGATCCCCAGCCTCTCCCTAAAGTATGCTTTTATGTTTTATAGGCATGCAGTAAACTGTTGAAGTCCGCAGCAAAGCATAAGTCATTGGCTTTCCTTCAGAAATTCTTTCCTAAAACCAGGAAAAAACAAAAAAAACAGGCACCATGAAGCAGCACCTGTTCTCTTATGGACACTGCTTTTCCTTTTTCGTCTGGGCGTTTCAACATGCTACAGAGCCAGCGGGTCATTCTGCAATTATAACCTCTGGGCTTCACGTGTTTACTCCCGCAAGAACCCAAGTACTGCCTGGTCTGCAGCTAAGACTAACAGCTACTGGTCCTACACAAAGTTTCCAGGGTTGTTTGTGGTGCCATCTGGGCAGTAACCATGAGTTTGCCAGGTAAGTAGTTAACATCACCACTCTTTAGAAGCTCTGTATTGAACTCTGTTGTCAATGCCTAACTTGGAAAATGGCTGAGCACAAAGCCAGTGGCAAAGCTGAAACTTTTTGATAAACGTGAGTTACCATTAGAATGCTGTTCATAGACTGTAGGGTACAGATGTCATCATTCTCAACAAGGAAGCAATTGCTTCCTCTCAATACCTTGACAGATCTGCATGAGTCCATACATTATCACCACCCTCAGAACCCTTTATCATGTTTTAAATCTGTTGAAGTATGAAAAAAAAATCAAGTGTGCTTCACAAAACTGGATCATAAAAATGAACTTGGCTAAAGCTGGCTTTGATGGAAGATTTTGAATCATGCCCTAGACAAATCAAAGAAGACAAAACAAAACAAAAAGATTGGGAAGTTAGCTGAGACATCATTGTAGAAATGCTAAACACAGCAGGGTGTTAAGGGCAGAAGAAACTGATGCAAAATTAAAATGAACCTTTAAGAAAAATTGCTGTACAATAATGTCTGTATAAGTTAATCCATGTTTGAATATTATATACATTAAAGATAAATGATTAAATATAGTTTTTCATTCCATTCACAAAAAGAGATCTTTTAACTGCCTGCTACCCTACCTACTCACTTAAATACCAAGCTTTATTTTCTTCTTAGAACATGCTGACTGCCCGTGACACATGAATGTTTCCCAGCTGTGTTCTCCTAGACTTTTTCTTTCATCTACCACTGCTTTCCAACTTCATTTATTCACAAAATTATATGTGTCACTAGACCCTGTTATAACTAACATTTTATTAAACGTTATGTAAACTGATAACATGAAAATGTAAAAGGAAAGGGTTTCTTCTCTCATTGAAAGCCAAGTTGAACATAAAAAAAGTCATTGGAATTGAAGCACTAAAAAAATGTTATTATTTGATGCCTGGTGGAGACCATTGTGGCAGTTACACTGCTTTAAAAAAAAAAAAAAGCCAAACCAAACAAACCTAACTACCAAGGAGTGGAAAGGGCAGGACTGCACCCTGGAATGTCCTTTGTCCCCCCCCCCCAAGTCCCAGTGCTGCATTTGGGGTGTTAACTCTGCCCTTATGTCCCACCTTTTCTGCCATCCTCTACCAGCTGAGCTGTCCATGACTAATCCTGAGAAGAGAGGTGCTGTTCCAACTGTTCCTGCAAAAATATGCAAAACCTGCTCTGAGGGCCTCCTCGCCTAATTTTCCAGCAAAGAAATAGAAATCCAGCTACTTGACTAATTTTTCAGTCTATTGAATCTTGAGAAATCAGAGCTGCTTCATGTATCTGCAATGCTTGGGGAAATAAAACAGCTCACACTCGGTCATATTTGATGTCTGTATTCACAGCCCTTCCATTTTTAACATAATTCATGTCGTTGCTTTCTATTTGATTTCCTCTGGTCTTAATTCAGAGACCCGAATTTCTCTCTAAAAAGAAAATTTTACCCACCATGACAATTTCAAGTATATCAAAGTGTAAAATTAATGCCAACTTCATTTATTGGGGGTGGGTATGTGTGTGTGTCTGCATATGTGTATTATGTTTTTGGTGCAAATTTGAATTTTGGTGGATGTTGTTTTGACAATTTTGGAATTTATGGGGTTTCCCAGTGAAGTTATTTCTGTACAATTATGCCTATGAAAAAAATCTTAAAACATCTCAGATTCACAACCATAGATCCTGTTATTTCTGAAATGAAAGAAACTTGCTATCCTCATACTTAGGGAAAAGGGACCAAATGGAACTTGGTGAGTACATATCACTTTATAACGTGACTGTGGGAAAGAGGAACCAGGGCAGGAAGGGAATCATGATTGACGTGGTCCACATCACACATACATGATATTTAAAGAAAAGAGTGTGGCTGAACTCGGGTCTATAAAACAGTAACACATTTCTAATAACAGACTGGGCCCATCTTATATAAATTGAAAGAGGTATTTTTCCAGAGACTCAATCATCTGATTAAGGAACTCAAGGTAGATTTTTAATGTGAAGAAGGAGAAACAAAGACTGGGTGACAAAAGAGCTGGGATTTGTAATCAGACAACTCAGCTCCAGGGTCTGCACTTGTAACCACGACTCTAAGCTGTACAGAAACATAGGGCCTGGTAAGTAACAAAGTAAGGCCATAAGGGCCATTTCAGAAACCCCATAGTTCAAAGAGAAAAGATTTCAAGAATAATGCCAGGAATCCAGACAGTTTTCTTTTTTCAGAGAAATTACAGGCAGACCTTGTTTTATTGTGCTTTTTCTTTACTGCACTTTGCAGATACTGCGTTTTTTACAAATCGAAGGTTTGTGGCAACCCTGCCTTGAGCAAGTCTATCTGCACCATTTTTCCAGCACCATTTGCTCACTTCCTGCCTCTGTGTCATATTTTGGTAATTCTGGTGATATACCAAACCTTTTCATTGCCATTACATGTGTTATGGGATCTGTGATCAGTGACCTTTGATGTTACTACTATGACTCGCTGGAGGCTCAGATGGTGATTAGCATTTTTAGCAAGAAAGTGTACTTAAGGCATGTACATTGTCTTTTTAGACATAATGCTACTGCACACTTAACAGATTACAGCATAGTATAAAACGTGAGTTTTATATGCACTGGGAAACCGAAACATTCATATGACTCGCTTTATTGTGATATTCGCTTTACTGTGGTGCCTGGAACCGAACCCACAGTGTCTCCGAGGTTGGCCTGTGCTAAGCGCACACCCCACTCCTGGTCCATCACAGAGCACTTACCTGGGCTCAGGAACAGAGAATGGCTGAGCACATGATGATTGCCATCGTTTGAGAAGAATATTGAAAACCATAAATCCTGACTCCAGAATCTGGAGCGTTTTCAGATAACAGTCCTTAGGAAGGTCCTCTGTACGGACCTCCTCTGATGTCACAGAGACCACACAGCAAGGCAATTCCCAGGCAGAACCTGCAGCCCAGAGCGATCCCGGCACACAGCACACTGGAAAAGCTCAGGAACCTAATTCTCCCCCTGTTGCTCCAAACTCATGAGGAGAGTGAGGATCACAGCCTGCCTGCGAGTCATAGCTGTACACGCGCATTATTCACTCCCAGCCTGCTTACCTTCATGTATTTTCTTTTAACCACACTTTGCAAATTCTCTACGGCCTGCAACACTCACGTTAATTGAGATCCTTACCTGTGGGAATCTGCTCAGGGCACTAAACTTCCTACTTATATTCGTCTGTCCAATTCCCACCCAACCTTCAAATAGAGTTTCAAATTCTCCCATCTTGAAGTCGTTTATGACAGTTCTGGAGGTGATTCTCCCTCCTATGGACTTAATTGGGGGTTGATCACACCTGACTCTACAGATGGCTTCTGACCTTTAATTATGTACCTCATAGAGTAGTTGTAAAAATTAAATGTGATGGTTAAAATAATTCACATAAACTGTTTAGCACAGTTTGTGGCATATAGTAAGTGTTCAATGTTAGCTATTATTATGATTATTTCTGATTTTTTATTATTACATTATTTTACACTATTATTAAACTATGATATTTTATTTAATTTCATTATATGCAGCATTGGTCTTTCCAACATGGATAAAGGCAATATTGTATCTAATTTGCCCCAAATTCCCAAACCTCCTAACACTGCACTAAACACAGGCTGTGTTGCCAATAAATACTTACATGGCTAAAAGCGGGACACTAAAATTGTTAACAAATACTGCCTTTTTACACTCTGCAGTTTCTGAATCACATTCAGGTAATAAAACAGGTGGGATCATTCCTACCAAAGATTTACAGTACTAAATAGTTGTTAAAAATCTCTGTCAAGGCAATAAACTGTCATTCTAAGAAATAACTAGGTGGTCTTGACCGCAAGATCTCAGGTGAGCTGTAAATTCTAGGGAGAAAATGGTTTATAGCCAACCATCAATCTGCAGACATGTTTTCACATAAATTTCAGAAGGTTGTGTTGGCTCACAAATCTCCTCGTCAGATGGAGTTCAAAAGATTCTAAAACCCTAAGTCAGCAGATCCACTTGACAATGTATATATTTGTGTTTTTGAAACATCACCCTGAAAGCAACTGAGAAGGAATAAGTTGTATGTGACAGATGAAACAAGGGGTGAATTGGAGGCTGCGACCAGGGCTGGAGGAGGAAACAGCAGACCTGATCTAAGCAACACTGGGGAGGACCCAAAGGTCCAGAACACCCCACCTCCGTGCCTGTCCCAGGGCTAGCTTCTCTGTGCTCAGCTCCCTCCTGCATGAAGCCCTCCAGTCTCTGGATTCTGCAAATGCAATGAATTCTACCATTGTGGGGGTCGCATGCCTCCTATCACAGATCTCACAATTTTCCTCACAGCTTACACATTAATTCTCATCCCTAGAGTTCATCTCTATTACTCAAGACACACCTCAGTAGTCTGAGAATTTCCATTTGATCTCTTCTATCTCTACATTTTCAGCCTAGATTTCTCTTTACTTTTCATTTGTTCTTTTCCAGAAGGAAGATGAAATTAATTTTTAAATAAACATACGAGGAAAATATTCCACTCTGCTAGTAATCAAACAATTTGAGGTATCACTATTTAGCTGTTGAGCAAAAAGACAATTCTTTTCCAAATGACAACCAATACTCTCAAAGATGAAGTAAAGCTGCTAAGCTCACAGCTGCTAAAGGCAGACCAAATTGATATAAACATTTTAGTAAACAGGTCAGAAAAATATTAGGAGCCTGCTCCCCCCGCCAAAAAAATTAAGCAGAATGCCCTTTGACCTTGTAATCCCACCTGTAGAAAATTAATCTTAAGAAATAATCAAAATAGAGGGAAAACATTCACAGAATATGTTCATTGCATTGTTTAAATAGGCAAATATTGGGAGCAATTTTAATAATTAGTTGAATTACCTGTTTTGTGATAACATTGCATCTTGTGGTTTTTCTTTCTTAGCAACTAATACATCTATAACTAAATATCTATATGAAATTTTTAAAGTAAAAATGATCAAGACAATGAAAAAAATAAGTAAAAGTGACGTGTAGTGAACAAAATGCATGTGAACCCAAGTGTGATTGCTGTTACTGAACATAACATTTTGCAATCAAAGATAAAATAATAGTAAGTGTAGAACCCAGAGCCACACCCAGGTAGCCTGCCCCAAAGGCTGGGTGCCCAACCACTTCTTTCTACTGCCCACCCATTATATACCTTTCAAATGTTCCCCTATTTAAAAGATGATAGCTCAGTGCATTTCTAGATGCTGGATAGAAATCCCTATATACTGAGGTGGAAGGACAAATTTTAAAATTTTCCTAGACAGTAATATTTACCAAGAGCCATACTGCTCAAGCAATGAACATTTGCCTCTAAAAATCTACCCTCTAAAAGAAGTATCACATACTGAGGAACTATGGCTAATTTTTTTAGGTGTGATATGATACAGTTGCCATAATTTTTAAAGAGTCCTTACTTTTTAGCAAGACTACTGACATGTTAATGACATCGAGGATTTGCTTCAAAACAACCTGGAGAAGAGAGTGTGTAGATAAAACAGAATGGGCCACGAGTTTTTCATTGCTGAAGCTGATGATGGGGAGAAGAAGATTTTTGTAATAAAATATTCTACCCTCTATTACGTCAATGTCACATTTTGCAGAATAAAATGTTAAAAACTCATCAGAGATGCTCTGATGGTACAAGGATGAGCACTGCTGGGCTACGTTAAATAGTCACTATTGCCAATAACCAAAATAACCAGCCCTGTGGAAATTATCTTATGAATTACAGCGTTTCTATATGTTCAAGTTTCATGCGGACACTAAGAATTCCTGTTTCCATCGGCAAGTTCATCACATTACAAGAATGTTTGTGATACAATATTAAGTGAGAAAAACTTGTATAAATACTGAAAACCATGTACAATATGGTTTGTGTGAGGAGGACCCCTCAAAATTGGGGGGGAGAACCTTTGTCCACAGGAAAAAGTTGGAAAGAAATTGTTAATTAGAATATTAAAATATTAACAATGGTTATCCCTATGTAGTCTTGGATGGTTTTTATTTTCTTTTTAAATTTTTTTTTTTGCTTTCTTAGTATTTTGACCATGACAGCAAATTATTTTTATATTCAGCCAAAAGTCAATGTTTCCAGGAATTTAAAAAGCAAAAAGGACTCGAGGTATGGGAGGGGGCGGGGGGTGAAGGGGAAACTGAGACGAAGCGAGAGAGTAGCACAGACATATATATACTACCAACTGTAAAATAGTCAGTGGGAAGTTGTTGTATAACAAAGGGAGTCCAACTCGAGGATGGAAGATGCCTTAGAGGACTGGGGCAGGGAGGGTGGGGGGACTCGAGGTGGGGAGTCAAGGAAGGGAGGGAATACGGGGATATGTGTATAAAAACAGATGATTGAACCTGGTGTACCCCCAAAAAAAATAAAAAATAAAAAAAAAATAAAAAAGCAAAAAGGAATCCAAGTCTGTGCAGAGCATAAAAGACTCGAGACACCACATCTCAGGTCACTGGTCAACCACTAGAGCCCTCACAGGGGAGGCACATCATCTCCCTGGCTGATGGGGCTGGTTTCCGCTCACCCACAGCATTCTGGAAGCAGGGCTCAGGGGCCCAAATTGGACCCTCATCCACATCCCTCACATATGTGGAAAGACACGTACAGTGGAGTGATTATAAAAAGAAGAACTATAAACAGAAATGAATGAGTGAACAAAGTCATGAAACATGGAGGGATATTACACAGGTGTTCAGAGATAACAGCAGAGGTAAGAGGTGCTGCTTCCAGGTGCCCCCAGGTAAAGCAGAAAAACAATTTAAAATGCACACAAAAAGATAGCTTAGGTAGAAGACAGTAATTATCAAAGGAACATTATGAATTTTCCATTAGTGTAACAATTCTTGAAACAAACAAAATTAAAGAAGTCTCAAATAAATGGAAAGATATCCTGTGTTCACGGATCAGGAGAATTAATATTGTTAAAATGTCCATACCATTCAAAGCCATCTACAGAGTCAGTGCAATCATTATCAAAATTCCAATGGCATGTCACAGAAATAGAAAAAAGCAATCCTAAGATTCACATGGACCCACAGAAGACCCTGAATAGACACAGCAATCTTGAAAAAGAAGAACAAAGCTGGAGGTATCACATTTCCTAATTTCAGACTATGCTACAAATGAACCCCTGCAATTACAGTCAACTAATATTTGATGAGGGAGCCAAGAATACTCAATGGGGAAAGAATAGTCTCTTCAATAAATGGTGTTGGGAAAGCTGGATAATCACATGCAAAAGAATGAAGCTGGACCCCTGTCTTATACCACCCACAAAAAACAACTTGAAATGGACTAAAGACTTTAAATGAAAGAACTGAAACTGTAAAACTCTTAGAAGAAAATGTAGGGAAAAAAAATCTTCCTTGATTTTTTTTGGATATGACAACAAAAGCACTGCAACAAAACCAAAAATCAACAAGTGGAACTACATCAACAAAAAAGCTTCTGCACAGAAAAACAAACAGCAAATGAAAAGAAAATGAGAGAAAATATTTGCAAACCATATATCTGATAAGGGATTAATATCTAAAAGGTATGAGGAACTCATTCAACTCAGGTGCAAACGAACAAGCTAATTTAAAAATGGGCCAAGAACTTGAATAACTGTTTTCCTAAAAAAGACATTTCATGTACCAACAGATACATGAAAGATGCTCAACATCACTAATCATTAGGGAAATGCAAATCAAACCACAATGAGGACAGCCGTGGTGGTTCAGTGGTTAAGACTCCTCACTTCCACTGCAGGGGGCACGGGTTCCCTCCCCAGTAGGGGAAGTTCTACATATCACACGGTGTGGCCAAAAAGAAAACAAACAAACAAACAAACAAAACAATGAGATGACACCTCCCACCTGTCAGAATGGCTATTATCAAAAAAAACAATATATAACAAGTGCTGGTGAGGATATGGAGAAAAGGGAATGTAAATCAGTGTAGACACTGTGGAAAACAGTATAGAGGTTCCTCAAAAAATTAAAAATAGAACTATTATATGATCCAGCAATCCCATTTCCGGATGTATATCCAAAGCAAATGAAGTCCAGATCTGGAAGAGATATATCTGCATTCCTGTATTCACTGCAGCAGTATTCAAAATAGCCAAGATAGGGAAACAACCTAAGTGTCTGTCAATGGATGAATAAATACCCCATATGCAATGAAATATCATCCAGCCATGACAAAGAAGGAAATCCTGCCATTTGCAACAACATAGGTGGATCTTGAGGGTATTATGCTGAGTGAAATAAGTCAGGCAGAAAAGGACAAATACTGAATCATCTCAGTTGCACGTGGAATCTAAAAAATCAGAACTCATAGAAACAGAGAGTAGAGTAATGGTTGCCAGGGGCTGGGGGTAGAGGAAATGGGGAGGTGCTGATTATGAACTTCCAGTTATAAGACGAATGAGTTCTGGGGATCTGATGTACAGCACAGTGATTCTAGTTAATAATATTGCACTGTATCATACTTGAAAGTTGCTAAGAGAGTAGATCTTAAAAGTTCTCACCACACACACACAAAAAGAAATAATAATTATGTGGTGAGGGAGATGTTAACTAACCCTCCCATGGTAATCATTTCACAATATATGTATATCAAATAACCACAATGCACACCTTAAACTTATGTTATATATCATTTGTATTTCAAAATATAGCTTAAAAATTCCCAGTCCAAAATCTTTGTCATTTGTCTTCACGTATATTCATAACCACGTCAAATGGAAGCTCCTTGCCAGGACCCGACTGACTGGGCACATCTGATTGTCGTGCCACCAGAAGGGACACCATGCTTAGAGTTGTTCAGGATGCACGCTTGCTTGAGTATTAACTCTCAGATACTCTGAGTAGTTGCTAAATGCGGGATGCGTCCTTGGACTTAAAGTGCATGAAAAAGTCCTTGATTCAAATGATTCTCTGGACTTTGAACATGTGAACTCAGCCAATTTTTTTTTTAAATCTAATCTCAAAAAAGTAGCTTCCTCAAGAGCATGGACTTAACAGCCCCTCTCTTGCTAGGTGTTAAAAACTTCACACTGTCTCCACCAAATGGAAACAGCTCTCCTTATCTTTCAGTGCCTCGGCTCCTTAGAACATGCTCACTCACATCCACAAACCATCTAGAATCATTAGAGATGTAAAAACCATTCTTATCTTTCCCGATTCCTCAGCTTATAATCTTGATTTCTCATCATCTTTCTTTGACTTGGGGGGGTCAAAAATCTATAAGAGCCATATGCATTTTTCTCACCTGCTTTATAAAACTTCTTGTTAAAGAAATTCTGATCTTCAAAGAAAATTCCCATCTCTTTGTACTCCTCAGGGAACTACTGTCCGGTGACGCACACTATGATACAAGCATGCACGCTTCTGAAGAACGAAGCTTTAACTCCACTGTGGCTGCTGTCTGTATGCACCTGTAGCAAATGTAGCCCCCTAATATATTTATTTTTACCAAAAGTCTTCAAATTGAATAATCTCATTTGGCGGGTGGTGTTTTTAATCCCGAAGCCCTTTTACAAGAATGGAAAAGAGAGGAAAAAACCTACCTAATAATTATGGTTAGTCTTTTAAGTTAAAATGAGAATTCTAGAATTCTAAAACAAACATCCTTCTTAATCACATTGTGTGTGTTCCAGGAAAAAAAGGAAAGAAACAGATCAGTAAATGAGTCAGAAATGCCCAGAAATATATTTCATGTCATAATGCCCAGCACCTTTAGAAATCATGAACACCTGTGCCATTGAAGATTTATATATATTAGAGCTTATGCTGCAACTAGAGTTTTCCTACAATATCAATTTGAAGTGGCAGCCTGAGGTTTTTTGCAACAGCATTTGTCAGAAGTCATTTCATTTCTTATATTAATTCCATTTGCACTGTGGTGTATTCGCTGGACGCTCTATTGATTCTTGCTCCATCTGATTTTGGCTTTCAGAACACAGACAAAAATTTGGTTTGAAAGAGAAATCAATATTATAACCTACTCACTGATAATGGTGATGACATTGAAAAAATTATGGCTGGATAGCCTGCAGTATTTAGGCCAGGTGAAAAGAATTCCTGTTTCAGAATAAAAATGTCTTTTACGCATGTATACTCACATCTCTTATGGATGTGTTAGGATAAATATATGGCAGCATCTTTTTTTTCTAAGTAACCAACAGCTAGAGGCTACTTGCCATATTAGCAGGAAGTCCAGTATTCGTTTATTCCACTAATATTTACAGAGTCACCACTATGTGCCAGTCCTTGTTCTATGCCTGGGACACATCAGTAAACACTGCATGCAGGAGCCCCTGCTCTTGGTCAGCTTATAGCCTCCTGGACCTTTCTTTGGAGGTAACACCCTCCCTAGATTGCCCAAAACCTAACAGCCTTCTCAGTCCGAATGTGAGAATGGCAGCCCGACTTCTACACCTAAGCAAAGAGAAACTGTATTCTTTGGACAAGCCCATTAATCCATTGGTGCTTGCCGGCCTGTGGTTGCTGACGCCCCTGGTCCCAGTTCCATGGATGGTCCTGATGCTGAGTCTGATTTTGATGCTGGTCAGCTGAGCTGATACAGATTCAGTTCCTGCACAGACCCAGATGGCTTTTAAGGAGGAAAACCCAACTCCCTCCAAATTAGAATGAGCCAGGACAGCTTTTCTACTGTCTGGACTCCCTTTGTCGCCAACCTTGCCTTGCCCAAGGGGGCAAACCCAGGAGCGCTATGCTGAGGCCTCAGCCTCCTATGGACCTTAAGCCACCATCCCTCGGCCCTTCTAAGAAATCCACATCCTCAGATATCAGGCAGGCGCTCCCTTTCCACCTGGGAACCCAGAGGCTGAGCATACCTCTCTGCTTAGAAACCAGAAGGACCCTCTACAACTCCCAGAAGGCATTACCCTATTCATTCACTCTTTCATTCACTTTCCTAACACTTGTTGACAACATACTCTGTGTCAGGCTCTGCCCTCAGCACCAACTGCCCCTAGGAAGGCCATCTGGTGGAGGAAGCTGCCTTCACACCTGCAAAGGGTGACAACATGACTTTCTGACAGTTCTCTCCTTAGGATAAAAGGGGGAAAGCCACCATAAATGGGACACTCAGCTGGGCATCCTATACTTATTATGTGTATACACACACACACACACACACACACATATTATAAATTTTAAAAAAATCCAAGTGATAATGAACAGTGATGATGGAAATTAACATTAATTCCTTTACAAGAAACATTTCCACTAAAATTATTTTAGAAAGAAAATACATCTGAATTCTGAAATAAGCCACCTTTGCAGATTTTTTTTTCTTTTCCAAAATCCTGTGTAGATAATAGTCTACTGACATGATCTAATCAGGTATTCATTTCTTAAGAAAAGTCTGCTTAGGACAAATCATTGACTCAGAAGATTGGACTCTCAGCCCTCGACCCCGTGTCTCCCAAGTGGCCATCACCTACGAAGATGCCTCTCAGTTCAGGGCACTCCCTCCTGAGTCACTCTCACCCGGGTCTCAGCAGCGCTGGCAGTAACGAGCACGCATGCTACATCAGACTATCTGTCTCCCTCTAGCTTCAAATTATCGGTACTATTATATTTTTGAGTCATTAAATTCCTCTTCTCTTTGTGACAGACCCTGAAATGTGTGAAGCTTTGAATCCCCATTTTTTTCCTCTTGCAAAGATTTTCAATTATTCTCTTGCAACTATTCTCAAATGGCATCGTTTCTAATCCCTTCATGAAATAAAGTCACTCTCTTCTGAACATATTTCATTCATCCATGTGCCTCTTAAAGAATGATTCCAAAACCCTTTTTATCTGGAATTTACACTTCTAAGAGTTTTCTTGAAGGAAATGATCAGGTATATGAACAAATATTTGTCTATCATAACGTTCATCACAGCATTACTTAGAGTTTTCAAAAATAATAGTATGTATAGTATACCTACAAAATAAAATTTAAAAGTATGTAGAAGAAGTAACTGAATGGCACTCAAATGTTTACTATGTTGTCAAGTGGAAGGAAAAGGAGATTACCAAAAATTGTATAATGAGATCATTTGTGTATATGTATCTGTATATGTTCATAAACCTGGAAGAATATATGACGAAACACTAACTATAGCTCTCTCCAGCCAATGGGATCAATAGCTGACTTTTACTTGAGGTATTTTTCTGTACTTTCCAGATTTTCTGCAGTGAAAATACACTACTTTGTAATAAAAGCAAATAAGAAATGTTAATTTTAAAAGAAAGTTGTATTGCTAAAAACTGAAATCAAAAAACTGAAAGGCGTGAACTGATCAACTCACAGGATGTGGATTCTGACTACCTCACTCTGATCCACTTCATAACATGCTGATGGGTTTGCAGCTGCATTACACAGTCGATTTGTTGAGAAGATTCTTCTTGATAACATTTGAAACATTTTCACAAATATTACTGCTAAATCTCTCATTTTGCAATTAAACATTAGCTTGTTTTTTGTTTTCTTTTGTTGTAATTCATAAAATTTTTATTCTAAAAGTAAGTGACTTCCATTACCACTGCCTTGCGCCCCCACCTGCCCCATGGCCTCTACCAAACCCAGCACAGCTCAGCTCAAGAGCAGCTCAGCCAAGATCTGTCCTGGAAACTGGTGAAGAGGCAGGTCTGGGCCTGAGCAAGGCAACCACCAAGGAATTCAGCAAGCAGGATGCCGGAGTAGAGACTGTGAAAATGTAAGAGGTGAAGCTGTGTGTCATGTGGAGTGACTGTGAGGAAACAAGAATGACTCAGTGGAACTGCTCATCATAATCAACTCTTACAAAACTGCATTGTCATCCAAAGGGGTGTTTCCACCCCCAAGATTAAAGAAAAAAGAAAAGAAAAGAAACATTTGCAAATATTTTCTCCCAATCATTAGGGGTTAACATCCAAAATATATAAACAGCCCATGGAGCTCAATGTGGAAAAGAAAACAAACGACCCGTTTAAAAAATGGGCAGAAGACTTGAATACACATTTTTCTAGAGAAAATATACAGATGCCAACAGGCACAAGAAAAGATGTTCAACACCACTAATCATCAGGGAAATGCACATTAAAACCACAATGAGCTATTACCTCACATCTGTCAGAATGGCCATCATCAAAAAGAACACAAATAGTGAATGTTGGAGAGAATATGGAGAAAAGGAAACCCTCATATACTATTGGTGGAAATGTAAATTGGTACAGCCACTATAGAAAACAGTATGGAGGTTCCTCAAAAAACTAAAAATAGAACTACCACTGTCTTAGTGGAAATGAAATAAAAGAAAACACTAACTCGAAAAGATATAGGCACCCTCATGTTCATTGCAGCACTATTAACAATAGCCAAAATATGGAAGCGACCTAAGTGTCCATCAGTAGATGAATGAATGAAGATGTGGTATACATATATAAGATGGAGTATTACTCAGCCATAAAAAAGAATGAAATAACACCACTTGCAACAACATGGTTGAATCTAGAGATTATTATGCTAACAGAGACAAAGACAAATACTGTATGTTATCACTTATATGTGGAATCTAAAAAATACAACAAGCTGGTGAATATAATAAAACAGAAACAGACTCACAGATATAGAGAACAAACTAGTAGTTATCAGAGGGGAGAGAGAAGGGGGAAGGGGCAATGTAGGTGAAGGGGATTAAGAGCTACAAACTACTATGTATAAGATAAATAAGCAACAGGGATGTATTGTACAACATAGGGAAATATAACCATTATTCTGTAATAACTAAATGGAGTATGATCTATAAAAATATTGAATCACTATGTTGCACACCTGAAACTAACATAATGTTGCAAATCAACTACACTTCAATTAAAAAAAAGAACAAAGAAACAAACACCAAAACATGACCCATGCTCTAATTTCTATAAAACTTGTAACCAGTATGATTTCAGTAACTAAGGCAGATATACACTTCTCAGATACAGATTTTTTTTTTAATATTCCTGTGGAGAGTTTATATGCAGAACCTACAGTCTGCAGTGGATTTGAGAAACTACTGCAGAGTGGAGGAACTGTATCACTGCTTCCCCTCATGCACATGGTTCCAAAAGTATTACCTAATTGTAAATGGATTCAATGCTGAAGTTACTTTGATTCACAAAGAGAGAAAGAAAGCCAATGGCAGGGGCAGGGCAGTTTTGTTTGGTGATGTTTAAAAGTGTGTGACTGTCCTTGTAAATGACAAGACTGACATTTGCAACTATCACGCCGCTGCAGACAAGCTACTCTGGGCTGGAACGAGGGAAGTTTAAGATATTTCTACTCATGCAGGCTTCCCGGGCCAGGTATTTTCAGAATGAATAGGCTGGTTTTGAGGCTGTCATCATCAAAATACAATTCTCAGAGAGAAAAAAATGAAATAGTCCTCCAAGAATCAGGCCATTGCTGTTTGAATGATTGGTGACCTAGAACACACAAAGAAGAATCAGCGTCTCATCTATTTAGTCACGCCCCTCTGAAAAACATTGCGTTTTGGACTATTATATTAATATAATTATACAATTATACATGTTTTAATAGTACAATTATATGTGTTCATAAATATATGTGTTTGAACTATTATATCTTGGAATCTTTTTGCTTGTTTTCATTTTGTTATGCTTCTAACGTTAAGACTTAATAATACTAAAACAAAAAAGAAAATCACATAGTACTTCATATTTATTCCTGTTAAATTTCTTTAAAAGTTTGAGGGACTTCCCTGGTGGTGCATTGGTTAAGAATCTGCCTGCCAATGCAGGGGACACAGGTTTGATCCCTGGTCCAGGAAGATCCCACATGCTGTGGAGCAACTAAGCCCATGAGCCACAACCACTGAGCCCACGTGCCGCAACTACTGAAGCCCGTGTGCCTAGAGTCCATGCTCCACAACAAGAGAAAAGCCACCGCAATGAGGAGCCCACACACCACAAAAAAGAGTAGCCCCCACTCGCCACAACTAGAGAAAGCCCATACACAGCAATGAAGACCCAACACAGCACCACCACCCCCAAAAAAATAAGTTTGGTTCATCTGTCTAGCACGTCAACATCTCTTTCATCACCTGATTCTATCCTTTAGTTTCGTTAATCCTCTTCACTCTGCATCACTCACAAATTTGACAAGTGTGCCCCCCCGTTCCTTTATCCAAATCCCTGATGAATGTATCCAACAGAATAAGATCCAGGATTAAGCCAGGATACTCACCAGCAGAAAGCTGTCATCAGATTAATGCCTTCTGGGTGCAGGTATTCAACTAGAAACCCATCAAGCTAGCAGCCCATGATTCTCTTCTGTGTAATATCATATGATATCAGCAAAAGACTTTACAGAGGATAATTGACTTTTCCAAGAAATTTAGAAAATGACCTTTTTGTTTCACACATATCCCATGAGCTCAGACAGTTCAAAAATGTGTTAAAACATAGTCGAGCCCCATCTGAAGAGTGAAAAGAACTACAAAATCTTGGTTGCAATGACTGTCTCAAGGAGGCAAATACTTCAACCAGTGTATTCACTCCCTGAATTGACATTGCACCTCAGACCCACTCTATTTCTTCTGCCCCATATATAGGAATCAAACAGAGGAGTCAAGTCTTATTCCTCTCCTTTTATTCCACAGTGCTGAGCACACAGCTACCTACATGATACCATGGAGTCTACTCTTGGCAAGATAGAAGCTCCTGTCGCTACTCATCCCACAAGTAGCGGGGTCACAGGCGCTTACTGTTTCCCATGGCGTTGCAGAGAGAAGCATATGCATAGGTTAGCCAAAATATGTGTCATGCTCAAGGCATGGGGCATAACACTGACTTCCCACTTAACAGACGATGGGGTGATTGGCTTAAAACATCTCTAGGTGTAGGCAGGGCAATGAAGTACAAACATGCAGTCACCATCTTAGCTGTGGTCGTCAGCTGTAGAGGGCTTGGAATGAAGCACAATAATGCCTAGTCAAGTCATCCCAGAGCCACAGGGCTTGGACACATGAATGGAATGTCCATTCCCAGTGATGGATCCCTCAGGGGAAGGACCCAGCACTGCTTAGCCAAGCCCATCCTTTGCTGACTTCAGTTCCCTTCAGTGATCTCATCCTGCTCTGCCCACACTCTCATTATCCCACACAAAAGTCCTCATTCTCCTTCTTTTTCTCTCTCAGTAGACATCAGTGTGTACCCGCTCCCCAAAGCATCAGCAACACAGAATGCAGTTATCCTTTCCAAAGGTAGAGAATGCGTATATGATTTAATTGTCCAACATACACTCTGGTGGGTAAAGAGATCCTTTACTATGTCTTGGGGAATTGCCATTTTCTCCAGAGTCTTCTAAATGCACAGGAATAAAACCTTGTGTTTTCCCACCAAAATATCAGATGAGTCTAAGCTACACACAGAACACAAACTCTATAAACATTTGCTCAGTGAATGAATCAGCGACTCACTGTGCACCCTATGAGATATTTTGGATGGAGTAAGTTAAAAGGACTGGGTGAACATCAAGGACACTGCAGGACGCTTCCGAGAAAAGAAGAGCAAAAATGTGGGGACCTGGAAAGCAGTGACATGGAGAGAACCAGGGGTTGAGGCAGGAAGGAGGCTGGAGCAGAGTCATGGGTCAGCAGGAGGCAGAAACATCAGAGAGACTGTTTCAGTGCAGGGGACAGACTCAGAAGAAGCAGAAATGAAGTGCAGATCACATCCCAAAGCAGTCTAGTGAGTCCAGGCTGCAAGCCAGTGCAGGAGAGACACCTAGTGTCCAGCACTTAGGACGCAGACCTGCTGCTCCATCACCATGCAGGAGTCTGGGGAAGTTACCATCGCACTTTCACCCACACCTCTGTGAACCGGGGCCAGTGAATCCACCCCTCCACAGCAACACTGACCAGGGGACTGGGAGAAGGTGAGACACCCCCAGGGAAAGCCCCAGTGCAGCAGACTGCACTGGACAGTGTAGAAAACAGATCTACTGGTTACTGAGTCCTTTGTATGTGATGCACGCTCCACCCAAGACCCTTACAGCAGCCCTGAAATTCAGACATTGTTATGTATATATGAATTCTGTGTAAGGAAACCTCAGAGAATGTGAGTCATTCACACAGATACATGGCTAAATAGCAGATTGGAACCTAGGTCTGTTTCCCAAAACTCATGGGCCTCCCATTGTGCCCTACGGCCTGCCCCTTTGCCCTTTTTCAGTGGGAGGGGGAAACTGGTGTAAAAGAAACATTTCACCATGAGCTCTGCATTATCTCTTTATTAGAGAGGCATATTTCTCAGTGAATCACCCCACTTACTTTTTTTTTAATATAAATTTTACTTATTTATTCATTGGCTGCATTGGGTCTTTGTTGCTGTGCATGGGCTTTCTCTAGGTGTGGTGAGCGGGGGCTACTCTTCCTTGTGATGCGGGGGCTACTCTTCCTTGTGGTGCGTGGGCTTCTCAGTGCAGTGGCTTCTCTTGTTGCAGGGCATGGGCTCTGGGCTCGTGGGCTTCAGCAGTTGCAGCTCAGTAGTTGTGGCTTGTGGGCCCCAGGGCGCAGTCTCAGTAGTTGCAGCACATCGGCTTAATTGCTCCATGGCATGTGGGATCCTCCCGGACCAGGGATTGAACCCATGTCCCCTGCATTGGCAGGTGGATTCTTAACCACTGTGCCACCAGGGAAGTCCCTCCACTTACTTTTTTATTCTCCAAATCAGTATATATCAAATGTCATTTTAACAACTGTTATAATTTTATGAGCATTTATTTTTATTCTCACTTTCAAATAAAATAGTATTTCTTTTCAATGAAGACTCCCTAATTTTCCAAAGAGAAATTAATTCATTCACATTACCTGAAGTCACAAAGCCTATTAGTGACATAACCAGGCCAAAAATACACATTTACCCTTGACTCCACTGCCCATGTCTTTCCATGGACCGTGACTCTCGAGGGACTTTCTGTCCAAGCCTCTAGTTTTCTCTGTGATGGGGTCTCCCCTATCTATGTGACCCAGTTGCTATCTTACAGTGTAAAATAATTATTCACTTATTCCATAAATGGTTATGTATTACTCAGAGGCTCCAGGACTGTGAAAGCAGTCGGTTCTGTAAACAAGCGGAAAGGAATAAGAAAGGGTGGCTGCCTTCAAGGAATTTCCCAGCTGTGGGAGTAAGGCAGACCTGTAAGCAATATAACAGATGCTGTGATAAACCTGCAGAGTGTAAGGGTAGAAAGTGGTAACTTCAACCCAGGAAGGACACAAGGATAAGCTTCAAAGAGGTAGGTGAACCATGATATAAATCAGTATGCATGTGTCCTTTGCTCCAGTAGGTCATCTTTCCAGGTCTCCTCCCCACATGTACTTCTCGTCCACCTCCTTACACAACCATCCCCTTCTCCTCCTCCTACTCACTCACATCCCACCCATCTGTGTGCAATGAACTGCTTCTATTATACTGCATAGTCTAAGCCATTCCCCAGCACCTATGACCTCCATCTTCAACCCCACACTATTTAAAGAGAACAGCTTCTGTAATTGCTGTAATGTTGCACAGCTTTCTAAAAGCCAGACTACAGAATCCACTACAAACCAAACTGAGAACCTTGTCCATCTCAGAACAAGCCCCAGGCAGAGTCCCCCTGCAAGGTGGGTACTGCTGACCACAGCACCCCCATGACTACAGCACATCACAGGCAAGGTGCAGCCTCCTTAGCAAGGCTCCACCATGCTGTTCTGAATAAAAACACATAGACACTGGACGCTCTCTCTTCATGGGAGATGGCTGCCATGGAGACCAGCACAGAGCAGTTAGAAACGAAAGACACCCAAATAAATGCCCTGCCAGTCAATGTTCTTAAGTCAAACCTGGAAATCACATAACATGTTGATGATGCTATCCCTGCCAGCACACACACACCCAAGAACAACAGCCAAACAAAACCTAGAACCTATCAAGTGAGGGTTCAATGAATCCCACTATTGTTCAATGAATCCCACTGTTGTCTAGAAGCAAGCTGGTTCCCAGAGATGAACACCATGCTCGCACCACCATTTTTAATCTCCACTGTTGCTTACAGACAAGCCCACTGAGGAGATGCACAAAATACAAACAGGTCATCCTGCCTTTTTAAAATTTTATGAAAATAAAATTTACAACATACATTTCTGTCTTGCTTCTCACAGATATTCTTAAAGCATTACCTTTTTTAAACATTTTTTCAATATTTTTTCCCTACATTAGCTAAGCAAGCTGTTTTTCAGTGTCGAACCTGAAACTTCAGCCGAACACTGTAAATCCATGTGACCAAGTCTCATATCTTGTAAAATAACACAACCTTAAATGATTAACTCAGATGTTGGCCAACCCTCTCCAAATCATCACACAGCATTTTCTTCTGCTAAAAAAAGAACATGCCTCATAAATATCTTTTGCACACATAATTCTATTTCTTCCCAGCTTTATTTAGATAAAATTGACACATGACATTGTGTAAGTTTAAGGTATACAATGTCTACACGTATATATTGTAAAATGACCACCACAATAAGGTTAGTTATATCCATCACCTAACATAGTTACCTTTTGGGTTTTTGTGTTTGTTTTTTATGAGAACTTTAAAGGTTTACTCTCTAAGCAACTTTTAAGTATATAATACAGTATTGTTAACTGTAGTCACCATGCTGTACACTGCATCCCCAGATCTTAATCATTTAATAACTAGAAGTTGGTACATTTTAACCACTTTCACCCCTTTCCACCAGCTCCACCCCTGGCAACCACCAATCTAATCTGTCTCTAGGAATACAATGTTTTTACATTCTGCATATAAGTCATACACTACTTGTCTTTCTCAGTCTGACTTATTTTACTTAGCAAAATGCCCACAAGTTTCATCCATGTTGTCACAAACTGCAGGATTTTCTTCTTTCTATGGCTGAATAGTATTCCATTGTGTACACATACTACATTTTCTTTATAGGTTCATCCATCAATGGATAGCTAGGCTGTTTCCATATCTTAACTATATAAATAATGCTGCAATGAACATGGGGATACAGATATAATTTTGTGTCCTTCAGATAAATACCCAGAAGTGGGATTTCTGGGTCACATGATAGTCCTATTTTTAACTTTTTGAGGAACCTCAATACTATTTTACATAGGGGCTGCACCAACTTACATTCCCATTAACTGGGCACAAAGGTTCCCTTTTCTTTACATCCTTACCAACACTTTCAGTCTCTTGTCTTTTTGATAATAGCAGGTGTGAGGTGATATCTCATTATGGTTTTGACCTGCATTTCCCTGATCATTAGTGATACTGAGCATGTCTTCATGTACCTGTTGGCCATCTGAATGTCTTTTTTGGGAAAACATCTCTTCAAGTCCTTGGCCCATTTTTTAATTGGCTTGTTCTCTTGCTCCTGAGTTGTATGAGTTCCTTATGTATTTTGGATATTAATCCCTTATCAAATATATGGTTTACAAATATTTTCTCCCATTCTGTAGGTCTTCTTTTCATTTTGTTGATTCTTTCCTTTTCTGGGCTGAATCTTTTTTGTTGATGTAGTTCTACTTGTTGATTTTTGGTTTTGTTGCTTGTGCTTTTGTTGCCATATCTAAAATATTGTGGCCAAGACCAAGTCAAGGAGAATTTTCTCTTGTCTCCTTCTAATAGTTTTACAGTTTCAGGCCTTACAATCAGGTCATTAATCCACTTTGAGTTACTTTTTGTGGGTGGTATAAGACAGGGGTCCAGCTTCATTCTTCTGCATGTTTTCCCAACATCATTTATTGAAGAGACTATTCTTTACCCATTGAGTGCAGCTGGCTTCCTTGTCTAATATTAGTTGACTATTAATGCAGGGGTTTATTTCTGGGCTCTCTGTTCTGTTCCATTGGTCTATGTGTTTTTTGTGCCAGTACCATACTGTTTTGATTACTATAGCTTTGTAGTATAGTTTGAAATCAGGATGTGTGATGCCTCCAGCTTTGTTCTTCTTTCTCATGATTGCTTTGGCTAGTCATGTTTTTTGTGGTTCCATACAAATTTTAGGATTTTTTTTTCTATTTCTGTAAAAATTGCCATTGGAATTTTGATAGGGATTATATTGACTCTATTGACAACTTTGGGAACTTTAGGCATTTAAACAGTATTTATTCTTCTGATCTATAAACATTGGCTGTCTTTCAATTTATCTGTGTCTTCTTCATCTTCTTTCATCAGAGGCTTATATTTTTCAGTGGAGAGATATTTCACCTCCTTGGTTAAATTTATTAAGTATTTTCTTACTATTGATGCTGTTGTGAGTGGGACTGTTTTCCTTATTTCTTTGTCAGATGTTTCACTGTTAACATATTGGAAGGCAACTGATTTCCATATGTTTATTTTGTATTCTGCAGATATACTGAATACATTTTTAGGTGTAAGAGTTTTTGGTGGAATCCTTATGGTTTTCTACATATAAGACTTTGTCATCTGCAAATAGAGACAATTTTTCTTCTTCTGCTTCTGCTTCTGCTTCTGCTTCTCCTTCTTCTATTTCTTCTTCTTTACTGATTGCTCTGCCTAGGAATTCCAGTACTATGTTGTGGTTACCCTGACTTACATAACATACCTTATATTTATAGCATCCTATTATAAGCTGGTAACAGCTTAACTTCAATAGCATACAGAAACCTTATACTTCTCCCCCTTCTTCACTTTCTACGTTATTGATGCTATACTTTGCATCTTTTTTATATTGTATATCCAATAACAAATTATCATTACTTTTTAAAATATATTTGTTTTTAACTTTTAAGCTAGAGTTGCAAGTGAATTATGAACCACCATTACAGTATTAGAGTCTGACTTTGATTATATTTTATCATTACAGTGAGTAATTACACTTTCATACATTTTTGCAATGTTAATTAACTTTATTTTCACTTGAAGAACACCTTTACCATTCCCTGTAAAGTAGGTCTAGTAGCGAGGAACTCCCTCAGCTTTTGTTTGCACAGGTAAGTCTCTATCTCTCCTTCATTTCTGAAGGACAGCTTTTCTGGGTATAGTATTCTCCACTAATAATGGTTACTCAATGACAAAAACAGGCAGAATTTATTTATTCCAGTGGTGAGTACTGAACAAACCATTGAATAGTTTTGCTCCTGAAGCAGCCTGGTTCTTATCCTTCCTCAGACTTTTTCTTCTGCACTTCTCCGTATACTTCTAATTATTCCTTTTTTTGCTTTTAGCCACTATCAATTTCTGCTCCTTGCAATAAAAGGATTCTAAGTCATACAGCTTTATCTGCTCATGGCCCACAGTTAAACATCAAAATTCCCTTCAATGATGTGGACTTGCTTGTCCTCTCACAGATTTACCAAAATGAAAAGAACAATCCTAATTACACCCCCACTAAACAACAGGTTTACTACTTGTCATTCAAAAGGCATTTTATATGACAGGATTATGATAGAATCTGCAAATGTGTTGGTTATCTTCCCTCTGCCCTTCCAGATCGGCTCTCCTCTTGCTCCTCTACTCTTCCTGAGGCCATGGAGGTTCATCTGTTTAGACTCCTGAGCAGCCTGGGCCCAGTTGATGGGGAGCCCCCAGAAAGAGATGGGGAGAAGAAGAGGGTGAGGTCAGCGTGCTATCCTGGACTCCCTCCCTGCAGGGTGGCCTTGGTCGACTGCTTCCTGCCCAGGTCACAGCCCCAGCCAGGCAGCCCTTTCCACACAAGCCCTCTTTCCTCACCTCAGAGGCCTAGGGGTGGTGTAACCCCAGTACTGAGCTGTAGAAATACTGCTGATACTTCAGTGTTTCATCTACCTCCTGACAGAACCCTACCTAATTCAGCAAAGATGGGCTCCAACTTGGCAGAATAGCATTGTCTTCCACCTGTAAGAACATTTTGCTGCTGTTGTTACACAGGTCAATATCCTGTGACTACATCCAAGAAAGGAAAAACAGAAGCTGGTGATCTGACCTGAGGGAAAAGGGACCCAGGCAGCTGCTATGGTTTCCTTATTTGGGTCAGTTTTCCAGTCTCTGCAGGACTGAGGTTCGTAATGGGCATTGGTCACTTTTTAACTGTTCTTCTCAAGTTTGTGATAGAATTCTCTCCCTCTTGCTGGTAATAAAGTCAGTTCTAGGCTGGACTTCAGGCATCAAGGAAAGCCCAGTTTTGGCTACAGTAGTCTTTGCAACATTGACTCAAATGACAAACAGACTGGACAGATAATGGGTTAAAATTGTAAACACAAAACAGTTTGTGGAAAAGCCCATTCCAGTTTTTATCTGTTGCTCATCTATTTCTAACATCTCTTTGAGTCAAGCCCCTGAACTATTCCCCTGTTACAAACGGAGGGCAGATATGCCACTTAGCATTTCACACATTGGAAGGAGGAAGCACTAATCACTGGCATTTAGTTGTATACATGTGGTTTTATTTCCACATATATGTTACTCTCACACAGAAGTTATCAGAAATCAAAGCAATGGGACTTGCAGCCCAAATAGGACAGATTCAACTTATTTAAAGATAAAAGCAGATCAATGGTGAGCCATGGCTAGGCTTTCTGTAGCACAGAGGTTAAAAGCTGTGGCCCACCAGGAACTGCCTTTTATGGTTACAGGGTGAACACTTTGTTGAGGGATGGTGTGGTCCTGCAGCAGAACAGTACCTCCGGGCTCTTCTGCATGGACCACTGACTTCTGGGGGCCTTACGTTATGTTATCTGATATATTCCCTTCATACTGTTTGTTATTTTTATTCTAAATAAAATGAGAGTAACCCTGCATTAAGTCATTTAAACATAAGCAAATATGACATCATTTTCTTAATGCATAATTCCTTATGAGATATTTGAATAATGCATTTCAGAGTAAGTACTAATTCACAGAAAGGCAAGTAAATGGTAGGGTTTTTTCTTTTCAGTAAGGAGCAAAGATTCCTTTCAAATCTTTGATTCAAATATTTAGATGCAATTGTAGGTATATAAATACATTATACGGATAGAAAAGATGGCGGCGAGGTAGAGGGATGTGGAATGCATCCCTCTCCACAGATGCATTGGGAACACAAGAAAAGACTCAATAAATCCCACAGAGAACCAACTGAACACCAGCAGACGACCCCAGACACCAGAAAGGACCGCAAGGATCCCAACATAACCAGTAGGGAGGCATCTACGACGGCTCAAAGAGGGTGAAGCAGCTGAGCTGTGGCAGACGGGAGGGAGTGAGAAACACATGGAGGGTCCGTACCACAGCTCAGCGTTCCCGGACTGAGACGTTGATGCACAGCTGAACAGAGGATCCAGGAGCGGGAGTGTGGGAACTGGAGAGCTGGTTCAGGGTGAGAAAAATGGCTGCCAGTAACATGACGGACTGAGAGGACAGGAGAGAAGAGGTCTGTGGCGAGGAGTGCCTGCCCCTGAGAGCTGCCTGGCCATGACGGCAGCTGGATACTGCAGGCTCACAGGTTGAGGGGAGGAGCCATGGGCATAGCCTCTCTCTCTCTCTTTCAGTGCCTGCAGTGGGCAGTTAGGGAACCCCTGTGGGCCACCTAAGGCGCTCAGATATAATAGGGACCCTCAGGCCCTCGGGCAGGGCTAGCTTAAAACTTCTTGGAATGCCAGCAGCAGGGAGGCTGCCAAGAACAAAGAAGTCCGGAGAGAGGCCCAACTCTGAGACATTCTGTTTACACCTGAGCCACCAGCGTCCCTCTGCAACAGGCACCTCCAAGCCCAACTGAAATGACAGAGCACCATTGTTCACACACTCCCAAGGGAAGGAGCCACTATTGTACCCTTTCCCTCCCCACACACCAACACTTACAGACAAACAATAAAGGAAGCTCTGCTGGTCACAGAATAATACAAAAAACCCAAGGCGAGTAGAAGGACACTTACAGCTGAGACTCTAAGGAAACAGAAATATTAGTATCAATTCTATTGAAGTGGTCCATTCGGGGATCAGTTCCAGTTTTTTGTTTTGTTTTGTTTTTTATTAATTATGATCTTAATCCTAAGGGATCTACAAGTTTTATAACATATTTTTTTAATTCTATTTTTTATTCTATTTTTATTTTTAGCCTTTTTATATACTTCTATTTCTAGCTAAGTTTTTGGTAGTACGGACTATATATCTCTCCTACCTTCCTTTCATCTCTATTCTTTATACATTTCTATTCCCTTCCTTTTATTTACATATTTCCAGGCACACTACGATCTTCTGTGCCCCTGTCTTCCATCCATTTTAAGTTTATTTTATCTTAACACATAAGCAACACTATCGATTTGCTCAGACTCCTTGCTCTATTCTTCAGATGACACACCACCTTGGTATTTAATATTAGGTTTTTGTCTTTATCTTAGTTCTTAGCACAATTGTCTAATTTCATTCTGAGAATCTCCATTCTGTCTGGTGGTACTCTAGATCTTTTTCATATTTCATCCTAGCTTTCAATATCTTCCTGGATTTGTGTTTGTAAGTGTAAGGTGTTATTTGTTTGTTTGTTTGTTTTTGCTTTTGTTTCTGTTTTGTGCTGTTTTGTTTTTCAATTTCTGTTGGGTTTCACTTTGAATATCTGATAGCATACTGGGGTTCTTCTGCCAGGTCTTTCCAGAGCCTTATCTCCTAATGGATTCAGTAATTGTGTGTCTTATACATGTATGTGTTTCCTAGACTTAGTATTTGTTTAACCCAACACTTGGACATTAGTCTGGGGCTTGGACAGGCTTCTATAAACCCCTTTATCACCGGGAAAAGCAACCCCAGAAGTCTGGACAACCATGAGGAAACAAAGAAACACCATGCAGGCAAAGCAACAGGAAAAAAACACACAACACCAAATAAATAAAGAGGAAATAGGGAAAATGCCTGAAAAAGAATTCAGAGTAATGATAGTAAAAAGGATACAAAATCTTGAAAACAAAATAAAGTACAAGAAACAGTTCATAAGAACTCAGAAGAACTAAAGAACAAACAAACAGCAGTGGAAAACAAAATAACTGAAATTAAAAATACTCTAGATAGTATAACCAGCAGAATGACTGAGGCAGAAGAACGAATAAGTGAGTTGGAAGATAGAATGGGGGAAATAAATGCCACAGAGCAGGAAAAAGAAAAAAGAACAAAAAGACTAGAAGACAGTCTCAGAGACCTCAGTGATAACACTAAACATACCAACATTCGAATTATAGGCATCCCAGAAGAAGAAGAAAACAAGAAAGGGTCTGAGAAAATATTTGAAAAGATTATAGTGGAAAACTTCCCCAACATGGGAAAGAAAATAATTAACCAAGTCCAAGAAGCACAGAGAGTCCCATACAGAATAAACCCAAGGAGAAATACTCCAAGGCACATATTAATCAAACTAATGACAATTAAACACAAAGAAAAAATATTAAAAGCAGCAAGAGAAAAGCAACAAATAACATATAAGGGAAAATCCATCAGGATAACAGCTGACCTTTCTACAGAAACTCTGCAGGCCAGAAGGGAATGGCAGGATATATTGAAAGTCCTGAAAGAGAGAAACCTACAGCCAAGAATACTCTACCCAGCAAGAATCTCTGTCAAATTCGATGGAGAAATCAAAAGCTTTCCAGACAAGCAAAAGTTAAGAGAATTCAGCACCCCCAAACCAGCCTTACAACAAGTGCTAAAGGAACTTCTCTAAGTAGGAAACACAAGAAAAGGAAAAGACCTACAAATACAAACCCAAAACAATTCAGAAAATGGTAATTGGAACACACAGGTCAATAATCACTTTAAATGTCAATGGATTAAATGCTCCAACCAAAAGACACAGACTGGCTGAATGGATACAAAAACAAGACCCTTCTATATGCTGCCTACAAGAAACCCACTTCAGACCAAGGGATACATATAGACTGAAAGTGAAGGGATGGAAAAAGATATTCCATGCAAATGGAAGTCAAAAGAAAGCTGGAGTAGCAATACTCATATCAGAAAAATTAGACTTGAAAGTAAAGACTATTAAAAGAGACAAGGAAGGACACTACATAATGATCAAGGGATCCATCCAAGTAGAATATATCACAAAGGTAAATATTTATGCACCCAACATAGGAGCACCTCAAAACATAAGGCAAATGCTAACAGCTATAAAAGGGGACATCAAGAGTAACACAATAATAGTGGGAGATTTGAACACCCCACTTACATCAATGGACAGATCATCCAAACAGAAAATAAATAAGGACACACAAGCTTTAAATGACACATTAGACCATCATGACCTAATTGATATTTATAGGATATTTCATTGAAAAATGACAGAATACACTTTCTTCTCAAGTGCACAAGGAACATTTTCCAGGATAGATCACATTGTGGGTCACAAATTAAACCTCGGCAAATTCAAGAAAATTGAAATCATATTAAGCATCTTCTTAGACCACAACACCATGAGACTGGATATCAATTACAGGAAAAAAACTGCAAAAAAAAAAAAAAAAAAAAAAAAAACACATGGAGGCTAAACAATTCACTATTAAACAACCAAGAAATCACTAAAGAAATCAAAGAGGAAATCAAAAAATATCTAGAAACAAATGACAATGAAAACACAACTACGCAAAACCTATGGGATGCAGCAAAAGCAGTTCTAAGAGGGAAGTGTATAGCAATACATTCCTACATTAAGAAACAAGAAAATTATCAAATAAACAACCTAATCTTACACCTGAAACAATTAGAAAAAGAAGAACAAAGAAACCCCAAAGTGAGCAGAAGGAAAGAAAACATAAAGATCAGAGCACAAATAAATGAAAAAGAAAGGAAGGAAGCCATAGCAAAAATTAATAAAACTGAAAGCTGGTTCTTCAAGAAGATAAACAAAATTGATAAACCAATAGCCAGACTCATCAAGAAAATAAGGAAGTAGATGCAAACCAACAGAATTAGAAATGAAACAGAAGAAGTAACAATGGACACCACAGAAATACAAAAGACCATGAGAGACTACTACAAGCAACTATATGCCAATCAATTGGATAACCTGGAAGAAATGGATACATTCTTAGAAAAATACAATCTTCCAAGACTGAACCAGGAAGAAATAGAAACTATGAACAGACCAATCACAAGCACTGAAATTGAGATGGTGATTAAAATCTCCCAACACACAAAAGCCAAGGGCCAGATGGATTCACGGGTGTATTCTATCAAACATTAAGAGAAGAGCTAACACCTATCCTTCTCAAACTCTTCCAAATTATCACAGAAGGAGGAACACTCCCAAACTCATTCTACGAGGCTACCATCACCCTGATACCAAAACCAGGCAAAGATGTCACAAAAAAAGAAAACTACAGACCAATATCACTGATGAATATAGATGCAAAAATCCTCAACAAAATACTAGCTAACAAAATCCAACAGCACATTAAAAAAAATCATACACCATGATCAAGTGGGGTTTATCCCTGGGATGCAAGGATTCTTCAATATATGCAAATCAATCAATGTGATACATCATATCAACAAATTGAAGGATAAATACCATACGATCATCTCAATAGATGAAGAAAAAGCTTTTGACAAAATTCAACATCCATTTATGATCAAAGCTCTTCAGAAAATGGGCATAGAAGGAAATTACCTCAACATAATAAAAGCCATATATGAGAAACCAACAGCCAACATCGTTCTCAATGGGGAAAAACTGAAAGAATTCCCTCTTAGAACAAGAACAAGACAAGGGTGTCCACTCTCACCATTATTATTCAACATAGTATTGGAAGTTTTAGCCACAGCAGTCAGAGAAGAAAAAGAAATAAAAGGAATCCAAATTGGAAAAGAAGAAGTAAAATTGTCACTTGTTGCAGATGACATGATATTATATATAGAAAACCTTAAAGACTCTACCAGAAAACTGCTAGCACTAATTGATGAGTTTTGTAAAGTAGCAGGATACAAAATTAATGCACAGAAATCTCTTGCATTCCTATACACTAACAACAGAAGAGCAGAAAGAGAAATTAAGGAAACTCTCCCATTCACCATTGCAACCAAAAGAATAAAATACCTAGGAATAAACCTGCCTAAGGAGGCAAAAGATCTGTATGCAGAAAACTTTAAGACATTGATGAAAGAAATCAAAGACAACACAAGCAGATGGAGAGACATACCATGTTCCTGAATTGGAAGAATCAACGTCGTGAAAATGACTGTACTACCCAAAGCAATTTACTGATTCAATGCAATCCTGATCAAATTACCAATGGCATTTTTCACAGAAATAGAGCAAGAAATCTTACGATTTGTATGGAAACGCAAAAGACCCCGAATAGCCAAAGCAATCTTGAGAAGGAAAAATGGAGTTGGTGGCATCAGGCTTCCTGACTTCAGACTATACTACAAGGCCATAGTGATCAAGACAGTATGGTACTGGCTCAAAAATAGAAAGGAAGATCAACAGAATAGAATAGAGAACTCAGAAGTAAGCCCAAACACATATGGGCACCTTATCTTTGACAAAGGAGGCACAAATACACAATGGAAAAAAAACACCCTCTTCAATAAATGGTGCTGGGAAAATTGGACAGCAACATGTAAAAGAATGAAATTAGAACACTTCCTAACACCATACACAAAAATAAACTCCAAATGGATTAAAGACCTGCATGTAAGGCCAGACACTATAAAACTCCTAGAGGAAAACATAGGCAGAACACTCTATGACATCCATCAAAGCAACATCCTTTTTGACCCCCCTCCTAGAATCATGGAAATAAAATCAAGAATAAACAAATGGGACCTCATGAAACTTAAAAGCTTTTGCACAGCAAAAGAAACCACAAACAAGACTAAAAGGCAACCCTCAGAATGGGAAAAAATAGTTGCCTATGAAACAATGGACAAAGGATTAATCCCCAAAATATACAAGCAGCTCATGCAGCTTCATACCAAAAAAGCAAATAACCCAATTCACAAATGGCCGGAAGACCTAAATAGACATTTCTCCAAAGAAGACATACAGATGGCCAACAAACACATGAAAAGATGCTCAACATCACTCATCATCAGAGAAATGCAAGTCAAAGCCACAATGAGGTATCACCTCACACCGATCAGAATGGCCATCATCACAAAATCTGGAAACAACAAATGTTGGAGAGGGTGTGGAGAAAAGGGAAGTCTCCTGCACTGTTGGTGGGAGTGTAAGTTGGTACAGCCACTATGGAAAACAATTTGGAGGTTCCTTAAAAAACTACAAATAGAACTACCATATGATCCAGTAATCCCACTCCTGGGCATATACCCAAAGAAAACCATAATCCCAAAAGAAACATGTACCATAATATTTATTGCAGCACTCTTTACAATAGCCAGGACATGGAAGCGACCGAAATGCCCATTAACAAATGAATGGATACAGAAGATGTGGCATATATATACAATGGAATATTACTCAGCTCTAAAAAGGGATGAGATGGAGCTATATGTCATGAGGTGGATAGACCTACAGTCTGTCATACAGAGTGAAGTACGTCTGAAAGAGAAAGACAAATATTGTATGCTAACTCACATATACGGAATCTGAAAATGGTACTGATGAACTCAGTGACAAGACAAAAATAAGGATGCAGATGCTGAAAATGGACTGGAGATCTCGAGGTTTGGCGGGGCGGGAGGTGAAGGTGAAGCTGAGACGAAGTGAGAGAGAAGCATAGACATATATATGCTACCAATTGTAAAATAGATAGCCAGTGGGAAGTTGCTGTATAACAAAGGGAGTTCAGCTCGATGATGGATGATGCCTTGAAGGACTGGGACAGGGAGGGTGGGGGGGAGTTGAGGGAGGTAGGTGATATGGGGATATGTGTATAAACACAGATGATTGACCTTGGTGTACCTCAAAATCTGGTACAAGAGTGTAAAGCAATTATATTCCAACAAATAAAAAAGATATAATGGAAAAAATAAATAAATAAATACATTATAAAAATGCTTTTTGAACTACTGCCAGAATGCCAAAAATAAAGGCATAACAATTGTGGCATTGTAAAGAGTAAGAATGATTTAGGAATGATAGATAAAAATGCTAAATTTAAAATAGCATGTGAGGTGTTTTTTAAATTATTCTGTTAACATGGGGAAAATGCAAATTACAACTTTACATGATGCAAAAATTTAAAAATACTATAAAATATTAATTTTTAGAACTGTAGTTTTGTAAATAAGAATTTTGCTAGAAACATTTTGGGTACAATCTGGTAATACTGTTACTGAGTCCAAGCTCACTCTGCTTGCCACACAACAGGCCAATGAATCGGAGACGTGGTGCTGAGGCAAGGAATATGACTGTATTCAGAAAGCCGGCAGACCATGAAGATGGCAGACTAGTGTCTCCAAAAAAAAAAATCATCTTATCAGGGTCTGGGTGCCAGTTTCTTTTATAGCATCAGAGAAGGAGGGATGCGAAGTAAAGTAACAAGGGTTATCAGTCTTGCAGAACATCTCCTGGGATGACTAGCCTCAGGGAAAGGATGTGTTAATTTCTTCTTTTCTGCAGCCATTCACAGGTGGGTAGGGCTCCCCAAGGCAGTCCCTTATGCATAATTATAATAACAAAAGTAACAAAAAGCAAAAGTCAGAGAAACAGATCCAACATGGAGTCCAATTTATCTTTTCCTTGTTACAATACCAGTGAAGGCATCTAGTTGATTCCACAGTTTTGATTATCATGTGGGTCAATTCACAGCCCACTTTCCTTGTTTTCATGTAGTAATATCATGCTTCTCTCCTCCAATATCACAATAAGATACAAACATTACACACTGGTATTAAAGAAATATTTGAAAGAAAAATGCAAGTTAGAACTACAAAGAGATAGTATTTCTCACACATTATATTAGTGAATTTCCAAAAGTCTGACAAGATACTTCAGTGGAGAGGCTGCAGGGAACAGGCATGACCATACTTTGTGGGTAGAAATGCAAACTGGAATCCTCTCTGGAAGAGGATTTAGCAATGTCTAGTACAATTACTCAGGAATTTATCTTTTGATCAAGAATCCCATTTCCAATCATCTATCCCCAAGATAAGATGGCAAAATTATGAAATGATTTAATCACAAGGCTAGTCAACTTGGCATTACTTATATTAGCAAAAGATTGGAAATAACCCAATTGTCTTTCAATAGAAGAGCTGGTAGAATGAATGACAGGGCATCCACAAACTCTGTGGATGTAGCTCTGTGGCTACAAAATGGGATAAGGAAGAGCTATACATACTGATAAAGAATGATCTTGACTACACGTTTTAGTGAAAAGAGAAAGATGCTGAAGAGTAGGTATCAGATAACGGGTTTTTCTTTTTTCTTTTTCTTTTCTTTTTCAACTGGGAGAATTCCACCTGTTTCTTTATAGTTATTATTTTATTTGTTTATTATTTATTTGTTTTTGGCTGTGTCAGGTCTTAGTTGTGGCACGCGGGAACTTTGTTGAGGCATGTGTGATCTTCTGTTGCAGTGCATGTGGGCTCTTCGTTGTGCACTCTCTAGTTGTGGTGCGCAAGCTTCTCTTAGTTGTGGCACACAGGCTCCAGGGTGCATGAGCTCTGCAGTTGTGGCCAGCGGGTTCCAGAGCACATGAGCTCTGTAGTTTGTGGCATGCAGCCTCTCCAGTTGAGGCACGTGAGCTCAGTAGTTGTGGCACATGGGCTTAGTTGCCCTGCGGCATGTGGGATCTTAGTTCCCTGACCAGGGATCAAACCTGCCTCCCCTACATTGGAAGGCAGATTCTGTACCACTGGACCAACAGAGAGGTCCCAGGTTTTCCTAATAAAGGCAAAAATGTGTATAAAAATACAATGTTGCCCCTATTTGCAAAGTTAAATATTGCATCACAAACCAATATAAATGGTTACATACAGAGAGGAAGAGAAAGTAGAAAGGAGGAGACAGAGATGGCTGCAAGGCTTCTCTGACCACTCTGTGCTTATAGTTTTGATTTGAAGTCATATATATGTTCTACATACTAAAAATGACTAATAACTTAAGGAGAATCTCTAAATTTTGAGAACAGAAAGGAATATTCCTAACTCATATCAAGTTGATGACATAACTTCTAATATTTTGATTGTACAACTTTAGTCGAATAACCTAAGGGCTAATAAAGCAGCAGAACTGCAAAGATATATTAAACTTCATTCAATAGCCTTCTTAGAACTAATTTATATGTAATAGGATAAAGAAAATGAGTAATTTTGCTAATACTACTAGGAACCAAAATTTTCCATGTAAAAAGAAAAGTGTTACAAGCATAAAATCAAAAACTTTAAGTAAAAGCGAGATAGTGGTAAATTAGACATGGAAATATCAGTATTGATTCTTAAATTTTTTGAAAAATACATATTTTCAATAATCAAATATTATTGATGATTTTTTAAATTCTTATACTTATCTGCATTGTCCAAATTCCCGTCAAAGAACAAATATACTTAATCATAAATGATAAGTATAAAAGAATAGTATTTGCTGAAAAAGAACCTGAACAGTGTACACTGTATTCAGAACAAGCCTGAAAGCGATGACAACACAAAGGCCATGAGCACTACTAGTCCCCAAATTCTAGCCTCTTAATACTATTTCCCATTAAAAGCAACCAGGGCTAAACACAAAAGACCCCAAGTAGCCAAAACAATCTTGACAAAGAAGCACAAAGCTGAAGGCATCACACTCCATGCCTTTGAACTATACTACAAAGCTACAGTAATCAAAACAGCATGGAACTGGCACAAAAACAGACACACAGATCAATGGAACAGGATATAGATGCCAGAAAAAAAAAAAATCCACACTTATTTGGGCAATTAATCTACAACAAAGGAGCCAAGAATACACAATGGGGAAAACTCTCTTCAATAAATGGTGCTGGGAAAACTGGACAGCTACACACAAAAGAATCAAACTGGATGACTTCTCACATGAAACACATACAAAAAACATAAATTCAAAATGGTTTAAGGACTTAAACGTAAGACCTGAAACCATAAAATTCCTAGAAGAAAACATAGGCAGTATACAATTTGACATCAGTCTTAGTAATATTTTTCTGGATATATCTCCTCAGGCAAGGGAAACAAAAGTGAGAATAAATGGGATTACATATGGGACTACATCAAACTGAAAAGCTTTTGCACAGGTTTTTGAAAAGGCTGGCCTCTGAATGGGAGAAGATATTTGCAAATGATATATCTGATAAGGGGCTAATATCCAAAATATGTAAAGAACTCATACCAGTCAACATCAAACAAACAACCAAATTAAAAAATGGGCAGAGAATCTGAATAGACATTTTTCCAAAGAAGTTATACAGATGGCAAAGAGGCGCATAAAAAGATGCTCAACATTGCTAATCATTAGAGAAATGCAAATCATCTCACACCTGTTAGAATGGCTATCATCAAAAAGACAACAGCCCCACCCCCTAGGATGTGGCTGGAGCTTGAGGCACGCAGGGCCGGAGACGCTGCAGACCCGGAGATGCTGTAGACCCCGGACCCAGAGCAGCTCGGAAGCACTGAATGATAGCTCTTCAAGTCTGCAATAAAAAATGGCCTCCAATAAAACTACATTGCAAAAAATGGGAAAGAAACAGAATGGAAAGAGTGAAAAAGTTGAAGAGGCAGAACCTGAAGAATTTGTAGTAGAAAAAGTACTGGACCGATGTGTGGTGAATGGGAAGGTGGAGTATTTCCTGAAGTGGAAGGGATTTACAGATGCAGACAATACTTGGGAACCTGAAGAAAATTTAGATTGCCCAGAGTTAATTGAAGCATTTCTTAATTCTCAAAAAGCTGGTAAAGAAAAAGATGGAACAAAAAGAAAATCTTTATCTGACAGTGAATCTGATGATAGCAAATCAAAGAAGAAAAGAGTTGCTGCTGATAAACCAAGAGGTTCTGCCAGAGGTCTTGATCCAGAACGAATCATTGGTGCCACAGACAGCAGTGGAGAATTAATGTTTCTCATGAAATGGAAGGATTCAGATGAGGCGGACTTCGTGCTGCCCAAAGAGGCAAATATGAAGTGTCCTCAAGTTGTAATTGCTTTTTATGAAGAGAGACTAACTTGGCATTCTTGTCCAGAAGATGAAGCTCACAGAGTGTTTGCATTGCTTTTTATATAAATTTATATATATATAAATTTGTGTCTTGGTTTTTTGATTTATTAGTGTGAAGAAATAACTACATTCTAATGAAAATCAAGTTTGATATGTTCTTTTGAAATAGTATTGGGGAAGTTGTTGGGTTTTTGTTTTGTTTTTTGCACATGTAGCAATGGTTACATTGACCAAATAAAAGCTTTCTGTTGTTGCTTCCTTTAGCAGAAAAGAACATTTGATACCACGGTATGTTATTTCCTCTGCACTAGAGAACAGCTTTTCTAAATGTTGGGGGAGGTCTCCGTAGTCATTAATCAATCAGAATTTAGAATTTGCTTTTAACTCATATATGCCTAAGGACCATTCTGGGTTTTTCAATGTGTATACATAAAATATATATGTAAATGGTTTGGGGTTTGTTGTTGTTGTTTAAATACATTTACCAAAACAAAAACAGCTTTTCACAACCATGAATAAGCCCATGTTTCTGGGATTCCATCATTTTGAGCAGTATGAGAAATCACTTCAACTTAAAATGAAAATTTTAAGTCTTAACCTTTCAAATTAAATAATTTTGTAATTAAGTAGACAAATTAATGTAAACAATTTAAATTGGATAATTTTTTAAAGCAGTCCTATCAGAATCTGCATCTATATCTACAGTCATATAAATGTACTTTTATATGCAAAACCCCTAAAAGGAAAATTTTATCACTATCCACAACCTCCCCACCCAAATGAAAAAACTAGAAAATATCTGGTATGTTGTAATTAGCCAAGCAAGACTTAGTTAAACGGACATTTAAAGGTTCCTTTTGGTGAACCATTCTTTTATAAGAAGTTGAAATCCCTGTGCTATATTTACTGAAAGGCTGTGATACATGTAATGTCTCAGACTTGTTCATGGAAACCTAATCAGATGGTTAGAGATGTTGGCAATTTAGGATCTGCAGGAATAAATGCGTAAAACTTTTCTAATCTAAACTTGATCTGCACCTTTTTTTCAAACTTTACCCCAACCCATTTGTTACATGTATGCTCCGTCTTCTCAGTATTTGGGGTTACTGGTTCAGCAGAAGGCAGGAAAAACAATAACTTTGTAGTAATCAGAATGTTATTCAACTGTATATTGTTTACTTCATTGTAAATACTGGTGAACAGTGGTCAATAAATAGTTTTATATTCGTTAAAAAAAGAAGAAAATAAAAAGACAACAAATAACAAGTGTTGGAGAGGATGTGGAGAAACACTTGTACAACATTGGTGGGAACGTTCCAAAGAAGACATACGGATGGCCAGGAGACACATGAAAAGCTGCTCAACGTCACTAATTATTAGAGAAATGTAAATCAAAACAACAATGAGGTATCACCTCACACCAGTTAGAATGGGCATCATCAGAAAATCTACAAACAGTCAATGCTGGAGGGGGTGTGGAGAAAAGGGAACCCTCTTGCACTGTTGGTGGGAATGTAAATCGATACAGCCACTATGGAGAACAGTATGGAGGTTCCTTGCAAAACTAAAAATAGAGTTACCATATGACCCAGCAATCCCACTGCTTAGCATATGCCCAGAGAACACCATAATCCAAAAGACACATGCACCTCAGTGTTCATTGCAGCACTGTTTACAATAGCCAGGACATGGAAGCAACCTAAATGTCCATCAATAGATGAATGGATAAAGAAGTTGTGGTACATTTATACAATGGAATATTACTCAGCTGTAAAAAGGAATGAAATTGGACATTTGTAGAGTCATGGATGGACCTAGAGACTGTCATACAGAGTGAAGTGAGTCAGAAAGAGAAAAACAAACATCGTATATTAATACATATATGGGGAATATAGAAAAATGGCACAAATCAACTGGTTTGCAAAGCAGAAATAGAGACATAGATGTAGAGAACAGACATATGGACACCAAGTGGGAAAAGTGAGGAGGGTTAGGGGGAGAATGAATTGGGAAATTGGGATTGCCATATATACATTACTAATAAGAAAAAACATATCAAATTGTACACTTTAAATATATGCAGTTTATTATATGTCAATTGTATCTCAATAAAACTTCTTAAAGAAAAAAAAATTGGTGGGAACATAAATTGGCCAGCTACTATGGAAAACAGTATGAAGATTCCCCAAAGAGTTAAAAATAGAACTACCAGACAATTCAGTAATTCTACTGGTGGGTATTTATCCAAAGAAAACAAAACACTAATTCAAAAAGATACATGTACCCTTATGTTCATTGCAGCACTATTTACAACAGCCAAGATATGGAAGCAACCTAAATGCCCATCAATGGATGAATGAATAAGAAGATGTGGCATATATATACAATGGACTATTACTCAGCCATTTAAAAAAAATGAAACCTTGCCATTTGCAACAACATGGATGAACCTAGAGGGTATTATGCCAGGTGAAATAAATCAGACAGGGAAAGACAAATACTGTATGATGATACTCATATGTGGAATCTAAAAAATAATACAAATGCAGAATACAATAATATGCGAAAGAAAAATAGATTCCCAGATATACAGAACAAACTAGTAGTTATTAAAAGGGAGAGGAAGTGGCATGGTCCTACATCCCTCCCATAGGGACCACTGTGATTACAGGGCACCCACTCAGATAATCCAGGATGGGGTGCCCACCTCAAGATTATTAACTTAGTCACACCCACAAAGTCCCCTTTAGCCATGCAAGGTAATGTTTTTACAGGTTCCACGGATTAGAACATGGACATCTTTAGGGGACCACTATTCTGTCCACAATAATGATACTCGGCACAAAGAGAAAGAGGGAAGAAATCCTTCACTGAGGCATCAACTCCTTAGTCTCAACGTTGGCAATTAAAGAAAAATAAATAAATTGCAATTTCCTTGTAAACTATGTTTCAGAGTAACTAAATATCTCTAGTTGAGGAAGTAAACTTCTTCAACACAGAATTATTCCACCAAACAATGGAAAGAAATGATAAAACTAGAAAAATCACTGTTTCACAGTCTCTACTGTAATCCTTCTTTCAAGCAACAGGCAAAAATGGAGGAAACCGTTGGTTGGAAGGCGAATGGGGATTTCACAATGGGAGGAAAAAGCTGCCACCAGCTCAATTCAATGATTGCAGAGTCACCAAAATCAGAACATTCAAACACTATGTGCTAGATGTGAGTCCATGTGAAGTATTAATGCATCAAAAGGGAAACCTAAGTCTAATCAGATGTTTAGAACTAACTTCCAGTGCAAGAAATTTGAAGAAGTTAAATTATATTATAAGTAAATAAACATATAAATCCAAAAGGTAGAGCCTTTTACAGTACAAACTAACCCACTGTTTTAGCACACCAGTAACGTGAAAAAGAAAGAGGCAAAGGAGTGGTGGACTGTTCCCTATTGAAGAGATTTAACAGACATAATAATCAAAGGTGATGTGTAAAATCTATTTGGATGCTACATAAAGGCTGTACTATTTGTAAATAAGTTCATTTGTATCATTTTTTTTTTTTTTAGATTCCACATATAACACAGGGAACTCTGCTCTAAATTCTGTAACAACCTAATTGGGAAAAGAATTTGAAAAAGAATAGATACATGTATAGGTATAACTGAATCACTTTGTTGTACACCTGAAACTAACACAACATTGTTAATCAGTTATACTCCAATATAAAATAAAAAGTTTTAAAAAATCATTTAAAAATAAACAAAAATAATTTAAAAAAAGGCTGTACTGTAATTGGGAGACATCATCATTGGGAAAACTTGACTATGGACTGGGTATGAGATAATACCAAATAATACTAATTGTTAGTTTTGAAGATGTGATAATGCATGGTCATAAGGCTAGCTCAGATAATGTTCTTGTCCTTCTTTTTAGAGGTGCATAATAAAATGTGCAAGAGTGAAATGACATGGGCATCCTGAATTTGCTTTAAAATAATTTTGCAAAAGAAAAAAAAATAAAAGAATGAAGTCAAACTATATGTACCAACCTGGGGAAATTGTCCATGATATATTGTTAAACATTAAAAATGCAAAATTACCTACCAAATTCCATGTACATATAGCTATTTTTAGATAGACAGATGAATAATAGCCAGATGATTGATTGATAGATAGATTGATTGATAGATAAGAGATAGGATAGATGAGAGATATAATAGATACATAAATTCATAGATAGATATAGAAATTGGTTTGTAAATACCCCAAAAAATATAGGCAAAATTTAGGACTAATATGTTCAAAAATGTACACAATGACAATCTTTAAAGGTAGAACTGCTTCATAAGAAAGAGGACTTTCCATTATGTGTTTATATAGTTGTTTAAGGTGATGATATAAAGAGTGATTTTTAGTTTGTGGGGTTTTGGGGTGACTGTGGGAAATCAGGGCTTACTTTTTTTAGTGATTTTAGTGGAGAAGGTATGTGAAGATTTGTATATAGAAGACATTATCCAGAGAAAAATTGAAGACTGAGAAGAGGGAAACTCCAAGGAAAGAACCCTGGACTCTGCACACATGTGAGTGAATGAGGAACAAGAGACAGTGAGAGGTGGGCAGTCAGAGAGGCAAGAGGGACGTGAAGGTGAGTGAGAGTGTGAGAAATGGAACAGTGCTAGTAGTACCGAGTGCTGTCCAAGGCTGATGAGGAGAGAGCCCACCAGACACTGAGCACAGCGATGAGGAGGTCATTGGTAACCTTAATGACATTCGTTCCAACAGAGCTGCAAGGCAGGAAGCCAGGCTCAGAGGAGCTAAGGTGCAGGAATTACAAACCCCAAAAACTTTTGCAAAGCAGGATTGATAATGAAATGGAGGCTTAAAAGTAAGAAGCAAGATGGAAACTAGATACGGGGGAAGGGGTCTCAGAGCTCTCACAGTGGAGATGATAATGGCCCTGAAGAATTTCTCTAGGAGGAAAAGGAGGCTCTTGCTGCCCAGGAAACAAGATGGAGTGTCATCCTCTCAGCTACGCAGAAAGGGAAGTGTGAGCTGAGAAGGGGAGGCAGGTGGGGGACAAACCCAGGGAAGCTGCTACGGACAGGACCGTGTCCCCCAAATGCATCCGTTGAAGCCCTGATCCACAACATGGTGCTATTTGGAGGTGGGGCCTTTGCAAAGGAATAGGGTGAGATGAGGTCCTGAGGGTGGGGCCCACATAATAGGATCAGTGCCTTTATAAGAGGAGACACTAGAGAGCTTGTTCTTCCTCATTCCACACACACACCCGGAGGAAAGCCCATGTGAGCACACAGTGGGAGACAGCCATCCACAGGCCAGGAAGAGATCCTTCATCAGAAACCAGCCATGCGGGCTCCCTGTCTCAACTCCCAGCCTCTAGAACTGTGAGGGTAAGCTTCTGTTGTGTAAGCCACCAGTCCACAGTGTTTTGTTATGCCAGCCTAAGTGGCTGAGATACCCCATTTCTTAGAGAGGTAAGGACCTTCTAAGGAATACCCTCGGGGCTGAGTCAGTGCTGAGAGCATCACCCATCACCACCTCCAGCCAACATGAAGAGAAAACAAAAACTTCTAGGAGCTCCCTGGGCCTCTGGCCAAGAGTGAGGTTTTACTCTCCCTTTCCGGTGGAGGTTGGAAGTGAGGACTCTCAAAGAGCCATTCCTAGAGACTGGGGGTGCTGCTAACAGTGGAGAGCAGATCACATCCCCTGGCCAGACACAGTTGTGCAGCAGACTGACTGCTCTGCTTGCTTCCTGCTGCCACACAAGCAGAAGTGGGTTAAAGATGGGAGAGCAGAGAAGAGGTCATTGTGGATGCCCACCTCACAGGCAGGAGTGTGTGTATTTCTACTGAGTTAAGAGGACACCCAGGAAGCTACTAGGCCTGCACATCTGCCTTTACTCCCCTCCTTTTCTCTCCAGGAGGGACCCCTCCCAGCAACAGCCCGTGAAGCATACTCAGTGGGGAGGTTCAACGTTATCTCTCATTGCCCACCTTGAATAAAACCTCACAGTCCATTTAGGGAGGGAAAACAGCACTGGCTGCAAGTTTCCTCCTCAATCTCTCCTTACTCTCCCTGGAATCTGGACAGTCTCCAAAAGCAGAGGTCTCTCATGTTAACTTGAGGAATTCAGAAGACGCAACTCCTAGGAAGAGGGTGAAGGGTGGAAGATTGGGCCTTTCTGGTGGCATCGGCAGGTACAGCATGAAGAGGCTGCCCATCCAGGTAAGAGGTCCTACCTGCTGCCCATCATTCTTTAAAGGACTTAGACCCTGTCCCACTCAGAACTCCTGACCTCTTCCCCAGGTTGTGCCCACTGTTTTTAAATAGAGTTTTTTCTTTTGGGGAGTTTTTTATCTGCACTCTGGCTGTAGAATTTATTTTTAATTAACTTTTAGAAAAGACAAATACATCATTTTTTGACATGATCTCTTTGCTTTTCTGGGTTTTTTGGGGGGTTTTTTTGTTTGTTTTGGTTTGGTTTGGTTTGGTTTGGTTTGGTTTTAAGCTCTTTATTGGAATTTAATTGCTTTATACTATTGTGCCAGTTTGTGCTGTACAGCAAAGTGAATCAGCTATATTTATACATATATCCCCATATCCCCTCCCTCCCATGAATCCTTCCCACCCTCCCTATCCCAGTCCTTTAAGTCATCATCCATCATCAACTTCTTATCATTCGGGTGTAGTGAGGCCAACAGATCAGGAAACGACTGCCACTGAAAAGAGAGTTTGTTATACTCACAGCTCCCAAGAGAAGGGGGCTCATAACACCACAGGAGGCCACCTGCGTCAGTCACAAGGCAGAGGAAGACGGGAAACTGGGCCCGGAGCCTTTTGTGTGGTTTCCACACGGAGAAACAGGGAGGCAGGAGAAGCAGGCTGTGGACCAGTAAGTCTGAAAACTTCACTGGGCCCTGGGGAGTAGGGTCTGTCCTTGGCTGTCTGGCACTTGGCCTGGGGTGATTAGGGCAGGTGGGTGTGGCCCAGAGGATGAGAGCCTGATGGAGGAGGTGGCTGGGGATGGGGGTGGTGTTGGTCTCTGGACCAAGTTGGTCTGCATTTGAAAGGCAGGCACACTCTGGGGCTAGCTGTTTATGATCCTTAGGAACTGGATAACACTGGGAGGGACTGGCCCTCCAGGGTCAGCAAGGTTCCACAATGTCAAAGCATCAGAGTACAGAAAATAAAAGACATGGTTAATACCCCAAATTGGAGTAATGCTGATCTCCTCCCTGCGTCCCCACTGCTCCGCCAGGACAGCTTGGAATAATGCTCACATGTTCAAGTTTGGGCTTTGGTACCCAATCCTCAGAAAACCATATTTCCACCCCGGGGTAGGATGGGGCTCTGCTGTCAATTGTTATGATTTACACACAGGGGTCACCTGCATCCCTCTATCATTCTAGGACTAATGAAATCCAAATTCCCTCTCTCTCTGCCACTCTCCCACCTAGAGCCCAAGCAGTCTCAGAGGAACGGAGCTGGTGCACAACCTGTCCTGTGCCGATTCTAGTGGGACTTGGGGGAAGCCTTTGTCTCAGGACACCTATTCCCCGGATTTGTCCCAGTCCCAGGCACTTAAGGTACTGGGCTTCCATCTAGTTCTTTATCCCTGGCGTGTGCTCTGAACCATGGAATTAGATTCCCCTCTTTCCAAGGTTCTAAGATTCCCTCGCCTGATCACTGGCTCAGGCTACCAGTAGAATACCTCACTCTGCATCCCAGAGGCCTGGAAAGCTCTCTTAGGACTTTCAGGAGTTTGGAGAGCTCCTCTTTCAGATGCCAGGGCCTCAGCAGGCAGCATAATCAAGTTTCAGTTTAAGAAGTGCATCCCTGGACCACAAAGCTGGCCTTTGTCTCACCTTCTTGCCTTTGTCTGACCAGCTTCGATAACTAGAATGGCATTAAATCTCAGGTCAAGGGTAAATGGAGAATTTCCTGGCCCATACTTGGTGTGAATGGCACTGATGTGTACTTTCTTAATCTAGAGTCTCCGAGAGCAAAAACCTTTGCACTAACATCTCCTGTCTCCTTGTTGCACACTTTGGAAGTGCCCTGCACCACCCCAGCACTCTGCTCATCCTGGTCAATAATTCATAGGCATTTGGTCACTGTTACTTAAGGACTGGTCACGCTGAGAACACCAGTGACCACAAAAGCTGGATGTCCTGACAACCTCTGGTGTTTCTCACACTCTGACACCTGCCATTCTACAAACACCTCTTTATTGCTAACCAGTGTCCAAAGGCAGCCTTTCGTTATGCTGGAGAAGAATTCCAGAAAAGAGCCTGACATTTACATAATCGTTTCTTTCTGGGAAATGTCCACATGGCAGTCAGCTTCTTTTAACAGTAAAAACATCACCCCCACAGATCCTCACTCATTCCACAAATTATCATCTGCAAAAACCCTTTGCCTCTAATGTTGAACAATCCTTCCTCTTTTGAAATGTCTTAAAATTGCTCATTTGTTCCCTGGAAGCCAACCAAGGATGACCAAATGTACCCAAAAATTTACAATTACAATTAGAAGGTCTTCTCTGATTCCACAAACCTCACCTCAGAAGGCTTGCCAACTGACACTCTCAGAATTTCCCCTTTTAACCATAAAAATACTCTCCTTTCTAACACCCTTGAACCCTGCTGAAACAAAAGTGACAGAAGATGGTTCCCTCGCCACAAGTTTATGAATAAACAACCTTTATCCATTTTGTCTTGGGCTTAGCTATGTCTTTGACACTTCATTTATAAGGGGCTTAATTTTCTCAAAAGTGTGTCACAGCCTTGGCACAAACACAAGTTGATACCGTAACTGCTCAGCTGTTCCCTAGAGATCATTTGAGGAGCCTAATGTAAGTTCAAATCTGATGCTCAACTTAATAATACTCTAGTGGTTGATGGAGAAGGAGCTTCACAGGATGGCACCTAAGATCTGTTGTTCTCTGGATCCAAGCTCTAATGTCTCCCATTCAAACTCTGTGCTTAATCTGCTGTCCAACAAAATGGGATCAATTCCATCGAGATTTCAAAGCACTCATCCTTCATGTCCCTCTTCCTTCATCTTTCAGGGGAAGAATGTTAGAAGGTTGTGGGAATAAATCTCATAGGAGCTTGGATTTGTGGGAGAAAAACAACAGAATTAGGCATTTATGGTCCTTGGACATGTCTTCATAATAAATAACCACAAAGTACTATAGAGAACCACCTCCTGAGGATTTGCCTGACAGCATCCTGCTATTGAGGGCCACTTTTGGAGCAAGCCAGAAGAGATTTCTCACAATGAGGAAGTGAATAAATTCAGTGAATAAACTTGCCCATTTAAGTAGCCTATAGCCTTCTTCCTGCAAGAGAAAAGGTATTCTTCTTAAGGCTGCTACACACATGTGGTCACATACTCTCACCCCTTTCTACGCTCTCCTATATAAATCATGGCAGAGGCTAATCTGCAGTAATAATATCTTTAAGAAATACAAAAGACAATAGCATTCATCTTTCTCTCATGTAATAATTCAGCCAGTCTGGGCCAGTAGCTCTGCTCCATGAGTCCTTATGGGACCTGAGTTCTTCCATACTGTTGCTCTGAGACACTCTTAAGAGTTGTCCTCTGTAGGGTTGAAGTGGGTCACAGCCACTTCCATTCCCAAATCAGAGGAAAGGTAAAGAAAGAAATCCAGAGCCAGCTATTTTCTCTTAAGAAAGCACAGTAAAGTTTACATGTATTTATTCATATTTCATTGGCAAGAATTCAGTCACCAAGTGACATCTAGCTTCAAATAAGGCCAGGTGATAAAATTTCTAGGTGGGAAACCATGGAAGGAAAGAACAGAATCGGAGTGAAAGCCAGGCACTTGCCATGTCTGTTTCTCTGGCCACCTAAATTCTGTAAGTACCCTCGTTCTACAGAGAACATCTCCCCTCGGACACAGCCCAGGATCCCACTGCACATCCAGCTTAAACTCCAGACCCTCCAAGTGATGCATAGTCTAGGGACATACAGACTAAAAGAAAATGACCTGCTCTCCACAAACTCACAAATGGTGGAACAGGATCAGAAAAACCACAGTAAAACTCCCATTCAGAAAGTGAAAGATTAAACACACAGAAGTCACAGCTCCATAGTGTAAACGTGGAAATGGGCAAAAAAGATTACTGGGTGTTCTTTCAATGGAAGAGGTCCAGTGGGCCCTCATGCAATCATCAGATTCTGTAAGCCTGTGCATCTTAGATTGCCTTTGAGTAGGCTTCTAACAACTCTATAGGGATAGAACTTAAATTATATGAAGCTGATAAGAATACAAATGTTACAAAGTCACAACAAAAAAAGAAAACTACAAGTCAATATTTGATGAGCATAGACACAAAAATCCTCAACAAAATATGAACAAAACAAATCCAACAATATATAAAAAGGATCATACACCATGATCAAATAGGATTTATTCCAGGGATACAAGGATGGATGGCTCAATATCCACAAATCAATCAATATGATACACCACATAAACAAAAGAAAGGGTAAAAGTCACAGGATCATCTCAATAGATGCAGAAAAACAATTTGCCAAAATTCGACATCTATTTATGATAAAAACTCTCATCAAAGTTGGTATAAAGGGAATATATCTCAACATAAAAAAGGCCATTTATGACAAACCCCAGTTAACATCATACCCAATGGTGAAAAGCTAAACACTTTTCCTCGAAAATCAGGAACAAGACAAAGATGCCCATTCCTGCCATTTCTATTTAATAAATTATGGGAAGCCCTAGTCACAGCATAAGGAAAAGAAATAAAAGGCATCCAAATTGGAAGGGAAAAGGTAAAATTGTCACTATTTGTAAGTGACATTATATGAGAGTGAGTCAAAAATTATCCGCACTGGCTGTAGAAATCCGCCAGAGTACAGATAATTTTTGACTCACCCTCGTAGTATATGTAGAAAATCCTAGTCTCCACCAAAAAAAAAAACTATTAGACCTAATGAATTCAGAAAAGTGGCAGGATACAAGATTAGTATACAGAAATTTGTTGTACCTCTATACACTAATAATGAACTATCAGAAAGAGGAAACAAGAAAACAACTCCATTTATAATCACATCAAAAAATAAAACACCTAGGAATAAACTCAACTAAGGAGATGAAAGACCTGTGTACTCTGAAAACTATTAGACACTGATGAGAGAAACTGAACATGACAAAAAAAAATGGAGAGACATTCTGTGTTCGTGAATTAGAAGAATTAATATCATTAAAGTGCCCAAACCACCCAAAGCAATCTGCAGATTTAATGCAATCCCTATCAAAATACCCATGATATTTTTCACAGAACTAGGCCAAATAATCCTAAAATGTATATGGAATCACAAATACCCCCAAATTGCCAAAGCAATCTTGAGAGAAAAGAAAGCTCGTGGTATCATGCTCCCTGACTTTACACTATACTACAAAGCTACAGTAATCAAAACAGCATGGTACCAGCACAAAAACAGACACATAGATCAATGGAACAGAATAGAGAGCCCAGAAATAAACCCACACACCTACTCTCAATTTATCCACGACAAAGGAGGCAAGAATATACAATGGAGAAAAGACTGTCTCTTCAACAAGTGGTGCTGGGAAACCCAGACAGCTACATGTAAAAGGATGAAATTAGAACATTCTTTTACACTATATATGAAAATAAACTCTTTAGGTTTAAAGACCTCAGTGTAAGGCCAGAAACCATAAAACTCCTAAAAGGGAACTTGGGCATAACACTCTTTGACATAAGTCTTAGCAATATTTTTTGGATCTACCTCCTTAGGAAAGGGAAACAAAAGCAAAAATAAGTAAACGGGATCAAATTAAACTTAAAAGATTTTTCACAGCAAAGGAAATCATTGACAAAATGAAAAGACAACCTACTGAGTGGGAGAAAATATCTGCAAATTATATGACTGATAGGGGTTGAGATCCAAAATATCTAAATACCTCATACAATTCAATATCCTAAAAACAAATTACCCAATTTAAAAATTGGCAGAAGACCTGAATAGACATTTTTCCAAAGAAGACATACAGATGGCCAACAGGCACATGAAAAAAACTGCTCAACATCATTAATCTTCAGGTAAATGCAAATCAAAACCACAATGAGATATCAAATCACACCTGTCAGAATTGCTATTGTCAAGAAGACAACAAATAACAAATGTTGATGAGGACATGGGGAAAATGGAATCTTTATACATTGTTGGTGGGAAAGTAAATTAGTGCAGCCACTATGGAAAACAGTACGGAGGTTCCTCAAAAAACTAAAAATAGAACTACCATATGATCCAGCAATTCCACTCCTTGCTACATATGCAAAGAAAATGAAAGCACTAATTCAAAAAGATACATGCACTCTAATGTTCTTATCAGCATTATTTACATTGCCAAGACATGGAAGCAGCCTAGTTGTCCATACACAGATGAATGGATAAAGATGTGATATACCTACACATGAACTATTACTCAGCCATAAAAAAAAATGAAATTTTACCATTTGCAACAACATGGTTGGACCTGGAGGGTGTTATGCTTAGTGCAATAAGTCAGACAGAGAAAGGCAGATACTGTATATTTCCACTTATATGTGGAATCTAACTTATAAAACAAATGAATTGACACAAAAAAGAAGAAGCAGACTCATAGATACAGAGAACAAACTAATAGTTACCAGTGGGGAAAAGGATGCGTGAGGAGCAAGATACAGAAGGGAATTAAGAGGTACAAACTACCAGGTATAAAATAAACAAGCTACAAGGATATTTTTCACAGCACAGGAAAAGGTAACCATTATTCTGTAACAACTTGAAATGGAGTATAATCTATACAATATTGAATCACTATCTTGTACACATGAGAGTAATGTAATATTGTAAATCAACTGTACTTCAACTTAAAAGAGCAAATGTTTCCTGTCCAAATCAATGAAAATGATTCCTGCTTGTAGCAAAGCAAATGAACTTTGTCCCTTTACAAAATAAAAATCTCTGCAAAACAAATGATTAATTCAACTCATTTTGATGTTTATGGATTCCCTCATAATGAATAAAGTGAAATCTTTGACAAGTGCTCATTTTATGTGAGTAGGAGCATCGCGATTTTTTACCATTTTGAAGTTTACACCTTAACACTAATGAAATCTGTGCTGTACCTGGAGTATGTTCTTTGCTCTGCCTGAGGTGCCTGCCAGGAGGAACCCCTGCGCCCACTGTCCTAGCCGGTCAGGGGAGATGCCTCCTGTTTCCTGTATGTACTCAGTATCCACATCTGAGGTGGGCATTAGAGTATCTGCTCTCCTCAGTGCTGTGGGGTTTCCATCTACTCATCACCAGTTCAGATTAAGGGAGCCTCAGGGCTTACTGAGGCCGATATTGAGTTTCTTTGGCAATAAAATCCCCCCAGGAGCTTCTGAAGCTTTGTGTATTGACTTCTAATCAACACTATGCACTTGGAACCTTAACTGAAGTTACCTTCTGGAGCAAATGTTTACATCTGTCTTTTATTTACTGGCTTCACTGCTTGCATCAAGCATTTCTCTATCATTTATTGGAGGCTACCTTGAGGGCCCCAATGTTATCTGAAATAATAAGCTTGAGTTGGATAGCAATCTTCCAGCCTGATTTTTGTTACAGGGCAGGAACCTTTTGTTTGGCTGATAAGGAGGTTGGGCAAGTTTTGCCTCCCAAAGTTTGAATTCGGAAGAATTTGGATTTCCCACCTAAAGCCTATTTGCTTTCGAATCTGCTTGAAAACCAGCCAATTCTTGCCCTCTCATCCCATTTTTATAATACCCTGTTAAAAGCAGCAAGGACAGACCCCTGGCCACCTCTTCCCCTAAGAAACAGGCACCAAGAACTCATGATCTGACTTCCAAATTGTCATAGGGGTGAGCAGGGTTGGCGGGGAGACACACTCACTGAGTGATTTGCCATAGCCTGACAAGAGTCACCTGGTTCCAGTTTTCCAGAAATACTCTGTTCCTCACCATCCACTGCCCAACCATTAAGCCAATGCCATATATCTTAGATTTTTGTTACAGCAACACTCCACTTCCAGAATTAGTTTCTGCATTAGGGCAAAGAGGCTGCCAAAACTTTTTTTAATGGAGTGGCTTAAGTAGATAATGATCTAGCCATTCATGTGGTGTGGCAGCTTTGCTCCCAAGGACATTCAAGGTCACAGATTCATTTTATTCTGTGTTTAGCCATACTCTAAGCAGAAGTAGGTAAGCTTTTTCTGGCAAGGGCTGGATAGTAAATATTTCAGGCTTTGCATGCCATAGCATCTTTGTATTCAACTCTGCTGCAAAAGCAACTACAAACACTAAGTGAAAAAGAAAAAGGAGCATGGATATGTTCCAACAAAACTTTATTTATGGACATTGAAATTCAAGTTTCACATAATTTTCACATGTGTTGAAATATTATTCTTCTTTTGAGTTTTTTTCCACCATTTAAAAATATAAAAATAATTCAAAAACAGGCCAAAGGCCAGATTCAGCCCATGGGTTATGGTTTGCTGACCCCTGCATGTCAGAGTTGTGCTCATCTGGGTGACTGAAGCTGGGTCATGGATGTGCCTAGCACCCAGTTCATGGGATGGGAACAGAAGTCCAGAGCAAGTAATTTTTTTGCCAATAAGAAATAGAAATTTATTTCTCACAGAGGCTGTAAGTCCCAGATCAGGGTGACAGCATGGTCGGGTGAGGCCCTCAGCCAGGTGGCAGATTTCTCACTGTGTCCTCCATGGTGGAAGGGCTAGCGAGCTCTCTGGGGTCTCTCTTATAAGGACACTAATCCCATTCACAAGGGCTCCACCCTCATGACCCTAGCACCTCCAAAAGGCCCCAGCTTCCTACCATCACCCTGAAGATGATGATTTCAACACACCAATTGGTGGGGGGGCGAGGGGGAGGGTGGGAACACAGACATCCACTCTATAGCAGACAATGAACTATCACTAGACATTTGCCACGATAGTTAAAAATTTTAAAGCAGACAAAGCCCAATGTTGCTGAGGTGGAGCATTTGGAATTCTCATGCACTGCTAACAAAAAGGCAAAGTAGTACATAACCACTTAGGAAAACCATATGATAGTTTCTATTAACACTAACAATGTATATACCCTATGACCCAGCAATTTCATCTCTAGGTATATATCCAAAATACATAGAGATTTTGCCCAAAAGATCTGTACAATAATGTTCATGAATGCAATACTCCTAATAGCCAAATAGTCAAAACTTTCCACAATCCGTGAACAGTGCAAGGGATACTTTGTGCTACGGTCACACACAAGGGATACATTGTGCTATAGTCACACACCGGAATGCAACAGCAAGACTGAGTTAATTACTACGCCAGGGAACAATGTAAGTGAATCTCACAAACATGATGTTGAGGAAAAGAAAACAAAACGAGGAAAACTGCTTGATTCTATTTGATATAAAGTTCAAAAACAGCTACAACCAACCTGTGGTGTTAGAAGTCAGGAGAGTGGTTGGTTTTAGAGTAAAGGGAGCAACTGTCACTGGGGAGGGGATGGGGATACTTCTGGGGTCCTGGGAAGAGCTCACTTCTTAACCTAAGTGGTGATGACATGGATCTGTTCACTTTAGGATAACACATAGTACACTTCTGATTTGTGTATGTATATGATGTGTATGCATGGAATGCTTCCATTTTAAAACCTTAATTAGAAACAGATCATGTAGGTAAAGCACTAAATAAAGAGCACGACACGCGTTAGGCTCTGCATAAATATTAGCGCTCATGAATATGAGGACTGAGGCTGGACAATATGCATGTAAAGTATTTTGGATCATCTGTTAATTCCCTTATTAAGACCCTGCAGCCAAGGCTGCAGAAGAGTGTGTCATGGGAGGGATCCAGGGGAAGGCTGTTAGAGCAGCACGCCACTTGGAAGAGTGGGTAGAATCCTAGTCCCAGAGTCCACCCCCAAGCTGCAGTCACCCATATATCTACCACCTCCTGAGAGGGAATCACGCCTTACATAATTCTTTCATGCTTAGTCATTTGGCAGAGAAGAACCAATGTCATATGATATCGCTTATACATAGAATCTTTTTAAAAAATGGTGCAAATGAACTTATTTACAAAACAGAAATAGAGTCACAGACATAGAAAATCTCATGGTTACTGGGGGGAAAGGGGAGGAGGCATGAATTGGGAGATTGGGATTGACATAAACACACTACTATATATAAAATAGAAAACTAATAAGGACCTACTGTATAGCACAGGGAACTCTACTCAATACTGACCTACTACTCTACTCAGTAACGACTTATATGGGGAAAGAATCTGAAAAAGTTGATATATGTATATATAACAGATTCACTTTGCTATACACCTGAAACTAACACAACATTGTAAATCAACTATATCCCAATAAAAATTTTTTTAAAAAATTTAGTCATTTGGGACATACATATCCTTACAAATAGACTTTTTCCTTTTCTCCAATTCATATCAATGAACATTTACCACCCTGTGCATAATTAAGACCCATTCAATTATAATGTCAAAAGGACATTTATAATGTCCCTGCTCCTTTACTTTTTGACAGAGGATTCCTTTCTCTAGGTCTAGATACAGCTATAGATATAGTTAGATATCTATATCTATATACACATCTATACCCTGCTGTACATTGAGTTTGTCTCTCATATCTTGACCTCCTGATTTCAGAATTCCTTAGAATACAACTCTTTCCTGATTTAATCTTTAGGGTTGTCAGCAGCTGTCCGCAGGATTCTAGGGAGAATTTCCCTGTGACAGAGTCCTCCCCTCTCAGCTGGGCCATCATCCACAGTCAGCCTCATCTGCACCCGTTCCCTTAAAGCTTCTTCGCAGACAACGAGCACAGGTTTGCCTTCCTGGTTACACTCCCTCCTTCCTTGTGTGGGAAGATTTTCCAGTACAGCTGGCACACCTGCTTCACTTCACCAAACACAGTCCATCCTCGAGGGCACACCTGAGCCACATTTCTAACTGGTCCGTCCCCTTCAGCCCTGAATGAAAGTCCCTGCCCAGCAGCAGCCTCCACGCTTCCTGGGCAGCACTTCTCCAGTTGAATATGGGCACACACACCACCCCCCACCACCAGTCCCATCCGAACAGAAAAGCTCTCTCTGGTCCAGTGCTGCATCTCTAGCTCTGTGCCTTGGGAGGCAATCACCCCAAAGTTGTTTTGAATTAATACCACACGGCTGGGACAGCAGATGTCCTGGGCACAGGACCACTGCGCTGGCTCACTTCACTGGAGACACAAGGGAAACTAAGCCAAGCTAGTAGGTTGCACAGGGTTGGGACAAGAATGATGGATGCAAAGCCAGTACCCTGGTTCCTAAGGCCACAGGCTAAGAGCAAAACCAACATGGAAGAGCATGAGAGTAAACGATTGTGTCTACTTTATGGGTCAAATCTGGTTATGCCTACAGAACACAACACCTGTCATAGGTTAGAACTGGTCACATGGCCATCCCTGGTCACAAAGGAAGCTGGAAAACAGAGTGAAAGCCCAGTGGCCATGTGCTCCAGGAGACCAGAAGAGCATCCAACAATCAGCTGTCCCTACACACCCCCAAGATGAGTCCTTAAGAGCACCTTTAGGATCCTGAGCCTGATGTACTTCCCATAAAGTTGCCTGAGACCCGCCACCTTAATTCTACAGCTCCCTGGATCTAGTTTTGCTTAATAGTATCTCTTCCATTCTCCCAGTTGAGACCACAGCCATGTGAGGTGAAATGCTCTCCACCTCTGCTTGCCCGTCTTCTAACAACCATGTCCAACTAGAGAGAAACTAGAGACAGAGTGTTGGCTCTAGTCTAAGAGGATATCATACACGTGATGCAGTGTCAGAGCTATGAAGATTAACAGATTTTCAGTGTCCTAGATGAGCTCTCATGTGAAACACTTATAACTATATAATAGTTACAAACTAGCTAGGAACCCATGGGACTGAAGTGTGTCCCCGTGCAGTAACCTCTGCTTTGGCACCCCAAGTACAGCTGGATTTTTTCCTACCCACCACCCACTAGGAGTCCTGTTTCTGCAACCTTTGGGCTTACAAATGTCCTGGGGCAAGTTTCCACACACAACCACAGAGAGGTGTCACACTGGCCCATCAATAGCTGACATACTGGTGCAGGTGGAGAAAAACCCTCCAGGGCTCCAGCTGGAATATCCATTGCTGGTTTGGGTGATGAGGGCTTGGGTAGCAAGAGGCTGCCAGAACCTACAAAGTCACCACCTACCAGGCGAGAGCCGGCCCAGGTCAGCTGCACCGGCCTCAGTCTAACTTCTAGAAGTAGGAACGAACATAAACAGTTGAGATCTGATTTCCTGGGAAGGTCACGAATGAGAAGAAATCTTCCCACCAGCAGGAGAACTACTGGTCAAAACTGAACTGGGGCAGGGAGGGACCCTGAAGGAAAGAAAGTGTAACTACTTTAAGGAAGGGGCTAAATTAGATGGCATTACATTTAGGAAGCAGATGTTTTTTTCTATTTTGTGGCCGCACCGCACAGCATGCAGGATCCTAGTTCCCCCATTGAACCTGCACCACATACACACACATACACACACACACCCCACCATGGAAGCACAGCGTCTCAACCACTAGACCGCCAGAGAAGTCCCGGAAGCAGATTTATTTGTCTTCCTTTTACTGCTACAAACAGACTCTGTGGGCTCCCCTCCCTCTGCCCCTTGATAATATCTGGGGCAGATCTCCAAGCTTTTTGGTCATTTGCAGCTTTAAGGATAGCCTCATTCTCAGCCATTAAAAGTTCAGCCTGGTATGACTTAAAACCCTAGTCTTCTCCAATCCACTTAGGTCAGGCCAATCCACAGTCCCTGAACATCAAGATCAACAGTGCCCTGTTGGGCTCACCACTTCTGACCACCCTGCTCCAGGCTCCCACACAATGGTCCAGGCACCCCCTCATGAATTATGTGCCCACTATCCAACAGAGACTTGGTTTTCCTTCTTTATTTGTAAAAGATTCCCAAGCATCTTCCCACCACACCACCAATGCCCATTACCCTCTCACCCCACTCCTCCTGCCAGGTTCTAATTTAGTCAGTAAGAGGCAGAGCCCAGGAATGTGAATTTTTAATAAGCCCCTAAGTGATTCTGATGCAAATGGTCTATGGAACAAGTTGTGAGAAACAACACTTCAGGGGACAGCTGACTTATAACAACCAGGACATGCATCCCTGTTTTCTTCGGTTCCTGTCCAGATACATAAACCCTTTTGGTTATTTACACTCTCATCACTTAAATACTCTATGTGACTTCTTCCTTGAGAAGCCCACCCCCTCCCCCCTCCCAAGACTCTGGGAAGGCTGGGTCATCGTTAATTCTTTTCAACCTTTAAACTCTGCTCCACACTTCCTGGATTTACCAGACTGGCTTTGCTGAAGCCCGGGTACCTATTGCAGACACCTGGTCCTGTAGCTTCCTCAGGTAACAACTGCAGGTAACAACTGTCCATCCTCCTATATCCCTCTTACCTTGCAGGTGGGAAATGAGGTTGGCATGTTCCTTTCTCCCCAGACCATGTCCACACCACCACTCCTACACCTTCTTCAACAGCTCCTGCTCCCTGGAGACTCAGGTAATTTGGCTCCACTGTACACTCTGTTTCTGGGCACACACTATATCTGCCTTTCCTGCCACTATCATGGACCAGCCTCCTTCACTTCCAGGGACACCCAGCTCAGACTACTTCTTCCACACCAAGTTCCAGGGTGCCTCCTGTCCACAGAACCCTCTACCTTCTCTTTATCCATCAACTGTTTCATTTCACCCCTTCCCCTGTATACTTTTTAGGTACCATCTCAACTCTTCTCTTCCTGATGTTTTCCACAGACCTCTCATTGCATCCACATGCAAAACCCCAATCCCAGGTAGATCCAGTTACCCCCTTCTCATTTGTGTCTGCACCCCATGTGCTAAATGTTGATAAAGAAGAATCTCATTAATGGTGTAGATTGGTCCCAACTTGTAGCTACCAACTTCAAATGGGCCTGTGTCACATCTGGGATGCTACCCTGCTGCTGCTCTGTTCTTCATAATAAACATTCAAATCCTCTTCCTTCTCCTCAAATGCCCAATTCTCCCACACACCCTTTCTCCTTCAGCACTGGATCTCCTACTTCTCTAGAAAAATAAATAGATTAGCCCTCCATACCTGCACCAAGATTTTCCTATTTCCACATATATCTCAGTTTACTGGGTGGCCAGGTGGTGCATCCAAGGTTAAAAGACCAGCAACTTAAAACAATCCTTTAAGATTGTTTTAATATGTTTATATATGGACTGCTACATTCAAACCTCATGGTAACCACAAACCAAAAATCTACAACAGTGACACACACAAAAAAGGGGGAAAAAATCCAAACACAACACTAAAATTAGTCATCAATTCATAAGAGAAGAGAACAAGAGAGGAAAGGAAGAGAAAAGACCTACAAAAACAAATCCAAAACAATTAACAAAATGGCAATAAGAACATACATCTATAATTACTTTAAACATAAATGGATTCAGTGCTCCAACCAAAAGACATAGCCTGGACCCCGTATATATGCTGTCTACAAGAGACACACTTCAGATCTAGAAACATGTACAGACTGAAAGAGAGGGGATGGAACAAGGAATTCCATGCAAATGGAAAACAAAAGAAAGCTGCAGTAGCAGTTCTCACATTAGACAGAAGAGAGTTTAAAATAAACACTGTTACAAGAGACATAGAAAGACACTACATAAAGATAGTCAATTCAAGAAGAAGATATGACAATTGTAAATATATATGCACCCAATGTAGGAAAGCCTCAATATATAAGGTAAATCTTAACAACCATAAAGGGAGAAATTGACAGTAACACAGTAATAGTGGGAAACTTAAACATCCCACTTACATCAGTGTACAGATCATCCAGACAGAAAATAAATAAGGAACCACAGGCCTTAAATGACACATTAGACCAGGTGAACTTAATTGATATTTATAGAGCATTCCATCCACAAGCAGCAGAACACTCATTTTTCTCAAGTGCACATGGAACATTCTCTAGGATTGATCATGTGCTGGGTGACAAAGTGAGCCTTGCTAAATTTAAGAAAACTGAAATCATACCTAGCATGTTTTCTGACCACAATGCTATGAGATAAGAAATAAGCTATAAGAAAAAAACTGTGAAAAACACAAACACGTGGAGGCTAAACAATATGTTACTAAACGACAAATGCATCACTAAAGAAATCAAAAAGGAAATCAAAACATACCTGGAGACAAATGAAAATGAAAACACAATGATCCAAAACCTATGGGATGTGGCAAAAGCAGTTCTCAGAGGGAAGTTTATAGCAATACAATCCTACCTCAGGAAACAAGAAAAACCTCAAATAAACAATCTAACCTTACACATAAAGGAACCAGAGAAAGATGAACAAACAAAACCTAAAGGAAAGGAACCGTAAAGATCAGAGCAGAAATAAAAAAAAAAAAAGATCAGAGCAGAAATAAATGAAATGGAGACTAAAAGAACAATAGAAAAGATTAATGAAACTCAAAGCTGGTTCGTTGAAAAGATAAACAAAATTGATAAACCTTTAGCGAGACTCATCAAGAAAAAGAGGGAGAGGACTCAAATCAATACAATCTGCAAAGAAAAAGGAGAAGTTACAATGGACACCACAGAAATACAAAGGATCATGAGACTACTACAAGCAACTACGTGCCAGTAATGTGGACAACCTAGAAGAAATGGACAAATTCCTAGAAAGGTACAATCTCCCAAGAGTTAACCAGGAAGAAATAGAAAATATGAACAGATCAATCCTAAGTACTGAAACTGAAACTGTGATTTTAAAACTCCCAACAAACAAAAGTCCAGGACCAAATGGCTTCATAGGCGAATTCTATTACACATGTAGAGAAGAGTTAACACCTACCCTTCTGAAACTCTTCACAAGGAAGGAGGAAGGAACACTCCCGAACTCACTCTATGAGGACACCTGATACCAAAACCAAACAAAGATACCACAAAAAAATAAAATTACAGGACAATATCACTGATGAACATAGATACCAAAATCCTCAACAAGATACTGGCAAATGAATCCAACAATACATTAAAAGAATCATACACCATGATGCACCCCCCAGGGATGCAAGGATTTTTCAATACCTGCAAATCAATCAGTGTGATACATCACATCAATAAATTGAGGAATTAGAATAAGAATATGATCATTTCAATAGATGCAGAAAAACCTTTTGACAAGGATTCTGGCACCATAGGAGCTAGCAGTGGTAAGGAAGGATTCTCCCTAAGCCTTTGGAGGCAGCATGGCCCTGCTCCATCCTGATTTTGATCTCAAGCCTCCAGAAGTGTGACAGAATAAATTTTTGTTTCTGCCCCAGTTGTAGTAGTTTGTTTCAGCAGCAACAGGAAATTAACACACTGACTCACCCACTGTGGCTGCTCTCCTGCGCATTCATCTATCACAAACCCTAATTCTACCCACTGAGTGACTCTCAAACTCTGTGAGTCCTCCCTTTTCCCTACCATCCCTTCCCTTACTATATAAGACCTAAATGGCTCCATCTGTTGATTTTTCTTCTTGTCCTATGCATTCTTAGTCATCAGCAAGGGTGACCATTAGAGACAAATCTGAAGGCACCACTCCCTTGAGTAAAGCACATCTACCACAAAGAAGATAAAGTCCAACAGCTTCACATGGAGGAGAAGCCCTTTGGGGACCTCCAGCCACCCTCTTCACTGCTCTCTCTGCTCCATCATGGACTCATCAGGCTCCTCAGCCTTGCCACACTGCCCCCGTCTCCATACTTCCCTTCTGGTGCCCCACACTCTTAGTCATGTCTCTAACACATAAATCCCATGAGAGCAGGGGCTACCCCCATCATATCTGCCAGCACATCTCCAGCACCACACATGTTCCCGGAAAATGCCAAGTGCTCAGTAAACACTTTTTGAAATAATGACACAATGCAATCAAATTTCCTCATGTCACACTAGACCAAATCTGATCAGATATACTCTTTCAGGAATCCAAGTTTCAACTCAGAATCCATTTTCAGAGAAATGTTTGAAAAAATCCAATCACCATTCAGAGCATTGTTTCTAGGGGGATAAATTATTGTTTCCCTCAATCAGCCAAAAGATGAAATTCCACCCACCATCTGTTTGAAAATTAGGAACTTGATTGCCTCAAACTTCTTCATTAATTACCACCTGACCTTCCTCAAGCCAAATCTTCAAACTAAATATGCTCACATATGTGCTCTGGGAACGCTGAGGGGAACCACAGGTCCTAACCCTTCCTGAGAGAGGGTGCCACACCCCGAGAGGGTAATGACAGGAAGGACAAGGGAAAGAAAGTCAATATTCTCTGCCTGCCTGGGGGCCCCTCTACTCCATCTCCCCTTCCTCCAATTCAGCTGAGAGCTGCACATAAGCACAAAGTCCACTGGTTGCTTGGAAGACAAGCTCATCTCTGCAAATGAAGGTGGTCATGCGCCTCCTTTTCTTTACCACCACCATTCTAGGACTTGCCCAAACTGGCAACAAAAACCAACGGAAATCCAATTCTACATTCTCCCCCAATCCATTTAATGCATTTGTGATTGCAGTGTCCACCATTCTTTCCCCTGGGATTCTGATTTATGTACAAATAATAGGAGTCCAGTCATTCCTTCTAGACTCACAATTGGCCCACCCAAATCTAAGCCTCTTCCCATGATCCCCATCTCAGTAAATGGCACCACTGTCCACCCAGCTCAGCCAACCAGAAACCTAGGAATCATTTCTGTCACTTCCTTCTCCCTGGAATCCATTTCCAATCCATCAAGTACTGTTAGTTTTACCTCCTAGCCTGTCTACTCCTCTCAATTTCCACCATCATAATTAATTCTCATCTAGATTATTACCATAATCTTCTAATTGGTCTCCCTTCACCTGCTTTTGCTTCTTCTAATCCATTCTGCATCTCAAAGGCAAAAGGCACTTATTAAGTTGCCCTTCTAGCTCTTCTGCACCTCCACCCCACTTCCATCCTGACCTGTATCCTCCAAATTGAACCCTTCAACAGCTCCCTTATTCTTGGGATAAGAATGAAGATGTTGACTGTAGCCAACAGGACAGTATGACTTGGCCTCTGCTCTTTCCTACTTTCATCTCTTCTCACTCAGCTCTTCAGCCTTTAGCCTCCCTTCCCTTCTGTGAATTCACCATGTTTCCTTGATCTGGGAAACCTTTGCACATTCTGTTCCTGCTGCTGGGAGCGCCCTCCCCTCATCCACTCTGTCTGTACTGACTTCTCAGCCTTTCAACCTCAGTGGAAGGATATCTTCCTCGGAGGACTATACCCTCCAAGACTGCACCCCTGTGTCATCCTATATCCTCATGCACTGGGTGCCTTTCTGCTCAGCCCTCACCACTGTGTCTCAAAGCACCAGACACAGGACACATAAAACAAAACTTGTCCAATTCAGTCCTTGCCCCAGGGACTTCAACTTGCCAAGAAGAATAATACCTTGATGCCTATCTTGAATCTTGTGTCAGCTGCCACCTGCATATTTTTGCCCCTTCCTCCCCTCCCTGCAAAAAAAAGTCAATGGTAGGTGAGATAGTATCACATACCTCTCTTTACTATGGATTTTAAGCCCAGAATGCTCACCAATAAGCTTGGTTGTCTACAACTTAAATCTCTCTCAGATCATGAACAGATTCCAGGGTAAACATGTTGGTGAGAAACAAGGATCTCTTTTAAAATTAAGCACTTGATCTTTGTTCTTAATATGTGCACTATGCTCAGACAATTTATACTTTTCACTTTTTTCTGTCATTATTTGTTGACTTTTGGAAACCACTGAATATATCCACACATATATTTACCCATTAATAATAGGAACTATGTGTTGTCTGTCTTAGTAAATAAAGTCAGCCCACAGTTTGCACTTCGCATTTAATAATCATTTTTAATATAATGGATTTAGTTCCCTTAAGCTTGAGAGAAGAATTTGAGATACATCCTTCTTAAGTAGCATTTCTCAGAATATTCTGTTTCCCCTTTTATCATCATTAACATTGCTGATAAGAATGAAAACACCTGACATTTATTAGCACTTATTATATATCAGACACTGCAGAGTATATTATATGCACTTAATACTCATAATAAGTCTATGAAATAGGTAACATTTTTAACCTATTTTACAGCCTAGGTGATATAGAGAGGTTAAGTAATGTGTCCAAGGACACACAGAGTGTAAATGATAAGGCTAATATTTGAAACCAGCCAGTCTGATTCCAAGCCATGATCACTCAACACATCACACTCACTCCCATCACTTTAAAAAGGCCACCACCATAGTTCCACTTTGGATATAACCAAGTATGCTCTTACCTGACCCAAACTTCCTACAGATAACAAATATGAGTACTGTCCAAAATACAAAAGAGAAGGAAAGAAGGGAGGGAGGGAGGGAGGAAAGAATAAGGGAAGGGAGGAAGGTCATAAAAGCTATTGAGAGCTCTGCCTTTCTCTCTTGGGTCACTCAAGCTGAGGGAAACCAGCCATCTATGCCCCGAGGACACTAAAGCAACTCTGTGGAGAGGTACACGTGGGAGGCAACTGCATCCTCCTACAATAGTCAGCCAGAAGTCTTCTGCTAATAATTATGAGTTATGATTTAAATTCGGTACCCTCAAAAAAAATATGTTGGGAAAGCAGCCAAGATGGTGGAGTGGAAAGACCCAAAACTCACCTCCTCTTGTGAGCACACCAAAATTGCAACAATCTGCAGAACAACCATTTTTGAAAAGGACTGAAACCTACCAGAAAATATCCTCCACAGCTAAAGACATAAAGGTGGAACCACATGAGATGCATAGGAGGGGCAGACTCAAAATATAATTAAATCTGATACCCCAAACGGCCCTGGTGGACAATCCACAAACTGGAGGATAATTATATTACAGAGGTTCTCCCACAGGAGTGAGAGTTCTGAGCCTCACGTCAGGCCCGCAAGCCTGAGGGTCTGGCACTGAGAAAGGAACCCCCAGAGCATTTGGCTTTGAAGGCCAAAAGGAATTGACTGCAGGACCTCCACAGGATTGCAGGAAACAGAGAATTCATTCTTAAAGGGTGCACACAAAATCTCATACTCACTGGAACAAATGGCAAAAGCAATCATTTGAGAGGAGCTAGGGCCAGACCTACCTGCTGGTCTTGGAGGGTCTCCTGGGGAGGTAGGAAGAGGCTGTGGACCACACTGGGGACATAGACACTGGTGGCAGATATACCAGGGAGCATTCATCTGCGTGACCTCTCCTGGAAGCTAACATTTTGGCAACAAGACCTGGCGCCAACCAACAGCCGGTAGCAGCCAAAGCTGGGACTCCTCAGGCCAAACAACAAACTGGGTGGGGACACAGTCCCACCCTCAACAGACAGGCTGCTTAAAGACTTCCTGAGCCCACAGCCACCTCTAGACATACCTCTAGACATAACCCTGCCCACCAGAGGGACAAGACTCAGCTCCACCCAACAGTGGCCAGGCACCAGCCCCTCCTGCCAGGAAGCCCACACAAGCCTGTAGACCAGCCTCACCCACCAGAAGGCACACACCAGAAGCAAGAATCTACAGTCCCACAGCCACAGAATGAACCCACAAACACCAGTCAGAAGCTACCCTGGAACCAGCTGGCCCCTTGCCCTTGAGGGATAAGAGGGGAGTGCACTGCTGAGACACATAGGATGCCCCCTCAGTGGGCCACTTCTCCAAAGTTGACAAGTGCAACCAACCTACCACATACGCAAAAATACAAATAGCAATTTAGACAAAGGGGACAGAGGAATAGGTTTCAAAAGAAGGAACATGATAAAACCTGAGAAGAAGATCTAAGTGATCAGGAGATAGATAATCTACCTGAGAAAGAGTTCAGAATAATGATTGTAAAGATGACCAAAGAACTCAGGAGGAGAATGGATGCACAGAGTGAGAAATTAGACATTTGTAACAAGAATTAGAGAATATAAAGAGCAATCAAATAGAATTGAAGAGCACAATAACTGAAATTAAAAATACGCTAGAAGGAATAAATAGTAGACTAAATTAATCAGAATAACAGATAAGTGAGCTAGAAGACAGAGTGGTAGAAATAACTGCCACTGAACCTAAAAAGGAAAAAAGAATGGAAAGAAATGAGGACAGTTTAAGAGACCTCTGAGACAATGTTAAATGCACCAACATTCGTATTATAAGGGTCCCAGAAAGAGAAGAGAGAGAGAGGAAAGGCCTGAAAAAATATTTCAAGAGATAACACCTGAAAACTTCCTTAACATGGGAAAGGAAACGGTCACCCAAGACAGGAAGCACAGAGAATCCCATACAGGAATAACCCACAAAGAATACACCATGACACATTGTAACCAAAATGACAAAAATTAAAGACAAAGAGAGAATATTAGAAGCAACAAGGAAAGCAACAAATAACATATAAGGGAATTCCCAAAAGGTTACCAGCTGATTTTTCAGCAGAAACTCCAGGCCAGGGAATGGCATGATATATTTAAAGTGATGAAAGGGAAAAACCTACAACAAAGAATACTCTACCTAGCAAGGCTCTCATTCAGATCTAATGGAGAAATCAAAAGCTTTGCAGACAAACAAAAGCTAAAAGAATTCAGCACCACCAAACTAGCTTAACAACAAATGCTAAAGGAACTTTTCTAGGCAGAAAAGAAAAGCCCACAGTTACAAACAATAAAATTACTAAATGGAAAAGCTAACGTACATGGTAAAGTCAAACATACATTAAAGGTATAAAATCATCCATGCACAGAGCTAGTAGGGAGGTTAAAAGACAAAAGTACTAAAATCATTTGTATCCACAATAAGCAGTTAAGGGATACACAAAACTATTAGATGTAAAATATGATATTAAAAACAGTAATCATGAGGGGAGGAGAGTACAAATGCAGCGTATCTAAAATACGTTTGAAATCGAGATCAGCAACTTAAAACAATCACTTATATACATGTAGACTGCTATAGAAAACCTCAAGGTAACCACAAACCAAAAATCTATAATAGCTATACACACAAAAAAAGAAAAAGGAATTCAAACATAACACTAAAGATAGTCATCAAATCACAAGAGAAGAGAACAAAAGAAGAAAGGGAGGGGGGAACACCTACAAAAATAAATCCAAAATAATTAACAAAATGGAAATAGGAACATACAAATCAATAATTACCTTAAATGTGATTGGACAAAATGTTTCAACCAAAAGACTTGGACTGGCTGAATGAAGACAAAAACAAGACCCATATACATATTTGCTGCCTACAAGAGACTCACTTCAGAACTAGAGATATACACAGACTGAAAGTGAGGGGATGGAAAAAGTATTCAAAACAAATGAAAATCAAAAGAAAGTCAAAGTTGCAATACTTACATCAGACAAAATAGACTTTAAAAATAAGACTGTTCCAAGAGACAAAGAAGGACACTACATAATGATCAAAGGATCAATCCAAGAAGAAGCTATTACAATTGTAAATAATATGCACCCAACATAGGAGCATCTCAATATATAAGGCAAATGTTAACACCCATTAAAAGGAAAATTGACAGTAACACAATAATAGTGGGGGAATTTCACACCCCACTTACATCAATGGACAGATCATCCAGAAAGAAAATCAGTAAGAAAATACAGGTCCTAAATGACACATCAGAACAGCTGACTTAATTGATATTTATAGAGCATTCCATCCAAAAGCAGCAGAATAGTCATTCTTTTCAAGTGCACAAGGAAATTGCATCAAGACTGATCACATGCTGTGCCATAAAGCAAGCCTCAGTAAATTTAAGAAAACTGAAATCCTATGAAGCATCTTTTCTAACCACAACACTATTAAGATAGAAATCAACTGTGAGAAAAAAACTGCAGAAAACACAGGCACGTGCAGACTCAGCAATATGCTGCTAAACAACCAATGGATCACTGAAGAGATTGAAGAGAAAATTAAAACATACCTAGAGACAAATGAAAGTGAAAACATGTGATCCAAAACCTATGGGATGCAGCAAGAGCTGTTCTAAGAGGGAAGTGATATGTATTATAATGATACAGGTTTACCTCAGGAAAAAAGAAAAATCTCAAATAAACAACCTAACCTTACACCTGAAGCAACTAGAGAAAGAAGAATAAACAAAACACAAACTTAGTAGAAGGACAGAACTCATAAAGATTGGAGCAGAAATAAATAGAGACTAAAAGGACAATAGAAAAGATTAATGAAACTAAAAGCTGGTTCTTTGAAAGGATAAACAAAATTGATAAGCCTTTAGCTAGACTCATTAAGGAAAAAAAAGGGAGAGGGCCCTAATCAATAAAATCTGCAATGAAAAAGGAGAAGTTATAAACATCACCACAGAAATACAAAGGACCAAAAGAGACTACTACAAGCAACTATATACCAATAAGATGGACAACCTAGAAGAAATGGACAAATTCTTAGAAAGATACAATTTCTCAAAAGTTAACCAGGAGGAAACAGAAAATAAGAACACATCAATTACCAGTACTGAAATTGAATCAGTAATTTAAAAACTCCCAACAAGCAAAAGTCCAGGACCAGATGCCTTCATAGGTGAATTCTACCAAACATTTAGAGAAGAGTTAACACCTATTCTTCTGAAATTATTCCAAAAATTGCAGAAGAAGGAGCACTTTCAAACTCATTCTATGAGGTTACCATCACCCTGATACCAAAAGCAGACAAAGATATGAAAAAAAAAGAAAGAAAGAAAATTACAGGCCAATATCACTGATGAATATAGATGCAAAAATTCTCAACTAAATACAAGCAAATCAACTCCAACAACACATTAAAAAGATCATACACCATGATCAAGTGGATTTATCCCAGGGATGCTAGGACTTTTCAATATCTGGAAATCAATGTGATACATCACATTAACAAATTAAAGAATAAAAAACCATATGATTATCTCAATAGAGGCAGAAAAAGCTTTTGGTAAAATTCAATACACATTCATGAAAAACACTCTTCAGAAAATCAGGGTAGAGTGAACACACCTCAACATAATAGAGGCCATATATGACAAACCCACACCTAACATCATACTCAATGTTGAAAAGCTAAAAGCATTTCCTCTAAGATCAGGAACAAGACAAGGATGCCCACTCTTGCCACATTTATTTAACACACTTTTGCAAGTCCCAGTCACAGCAGTCAGAGAAGAAAATGAAATGAAAGGAATCCAAATTGGAAAAGAAGAAGTAAACCTGTCACTGCTTGCAGTTGACATGTTACTATATGTGGAAAATCCTAAAGATGCTACCAGAAAACTACTACAGTTCATCAATGAATTCAGCAAACTTGATAGATACCAAATTAATATATAAAAATCTGCTGCATTTCTGTACACTAACAACAAAATATTGGAAAGAGCAATTAAGAAAACAATCCAATTTACCACCCCATCAAAAAGAATAAGATGCTTATGAATAAACCTCCTCGGGAGCCAAAAGACCTTTACACTGAACACTGTAAGATGCTGATGACAGATATTATAGATGACACAAACAGATGGAAAGATATACCAGAGTCTTGAATGGGAGGCATCAAGGTTGTTAAAGTGATCATACCATCCAAGGCAATCTAATTCAATGCAATCTCTATCAAATTACTAATGGCATTTTCACAGAACTAGAACAAAAATTTTTTAAATTTATATGGCATCACAAAAGACCCCCAAATAATCAAAAGAATCTTGAGGAAGAAGAATGAACCTGAAGGACTCAGGTGCCCTGACTTCAAACTATACCACAAAGCTACAGTCATCAAAAAAAAGTATGGTATTGGCAGGAAAACAGACATATAGATCAATGGAACAGAACAAAAACCAGAAATAAACCCACTCACTTAAGGTCAATTAATCTATGGCAAAGGAGGCAAGACTATATAATGGAGAAAAGATAGTGCCTTCAATAAGTGGTGCTGGGAAATCTGGACAGCTGCATGTAAAAGAATGAAATTAGAGCATACTCTAACAGCATATACAAAAATAAACTCAAAGGCACATGAAGAGATGCTCGACATAGCTAATTATTAGAGAAATGCAAATTAAGACTACAATGAGCTATCACCTCACAACAGTCAGAATGGCCACCATAAAAAAAGTCTACAAATAATAAATGCTGGAGAGTGTGTGGAGAAAAGGGAACCCTCCTATACTATTGCTGGGAATGTAAATTGGTGCAGCCACTATGGAGAATAGTATGGATGTTCCTTAAGAAATAAACATAGAGCTACCATATGATCCAGCAATCCCACTCCCGGGCATATACCCAGAGAAAACCTCATTTGAAAAGGTACATGCACCTCAAGCTTCAGAGCAACACAAGTTATAATAGCCAAAACATGGAGGCAACCTAAATGTCTCTTGACAGATGAATGGATAAAGATGTGGTACATATATATATATACAATGGAATATTAGCCATAAAAACAAAGAAGGAAATAGTTCCATTTGCAGTACATGGACAGACCTGGAGATTATCATACTAAGTGAAGTAAGTCACACAGTAAATGACAAATATTATATCACTTACATGTGGAATCTTAAAAAATTATACAAATGAACTTATTTACAAAACTGAAGTAGACTCACAGACATGGAAAACAAACTTATGCTTACCAAAGCAGACAGCAGAGGGATAAATTAGGAGTCTGGCATTAAAATATTCACTACTATATATAAAAAGTTCCTGCTGTATAGCACAGGCATCCATACTCAATATTTTTAATAACCTATAATGGAGAAGAATCTGAAAAAGAATATACATGTTTAATTGAATCACTGCTGCACACTTGAAACTACAAAACACTGCAAATTAACTACACTTCAATTTAAAAAAAATAATAATAATTTGGAGTCTTAACTCCTAGTACCTAGGAATGTAACCTTATTTGAAGACAATCCTTACAGAGGTTAACATGAAGTGATGAAGGTGAGCCCTTGTCTAATGTGACTGGTGTCCTTATAAGAAAGGGAAATTTGAAACCATGGTCATATACACAACAGGCAGACGCCATGTGAAGATGAAGACAGAGATCAGGAGATGCAACCACAAGCCAGGGAATGTTAAAAGTTATCAGCTAACCACCAGCATCTAGCAGAGAGCCTAGAACAGATTCCCAGTCACAGGTCTCAGAGAGAACCACCCGTGTCAATGCCTTCTCCCTGCATTTCCAATCTCCAGACCTGTGGCCCATCTCCACCATCTCTTTAAAAGTGTTACAGCTCCCAGCACAGAGGAGGTGCTCAATAAATGATTAGAGAATGACTGGGTCCAGAACACCTGGTCATTTAATTTACTCTGTCCCCAAGAGTCCTAAGCCAAGTCTTTAGAAGGCAGCCTGAGCTGTAACCTTGCTCACTCACCCCATACCCCAAGAGAACTCCTCCTGAGAGTCTCCTAACAATTTCAAAGTCTGGTCTGTGTGATTTCTCTGGCAATCAACTGTCTCTTTAGTTTTCGGCTTCTGATCATCAGGCAAGCTGTCCCTAACTTAGCCTTTGCCTACCCTTTCCAACCACTGTGGCCATTCTCTGCCTGCGTTTTCTAAGCACAACCCTCAAGTCCCCTGCATTCCAGTAGCTTCCCTGATGGTCTACTTCTCTGCCTCTCCACCTGACCTAAATCATCAACACCTCATAATGAATCAGCACCCTCAACCTCTCACCTGTCCAACTCCAGCAGCCAGATAGAAAATTCAGCAAACTGATGAAGTTTGAGAGCCTGCATCTTATGATGAGCTGGCCTGAGATCTCTTTCGTTTTGACTCCTTTAGTTTTGTTACCATTGTTTGGAAGTGTGTGTGTGTGGGGGGGGGGGGGGGGGTCCAAGGATGAGTTCCACACTTTAAAAAAAAAGTCTGTATGTAATAAATATTATAAGAAGCACAGACCTGTGCATAAATATGGCTGCAAAGGCTAAACTTTACTTTTTTCTTGGCCCAGAACGCCAAATAGCTTTCACCAAACAGGTTCCTACTGCCAAAGGGAAGAAGTTTAAGTTGTACTAAGCATTTAAGGGAACCACACTAGTTAAAAGGGAGGGGAAAATCCTGAAGTCTGTATTAACATCAATATCTCCAGTTTTATTTCATAACTAACTGTCTAACTTAGATGTTAGAGCTTCTTGAGCTAATTTCTAGGAACAGAGGCAACATTTTTTAAAATAGATAACTTCACAAAGATCCTTAATTGTGTACATGAATTAACTAAGGACATAATTTGCTTTTAAAATTACCTTTGGAGGCTGAGTCCTTAAGGTTTGCTAAGAACATTGTTACAATTTGTAACAGCACGTAACATTCACAGAATGCTTTTACAATGAACAGACCACTGTGCTGGGGAGTTTCAGAGATTCTCTGATTTAATCCTGTCCACAGTTCTGTGAGCAAAGGGATGCCCAGAAAGATTAAATACCTTGTGCAAAATACCCACCTGGCAAATCATTAAGTGGGATTTAAACCAGCGGTCCCTGACCTTTCTGGCACCAGGGGCCGTTTTGTGGAAGACAATTTTTCCATGGACCAGGGAGGTGGGAGGGATGGTTTTGGGATAATTCAAGAGCATTACATTTATTGTGCACTTTATTCCTATTATTATTGCATTGTAATATATAATGAAATAATTATACAACTCACCATAATGCAGGATCAGTGGGAGCCCTGAGCTTGTTTTCCTGCAACTACATGGTCCCATCTTGCGGTGATGGGAGACAATGATACCCGAAGTGTGTTGCTTATGTCCAATCTACTCTGTAATCTCATTTTGGTTGCCGTGACTGCAGAAAACCTTCTTCACAAAGATAGGATGTTGGAAATGGAAGCAGGCTTTTCAGGGCTTTTATGGCAATCTCAGGATATTCCACCTTGACTTTAATCCAGAATGTAAAGAGACTTGAAGTTGTCTCAAACATACTTTTAAGGCCACTGTCATTTGCGATCTCAAGCAGTTGATCCTTGCCTAGCACGGACAAAGTCAATTCACCTGGCTTATTCACAAATGGGTTGTGAATCCATTCCTTCCCAGTTTGGGGGTCTTTTGTGGTTGGGAAGTAATGCTCAGACTCTTTTGAAAGCTGAGACAGGTGATCATGCACCAGCTGGGAGAAAGAAGGCCTTGGCTCAGTCTCTTTCTAAATCTCTGCTAATATTTGAAACATGTCAAAAAATCCCAAAGTTCACTTGTCGCCCCCATAATTCCAGTTTGGCTTTGAATGCAGCCACTTTATCTGCCAAATTGAACACAGCTGTCATCCTTCCCTGAAGTGACAGATTGAGTTCATTTAGTAGGTTGAATATGTCACACAAGTGGACAAGTTTGGGAACCCATTCTGTGTCACTGAAATCTGCTGCCAGTGGTGACAATTTTTCTAAAAGAAATCTCTTGAGCGGCTCTCATAACCCAAAAACCCTGACCAGTGATCTACCTTTAGAAAGCCATCTCACTTCCATGTATAAGAGAAGACGTGTGTGCTCTGTTCATCCCTCACAGAGCTGCACAAACAGACGTAAGTTAAGGGCATGTACTTTAATGTGGTTGATAATTTTAATCACACACTGCAAAATGTTGTTAAGTTCAGGTGACATTTTTTGGCTAGCCAGCATTTCTCTATGGATGACATAGTGTGAAGACACATTCAGAAGCAACCTCTTTGACCTGAATAGTAGAATCAGAAAGTTGTCCAGGGATGGCAGCCTTTCTGTCCATGCATATACTAACACAAGATGACTAATTCAGTTTTACTTATGTAATCATTCAAAGGTTTGAATAGTTCTGCAACTGTGGTGTTGGTTGGCAACAAAAGTGCACATGACATATCCCCATGCACATCCTCCTGAAAAATACGTCCCACAAAAACAAGCATTGTTGCTTTGTTGTCAACATCAGTAGACTCATCAACCTGGATTGAGTACCACAGTGACCCATTAATCCTCTCGAACAATTGTGCTTCAATATCCTCTGTTATTTCTTCAATTCGTCTAGTTATGGTGCTAGCCAAAAGAGGAACATGTGCCACCTTCTGAACTGCAGCCTCTCCTAAAAGTTCACGACAAATGTCCTTAGCAGCAGGCAGGATCAACCCATCACCAATAGTAAAGGGCTTCTTAACTTTAGCAATGTGGTTAGCCACTAAGAATGATGCTCTCAGTGTAAATATATTTGACGAAGTGGTGGTCTTCAATAACTGCTTCTGTTCTTTGTGTTCATGGTTTTTTTCTTTTAAAAATGCCAACGGCTTGTCTTTTAATGCAGGGTGCTTGGTCTCCATGTGGTGAATCAGTTTTGAAAGTTTCATGTCTTCGTTGGATCGCTGGTCGCCACATATACCAAGTAGGCTTGGAGAATGTGAATCACCTGTTGCAATGAATCCATAACTTAAGTAGGACTCTTGATATTTTCTTTTAAATGCAGCTTTCATTTTCTTGACAGTCTTAGAGTCTTCTGCTGTCTCTTCATTGAGTCTTTCCTCTTTACAAAGAAGCTCTCCAGCAACGTTTGTTTTTTATTCATTTTGTCTAGGGTTAGCTTGTGGGCTTACCAAAACTATGACTGAGACAAGTGTGCAGTGCAGGAAAGAGGTGCAGATGGAAGTGGTAAATAAAATAATGGGCGGGCCATGTGCAGACTAAAATAAGTGTCAGATCCTGACTTAAAGCCTTCCACCAGATGCAGCTATACAATTGAAGTACATCAACTCACTTGCCACTATAAAGCCTGCCATGAGATGCAGCTAAGTTGTTACTTGCCACTCACTGATAGGGTTTTCATATGTCTGCAAGCAACTGATTTATTACAGTCTCTGTGCAGTCAAACCTCTCTGCTAATGATAATCTTTATTTGCAGCCACTCCCATTACAAGCATCACCACCTCAGCTCCACCTCAGATCATCAGGCATTAGATTTTCATAGGAAGCGTGCAACCTAGATCCCTTGCATGTGCAGTTCACTGTAGGTTTCATGCTCCTATGAGAATCTAATGCCACCGCTGATCTGATAAGAGGCGGAGCTCAGGCGACGTAATGCAAGTGATGGGGAGCAGCTGTAAATAGAGATAAAGCTTCACTGGCTCACCTGCTGCTCACCTTCTGCTGTGCAGCGTGGTTCAAAACACTGGTCTGTGTCCTGGGGGTTGGGGACCACTGATTTAAACCACTTGAAGCCTCTGAATCCAGAACTCCATCCCCTCTTGGGTTTCTGGAAGCTTTACTAATGATATTCCCTTGTGTTCCTCAGCTTGGGGCATAAAGATTTCCCTGGATTATCTCATCTTATTGTTGCCAGGACCTAGATAAGGGCAGAAGTGTCTCCAAGACCAAACTATTTGTGTCTCAGAAAGCTCTTTGGCAGAGGCTCAGTACTCACTCATCCAGAAAGGACTCAATAATGTTTATCAAATGAATGAATCCAGTGTGGAATTTGGTTAAATGAAATGATTTTTTAATACCCATTTAAGAATAAAAAAAAAAGACAGATTGTCTTAAAATCTTCTCTCATTCAGGGCTCACATGGAACCCTGTGTATTTCATTTGGATAATTCAGGAAAGAGAAATCACTGAGAAAACTGGGGGGGGGGGGGGGGGGGTGCGGGAGGACGAGGATTATTCTGAAAGAAAAGGGACAAAGTGCTAGCCCCAAAGCCATGAGTCCTTTTGAATCTACACTTCCAACCTAAATCTACACTGAGTGGTCAAAAAACCCAAGCGGAGGGAACACACTAAAATTTGAGGATACCCTCAGAGGGATTCTTCCAAAATTTCTATCAACACTCCACTCTCCCTCTAAAATGTTCAGTCTTGGAGAAAGTGTCACTGGAAATCACCCGGATAGCTCTGGTGACATCCCAGGAGAGTGTCTATAGTCACACTTATGAAAGGAGAGTCTTGCAATGATTTGGTCAAGGAGCAAGGCCATGCAGGTGGCCCTCCAGGGCCTGAGCACATCGGACCCCAGGCCCTCCACCAGTCCTTAGGCAATATCCGGGCCGGCGCCATCGCCAACCTGTCGCTTTCCTGCAGTGACTCCAGCTGCATGGTGAGGAGTCGAACTGGGTTTTGAATTGACTCAGGCCCTGGTTCAGGCTGCAACACCAGGCAGCCAACATTCCCGCACTGCCTGTGCCAAAACAGATGACAAGCCTGGAGGTGTGTGGCCAGGTCTCCAACTGGAGGGCCGGCCAAGGGTGGAGACCGGGATGGCCACGTGGTCACAGGGCTGGTACCAGTTGGAGGGAGGGCTGGTGGCCATAGGCTGCAATCGCTCAGGGCAGGAAGGCGCACACATCCTGATCCTGCGAGTGGACTTAGCCAGTCCTGCCATCGGCCCCACCGCTTCCTAACCAGGCCTGAGCCAGCCTCCAGCCAGGGCTTCCGTGGCCTCTCCTGGCTCCACACGCCAGACTCAGACACAGGAGACAGCAGAGGTGGCCTTTCCAAGACTAGGGTTAAGAGGCAGGATTGACCAGATCCTTGATTTTCCTAATCTTCAACCATCAAAGGACGGGCTTGGTACTTGGAATCAGAAAATGAATTACACATGGTTCATCACCGCCACAAGCGCAGCCAGAAAGCATTCTGCCATCCAAGTCATGAGTGAGTCTGAGCTGTGCTCTCCCCCAGGGGGACCCCCACAGATCTGCTCCAAGCTGGGTGAGGCCAGTTCTGCACAGAATTGGCACAGAAGTCTCGCTGGAATGGGCACGAGGGCAGTAAATCAGCAATAGAAAAAGGACAAGCCACTGTGCACTCGTCCTGCTTAGAGTCCAGAGGGCTCTTCAGGACACAGGAATCCAAGTTCAGCCCAGTGGGTAGGCCCCTGCGGAGTGGGGGTGGGGGCTGGCGGGAATGGGTGCATCAGAGAGAAAGGGGTGAGCGGGGAGCCTGACAGGCAGGGAGGGACCGAGTGGAGGAGCCTTTTCTGTTACTGTGGCCCTTGGCCTGTCTGCCTGGTCACTCTGCCTTCTTAGTTGCACCTGTCTATTCCTTAGCTCCTCCACTGGTGAGGGCGGTCTAGAAAAAGGCATCTTCTATGTTTACTTCACACTAGCATTCTATCACTAGAAATCTTACACTAACGTTTTACTGACTTTAATGCAACATGCTGAACCACCTCTGTTTATGAAAGTCTTCACTGAAAGTGACTCTTCTTCTCCTCCTTATTTGTTGAAGCTGAGATATTGGACAAGGCACCGAAATCTGTCATGTCTTTGGTGATGGGAGCACCAAACCCCAACACATCCCCTTTCAAGACTGGTTATCAACAAAGAAAATGGAGAGACCATCCAATTTGATAAAGAGATGATAAAGAGCACTGTAGTATTCTCAGAGTGCTGGGTACTGACCAGTAGATAATTTAATTTTGTTGGTTCATTTTTATGAACAATATTCTATGGCCTGCTGATAAAGCAACTTGTGTTCTTTTCTGGGTATTCAGTAGTTAGGAGGTTTGGGGAAGAGTTTTAGAAGAATAATTAACAACAGCAGTGCTACCAAATACTTAATCTAGTGATGCTTCCCAACCTTACATGACTAAGAGAGGGAGAGATTTTTGGGAGGAGGTACCATTTGAGCTGAGACTGGGGAAAAAAGATAGAGAGAAAGAGAAAATAGCTAGGTGAAGAAGCAGGGTAGGAGAAAGGAGGAAAAAGATGAATCAGGAAGCATCCAGTTTAGGTCCTAGGAAAAGTTTTTTAATAATTTTGTTCCCTTTCTAGACAGGCAGCTATGCAAACATGTTGCCCTCAGTTCTGATGTGTTTAATTTTATGAAGGCACATGGAACACATATTCTAAGGCTTCCCTTAGTTGGTCTTCTTCCAGTGCTAAAGGGTAACTTGCAGAGTGTCTATTAATTACACTTTATTAAAACCTGTTTGCTCTGTGATTGAAGAATAATGCATGCTGGGGACATAAGAATTGTATAATGTACACCTAGGCTCTCTTTCTGTAATACAAAGAACTTATTAAACCTGAACGTCTAGGTATTCTACAGAAATATCCCTAAGCAAAACAAAAAAATTAACTATGCAATGAGTGCTCTAATGTAAAAGAAAAAGTACAGGCTTTGGATAAGAAAGCTGTAAAGTCACACCACAGCTCTTTTAATCACCAGGTGATTAACTTTATGTGGATTTCTTAATCTCTAAGTCTGTTGCCTTGTCTTTTAAGTAAAGATATTAATATTGGCAAAAAGCATTTGAGGACTTTTAAATTGAATCTATAAAGTTGGTATAGCCTGGTATAAAGTTCCTGTCTACTATTATGATTTTCAGTAGTGTTAATTTTGACATGCATTTTGTGCTTTAGACTCCCAGAGCTGTTATCCTGGCTAAAACAGTTACAAATAAAACTGCATAATCCTCCCACCATCCATTATCCACCCAGCCAAGGGCAAATGGACTTATGTGTCACATGTGGCAGCCAAGAAGGTCTCTGTAAGGTAAGACTGGAAGGAAGGGTACCTGCGGGAGGAATCAAATACTATGTTCCCCCATACAGCCCTCTCTCCCTTAACCACAGAGCACCATGTTCTGCGGGTTAGGAACTCTTCCTTGTCTTCACCTAGAATCATAAATGGAACTTAAAGACATTCACCAACCTGATTGCTCTTAAACAGAGATCCCATCATCAATGACCCTGGGCTCTGAGTCATTAGGACAAGATTCCCAGTCAGCGAGAACTCAAGCCCTTCCTGCAGCTTAGTGAGCGCTGCTTAGTCTCATCTGGCTCAGAGATTCAGGCTACATTTCCGTTATGCTTGTGGCTATAACATTTCAGTGTATGACTTTTAAATTCTTCAGAGGGTGTATCCTGATACTCCTGAGCTGAAACGTCATTCCCTTGTGTGTCTGCTGGTGTCATCATCTGTGCCACCTGCCTCTTGTGCCCTGACTCCCTCATGGTTGTGCTTCTGCAGGTCTAAATATATAGTCTGTGTCTGGCTGACTTCTCCTCTGGGTTAGTATCTTCTCTCTCTCTCTGTCTCTCTCTCTGCCTCTCCATCTGCCTCTCTCCTGGGTGGCAGGACCCCACAGAGGCAACCATCATGGGTGGTTCCCCTGATAAAGAGATTGTATATATTGTTCTTTGTCTCGGTTGATTTTTTCTTTTCTTTTTCATGAATAATTAGTCCTGGATAAGAGGCTCTATATTCACTCTTCACATCCAGATTCAAATATGCCTCTTGTTTATCTCAAACCAGAGTACCTTTCTTCTTCATTTTTAGGCAAATGTGAAAACTTGTTAGTTTTAATGAATTTTAATTAAATTATTATTCCAGAATAATGTATCAATGTCTTTATAATTTTCCTCCCTCTTTTTATACTTAATTAGGAAAAAAATGAAAGGATTACCTGCTGTTTGAGTTTTATTCTTGAAGACAAACATGGCCCAGAGTAGTAGGAAAAAAATTCTTTCCAGTGAATTTCTTTTCTTAGGAAGGGACACTTTCTTTTCCAGAAAGATGCTCAAGAAAGTTTCTTCTCTGTCTGTTGCAACATCAATGATATCGAAGAGGAAGATAGCATAGATGGCCAAATGCATGTCACTCACTGGCTTACAGCCATGCTTGTTACAGAGGCCTCCCGGGGAATATGGTTTACTATTTCTTCCACTTTATTCCGCAGGATGGATATTATTTTAAGTCTCTGTGTCACAGATAATAAACAGCACTTCCTCCTCATTCGACTTTCTCATGTTCCCTAATTGACATGGGAAATGTATGTGATGAGGTTTATCATCTCATCCATGGATAATACACAAGCCACCCAAGGGATCTGTTTGATCCAGGGGTCCTGTAAAACTTGAATCAATGAACTTTACATAGAAAGATACTGTTTGGCATAAAATGCCAAAAGCTCATAAGGAAAAGTACATGGAACATCCTAGTCAAATGGGAAAACAAATGTCACATCTTCTGTCTCAATGGATAATGGCCATGCTGTTTGTCAAGAGCTCTAGGTTGTTAAAATGATAGGGAGGAGAGGCTTGACCTGGGGATTGTGAAACATCACAAGGTAGGAAACGATTATTCTGTGACTCATATAAGATTTAGCCAGAATGGACCCCTCTGATTTAGGCTGGAAAAATCTTTTCTGTGGCTCTACTGATGTCACTAGGCATCATATTGTCCTCAAGATCCCCTGAGATTTACGGGCCTTGTCTTCCTTGACCTCTGAGTCTCCTTTACCCTTGCTGAACCCCCCTCCTTTCTGGAATACTCCCCTCCATCCTTGCCCTGCCCCCCTTGCAGTGTCCATTATTTATGGGAGCCCCGCAAGGCTGGGCCCCCAGATCTCTTTCCCCTTCACGAACACACCTTCCCTGAGCATCACACCCAGGTGATCACACCCAGGCCACTAACGCCAGGCTCCCTCCACATCCACCCGTCCACTGATCCACCTGACTCATCCCAGGCTGTTTCAAAGGCACCTCAGACCAAAACACACTCATCTACTTCTCCCTCAGAACAGAAAATGTTGGGGTGTTTTCCAGTGAATGGCACCCCTCCCACCCCCTCCCTACCTGCACAGCCAGAAATCCAGGAGTCCCTCCTGACACCTCTCCTTCCTCACTCCCCCTCAGTCCACAATTATGTCCCTTGGTTCTGATTTCCTAAATGCCCTTCAGTTCTCTCCAGCCCTGCCGTCAACAGCCCATCCAGTCCCCCCTTACCTTTCCCTACAATGCAGCAAAAACCTCTCAAATGAGCCTAAAAACTTCCCAGAGTCTGCCTGTACTCTTACTCTTCTTTTGTATCAATACTTTGATTTTGCACCCAGAATGACCTTTTCAAATGCCTGTCTGATCACATGACTCCCCAATCCCGCCCTCTCGTTAAAATTCTCACTGGGCTCACTGGGCCCTAAGGCCTCCCTGCGATGCCCTCTGCCCACTTCCCTCTGACCTCCCTCCACTCTCCTCTTCACACTCCACCTCAAGCCACAGGATTCTTTCAGTTTCTCAAACTGTGTGCTTATTGTCACCCCACCACCAACTTACCACTTCCTCAGGAAAGCCTTCTCTGAACACCCTACATTCCCTGAGTGCCCAAGTCCTCCTACAGTGTGCACTTAGAACCTGGGCATCTATATAGAATAGTGCTCACCAGTGATTTTCCATATGCATTTGCCTGAGAAGGTATTTGATAAGGATCTAGCTTTCCAGTATGATGCTACCTGGGTAAAAATGGGTAAAAATCATGCCATTATACTCATCACTTTCTCCCCAGACCTCACACAGGCCTGGCTTGTAGCAAAGATTTTAAAAATTTTCGAAGAAGGAATAAATGAATTTTAGGAGCAAAACCAGTTATTTTTTTTTATTAATATTTTCAACCTAGAATGGAGGTTTGCAAACTATGGCTTGAGAGCCAAGCCAGCCCTTGTCTGATTCTGTAAATAGAGCTTTATTAGACTCAGCTACACCATCGGCTGAGGTATTCTCTACGGCCACCTTCTCACCATACAGGCAGAGATGAGTAGTTGCAGCACAGACACCGGGGCTCACAAAATACGTACCATCTGGCATTTACAGAAAACTTGCCAACTCCTTCTCTAGAATCTTAGTGAGCTCAAACTAAAACAAAAAGGGGGCAGGGGGCTGGTTGCAGTTCTAAGACTGGAAACCATACTATCCAAGCTAACCTATGCTTCTTTTGTTAGGTGTTTGAAATGATCGTTAATCCTGGAGATAATGTCCTCGTAAATGAACCTATTTATTCAGGAACAATTCATGCTGTGAGTACACATTTCTACAAAAGGCAACTCTCTTTCTTATAATAAATAAGAAGAAACCACTGAATCTTCAGAATTTTCTGTCCACTGAAAGATAAAACAGCATCTTTCTTCTGTAAATAGGGGAATCTTTAATATATGCAAAATCTGTTAAATGTACCCTCTGATTTATACATTTCTTTTTACAAAGTTTAAATGTAGGAGTGCTAAAATTGGGTTGTGCAAAGTCATGTCCACATTTCTTGTGACTTAATCAACAAAGACCTTTTTCATTACCATCTATATTACCACACGCCTAAGGACGATCATATGTCAATGTAGAATAATTGTAAAGTAACCTGGTATGATTAGGACTTTCCTCTCCAGTGTTAATTAATGGGACGCTAACGTCCAGAATGAGGAATTGAATCACCTGCTCTGCTGGGCCCTGCTCAAAACAGGCCACTGTCTGGGGCACAATACTCTCGGGTCCATGTGAACACAGATGGGAGCACAGACAAAAAAACAACCAGAGTGAACAAGCAATTGGAAACACATGATGAATGGTTTTAGGAACTGTGCCCTTTTCCCCAGAAAGAGACTCCACAGGGACATGATATTGTCCTCAAGTACGTTAAAGTTAGTCATGTGACAGAGGAGTTAGATTTGTCTGCGCGTGTCCTTAGGTTGATAGAACTGGAACCAAAGGGTGGAAACTACAGGGAAACAATTTCAACTCAGAGTAACAACTTTCTAACCATCAACCTCACCAGCTCTCTGAGGAGTGAAACACTGTCCATCACTGCAGGGGCTCAAAGAAAGAAGCCAGACACAAAAGGACAAATCTTGTATAATTCCACTTGTGCTCAATACTGAAAATAGGCAAATTCATAAAGACAGAAAGTTGATTAGAGGTTACCAGGGCCTGGGGGAGGGGGAAATGGGGAGTTATTTCTTAATGGCTACAGGGTTTCTGTTTGGAGTGATGAAAATAGTTTGGAAATTGACAGTGAGAGATGCACACATTGTGAACATCATTAATGCCAATGAATCACACACAATCTGCCATTTAACAGGTTTTTCGTTATATACATATTTATTTTTTTTATGTTTTGTTATATATATATATATATATATATATATATATATATTTACCACAATTTTAAAAACTAAGGCAAAAAAATTGCCTTAATCATTGGATACTAATTATTCATTATTTTCCTAAACTCCAAAGATGTAAGCTTACACAACACATATAAATACTAAACTTGTGTCTATGTAAACAGCACACATACACACACGTTTTCACATACCCAAACAGAGATTCCTGCCAGGCTGTGAGGGAATATGCTGATGGTCCATGTGTGTTTATCTCATAGCCCAATATAGGCTTCTTTTTTTCACATAGATGTGCCTTTGAAGTCTAAGACTTTTTTTTTTTTTAATTTTTTGGCTGCGTTGGGTCTTCGTTGCTGCACATGGGCTTTCTCTAGTTGCAGAGAGCAGGGGCTACTCTTCATTGTGGTACACAGACTCCTCACTGCGGTGGCTTCTCTTGTTGCAGAGCATGGGCTCTAGGTGCTCAGGCTTCAGTAGTTGTGGCATGTGGGCTCAGCAGTTGTGGCACACAGGCTTAGTTGCTCCTCAGCATGTGAGATCTTCCTGGAGCAGGGATGGAAGCCGTGTCCCCTGCATTAGCAGGTGGATTCTTAACCACTGCACCACCTAGGAAGTCCCTAAGACTTTTTAAATTTGCCAAAAGTAGGGTCTGGATTATTCTCATTTAGTGCATGTCTACATAATAAGTGTATCTGCATATCCTTTGAAAAATTTTTTTCTGAGAACTTCTCTCAATTGTGTTTTTTTTAATTTTTATTGAAATATAGATTATTAACAGTCATGTTAGCTTTAGGTGTACAGCAAAGTGATTCGGATATATGTGTGTATATATATATTATATATATATATATAATTATGATTTTTCAGATTCTTTTCCACTATACATTTTTTGGTTTTTTTTAAATAAATTTATGTATTTCTTTATTGGCTGTGTTGGGTCTTTACTGCTGCTTGTGGGCTTTCTCTAGTTGCGGTGAGCAGGGTATGTACTCTTCATTGTGGTGCACAGGCTTCTCATTGTGGTGGCTTCTCTTCTTGTGGAGCACAGGCTCTAGGCACACGGGCTTCAGTAGTAGTGGCTTGAAGGTTCTAGAGCGCAGGCTCGGTAGTTGTGGCATATGGACTTAGTCGCTCCACAGCATGTGGGATCTTCCCGGACCAGGGCTCCTATGTCTGTGAATCAGTTTTGAAAATAAGTTCATTTGTATCCTTGTCTTAGATTCCACATATAAGTGATATCATATGATATTTGTCTTTCTCCATCTGACTTCATATGATAATCTCTAGCCCATCCATGTTGCTGCAAATGGCATTATTTCATTCTTTTTCATTGCTGAGTAGTATTCCATTGTGTGTATATATATATATACACACACACATATATATACCACATCTTTATGCATCCATCTCTCAATGGACATTTAGGTTGCTTCCATGTCTTGGCTATTGTCAGTTGTGCTGCAATAAACATTGGGGTTCATGTATCTTTTTGAATTATGGTTTTCTCCAGATATATGCCCAAGAATGGGAATACTGGGTCACATGGTAAATATTTTTAGTCTTTTAAGGAACCTCCATACTGTTCTCCATAGTGGCTACATCAATTTACATTCCCAACAACAGTGTAGGGGGGTTCCCTTTTATCCATACCCTCTCCAGCATTTATTATTTGTACACTTTTCTTTTTTTTTTTCATCTTTTCTATTTGTCTTTTTTTTTATTCACTTTTCATCCCTTTAACTGTTATCAGTAGTAACAATAATATCTAATATTTATTCAGTGTGTACTCTGTGTCAGGCACTGTGCATTACAAATAGCAACTATTTTTTTTTGGGGGGGGGTACACCAGGTTCAATCAACTGTTTTTATACACATATCCCCGTATTCCCTCCCTTCCTTGACTCCCCCCCCTCGAGTCCCCCCCACCCTCCCCGCCCCAGTCCTCTAAGGCATCTTCCATCCTCGAGTTGGACTCCCTTTGTTATACAACAACTTCCCACTGACTATTTTACAGTTGGTAGTATATATATGTCTGTGCTACTCTCTTGCTTCTTCTCAGTTTCCCCTTCACCCCCCACCCCCTCCCATACCTCGAGTTCTCCAGTCCATTCTCTGTATCTGCTTCCTTGTTCTTGTCACTGAGTTCATCAGTACCATTTTTAGATTCCGTATATGTGAGTTAGCATACAATATTTGTCCTTCTCTTTCTGACTTACTTCACTATTTATGACAGATTGTAGTTCTATCCACCTCATTACATATAGCTCCATCTCATCCCTTTTTATAGCTGAGTAATATTCCATTGTATATATATGCCACATCTTCTGTATCCATTCATTTGTTGATGGGCATTTAGGTTGCTTCCATGTCCTGGCTATTATAAATAGTGCTGCAATAAACATTATGGTACAAGTTTCTTTTGGGATTATGGTTTTCTTTGGGTATATGCCCAGGAGTGGGATTACTGGATCATATGGTAGTTCTATTTGTAGTTTTTTAAGAAACCTCCAAATTGTTTTCCATAGTGGCTGTACCAACTTACAGTCCCACCAACAGTGCAGGAGAGTTCCCTTTTCTCCACACCCTCTCCAACATTTGTGGTTTCCAGGTTTTGTGATGATGGCCATTCTGATTGGTGTGAGGTGATACCTCATTGTGGCTTTAACTTGCATTTCTCTGATGATGAGTGATGTTGAGCATCTTTTCATGTGTTTGTTGGCCATCTGTATGTCTTCTTTGGAGAAATGTCTATTTAGGTCTTCTGCCCATTTGTGGATTGGGTTATTTGCTTTTTTGGTATGAAGCTTCATGAGCTGCTTGTATATTTTGGGGGTTAATCCGTTGTCCGTTGTTTCATAGGCAACTATGTTTTCCCATTCTGAGGGTTGCCTTTTAGTCTTGTTTGTGGTTTCTTCTGCTGTGCAAAAGCTTTTAAGTTTCATGAGGTCCCATTTGTTTATTCTTGATTTTATTTCCATGATTCTAGGAGGGGGGTCAAAAAGGATCTTGCTTTGATGGATGTCATAGAGTGTTCTGCCTATGTTTTCCTCTAGGAGTTTTATAGTGTCTGGCTTTACATGTAGGTCTTTAATCCATTTGGAGTTTATTTTTGTGTATGGTGTTAGGAAGTGTTCTAATTTCATTCTTTTACATGTTGCTGTCCAGTTTTCCCAGCACCACTTACTGAAGAGGCTGTCTTTTTTCCATTGTATACTCGTGCCTCCTTTGTCAAAGATAAGGTGCCCATATGTGTTTGGGCTTACTTCTGAGTTCTCTATTCTATTCCATTGATCTTCCTTTCTATTTTTGTGCCAGTACCATACTGTCTTGATCACTATGGCCTTGTAGTATAGTTTGAAGTCAGGAAGCCTGATGCCACCAACTCCATTTTTCCTTCTCAAGATTGCTTTGGCTATTCGGGGTCTTTTGCGTTTCCATACAAATCGTAAGATTTCTTGCTCTAGTTCTGTGAAAAATGCCATTGGTAATTTGATCGGGATTGCATTGAATCTGTAAATTGCTTTGGGTAGTACAGACATTTTCACAATATTGATTCTTCCAATCCAGGAACATGGTATGTCTCTCCATCTGCTTGTGTTGTCTTTGATTTCTTTCATCAATGTCTTAAAGTTTTCTGCATACAGATCTTTTGCCTCCTTAGGCAGGTTTATTCCTAGGTATTTTATTCTTGTTGTTGCAATGGTGAATGGGAGAGTTTCCTTAATTTCTCTTTCTGCTCTTCCGTTGTTCGTGTATAGGAATGCAAGAGATTTCTGTGCATTAATTTTGTATCCTGCTACTTTACGAAACTCATCAATGAGTGCTAGCAGTTTTCTGGTAGAGTCTTTAGGGTTTTCTATATATAATATCATGTCATCTGCAAAGAGTGACAATTTTACTTCTTCTTTTCCAATTTGGATTCCTTTGATTTCTTTTTCTTCTCTGATTGCTGTGGCTAAAACTTCCAAAACTATGTTGAATAGTAGTGGTGAGAGTGGACACCCTTGTCTTGTTCCTGTTCTTAGAGGGAATTCTTCCAGTTTTTCCCCATTGAGAACGATGTTGGCTTTTGGTTTGTCATATATGGCTTTTATTATGTTGAGGTAATTTCCTTCTATGCCCATTTTCTGGAGAGCTTTGATCATAAATGGATGTTGAATTTTGTCAAAAGCTTTTTCTGCATCTATTGAAATGATCATATGGTTTTTATCCTTCAATTTGTTGATATGATGTATCACGTTGATTGATTTGTGTATATTGAAGAATCCTTGCATCCCAGGGATAAACCCCACTTGATCATGGTGTATGATTTTTTTAATGTGCTGTTGCAGTCTGTTAGCTAGTATTTTGTTGAGGATTTTTGCATCTATATTCATCAGTGATATTGGTCTGTAATTTTCTTTTTTTGTGACATCTTTGCCTGGTTTTGGTATCAGGGTGATGGTAGCCTCGTAGAATGAGTTTGGGAGTGCTCCGTCGTCTGCAATATTTTGGAAGAGTTTGAGAAGGATAGGTGTTAACTCTTCTCGAAATGTTTGATAGAATTTGCCCGTGAACCCATCTGGTCCTGGGCTTTTGTGTGTTGGGAGATTTTTAATCACTGCCTCAATTTCCGTACTTGTGATTGGTCTGTTCATGGTTTCTATTTCTTCCTGGTTCAGTCTTGGAAAATTGTATTTTTCTAAGAATGTATCCATTTCTTCCAGGTTATCCAATTGATTGGCATATAGTTGCTTGTAGTAGTCTCTCATGATCTTTTGTATTTCTGAGGTGTCCGTTGTTACTTCTCCTTTTTCATTTCTAATTCTGTTGATTTGCATCTTCTCCCTTTTTTTCTTGATGAGTCTGGCTAATGCTTCATCAATTTTGTTAATCTTCTCAAAGAACCAGCTTTTAGTTTTATTTATTTTTCTTATGGTTTCTTTCCTTTCTTTTTCATTTATTTCTGCTCTGATCTTTATGATTTCTTTCCTTCTGCTCACTTTGGGGTTTCTTTGTTCTTCTTTCTCTAATTGTTTTAGGTGTAAGGTTAGGTTGTTTATTCGATCATTTTCTTGTTTCTTAAGGTAGGCCTGTATTGCTATAAACTTCCCTCTTAGAACTGCTTTTGCTGCATCCCATAGGTTTTGGGTTGTTGTGTTTTCGTTGTCATTTGTTTCTAGATATTTTTTGATTTCCTCTTTGATTTCTGTAGTGATTCCTTGGTTGTTTAAGAGTGAATTGTTTAGCCTCCATGTGTTTGTCTTTTTTGCAGTTTTTTTCCTGTAATTGATATCTAGTCTCATGGCATTGTGGTCTGAGAAGATGCTTGATATGATTTCAATTTTCTTGAATTTGCTGAGGTTTGATTTGTGACCCAAGATGTGATCTATCCTGGAAAATGTTCCACGTGCACTTGAGAAGAAAGTGTAGTCTGTCGTTTTTGGATGGAATGTCCTATAAATATCAATTAAGTCAAGATGGTCTAATGTGTCATTTAAAGCTTGTGTGTCTTTATTGATTTTCTGTTTGGATGATCTGTCCATTGATGTAAGTGGGGTGTTCAAGTCTCCCACTATTATTGTGTTACTCTTGATGTCCCCTTTTATAGCTGTTAGCATTTGCCTTATGTATTGAGGTGCTCCTATATTGGGGGCATAGATATTTACCATTGTGATATGTTCTTCTTGGATGGATCCCTTGATCATTATGTAGTGTCCTTCCTTGTCTCTTGTAATATTCTTTACTTTCAAGTCTAATTTGTCTGATATGAGTATTGCTACTCCAGCTTTCTTTTGACTTCCATTTGCATGGAATATCTTTTTCCATCCCTTCACTTTCAGTCTATATGTATCCCTTGGTCTGAAGTGGGTTTCTTGTAGGCAGCATATAGAAGGGTCTTGTTTTTGTATCCATTCAGCCAGTCTGTGTCTTTTGGTTGGAGCATTTAATCCATTGACATTTAAAGTGATTATTGACCTGTGTGTTCCAATTACCATTTTCTGAATTGTTTGGGGTTTGTATTTGTAGGTCTTTTCCTTTTCTTGTGTTTCCTACTTAGAGAAGTTCCTTTAGCACTTGTTGTAAGGCTGGTTTGGGGGTGCTGAATTCTCTTAACTTTTGCTTGTCTGGAAAGCTTTTGATTTCTCCATCGAATCTGACAGAGATTCTTGCTGGGTAGAGTATTCTTGGCTGTAGGTTTCTCTCTTTCATGACTTTCAGTATATCCTGCCAGTCCCTTCTGGCCTGCAGAGTTTCTGTAGAAAGGTCAGCTGTTATCCTGATGGGTTTCCCCTTATATGTTGTTTGTTGCTTTTCTCTTGCTGCTTTTAATATTTTTTCTTTGTGTTTAATTGTCGTTAGTTCGATTAATATGTGTCTTGGTGTATTTCTCCTTGGGTTTATTCTGTATGGGATTCTCTGTGCTTCTTGGACTTGGTTAATTATTTCCTTTCCCATGTTGGGGAAGTTTTCCACTAGAACCTCTTCAAATATTTTCTCAGACCCTTTCTTGTTTTCTTCTTCTTCTGGGATGCCCATAATTCGAATGTTGGTACCTTTAATGTTATCACTGAGGTCTCTGAGACTGTCTTCTATTCTTTTGATTCTTTTTTCTTTTTCCTTCTCTGTGGCATTTATTTCCCCCATTCTATCTTCCAACTCACTTATTCATTCTTCTGCCTCAGTCATTCTGCTGGTTATAGCATCTAGAGTATTTTTAATTTCAGTTATTTTGTTATCCATTGCTGTTTGTTTTTCTGAGTTCTTATGAACTGTTTCTTGTACTTTCTCTATTTTGTTATCGAGATTTTGTATCATTTTTACTATCATTACTCTAAATTCTTTTTCAGGCATTTTTCCTATTTCCTCCTCATTTATTTGGTCTTGTGGGGTTTTTTTCCTGCTCCTATAACTGCATGGTGTTTCTTTGTTTCCTCGTGGTTGTCCAAACTTTTGGGATTGCTTGTCCTGGCGATAGAGGTGTTTATAGAAGACTGTCCAAGCCTCAGACTAATGTCCAAGTATTGGATTAAATGAATATTAAGTCTAGGAAACACATACATGTATAAGACACACAATTACTGAATCCGTTAGGACATAAGCCTCTAGAAAGACCTGACAGAACCCCAGTGTGCTATCAGATATTCAAAGAGAAACCCAACTGAAATTGACAACTGAAACAGAACAAATCAGAGACAAAAGCAAAAGCAAACAAACAACAAATAACACCCTACACATACAAACATCAATCCAGGGAGATTTTGTAAGCTAGGATCAAATATAGAAAAGAGCTAGAGTACCACCAGAGAGAATGGAGATTCTCAGAATGTAATTAGACAAGTGTACTAAGAACTAAGATAAAGACAATAGCCTAATATTAAATACCAAGGCAGTGCGTCATCTGGAGAATAGAGCAAGGAGTCTGAGCAGACCGATAGTGTTGCTTATAAGTATGTTAAGATAAAATAAACTTAAAATGGCTGGAAGAAAGGGGAACAGAAGAGCGTAATGTGGTTGGAAATGTGCAAATAAAAAGAAAGGAATAGAAATGTATAAAAGATAGGGATGAAAGGAAAGTATGAGAGATATATTGTCCGTACTACCAAAAACTTAGCTAGATATAGAAGTATATAAAAAGGCAAAAAAGAAAAAAGAAAAAAGAATAAAAAATATCATTAAAAAATTATGTTATAAAACTTGTAGATCCCTTAGGGCTAAGATCGTATTTAATAAAGATAAAAAAAAAAGAGAGAGAGAGAGAGAGAAAGAAAAAAAAATCCAGAACTGATCCCAGAATGGACCAGTTCAATAGGTATTGATACTACTATTTCTGTTTCCTTAGTGTCTCAGCTGTAAGTGTCCTTCTCCTTGCCTTGGGTTTTTTTGCGTTATTCTGTGACCAGCAGAGGTTCCTTTATTGTTCGTCTGTAAGCGTGGGTGTGTGGGGAGGGAGAGGGTACAATAGTGGTTCCTTCTCCTGGGAGTGAGTGAGCAGTGGCACACTGTCGTTTCAGTCAGGATTGGAGGTGCCTGTTGCAGAGGGCGCTGGTGGCTCAGGCGTAAACAGAAAGTCTTAGAGTTGGGCCTCTCTCGGGGCTTTTCTCTTTTTGTCTTTTTGATGCTGTTGTTGTTTTTTTTGTTTGTTTTTTTTGTTTTTTTTCTCTCGGCAGCCTCCCTGCTGCTGGCATTGCAAGGGGTTTTAATCTAGCCCCGCCCGAGTGCCTGAGGGTGCTTGTTATCCCTGAGCGCCTTAGGTGGCCCGCAGGGTGTCTCTCCACTGCCTGTTGCTGAGGCGCCAAAAGAGAGAGAAAGGCTATGCGTGCGGCTCCTCCCCCCCACCCGTGAGCCTGCAGCCTCCAGCCGCCATCATGGCCGGGCAGCTCTCAGGGACGGGCACTCCTCTCCACGGACCTCCTCCCTCCTGTCCTCTCGGTCCCTCACCCTACCGGCAACAATGTTTCTCACCCTGAACCAGCTCTCTGGTTCCCACGGTCCCGCTCCTGGACTCTCCATTCAGCCGCGGATCGATGTCTCGGTCAGGAATGCTGAGCTGCGCTGCAGACCCTCCGTATGTTTCTCACTCCCTCCCATCTGCCACAGCTCCGCTGCTTCACCCTCTTTGAGCCGTCATAGATGCCTCCCTACCGGCTATGTCGGGCTCCCTGCAGCCCTTTCTGGTGTCCGAGGCCGTCTGCTGGTGTTCAGCTGGTTCTCTGTGGGAATTACTGCATCCTTCCGTGCATTCCCAATGCATCTGTGGAGAGGGATGCACTCCACGTCTCTCTACTTCGCCGCCATCTTTTCTCTCCTCTTATAGACTTTTCAATGATGGCCATTCTGACCACTGTGAGGTGGTAGATCATTGCAGTTTTCATTTGCATTTCTCTAATAATTAGTAATGTTGAGCATCTTTTCATGTGCCTGTTGGCCATCTGCATGTCTTCTTTGGAGAAATGCCTATTTACATCTTCTGCCCAATTTTGGAATGGGTTGTTTTTCTTGATATTGAGCTGTATGAGCTGTCTGTATATTTTGGAAAATAATCCCTTGTTGGTTCCATTGTTTGCAACCATTTTCTCCCATTCTGTAGGTTGTCTTTTTGTTTGCGGATGATTTCCTTTGCTTGTAATTTATTAAGTCCTAATTTTTTTCTTTATGTTCGTCCACAACATAAAACATAAAAACTCAAGACTTTCATAAAACTATGTCCATAAGCAAGGCCACTACTTGTGACTTCAGCCTCTGCAATCGCTACTCTATAGTATCCACATGCCGTGGTGAGCCACTGCCCTGATGCTCCTTGGTGCCCCAGAACCACCCTGGCTCCCCTGGCCCCTCTCCTAAGACCACCCTGAACCCCGTACGACACAGAGCTAATGCGCGCATGGCAGGGGGCCTCCAGGACCCCATTCCAGCCTGCTCTGTGTCTGATGTGCCCATGCTACACCACTTGTCCAATATTTTGAATATCATCTCTGCTTATAACTATTTTATGTATTAGTATCATATATGCTCTGTAAGATTACTTTGTCAGAAAGAATTATGTAATAAACTCCTATTTTATGAAGCATTTCTAATCATAATTATAAAGATGATACAGTCAGAAGAGGCTAGGTTATGATGTGGAACAGATGCCTCCATATCTCGGTGACCTAAGGCTGCAAAGTCCTGTCTTTCTCTCACATAATGTGTCCACTGACAGGCCACCGTCGCTCTGTCCAATGTCATCTTGATCCCAAGCCCCAGACTAACAGAAACAGCCTCATCTGGAATGCTGCCAGTCTTAGAGCAGAGGAAACAGGGAACAAGAGACACAAGCTGGGATTTAAAGCTTCTTCTTGGAAGGAACGCCTGTCACTTCAGCGAGACCCCTGGCCAAGCCTGACATATATGAGCAGGGAAGTCTATCCTTCCTCTAGGAATTGACAGAAGATATTTTTGAACCATAACAGAAGCATCCCCGGGGGCAAATATGGAATTAGAAAATACAATCCTACCTTGGGTGTAGGGCAGAGTACAGATTTGTGTTTAAGGGTATAAATTGTAACATTGTCATTAGTGTAAGAACCAGTGACGTTGATATTTTGTATCAAGTCTGAGTCTTGCGTTTTCTCTTCTCTGTCTTCCACTTGGTTGCAACATAATTAACGTTTCCAGTGATGAACAGGGGATTATTCCAGACTCCCTCACAGAAATACTTTCCAAATGGAAACCAGAAGACTCAAAGAATCCCAAGAAAAACACCCCCAAATTTCTTTCTGCTGTCCCAAATGGCAACAACCCAACTGGCAACTCATTAACAACTAACCACAAAAAGGAAATCTATGAGGTATTTTCAAACAATGTGTTACGTGGTTGTGGTTTTTTTTTTTCTGACTCTTTAGAAGAGTGCTCTCAAGTTCCTTTTCTTATTATCCTCTTGCTCTCAAGGAAGATAATTTTTAATAAAAGGAAATCATTTATGCCAAGGATCCCCATAAATTAAAAAACAAGAAATTACCACACCCCTGTTGACTATGAGATTTTCTCTTTCTTTGATATTTTGCTTAAAAGACATGTCAGTCTTGTTAAACTCACCTCTTACTCCCCCTCTCTTCCTTCTGTCTTCCCCTCATTCCCAACCTCCAATCCATCCCACGGCTCCCACCACCACTATCCAAGTCCACCATCTCCTTGACCGCCCTCCCTCCCCGACTCTGCCAGCCCCTGGCATCCTTCCTGTCCTCATATGTAGCGTTGGGTGAGGTGCCCTCCCTGAGTTTCATCCGTAAAGTGCAGATGATAAGAATCCCTCCCTCTTAGGTCACTAAAATGATGAAAGCAGTCAATATGGGTAAAGCACGTAGACTAATACCTGGCACACAGTAAATGCTTCATAAGTATTAGCAATTAGTTTTGGGGGGTTTTGTGTGTTTGTTTTTACTTGTTAATAGCGTATAGTTGATTTACAATGTTGTGTTAGTTTCAGGTGTACAGCAAAGTGAATCAGTTATACAGATACTTATATCCACTCTTTTTTTGATTCTTTTCCCATATAGGTCGTTACAGAGTATTGAGTAGAGTTCCAGCAGGTCCTTACTAGTTATCTAGTTTATATATAGTAGTGTGTATATGTCAGTCTCAAACTCCCAATTTATCCCTCCCACCCTTCCCCCCAGAAACCATACATCATTAGTATTTACAGTAGAAGGACTTTTCTTCCTGATTATGAAAATAAAGCACACTTATGGTAGCATTAAACTTCATTAAAGCATAATGAAAAATTTTTAAATAGCCAATAATTTTACCACCCACATTTTATGACCATGTGTGATACATTTTCTTGATGACCTTGTATATATCTAGTATTTTGGCTATCAAATGTTTTTTTATTAAAGTACAGCTGATTTGCAATATTACATTAGTTTCAGGTGTACAACAAGGTGACAATATTTTTAAAGATAGACTCCATTTAAAGTTGTAAAATATTGGCCATATTCCCTGTGCTGTATAATATATCCTTATATGTTATTTATATTATACATAATAGTTTGTATGTCTTAATCCTCTACCCCTATCTTGCCCCTCCCTGCTTCCCTCTTTTCCATGGTAACCAAGAGTTTGTTCTCTATAGCTATGTCTGTTTCTTTTTGTCCTATTTATTAGTTTTATTTTTTAGATCGGCATATGTGTTAACATGGTATTTTTCTTTTTCTGACTTATCTCACCAGTCATAATACCCTCCAAGTCCATTCATGTCACAAATGGCGAGACTTCATTCTTTTTTTATCGCTGAGTAGTATTCCATTGTGCATATATACCACATCTTCTTCATCCATTCATTTGTTGATGGACACTTAGGTTGTTTCTATATCTTGGCTAGTATAAATAATGCTGAAATGAATGTTTGGTTGCATGTATCTGTTCAAATTAGTGTTTTCATTTTTTCCAGATACATACCCATGAGTGGATTGCTGGATCATATGGTAGATCTATTTTTAGTTTTTTCAGGAAGCTCAATATTATTTTCCATAGTGGCTGCAACAATTTATGTTCCCACCAACAGTGTAGGAGGGTTCCCTATTCTCCACATCCTCACCAACACTAGTTATTTGTGTTCCTTTTCGTAATAGCCATTCAGACAGGTGTGAGGTGGTGTCTCATTGTAGTTTTATTTGCATTTCCCTGATTATTAGTGATGTTGAGAATCTCTTCATGGACCTGTTGTTCATCTGCATTTCTTCTTTGGAAAACTGTCTATTCCGGTCTTCTTCTGCCCATTGTTTAATCTGGGGTGTTTTTTTTTTTTAAATAATGCTGTGCGACTATTTTACATGATTAAAATTACACGGAAAATTTATATCCTGCTTTTTTTATTTAGAGTTTTCCTGCAAGGGTTTCTTCTGGGTTTTTCTCTCCTTCTGTACTGAAATCATGTCTACTTAGATTTCATTCAGGGGCATTGATTAAGCTGAGAAATCTAAATATTTTTCTTGTATAGCTTTCAACTTACCAAATAAATTATCCTTTCTCTATCAGTTAATTCTTTCATCATGTTTGTCACTGTTAACAGATACCACGATCTGTTTCTGGTATCACGTTTTTCTTGAGAAGTGAGTAAAAAAGAACAGATCATGTTGTTATTGGCAAACTCCTAGGCTAGAGCATAAGAGACAGTCTAGAGGTCAGAGCTGGGAGCTGGCTGCCTGGACCCGAGACCCAGTCCACTCCCCAGAGAAACTCACTCATCCTCTCTAATCACCGTACCTGAGCACAGGAATTTATGAATTGTTTTAATGCTAATAACGGCACATAGAAAGTGTTTAATAAATACTTAAATGACTTAAATAAGTGCATTTTAGTACAATAAATCAACTTTATTACATTTGCTTTGCTTTCTTATCAGTGCCATTATCATCCAGAACATTTGATACGTGGCTATTTGTGTGTATTCGGGGCTAGGAGCTAAGGATACAGATTTCATTCTTTGTTGTAGTTTTTTCAGTCCCCTTCATTTATTCCATATACCCTCTTGCACAAAACTTTACCTTTTCTAAATAATCTCTTAGCCCAGATTTTGGTCATCTTGCAAGATTTTTACCACTCCCTCCTTCTCTACAGAAACTTGCTTCTGGTACATCCCTAAACTGTTCCACGATATTAGGAGAAATGATGGTTCTCATTCTACTGTTAATGAAAACACAAAAACTCATCACCTCTTGAAATCTTCTCCCCAGAGAGCCCCAAATCATTTCATTCCCAGCTCATCTAACCTCAGCAGAGAAGCTCGGTCATCACTTTAAATATATCATGCCACTCCCTTCTGGCTTGTAGAGTTTCTGCTGAGAAATCAGCTGTTAACCTGATGGGAGTTCCCTTGTATGTTATTTGTCGTTTTCCCTTGTTGCTTTTAATAACTTTTCTCTATCTTTAAGGTTTGTCAATTTGACCACTATATGTCTTGGCGTGTTTCTCCTTGGGTTTATCCTGCCTGGGACTCTCTGCGCTTCCTGCACTTGGGTAGCTATTTCCTTTCCCATGTTAGGGAAGTTTTTGACTATAATCTCTTCCAATATTTTCTCGGGTCCTTTCTCTCTCTCGCCCCCTTCTGGGACCCCCTATAATGCGAATGTTGGTGTGCTTAACATTGTCCCAGAGGTATCTTAGGCTGTCTTCAGTTCTTTTCATTCTTTTTTCCTTATTCTTTTCTGCATCAGTGATTTTCACCATTCTGTCTTCCAGGTCACTTATTTGCCTTTCTGCCTCAGTTAATCTGTTGGTTCCTTCTAGTGTATTGTTCATTTCAGTTATTGTGTTGCATATCTCTGTTTGTTTGCTCTTTACTTCTTCTAGGTCTTTGGTAAACTTTTCTTGCAACTTTTCAATCTTTGCATCCAGTCTTTTTTCAAAGTCCTGGATCATCTTCACCATCATTATTCTGAATTCTTTTTCCGGAAGGGTGCCTATCATCTGTTCATTTAGTTATTTTTCTGGTGTTTTACCTTGTCCCTTCATCTGGTATAAAGTCTTTTGCCTTTTCATTTTCTCTGTCTTTCTGTGGCTTTGATTTTCAGTTCCACAAGGTGAAATACTGCTGATACTGCTTGATTCTGCTGTCTGCCCTCTTGTGGAGGAAGCTGTCTAGGAGGCTGGTGGGTGCTTCCTGATGGGAGGGACTGATGGTGGGTTGGGCTGGGTGGGCAGAGCTCAGTAAAATTTTAATCCGATTTGGTGGATGGAGCTCAGTGACACTTTAATCTGCTTGTCTGCCAATGGGTGGGGCTGTGTTCCCACCCTGGTGGTCGTTTGGCCTGAGGCGACCCATTACTGGATCCTACAGGCTCTCTGGTGGGGCTAAAGGCGGACTCTGGGAGGGCTCACGCCAATGAGCTCTTCTTAGAACCCCTGCTGCCAGTGTCTCTGTCTCCTCGGTGACCCACAGCTGTCCCCCACCTCTGCAGGCAACCCTCCAACACCAGCAGGTAGGTCTGGTTCAGCCTCCTATGGGGTCACTGCTCCTTCCCCCTGGGTCCTGGTGAGCACACTTTTTTGTGTGTTCTACAAGAGTGGAGTCTCTGTTTCACCCAGTCCTGTGGGTCCTGCAATCAAATCCCGCTGGCTCTCAAAATCTGATTCTCTGGGGATTCCTCCTCCCGTTGCTAGACTCCCAGGTTGGGAATCCTGATGTGGGGCTCAGAACCCTCACTTTAGAGGGTGGACTTCTGCAGTATAAATGTTCTCCAATTTGTGAGTCACCCACCCAGCATTTATGGGATTTGAGTTTAACGCCATTGCGCCCCTCCAACCATCTCATTGCTGCTTCTCCTTTGTTTCTGGATGTGGGGTGTCTTTTTTGCTGAGTTCCAGTGTCTTTCTGTCGATGATTGTTCAGCATTTAGTACTAATTCCGGTGCTCTTGCAAGAGGGAGTGCCGCATACAAATCTCTTAAAAATAAAATTCTGAAACTAAGCATACCTAAAGTCTGCCTATTAATTCTAAGTGAGGAGGAGAGATCAGGGCCTTAGAAAAATGCACTAAATAGTTTTTTTGTGATTCTACAAATTCAAAAAAACATTCTTATCAGTTATGTGATTTCAATTTACTACACTCCTTTGGATATACTTTTTCATATTTTTCTTTCTCACCCTTTATGATCTTTATTTTTCCTATCTAATTATTAAATATAGGCTCACTAATATTTTTCAATCAATCCAGAAAGTACAAGGCATAAAGTAAAAGCCACTGGCTGTCTCACCTCCAGCATTTATCATCCATTTTTTAGATGTTATCCTTGCATGTATGTGTAATATGTACAAGAATGGGATCTAATTAGGACAGTATCATAAACACCCTGTATCTGTTTCCTGTTACTGTTGAACAATTTATCAATGTTCCAAGACCCAGTCCTTGTAAGATCGTCAGGTCCTTTAAGGAATTAGGAAGTTTATGTCACTGTCATTCCTGCCATCCTGGTGTAAACGTCTCCATCACAGTTATTATTTTCCCAGCATATGAATGAGCTGGAGCATTTGGTCCTGGTGGGAATCAATGTGGCTATTTCAACTTGATCTAAAATGAACAGGTTAGGCTGCACAGAGAGTCCCAGGCAGGATAAACCCAGGGAGGGACATGCCGAGACACATAGTAAAAAAATTGATAAAATTAAAGACAAAGAAAAAATATTAAAAGCAACAAGAGAAAAGCAACAAATAACATGCAAGGGAATCCCCATGAGGTTATCAGCTGATTTCTCAGCAGAACTTTGTAGGCTGGAAGGGAGTGTCAGGACATCTTTAGAATGATGAAAGGGAAAACGCTACAACCATGAATGCACTACTCAGCAAGGCGCTCATGCAGATTTGACAAAGAAATCAAAAGCTAAGAGAATTCAGCACCACCAGACCAGCTTTGCACAAACGCTAAAGGAACTTCTCTAGGCAGAAAAGAAAAGGCCACAACTAGAAACAAGAAAATTATGAATGGAAGCACTCACTGGTAAAGGCAAACATACAGTAAACATAGGAAATCACCCACACACAAATATGATATCAAAACCAGCAATTGTGAGATTAAGAGAGCACAAATGCAGGATATTGGAAATGCATTGAAATTAAAAGACCAGCATCTTAAAACAATCTTGTTTATATATGGACGGCTATATTGAAACCTCACAGTAACCACAAACCAAAAATCTATGATAGGGACTTACTAGGTGGCACCGTGGTTTGGAATCTGCCTGCCAATGCAGGGGACACAGGTTCGAGCCCTAGTCTGGGAAGATACCACATGCCGAGGCACAACTAAGCCCATGTGCCACTAAAAATAAAAATATAAAAAATAACAAAATCTACGATAGATACACACAGAAAAAAGGAAAAGGAATCCAAACACAACACTATAGTTAGTCATCAAATCAGAAGAGAAGAGAAAAAAAGAAGAGGAGAAGAAAAAGTGCCTACAAAAACCATCCCTAACCAATTAATAAAATGGCAATAAGAACTTACATATTGATAATTATCTTAAGCATAAATGGAATAAATGCTCCAACCAAAAGACACTGACTGGCTGAATGGATACAAAAATAAGACCCATATATACACTACCTACAAGAGACCCACTTCTGATCTAGGGACACATACAGACTGAAAGTGAGGATTTGGAAAAAGGTATTCCATGCAAATGGAAACCAAAAGAAAGCTGGAGTAGCAATACTCAAATCAGACAAAATCAACTTTAAAATAAAGAGTGTTACAAGAGATAAGGAAGGACATTACATAATGATCAAGGGATCAATCCAAGAAGAAGATATGACTATTATAAATATATATGCACCCACAGAGGAGCACCTTAATATATAAGGCAAACAGTAATAGCAATAAAAAGAGAACACTTGTCACGCAGTATGGATTCCTTCTCATTGAAATTTGAATATTCACTTGTCTATTTTGGGAATCCCTTCACCCATGTAAGAAAGTCCTTAATGCTTCCCCATACATCAATGAACCTAAAAGGTGGCTCTTTGAAAAGATAAACAAGATTGATAAACCACTAGCCACACTCATCAAGAAAAAAAGGGAGAGGACTCAAATCAATAAAATTAGAAATGAAAAGGGAGAACAACAGACACAACAGAAATGACCATAGAAGACTACTACAAGCAACTGCACACCAATAAAATGGACAGCCTAGAAGAAATGGACAAATTCTTAGGAAGGTACCAAGACTGTACCAGGAGAAAATAGAAATTGTGAACAGACCAATTGCCAGTACTGAAATTGAATCAGAAACTTTAAAACTCCCAACAACTAAAAGTCCAGAATTAGATGGCCTCACAGGTGGATTCTACCAAACCTTTAGAGGAGAGTTAACACCACCCTCCAAAACTATTCAAAAAACAACAACAACAAAATTGCAGGGGAAGGAACACTTCCAAATTCATTCTATGAGGCCACTGTCATCACGATGCCAAAACCAGACAAAGATATCATTAACAAAAAAAAAGAAGTGTACATGCCAATATCACTGATGAACACAGATGCAAAAAATCCTCAACAAAATACTAGGAGATCAACTCCAATGATACATTAAAATGATCATACGCCATGATCAAGGGGATTTATCCCAGGTATGCTAGGCTTTTTCAATATTCGGAAATCAATCAATATGATACATCATATTAACAAATTGAAGAAAAAAAACCATATGATCAGCTCAACAGATGCAGAAAAAGCTTTTGATAATATTTGACAATGATTTATGATAAAAACTCTTCAGGAAGTGGGCATAGAGGGACACAATAAGGCCATATACGACAAACCCACAGCTAACTTCATACTCAATGGTGAAGAACTGAAAGCATTTCCACTAACTTCAGAAACAAGACAAGAATGCCCACACTTGCCACTTTTATTCAACATAGTTTTGGAAGCCTAGCCACACCAACCAGACAGGAAAAAGACATAAAAGGAATCCAAATTGGAAAAGAGGAAGTAAAACTCTCACTGTTCGCAGATGACATGATGCTATACACAGAAAATCCTAAAGATCCCACCAGAAAAATACTAGAGTTCGTCAATGAATTCCATAAATTTCCAGGATACAAAATTAAGAGTCCTTGCAGAGGTAACCAAGTTAACACGAGGCTATGAAGGTGAGCCCTAGTCTGATGTGACTGGTGTCCTTATAAAAAAGGAAGTTTGAACACAGGGACATGCACAAGAAGGGAGACACCATGTGAAGATGAAGACAGAGATCAGGAGATGCAACCACAAGCCAGAGAATGTTAAAAGTTATCAGCAAACCACCAGCATCTGGCTGAGAGCCTAGAAGAGATTCCCGGTCACAGGTCTCAGAGAGAACCACCCTTGCCAATGCCTTCTCCCTGCACTTCCAGCCTCCAGATCTGTGGCTGGTCTCTGTCATCTCTTTAAACGTATTACAGCTCCCAGCACAGAGGAAGCACTCAACAATTGTTTAGAGAATGACTGGGTCCAGAAGACCCGGCCCTTTAATTCACTCTGTCCCCAAGAGTCCTAAGCCAAGTCTTTAGAAGGCAGCCGGACCTGTGACCTTGCTCACCCATCCCACACCCCTGGAGAGAACTTCTGCAGTTGCTCCTGACAATTTTAAAGTCTGATCTGTTTGATTTCTCTGACAATCAACTGTCTATTCAGTTTTCAGCGTCTGATTGTCAGGCAAGCTGTTCCCAACTTAGCCCTTGCCTAACTCTTCCCAGGCCATTCTCTGCCTGCATTTTCTAAGCACAACCCTTGGGTCCTCTGCATTCCAGTAGCCTCCCTGATGGTCCACTTCTCTGCCTCTGCACCTGACCTAAATCATCAACACCTTATAATGAATCAGCACCCTCAACCTCTCACCTGTCCAACTCCAGCAGCCAGATAGAAAATTCAGCAAACTGATGAAGCTTGAGAGCCTGCATCTTATGATGAGCTGGCCTGAAAACTCTAGTTTTGGCTCCTTTAGTTTTATTGCCATTGATTGGAAACATGCGCAGGTATTAGTTCTGCACCTAAAACAAAAATCTGTATATAATAAATACTATAAGCAGCACAGACCCGAGCAGGAATATGGCTGCAAAGGCTAAACTTTAGTTTTCTTCTCGGCCCAGAACGCCAAACACCTTTCACAAACAGGTTCCTACTGCCAAAGGGAAGAAGTTTGAGTTTGTGTATCTAAGGGACCTAAATATCTAAGGGCAGGAATCCCCAACCCCCAGGGCCGCGGACCCTACCTGGTGGCCTGTTAGGAACCAGGTCGCACAGCAGGAGGTGAGCAGCAGGCTAAAGAGCAAAGTTTCACTGCTGTTCCCCATAGCTGCATTACCTCCTGAATGACTGCTGGCACTACCACCTGAACCAGCCTCCCCCAACACCCCCACCGCCCATCCGTGGAAAAATTATCTTCCATGAAACAGGTCCCTGGTGTCAGAAAGGTTGGGGACCCCTGTCTAAGGGAACCACACTAATGGGGGGGGGGAGCCGGGAGGGGGAGGAATTCTGCATCTCTACTAACAGCAATAGCTCCACTTTTATTTCATAATTAACTTAAGTTTATACCCTAATTAGAGGTTAGTTAGAGCTTCTTGAGCTAATTTCTAGAAACATTCAGAGGCAACACTTTGTTAGATAACCTCACAAAGATCCTTAATTGTGTACATGAATTAACTAAGGACATAATTTGCCTTAAAAGTTGCCAGTTTCTCTAGCGAAAACCTTTAGGAGGCTGAGTCCTTAGTTTTGCTAAGAACATTGCTCCTAATCATAACAGCTAACAGTCACTGAGTGCTTTTATAAGATCAGGCCAGGGTTCTGAGAAGCTTCAGAGATTCTCTGATTTAATCCTGCCCACAGCTCTGTGAGCAAACTGATGCCCAGAAAGATTAAGTACCTTGTGCAAAATACCCAGTTAGAAAATCATTAAATGTAGCCAGCCTCCCCGCACTGCCTGCGCCAAGAAAGAGACCAGGCTGGAGGCTCAAGGTCAGGTCTCAGGCTGGACCAGCAACCAGGGGCCGGAGTCTGACTAGAGGCACTGGAGTAGTGATGCGCCTGGAGGCTCAGCCCACGCGGGGCGGGGACTGGAGGCGCGGCTGGGGCTTGGCCAGGATGGAGGGGCGTGGCAGGTTAGAACCAAAGGCCTTGGAGCAGGAAGAGGCGCGCACACTGTTTCTGCAAGTGGACTTAGCCAGTCCTGCCACCCGCCCTGCCACTTCCTAGCCAGGCCTAAGCCAGCCTCCAGCCGGAGCTTCGGCGGCCTCTCCTGGCTCCGCGCGCCATACTCAGACACGGGGGACAGTGGAGGTGGCCTTTCCAGGGCAAGGGTTACAGACTGGATTGAAACGGATCCTCGATTTTCCTAATCTTCAACCACCGAAGGAGGGGCTTGGTGCTTGGAATCAAAGAATGAATTACGCACGGTTCATCACGGCCACAAGCGCAGCCAGAGAGCATTCTGCCATTCGAGTAATGGGTGAGTCCTCGCTGCGCTCTCCCCCGGGAGGGTCCCAGCAAAGCTGCTCTTGTGTCCTGAAACCGGTTCTGCGCAGTCTTGGCACAGAAGACCAGCTAGAACGGGCACGAGGGCAGTAAATCATCAATAGAGAGAACACAGGCCACTGTGCACTCGTCCTGGTTAGAGTCCAGAGAGCGCTTCAGGACACAGGAGTCCGGGTTGGGGGAGGGGGTGTGTGTGTAAGGAGGGTAATGGGAGAGAGAGGGGTGCAATGGGAGCCTGGCAGGCAGGGAGGGGCCGAGTGGAGGAGCCTTTTCTGTTACTGTGGCCCTTGGCTTGTCTGTCTGGTCACTCTGCCTTCTTAGTTGCACCTGTCTATTCCTTAGCTCCTCCACCGGTGAGGTTGGTCCAGAAAAAGTCATCTTCTACGTTTCTTTCAGACTAGCATTCCTCACACTCTAAAGTTTTACTGACTTTAATGCAACATGCTGAACCATCTCTGTTTATGAAAGTCTTCACTGAAAGTGTTTCTTCTCCTCCTCATTTGTTGAAGCTGAGATATTGGGCAAGGCATCGAAATCTGCCCTCTCTTTGGCGGCTGGAGCACCAAACCCCAACATGTTCCCTTTCAAGACTGCAGTTATCACCATAGAAAACGGAGAGGCCATTCAATTTGATGAAGAAATAATGAAGAGAGCACTGCAGTATTCTCAAAGTGCTGGGTACTGATCAGTAGATAATTTAATTTTGTTGGTTCATTTTCATGAACAATATTCTATGGCCTGCTGATAAAGCAACTTGTGTCTTTTTAACTGGGTATTCAGCAGTTAGGAAGGTTTGGGGAAGAGTTTTAGAAGAATAATTAACAACAGCAATGATACTGAATACTTAACCCAAGTGATACTTCTCAACCTTATATGACTAGGAGAGGGGGAGGTGTTTGGAAGGAGGTTCCATTTGAGCTGAGAGTGGAAAAGAAGAGAGAGGGGGAAGATAGCTAGGTGAAGAAGCAGGGTAGGAGAAAGGAGGAAAAGGATGACTCAGGAAGCAGCCAGTTAGGTCCTGGGGACATTTTTTGATCATTTTGTTCCCTTCTAAACAGGCAGCTATGCAAACATGTTGCCCTCAATTCAGATGTGTTTAATTTCATGAAGGCACATGGAACACATATTCTAAGGCTTCCCTTAGCTGGTCTTCTTCCAGTGCTAAAGGGTAACTCGCAGAGTGTCTATTAATTATACTTTATTAAAGACTGTTTGCTCTGTGGTTGAAGAATAATGCGTGTTGGGTGCATAAGAATTGTATAATGTACACCTAGGCTCTCTTTCTGTAATACAAAGAACTTACTAAATGTGAATGTCTAGGTATCCTACAGAAATATCTCTAAGCAAAACAAAAAAATTAATTATGCAATGAGTGCTCTAATGTAAAAGAAAAAGTACAGGCTTTGGATAAGAAAGCTGTAAAGTCAAGTCTCAGCTCTTTTAATCACCAGCTGATTAACTTTATGTGGATTTCTTAATCTCTAAGTCTGTTGCCTTGTCTTTTAAGTAAAGATATTAATATTGGCAAAAAGCATATGAGGACTTTTAAATTGAATGTGTAAAGTGCCTGGTATAAGGCCAGCATTTAGTTCCTGTCTGCTATTATTATGATTTTCACTCCTGTCACTTTTGAAATGCATTTTGTGCTTTAGACTCCCAGAGCTGTTATCCTGGCTAAAACAGTTACAAATAAAACTGCATAATCCTCCCACCATCCATTATCCACCCAGCCAAGGGCAAATGGACATATGTGTCACATGTGGCAGCCAAGAAGGTCTCTGTAAGGTAAGACTGGAAGGAAGGGTACCTGCGGGAAGAATCAAATACTATGTTCCCCCATACAGCCCTCTCTCCCTTAACCACAGAGCACCATGTTTTGTGGGTTAGGAACTCTTCCTTGATTTCACCTAGAATCATAAATGGAACTTAAAGACATTCACCAACCTGACTGCTCTTAAACAGAGATCCCATCATCAATGACCCAGGGCTCTGAGTCATTAGGACAAGATTCCCAGTCAGGGAGAACTCAAGCCCTTCCTGCAGCTTAGTGAGCGCTGCTTAGTCTCATCTGGCTCAGAGATTCAGGCTACATTTCCGTTATGCTTGTGGCTATAACATTTCAGTGTATGACTTTTAAATTTTTCAGAGGGTGTATCCTGATACTCCTGAGCTGAAACGTCATTCCCTTGTGTGTCTGCTGGTGTCATCGTCTGTGCCGCCTGCCTCTTGTGCCCTGACTCCCTCATGGTTGTGCTTCTGCAGGTCTAAATATATTGTCTGTGTCTGTGTCTGACTTCTCCCCTGGGTTAGTTCTCTCTCTTTCTCTCTCTCTCTCTCTGTCTCTAGTCTGCTTCTCCCCTGGATTCCAGGACCCCACAGAGGTAACCATCATGGGGGGTTCCCCCAATAAAGAGACTGCATATATGGTTCAGTTTCATCTATTCTTCACTTTTCTTTTTCATGAATAATTAGTCCTGGGTAAAGAGGCTCTATATTCACTCTTCACATCCAGATTCAAGTATGCCTCTTGTTTATCTCAAACCAGAGTAGCTTTCTTGCTGTTCTTTTTCATGTAAATGTGCAAGCTTGTTATTTTAATGAATTTTAATTATTATTACAGAATAATGTATTAAAGTAATAAGACTTTATAATTTTCCTTCCTCTTTTTGGACTCAATTAGGAAAAATAACAGGATTAGCTGCTGTTTGTTTTTTTCTTGAAGAGAAATATTTGTGATGCCCCAGACTAGTAGGAAAAACAAAAAAGCTGTTTTCAGTGAAATTTTTTTCTTAGGAAGGTCCACTTTTTTTTCCAGAAAGATACTCAAGAAAATTTCTTCTCTGTTGCAACATCACTCTTATCAAAGAGGAAGACAGCATAGATGGCCAAATGCATCAGTCACTCACTGGCTTATAGCTATGCTTGTTACAGAGGCATCCCGGGACTCTGGTTTACTATTTCTTCCACTTTGTTCTGCAGGATGGAAATTATTTTAGGTGTCTGTGTCTCAGATAATAAATGTCCCTTCCTCCTCATTCAGGATATTTTACTTCTTATGTTCACTTATTGACATGGGAAATGTATGTGATAAGATTTTCAGCTGATCCATGGATAACACACAAGCCACCCCACTGATTTGTTTGGTCCTAAGAGGTCTTGTCAATCATGAATTAATTAGAAACTTGTCAGAGGAGGACATTGTTTGTCATAAAATGCCAACAGCTCATAAGGAAAAGTAAATGGAACATCCTAGATCTAATCAGGAAACAGAGGTCACATCTTCTGTCTCAATGCATAATGGCCATGCTGTTTGTCAAGAGCTCTAGGTTGTTAAAATAATAGGGAGGAGATGCTTGACTTGGGGATTGTGAAACATCACAGGATAGGAAATGATTATTCTGTGACACGTGTAAGATTTAGTCAGAATGGTGGACTAGTATCTCCATGAGGGTAAAAACCATGCTGTTATGCTCATCACTTTCTCTCCAACCTTTACACAGGCCTGGCTTATAGCAAAGATTTTTAAATTACTCAAAAAAGGAATAAAAGGATAAATGAATTTTAGGAGCAAAACCAGTTATTTTTTTTTATTATTATTTTCAACCTAGAATGGAGGTTTGCAAACTATGGCTTGAGAGCCAAGCCAGCCCTTGTCTGATTCTGTAAATAGAGCTTTATTGAACTCAGCCACACCATCGGCTGAGGTATTCCCTGCAGCCACCTTCTCACCATACAAGCAGAGATGAGTAGTTGCAACACAGACACCGGGGCTCACAAAATACGTACCATCTGGCATTTACAGAAAACTTGCCAACTCCTTCTCTAGAATCCTAGTGAGCTGAAACTAAAACAAAAAGGGGTGCAGGGGGTGTTCTAAGACTGGAAACCATACTATCCAAGCTAACCTATGCTTCTTTTGTTAGGTGTTTGAAATGATCGTTAATCCTGGAGATAATGTCCTCGTAAATGAACCTATTTATTCAGGAGCAATTCATGCTGTGAGTACACACTTCTACAAAAGGCAACTCTCTTTCTTATAATAAATAAGAAGAAACCACTGCACCTTCAGAATTATCTGTCCACTGAAAAATAAAATAGCATCCTTCTTCTGTAAACAGGAGAATCTTTAATATATGCAAAATCTATTAAATGTATGTACCCTCTATACATTTCTTTTTACAGTCTAAGTGTAGAGGTGCTAAAAATGGGTTGTGCAAAATCATGTCCAGATTTCTTAATATTTCACCTGAAATGCAACTTAATTTACAAAGACTTTTTTTATTAGTATCTATATAACCACATGCCTAAGGATGATCAAATGTCAATGTAGAATAACTGTAAAGTAACATGGAATTTATTAGTTTTTAAATCCACAAATAATACATAATATGATTGTGTTTTCATTATATTTTCACATAAATGATGTCATGTGTATTAATAATCCATTAATTCATCTCATTTAGTTTTCAGCATGGTGTGAGATAGGGTCTAATTTTATTTTGTTTCCATTTGAAAAGCTTCTCCAAACCCTAATTTTGAATAGTCCATCTTTTTCCCTCACAAATTTGTAATGGCTTTTGACCATACACCAAGGTCCCATATAACTTGGTCTCTCTTTTCTGTTCCATAGATTTATTTGTCTACCTCTGTGCTAATAACCAGGGTGTGTTCATTATCAAAGCTTTATAATAAATCGAGATTTTTAAAGATTAAAACAAAAACAAAAACAAAATAACAACAAAAAAACCACCACCAACAACAAAAAACAAAACAAAACAAAACAAAACAAAACCATGCAGTGATTCGGACTTTCCTCTCTAGTGTTAATTAATGGGACTCTAATGTCCAGAATGAGGAAGCAGATCACCTGCTCTGCTGGGGCCTGCTCAGATCACGCCACTGTCTGGGGCACAATACTTTCAGGTCGATGTGAATACGACTGGAGCACAGTCGGAGAAAAGCAACCAGAGTGAACAAAGAATTGGAAATAATACCATAGGTTGAATTGTCTTAGGAACTATACTCTTTTCCCCAGAAAGAGAAGACTCCACAGGGACACGAGAATTGTCCTCAAGTACATTAAAGTTAACCATGTGACAGAGAAGTTAGATTTGTCTGTGCATGCCTTAGGTTGATAGAACTGGAACCAAAGGGTGGAAACTACAGGGAAACAATTTCAACTCAATGTAACAACTTTCTAACCATCAGCCTTACCAGCTCTCTGAGGAGTAAAGCACTGTCCATCACTGCAGGGGCTCAAAGTAACTCTCAAAGGCCACCTGAAACCAATGCTAGCAAAGTAGTTCTAGTTTAGAGTAGGGGATTTAATAAGATGATCCTTACGCTCTATTGAATCTAACTTCATGGGTTACCTTTTCTTTTTGGAATTTAATGTTATCTTTGTAAAAATGAATATATATAAAGCAATTAGCTAGTCTTGATGAAAGGCATATTTCCTCAACACTCCTAAGGAAGGGTAAAAATATATTATAAACATTGTTTTTCTAATGAACAATCTGAAAAGTAAATTAAGAAAACAATTCCATTTGTAATAGCATCCAAAATAATAAAACATCTGAGACTAATTCTACAAAATGGGTGAAAGACTTCCACATTAAAAACTACAAAACATTGTTGAAAGAAATTAAAGAAGACGCCAATAAACCAAAACCATCACCTTCTCCTGGACTGGACAACTTAATACTGTTCAGGTGTCAATACTACCAAAGCTATTGACAGATTCCACGCAGTCCCTATCAAAATTCTGATAGCCTCTTTTGCAGAAATGCAAAAGCCAGTCCTTAGATTCATATGGGATTAAAAAGGGTCCAAATGGCTAAAACAATCTTGAAAAAGTGCAGATTTAGAAGATTCACAGTTCCCAATTACAAAACCAACTGCAGTAATCTGTAGTAATCAAAACCGTGTGGTACTGGCATAAGGAAAGATACATATTCCAATGGAATAGATTTGAGAGTCCAGAAATAAACCATACAGCTGTGGCCAATTGATTTTGACAAGGGTACCAAAACCATTAAATAGGGAAAAAGAAGTCTCTTCAATGAACTGTGCTGGGACAACTAGATTTCCACATGCAAAAGAAAGAAGTTGGACCCTTACTTCATGCCATATAAAAATTTAACTCAAAATGGATAAAGACTTAAATATAAGAGCTAAAACTATAAATTCTTAGAAGAAAACATAAGGGCAAATCTTCTTGACCTTGGATTTGGCACTATTCTTAGATGTAACAATAAAAAATACAAGCAACAGCAACAAAAATATAGATAAATTGGACTTCATCAATTAAAAATTAAAATCTTTTGAGCATTAAAGGACATTATGAAAAAAGTGAAAAGACAGCCTACAGGGTGGGAGAAAATACATGCAAATCATATGCACGGTAAGAGCTCAAAATCCACAGTATATAAAGACCTCCTACAACGGAACAACAAAAGACAAAAATTAATTTTAAAATAGAAAAAGGACTTGAGTAGACATTTCTCCAAATAAGATATATAAATGGCCAATAAGTACGTGAAAAGATGCTCAACATCACTAGTCATTAGAGAAATAAAAGTCAAAACCATAGTGAGGTACTACTACACACCTACTAGGATGGTTATTATTTTTTTTTTAATGGGACATAGCAAATAGTGGTGAATATGTAGAGAAATTGCAACTCCTGTACATTGCTGGTAGAAATGTAAAATGCTGCAGCCCTGTGGAAAACTGCTTATCGGTGCCTCGAAGAGTTAAACATAGAATTACCATAGGGCTCACCAATTCCACTCCTACTATGTACCCAAAAAGATTTGAAAACTGGGGCTCAAAAAGAAACATAACCGTTCATAGCAGCGTTATTCACAATAGCCAAAATGTGGGAGCAGCCCAAGTGTACATCAACAGATGCATAAAATGTGGTCCATCCACACAATGGAATAATATTCAGCCAGAAAAAGAAATGAAGTTCTGATACCTGCTACGACATGGATAAACCTCGAAAACACTATGCCAAGTGAAAGAAGCCAGACACAAAAGGACAAATACTGTATGATTCCACTGACATGAAAAATCTAAAATAGGCAAATTCATAGAGACAGAAAGTTGCTCAGAGGTTACCAGGGCCTGGGGGAGGGGTAAGTGGGGGTTTTTTGCTTAATGCTACAGGGGGTCTGTTTGGAGTGATGAAGAGATTTTGGAAATTAATAGGGACAATGGATGTACACATTGCGAATGTAATTAATGCCACTGAGTTGCACACTTTGGCAAATTTTTGTTATTTATATATTTTGCCATAATTTAAAAAACAAAAGTAAAATCATTGCCTTTTCTTAGTGACTATACACTATTAATTATTTTCCTAAATTCCTACAGTATAAGATTATACAGTGCTTACAAACATAAAACTTATATCTGTGTAAACAGCACACATGCACACATGTTTTTTCACACGTCCGGAGACCAAGGCCAGGCTGTGAGGGAATATACTGATGTGTGTGTTTATTGCATGGCCCAATATTGGCTTCTTTTATTCATGTTTCTGTGGTTTTTATGCCTAAGGCCTTTTAAATTTACCATAAGTGGGGTCTGGATTAGTCTCAGTGCACAATTCTACATTTGACCGCTAAGAAAAGTGTTTGCTTATCCTTTGAAAAATTTTTTTCCGATAACCTCACTCAATTATTGTTATTTTTTAAATTTTTATGAAATATATTCTGGTTGCTTTACAATATTGTGGTAGTTTCAGATGTACAGCAAAGTGATTCAGTTATACATATATATATGTATAACTTTCAAATTCTTTTCCATTATACGTTATTACAAGATATTGAGTATAGTTCCCTGTGCTATACAGTAGGTCCTTGTTGGTTATCTGTTTTATATACAGTAGTGTGTATATTTTAATCCCAAACTCCTAATTTATCCCTCTCCTCTTCTTTCCCTTTGTAGCCATTAGCTTGTTTTCTGCATCTGTGTGTCTATTTGTTTTGAAAATAAGTTCATTTGTATCATTTTTAGATTCCATATATAAGCGAAATTATACAGTATTCGTCTTTCTCCATCTGACCTACTTCATTTACTATGATAATCTCTAGATCCATCCATGTTGCAGAAAATGGCATTATTTCAATCTTTTTATGGCTGAGTAATATTCCATTGTGTGTGTGTGTGTGTGTGTGTGTGTGTTTAACATCTTTATTCATCAGTCAGTGGACACTTAGGTTGCTTCCATATCTTGGCTATTGTAAATAGTGCTGCATGAACATTGGGGTGCATGTGCCTTTTCAAAGTATGGTTTTCTTCAGATATGACCAGGAGGTGGATTGCTGGGTCATATGGTAATTCTGTTTTTAGATTTTTAACGAACCTCCGTACTGTCCTCCACAGTGGCTGCACCAATTTACATTCCCACCAACCATGTAGGAGGGTTCCCTTTTCTCCACACCCTCTCCAGCACTTGTTATTTGTAGACTTTTCAATGATGGCCATTCTGACAGGTATGAGGTGGTACATCATTGCAGATTTCCTTTGCATTTCTCTAATGATTTGTAGCATTGAGCATCTTTTCATGTGCCTGTTGGCTATTTGCATGTCTTCTTTGGAGTAATGTCTATTTAGATCTTCTGCCCAATTTTGGATTGGGTTCTTTGTTTTTTGGATATTGAGCTGTATGAGCTGTCTGTATATTTTGGAAAATAATCCCTTGTCAGTTCCATTGCTTGCAACCATTTTCTCCCATACTGTATGTTGTCTTTTCCTTTGCTTGTTATTTACGTGCCAATTTTTTTCTTTATTTTTGTGCACAAACATAAAACATGAAAACACAAGACTTTCATAAAACTATGTCCATAAGCAAGGCCACTACTTGTGACTTCGGCCTCTGCAATTGCTACTCTATAGTATCCACATGCCGTGGCGAGCCACTGCCCTGATGCTCCTTGGTGCCCCAGCACCACCCTGGCTCCCCTGGCCCCTCTCCTAAGACCACCCTGAACCCCATACGACACAGAGCTAATGCGCACATGGCAGGGGGCCTCCAGGACCCCATTCCAGCCTGCTCTGTGTCTGATGTGCCCATGCTACACCACTTGTCCAATATTTTGAATATCACCTCTGCTTATAACTATTTTATGTATTAGCATCACAGATGCTTTATAAGATTAATTTGCTTAATATTCCTTAATTATAAGGAAAACATTCCTTAATAAACACCTATTTTATGAACCAATTCTAAATGTAATTATACAGATAATGCAATGTGGGAGTAGAGATGAGTGCAGGTTTGTGTTTCACTGCATAAATGGTAACATTCTCCTTAGTGTGAGAATGGAGGGCACTGATATTTTGTTACCATGTCTGAATCTTGGGCTTTCTTCTCTCTTTGGACTGGCAGCTGCAACCCCTGGGCTGCAACATGATCAATGTTTCCAGTGATGAGCACGGGATTATTCCAGACTCCCTGAGAGAAATACTTTCCAAGTGGAAACCAGAAGATTCAAAGAACCCAGAGAAAAACACCCCCAAATTACTTTACACTGTCCCAAATGGCAACAACCCTGCTGGGAGCTTATTAACAACTAAGCGCAAAAAGGAAATCTATGAGGTATTTTCAAAGAATGTGTTACTTGGCTGTGTTCTTGTTTCTTTCTGACCCTTTAGAAGAGGGTGCTGCAAGTGCCTTCTCTTATTAGCCTCTTGCTCTCAAGGAAGATGATTTTTAATAAAAGGAAGTCATCTATGCCAAGGGTCCCAATAAATTTAAATTCAATAAACTATTACACCCTTGTAGATTATGAAATTTTTCTTTCCCTTTAATTGACATTTTCTTTGAAAGAAATGTTATTCTTGGTGGGATGTTAAACTCTATGAGGTTATTTAATAATTGACCCAAATTTGATTTTCATTATTTTATGTCTGTATTTTTAACCTGGCCCTTACCATTTCTACTTCTTATCATTTCCAGTTACAAAGAAATTCCTTAAAGGTAGGAGGCAGGCTCCTTTTGTAAAGTCTATTCTAGGTAGCTGACCTTGATGCCTAAGATTTTCACTATAAACATTATTCTCAGGACCACATATTAAGCTACACAGAAATGGGTACAAAGAACTATAACTCGAAGTGCTTTTATCTTACATAGCTCTGAAGAAATAAATATGCTCCGTTAACCTTTTTTAGCTTGCAAGAGAATATGACTTCCTCATCATAGAAGATGACCCTTACTATTTTATGCAGTTCAACAAGGTAAGTGACAGTGCCAATGCAGCCCACTATCAGTAGGTAAGAGGTTGTAAGTTATTGCACTGATTTAATTTTAGCTGGCGTTGCTGAGTATTTGCATCTCTGGTATTACTGCTCTCTCCAGAAATTCCTTACCTTTAGAACAGTGGCTGACTCTCTGTGCCAGGCATGGGGAGGGTCGTGTGAGTCAAGGGTGAGGGTCGTCTTGACTCCACATCCAGATCGTAGCTCCTCAGACATCGTACCGGGGATATGGAGGGGGTGTCTCCTTGGGTGGCAACCTCAGTCTCTCGGGGCTGGCTGATGAGCTGAGACTTCGAAGCTGTATTCAGACAGGAGGACTGTGCTCAGTCAGTGATGTGGTGGTGGGCAGAGGAGGGGGCATTCCTAGCATCTTGCAGCCTGCTCGGCACCATCCTTGTCACTTAGGCACTGGAACTTACCTGCAGGATAATCGGCTTTTAGATCCTTTTCTACTACATATGTACAACTGCTGTTTCCGAGGAGACAACAGCAGTGGTACAGACTCCCAATGCCCGATTCCTCAAAATCCAATACTATTTGCCCTCAGGCTGCAGAGAACAAACACATGGATTCAGTCCCCACTTTAAATCTACTGAGAAGAAACAGAACTCTTGGCTTTTTATCTACTTTGCCTGAATATCATGTCTGCCTGCCGGCCACCCTCACCACAAACATGCCCCCCTTTCCTGCTGGCATTTACTTTTGAAGTAAATATGGAAGTCTCAGCATTGCACACTGACCACATGGCTCATCTTCATTGGCACCTCTTTTGTGTTTCTAGTTGGTCTAAGGGTCAACCTTCTCTTTCTAAACAGCCCTGAATGCTGATGGCCCTCTTCGTTTTGGTCTTTTCCAAACTAGTTTTTCTTGTATCCTTCCTCTAAATCTAGTTCATCCTGGATCTCAAGCCTTGGCACAGGGAGGTCCTGTGTGAGGTTCCCGTAAACTCACAGGAGTGGTGTCCTGAGCAAGTGAGGACGTGTGTATGTGTCTTTGGCAAAAAAGCCGTGAAGATCGGCAGATACGAATAGAAGAACATGCATCTCAGTCTTACTCCATTTCAAAGGGCTGCGATGAAAACAAGGAAAAGGATGTTGGTCCTACTGTTCTCCACATCCATTCCTCCCACTCTCTGCACAAAGTAGGGACACAGTCTCTAACAGACGTCCCAAACCAACAGTATTTTTCTTCCATTTCAAGCCCTGGGCACCGACTTTTCTCTCCATGGATGTCGATGGGCGAGTCATCCGAGCTGACTCTTTTTCCAAAGTCCTGTCCCCTGGGTAAGGCCCTGCTCTGCCTTCAGGATGCATCAAGAGGTGACGCTGCACCACAGCATCTCTTAGTGCGAATAGTTCTCATTTAAGATGCTGCTATCCCCATTTGATTATGACTATTAATACCAGGCTTTTCTCCCAATTTGTCCCCAGCGGTCAAAAATACTTGCCTGTTAAGCTATAGCTGTAGGGGGGGTGGTCACGTTTTTGATTGTACATATGAAAGAACGCATTTAGAAATACGTGGTCAGATATGCATTCTATTTTAACTGTACAATTTAATTTAAATGTGTATTTTAAATAAGAAGTAGTTTTATTAGAATGTGTTAACTGTCTAGGTCCCTCTTTCCCCAGGTCACAAATTTCCTCCCTGTAAAATCAGTAACATAGTATTAATTGTTAATGCAGGGTTGGTATTGTGCCTTTTCTCTCTTTGTGCAGGTTGAGAATAGGGTTTATTTCTGGTCCAAAGCCCTTGATGGAGAGAATTGTTTTACACATACAAGTTTCAACAGTGCACCCCAGCACTTTTACACAGGTAAGGACAATTTAGGAAAGAGAAATTTTTTAAGTCAGATCATAATACAAAATACGAGTAGTTGTTGGCAAATAAGACTGAGTGAAGGTGGCAGGAAGAGAAATTACTGATTGCATCTCTAGTTCCACATGGACTGCATTAGGAGACCACACACCACAGATGTGAGCTCTAGAAGGCAACAACAATTTGAATGGACCTGGTGCTGTTTCACAGTGTAGGCAGAGTGCCTTGAGAGTCAGAGATCTTATTCATCTTGTGTCCTGCCATCTAGCCCAGGAACCCCCTAAACACTCTGTTGAACTCAACAGGACAGAAGAGGTTTGTTGAAGTAACACAGCATTAGCTTCATTGTCCTGGAATCTAACAGCAAGTGTTCCAAACCCACGTGGTGGCCTGATGTCTACCTCTGCTGCTCACGTGCTGACCTCCCCTACAGACACCAGCTGGAATGTGTTTTAATTAAAATGCAGTAAAATTATTTGTGGCGAATGTATAAATTTCTTCGCAAGCTTTGAGAAATGATTGGACCCATCCCTAAGGCAACCTTGACAATCAGACCTTAAGGACAGAACTTCTATCTACGAAGGCAAAAGTGGTAGTTTATATAGATTGGACATTTGTTTGATATTATACATTCCACAAAGTGCAGATGTCCTCATGTTTTATCAAGTTGGGGACTTTTTTCATATTTTCTGTATCTGTTATCAACCAAATTCACTATCCTTTTACAACATTTAAAACTTCCATTTTGGATAGAAAAATCTCTGAATATATTGCATAACTTCATGTATCATCTGCATGTGTTTTCTATGTAGAGAGGCCATCCAGGGCAGCAGTTATTGGGTGGATCTGGGGCTGGACAGTCTGACTTGTGTCCAGGCTCTGGGACTGCTGGTGACCTCAGCAAAGTTAACTTCGCCCCGTGCCTCAGTCTCTTCATCCGCAGAGTGGAAATAATGACCTGCCTGATAAGGGTATTACGAAGATCAACTGAGCTGAAATATATTCATATGGTACAGCAGTTTCCAGCACATAGCAAGTTCCATATAAATGTTATTTTCACTATTATTGTTGCCATTGTTCTTAATCAACCTTATTATAAACCATTGACTCACAAAGCTTCCTGCAGGTGATTGCATCTTCTTTGGGTGGTTTCCACACACAATCAAGAGTGGTTTGCTGTTACATTTGGCAAAAAACACATTTTAGAGGATGACTGATGACCTTATTACTGTCTCATCCCTTTTAGCTCCTGGTGTCACAGCTTCTCCACCAGTGGGGAGAAGACGGCTTCCTGGCTCACGTAGAGAGGTAATGTATTTTAGGTTCCATACTTTACATAGAAAGAGACTTCACTCTATTAATTTTCATTTTTGAATTGTTCCACAATAATGGGAAAACCACAATGGTAAAAAGTTTACTGCCCAACAGGTCAAATAAATGTGCTCTACTGCCTCATCAAGAACTCAACATTTTCCTCAAGGTAGAATATAGACTCTTATAGACTGGACTCCAGACCTTCTTAGTTTCTGCAATCAATGTAGCAAACACATCCTTTTCATTTTTTTTTCTTCGTCTAGGGTTATTGATTTCTATAGGAAGCAGAGGGATGCATTATTGGCTGCTGCAGACAAGTGGTTAAGTGGTGAGTGGAACGCACATCCTGTCCTGGGATGAACAGTAGCCCTTAGATGAGTGAATGGTAAACACCACATGGTATCGTCAGTAACCCTGGGGAAGGAAACAGGGTCCAGGAGGAACAAGAAAATGTTACCCTGTAAATAATCTCAGAAGTAACAGCACAAACCCTGGCACAATTCTACCCATCTCTGCTATACCTGACTGCTGCCAAGTATCTGTGGTTTAAAGAAAAAATACCAATTAGTCTAACAATCAACCAGCAATAACCTAATTAAAGCTAAATAACATCTGTATTCAAAAGGTTTTCAAAATTTTGCTCCAAATAGAAGAGAAATTGTGAAATAAACAGCATACACCTTTTCTGACGTTATAAAGACAAGACAGTACAATCTAAGGCGGGTTTCTCTTTACAGACGACTTGCCTTTTAATCATTAACCTCATGTATCTAATATTTTCTATTGCTAAATTGATTTCAGAATAGTTTAGATTTAATTTTATATTAAGGAAGAAAGTAAAATGAATTGCATGGCTTTCATTACACCACTAAAAATGCCTCTGGCAAGAATAATAGGAAATACAAAGTATCCACTCCTTATTTCCATCATATCTTGTTCCCTAGGAAGTCTTGGTAAAAATAGATTACATCCTTTTGATAAGAGTACTAGTCTACTACTTTGTATAGTAAAGTTAAAAAAAAAGGTTTTAATCAACAGCAAGGTGTTTTTTTTAAGGCAGTAATTAAAATCAAAATATTCTTCCTTCTTGGTTTCTCTGTCCTTATATTCAATGAAACATACACCTTACAAATGACCAGAATTTCTTAACTGTATGTACTCCTTTCATAATTAATTACATTCTGATAAAAACTTCAATTCACTGGACTTCTGAACTATTACATTAATGATAGGATTTATTAAAACACTAGAAGACTAGAAAGAGTTGAGGAATCCTCTCCTAAAATAGGAAGAGGTGGGCATGGCACTGGATCTCCTGCACTGCCCTGAGACCCACTAAAATCATAAAAAACACATGGATCCCCTCACTCCCTTTCAACACGCACCCCCCTTCACTTTTTGAAATAAAACTCAGAACACCCATTTTCAGGACTCATAAAACTATTTTTTAAAAATGCTATCACTGAAGGAACTTTTTTGGAAATACTAGTTTACAATTACTTTGATTTGTTATTTCAGTGATACAGTTGACATCATCAAAAATGGTCTTTGGAAATATTTCTTCTCTTCTTTTTTTTGTAGGTCTGGCAGAATGGCATGTTCCAAATGCTGGAATGTTTTTATGGGTTAAAATTAAGGGCATTCAGGATGTAAGAAAACTGATTGAAGAAAAAGCGTTTAAGAAAGAGGTAAAACAGGAGGGGAAGCTACACTTTTTCTTTAATTTCTCAATAAAAATGGTGAGAGAGATTTATTGTTGCCCACTACCCCAACTCATAATATTTGCCTATCAGATACATTATCTCCTTACTAAGATCATAATAGATTTTGAGTACAGAATCAGTCTGCTGGTCTAAACTAAGGGAAATACAGTCACAGCTCAGCTACTAATTAGCTTAGTGACTAAAAGCACAGTCTCTGGAGCCACGTCCTTGGGTGTGTATCCCAGCTGGAGCCCTGTCCCAATATGTGGCATTGGGTGAGGTGCCCTCCCTGAGTTTCATCTGTAAAGTGCAGATGATAAGAATCCCTCCCTCTTAGGTCACTGTGATGTTGGAAACAGTCAATATGGATAAAGCACTTAGACTAATACCTGGCACATAGCCAATGCTTCATAAGTATTAGCCATTAGATTTTTTTTATTATTTTTTAAAATTTTTATTGGAGTATAGTTGCTTTACAATGTTGTATTAGTTTCAGGTGTACAGCAAAGTGAATCAGTTATACATATATCTACTCTTTTTTAGATTCTTTTCCCATATAGGCTATTACAGACTATTGAGTAGAGTTCCCTGTGCTATAGAGTAGGTCCTTATTGTCTATTTTATATATAGTAGTTGCATATGTCAATCTCAGTCTCCTAATTTATCCCTCCTCCCCTTAACCTCTGGTAACCATAAGCATTAGGATTAAAATAAAAGGATTTTTTTCCTGATTATGAAAGTAAAGCACACTCATGGTAGCATTACAGGTCATCAAAGCATAATGAAAATTTTTTAAATAGCCCATAATTTTACCACCCAGATTTTTACGACCATTTGTGATACATCTTCTTGAAGAGCTTGTATATACCTAATATTTTGTCTCTGAAATTATTTTTTATGAAAGTATAATTGATTTACTATATTATATTAGTTTCGGGTGTGCAACATAGTGATTCAATAATTTTAAAGATTAGACTCCATTTAAAGTTTTTATGAAATATTGGCTATATTCCCTGTGCTGTACAATATGTCATTTTGTCTTGTTTATTTTATACATAATAGTTTATACCTCTTAATCCTCTATTCCTATCTTGCCCTTCCCCACTTCTCTCTTCCCACTGGTAACCACCAGTTTATTATGTATGAGTCTGTTTCTTTTTGTTGTATTTATTCATTTTATTTTTTTAGATTCTGCATATAAGTGCACATTTGTCTTTCTCTGACTTATTTCACTAAGCATAATACCCTTCAAGTCCATCCATGTTGTCACAAAAGGCATTATTTCATTCTTTTTGTGACTCAGTAGTATTCCATTGTGTATTGCATCACACTGTGATATGATACACAATGGAATACTTCTTTAGCCCATTGTTTCTATATATATATATATTACATTTTTCTTTATCCATTCATCTGTTGATGGGCACTTAGGTTGTTTCCATATCTTAGTTATTATAAATAATGCTGCAATGAACATTGGGGTGCATGTATCTTTTTGAATTAGTGTTTTCATTTTCTTCAGATAGGTACCCACCCGTGCAATTGCTCGGTCATATGTAGTTTTATTTTCAGAGGGTTTTTTTTGGATTTTTTGTTTTCTGTTTTTATTTATTTATTTATTTATTTATTTATTTATTTATTTATTTATTTATTTATTTATTTTGGCTGCATTGGGTCTTTCTTGCTGTGCGTGGGCTTTGTCTAGTTGTGGTCAGCGGGGCCTACTCTTCGTTGCTGTGCACGGGCTTCTTGGTACGGTGGCTTCTCTTGTTGCAGAGCACGGGCTCTAGGCGCACAGGCTTCAGTAGTTGTGGTTCACAGGCTCTAGAGCATAGGTTCAGTAGTTGTGGCACACGGGCTTAGTTGCTGCATGGCATGTGGGATCTTTCCAGACCAGGGCTCAAACCCGTGTCCCCTGCATTTGCAGGTGGATTCTTAACCACTGCACCACCAGGAAAGTCTTATTTTTAGTGTTTTGAGAAACCTCTATAATATTTTCCATAGCGGCTTCACCAATTTACATTCCCACCAACAGCGTAGGAGGGTTTCTTTTCTCCATACCCCCTCCAGCATTTATTGTTTGTACACTTTTTGATGATAGCCATTCTGACCAGTGTAAGGCGGTACATCATTGCAGTTTTCATTTGCATATCTCTAATAATTAGCGATATCAAGCATCTTTTCATGTGCCTTTTAGGCATCTGTAAGTCTTCCTTGGAAAAATGTATATTCAGATCTTCTGCCCATTTTTTATCAGGTGGTTTGTTTGTTTGATATGACTGTGCAATTCTTTTACCTGATTAAAATTACACAGAAAAGTTTATATTCTGCTTTTTTCATTTAAAATTAGCCCACAAGGGTTTCTTCCGGGTTCTTTTCTCCTTTTGTACTTAGCTCATAACTCTACTTAGATTTCATTCAGAGGCATTGATTAAGTTGAGACATCTAAATATGCTTCTGTGTAGCTTTCCAGTCTACTAAATCAGTCATCCTTTCTCCATTAATTAGTTCCTTTGTCATATTTGTCACTCTTTTGTAAACACCAAGATCTGTTTCTAAGATCAATTTTGTCTTGACACAGTAAGTACAAAGAACATATCATGTTGTTGTTGGCAAACTCCTGTGCTAGAGCATAAGAGACAGTCTAGAGGTCAGAGCTGGGAAGTGGCTGCCTGGACTCAAGAGCCAATCCACTCCCCTGGGAAAATCACTCATTCTCTGTAATCATTGTAATTGAGTGTAGGACTCATGCTTTATGAATTGTTTTAATGCTAATAACAGCACATAGAAAGTGCTTAACAGATACTTAAATGACATAAAGAAATGCACTTTAGTAGAACAAATCAATTTTATTACATCTTCTTTGCTTTGTTATCAATGCCATTATTATCCAGAACATGTGATAAGTGGCTATTTGTGTGTATCCCTGAGCTAGGAGCTAAGGATACAGACTTCATACTTTATTGATTTTTTTTTGGTCCCTTTCCTTTACTCCATATACCCTGTATCACTTCCGCCTTAGCTCAGATTTGCGTCATCTTACAAGGAGATTATTACCGCTCCCTCCTTCTCTACAGAAACTTGCTTCTGGCACATCCCTAAACTGTTCCACAATATTGGGAGAAATGATGTTTTCATTTCATCGTTAATGAGGAAAAAAAAAACCATCTTCCGCCTTGAAATCTTCTCCCCAGAGTGCCCCAAATCATTTCATTCCCAGCTCATCTAACTTCAGCAGAGAGGGCCCATAATTTACACCATGTAACCACAAGCAGTTACTTAAAGCTTTGAATGTCATGATTTTGCTAGACAACAATCTCAAAGGCTTTACACAACCCAAGTTTATTTCTGACTCACGTACAATTTTCAAAGACGTGGTCTGCAGGTTCCTCTGCTCCCCTCTTGAGTCAGAGACCCAGGTTCCTGCCATCTTCTTGCTATGCATTTTTCAACACATGGATCCACGATGACCTTTGCATGCAGAGGGCACGATGGGTCACATAGGGAGATGTTCAGGGGCCAGGCCGAGAAACAGCACCACAACTTCCCCTCTCCTGGCTGGGATTCAATCACATAGCCACAGGCATCTAGATAGAGGCTGGGAACCCTGTGTTTTCATGCCCAGGAAGCAGAGGACACATGCTTTGGGGCAGTGAGCTGTCAGCCACAGAGGTCACCAAGAAGACAGGTGTCCCATCATTTGGACACAATGACCTATCATTTTTATTCCTTCACTTTACGTATTAAGTTTTTTCACCTCTTTGAGTGATCAATTTTCTTTGCACCTTGGGGCCTCTACACTCTGTATCTTTACGCTGAAGGATTCTTCCCCTACTTTTTGCTTGGTCAACGCCTACTTATCCTTCAACCCCCAGCTTAAAAGTCACCTCCAAATTTGATAACTTAAAAAGGGTATTCCACACTGATTCATTTGCAGATGTTGAAAAATCCTTCCATTCCTGGGATAAATCCCACTTGATCACAGTGTATGATCCATTTAATGTATTATCGGATTTGGTTTGCTAGTATTTTGTTGAGGATTTTTACATCTATGTTCATCAGTGATATTGGCCTGTAATTTTCTCTTTATCTGTGGTATCTTTGTCTGGTTTTGGTATAGAATGAGTTTGGGAAGCGTTCCTTTCTCTGCAATATTTTGCAATAGTTTCAGAAGGATAGGTGTTAACACTTCTCTAAATGTTTGATAGAATTTACCTGTGAAGTCATCTGGTCCTGGACTTTTGCTTGTTGGGAGTTTGTAAATTACTGATTCAATTTCAATACTGCTAACTGCTCTGTTCATATTTTCTATTTCTTCCTGCTTCAGGGTTGGGAGGTTGTACCTTTCTAAAAATTTGTCCATTTCTTCTAGGTTGTCCATTTTATTGGTATTAGATGCTTACAGTAGTCTCTCATGGTTCTTCAACTCTCTGTGGCATTGGTCATAACATCTCCTTTTTCGTTTCTCATTTTATTGTTAGGCCCTCTTCATTTTTTTTTTCTTGATGAGTCTGGCTCAAGGTTTATCAGTTTTGTTTATCTTTCCAAAGAACCAGCTTTTAGTTTCATTGATCTTTTCTATTGTCTTCTTAGTGTCTAGGTAATTTTTTTTCTGCTCTGATCTTTATGATTTCTTTCCTTCTACTAACTAAGGGTTTTGTTCTTCTTTCTCTAGTTGCTTTAAGTATAAGGTTAGGTTCTTTATTGGGGATTTTTCTTGTTTCTTAAGGTACAATTGTATTGCTATAAACATCCCTCTTGGAACTGCTTTTGCTGAGTCCCATAGGTTTTAGAGAACTGTGTTTTCATTTTCATTTCTCTCTAGGTATTTTTGATTTTCTCTTTAATTTCTTCAGTGATCCATTGGTTGTGTAGCAGCATATTGTTTAGCCTCCACATTTGTGTTTTTTGCATTTTTTTCAATATCTACAAATCAATCAGTGTGATATGCCACATTAACAAACTGAAGGATAAAAACCATATGATCATCTCAATAGAAGCAAAAAAAGCTTCTGATAAAATTCTAAATCCATTTATGATAAAAACTCTCTACAAACTGGGTATAGAGAAAACACTCCTTAACATAATAAAGGCTATATATGAAAAACCCACAGCTAACATCATACTAAATGGCAAAAATCTGAAAGCATTTCCTTTAAGATCAGGAACAACACAAGGGTGTCCATACTAGCCACTTTCATTCAACACAGTTTTGGAAGACCTAGACACAGCAATCAGAGAAGAAAAAGATATATAAGGAATCCAAATTGGAAAGGAATAAGTAAAATTGTTACTGTTTGCAGATGAGATGATGCTATATGTAGAAAATCGTAAAGATGCTACCAGAAAACTGCTAAAGCTCATCAATGAATTCAGTAAAGTTCAATGATACAAAATAAATACACAGAAATTTGTTGCATTTCTATACACTAGTAACAAAAGATCAGAAAGAGAAATTAAAGAAGCAATCCCATTTACCATCACATCAAAAAGAATAAAATACCTAGGAATAAACCTACTTTAAAAGGCAAAAGAACTGTACTTGGAAAACTATAAGACACTGATGAAAGAAACTGCAGATGACACAAACAGATGGAAAGATATACCGTGTTCTTGGATTGGAAGAATCAATATTGTCAAAATGATTTTAGTATCCAAGGCCAATTACAGGTTGAATGCAATCCCTATCAAGTTACCAATCTCATTTTTCACAGAATGAGGACAAATACATTTAGCATTTGTATGGAAACATAAAAGAATGCTAACAGCCAAAGTGATCTTGAGAAATAAGAATGGAGCTGGAGGAGTCACATTCCCTGACTTCAGACTATACTACAAAGCTACAGTCATCAAAACAGTATGGGACTTCCGAGGTGGCACAGTGGTTAAGAATCTGCCTGCCAATGCAGGGGACACAGGTTAGATTCCTGCTCTGGGAAGATCCCAAATGCCATGGAGCAACTAAGCCCATGTGCCACAACTATTGAGCCTGTGCTTTAGAGCCCATGAGTTGCAACTATTGAGCCCATGTGCCACAACCATGGAAACCCATGCACCTAGAGCCCATAATCCACAACAAGAGAAGCCACAGCAATGAGGAGCCTGCACACCACAACAAAGAGTAGCCCCTGCTCGCTGCAGCTAGGGAAAGCCCACATGCAGCAACAAAGACCCAACACAGCCAATCAATAAATAAATTTACAGAAAAACAACAACAACAACAAAGAAACAACAACAACAGTACAGTACTGGCACAAAACCAGAAATATAGACCACTGGAACAGTATAGAAAGCCCAGAAATAAACCCATGCACCTGTGGCCAATTAATCTACAACAAAGAAGGCAAGAAAATATAGTGGAATAAAGACAGTCTCTTCAGTAAGTGGTTCTGGGAGAACTGGACAGCTCATATAAAGGAATGAAATTAGAACATTCTCTAACACCATAAACAAAAATAAACTCAAAAGGGATTAATGACCTCAATGTATGACTGGATATTACAAAACTCCTAGAGTAAAACAAGCAGAACACTCTTTGACATAAATCGCAGCAATATCTTTTTGGTGCTATCTTCTAGAGTAATGGAAATAAAAACAAAAACAAATGTGACCTAATTAAACTTAAAAGTTTTGCACAGCAAATTAACTATAAACAAAAAGACAACCTACAGAATGGGAGAAAATATTTGCAAATGATGTGACAGACAGGGGATTAATTTCCAAAGTATACAAACAGCTCATACAGCTCAATATCAAAACAAAACAACAAAACAAACAAAAAAAATGAATAACCCAATCCAAAATTGGGCAGAAGACCCAAAAAGACATTTCTGCAAAGAAGACATACAGATGGCCAATAGGCACATGAAAACATGCTCAGTATTGCTAATTACTAGAGAAAATCAAATCAAAACCAGAATGAGATATCAACTCGTACCAATCAGAATGCCCATCATCAAAATTCTACAAATAATAAATGCTGGAGAGGGTGTGGAGAAAAGGGAACCTTCCTGCACTGTTGGTGGGAATGTAAATTGGTGCAACCACTATGGAGAATAGTATGGAGGTTCCTTAATAAAGTAAAGAGTTACCACATGATCCAGGGATCCCAATCCTGGGCATATGTATGGAGAAAAGTATAATTCAAAAAGATACACGCACCCCAGTATTCATTGCAGCACTATTTACAACAGCCAAGACATGGAAGCAACCTAAATGTTCATTGAAAAATGAATGGATAAAGAAGATGTGCTACATATACACAATGGAATATTACTCAGCGATAAACAAAGAATGAAATAATGCCATTTGCAGCAACATGGTTAGACTGAGAGATCATCATACTAAGTGACATCAGACAGAGAAAAACAAATATCATATGATATCACTATATGTGGAATCTAAAAAAAATGATACAAATGAACTTATGGACAAAATGGAAATAGACCCACAGACATAGAAAACAAACTTATGGTTACCAAAGGGGAAAGGGGAGAAGGGATAAATAGGAGTTTGCGATTAACATACATACACTACTATGTATAAAATAGATTACCAACAAGGTCCTACTGTATAGCACAGCAAACTATACTCAGTATTTTGTAATAACCCATAAGTGAAAAGAATATGAAAAAGAATAGGAAGATAGATATACATATACATGTATATACATATGTATAACTGAATCACTATGCTGTATACCTGAAACTAACACAACATTGTAAATCAACTATAGTTTAATTTAAAAAAAGAAAATAAATGTTTCATTGTTTGAATTTATTTTTCTAGTTACATTAAACATTTATTCATGTTTATTACAATTTCTATTGCTTGAATAAGCCATCCTTGTGCATTTTAAAGTTTTTCCTCTGTTTCTGTGCATTCTTTATAGCATATGGAGAAGAGGTAGAATTGCTGTATTTATTGTAAACACTTTTCCAGTTTCTATGCTTTCAGTTTTATTGTATGACATGCAGAAATTCTACAAAAGTTGATTTTTCTCTTGTGATTTCTTTCATTGTTTTTTAAGTTTAAGAATCATCCTCCACTCTGAGATTAGATTCACCTATATTTTCTTTTAGTTTTTCTTTTGCTACATCACCTGTTTTCCATAAACCCTCTTAGATATTCATGCTTCCTGGATATAATTTCTACGTTGACAGTTCAGCGCCTTGCCCCTACTTCAGAGCATCCTACTCTTTAGCTTCTCCAGAGCAGATGGACATGGTAAGTACAATATTCTCTTTAGAGTAACACTGGATATCAATTAATTTTTTCTGTTCATTTTGTGAGTTACAACATTGTTTGATATCTTCTTGGGTTTCTGAAAAACGGGTATTAGTTGGAAAGTCACGAATTACCATTCAAAGAAGTTGCCAGACTTCTATAGACAAATGATGCGACCACGTTGGGGTTGAATTTTATTGTCTTCATGAGCAGATTTCAGACCTACTCAGTGCTGGCAGATCACCAACATGTCAGGAAGTGAACCTCTTTTGCGCTGTCATGGAATTAGCATGAGCCAAAAGTACAAATTCATGAAGCCATCAGTCTCTATCTCTGAAGGAAAAGATATCAGCAAGGGTCAAATAGAATAATACTAATGATTAGAGTTAATTCATTGATTAATCACAAAGCCCAGCTTTAACCAAGATTACAGGAAGCGAAGAAGCGAGTTCCTATGAACTGTGTGTCTGGAACTCATGGAAGAGCCATAAACTGAGAGTCCAGTAATGGTAAGAAGAGTACATTCTTACCCTTGGAGATGGGTTATCTCTGGTGTGTTCTTGATTTATTTGCTTTCTCACATCATTAAGTATGCTTTTCATAAGTTTTATTTGAGTAAAGTTGGACAATTGAGACTATACAGAAGGCATATGCAGGTGAGAAAAATAATTATATATATATGAAAAAATAATTCATGTTGTAGGAGAAAATGATGCTCTCGAGGGATATAAGAATTTTTTCAAAATTCCTGGGACTCTGATATGTTTCCACCTACGTATATTAGTGAACATGATGGCATTTGACCCAGATAAAGCTGAGGTTAAGCCTGACCTTTCATTGCCTTATCTCAATCTAAGATGGATATTCTTTGTCTAAATTTTTCAAGTTATGACAGACTTTTCCTAAACAGCATCCTAATTTCATTAATTCTTCTCTCTGTTCTCTTTTAGGCCTTCCAGGGATTAGCCCAATTTATAAAGGAAGCTTTGTGAAGAAATCAAACTCTTCACAGCACTCACGGTTTGCAGATAAATTATTTCTATGTTTCAGGAGGAAGAAATGATCATTGGTATTAGACTTACAGATTGGGTTTCACCAAACACATCATAGCTGTAGTAATTTAACTAGACAACTTTTAAAGGGCCCTTGAACCCATCAGATTGCCAAAATACATTTATAATCCAACTATACATGTTGATAAATTTTAAACCCACAAAAAATATTTTTATCCTAGATTTTATTGTAAAGAATTTTGTAGTTGCTTTATAATTTCCCATAAATTTTCTTTGAAACTGACATTTTACAGTAAGCTATTTGTAAGCAAATAGTCATGTTCAAAATGGTATATAATGTGAACTTTATTTTTTAGAAAATGTAATGAGAGCTTCTTGCAAAAATTGTTAGAATTTGACCATTATACATAATTTTCAGTAAGAGTATCACAGACATTATGTTACGGCATAGAAATCCTTTTAAAATAAAATTCTGAATCTAAACATACTAAAGGTCTGCCTGTGAATTCTAAGTAAGGAGGAGATAGTAAGGACGGAGAAAAATGTACTACATTGTATTTTCATGAAACTACACAGCTTTCAAAAATGCATTCTTGTCTATTACGTAATTTCAATCTACTAGACTACTTTGAGGTACTTAGGATATACTTTTTAATAATTTTCTTCCTCACCTTTAAGATCTTTATTTTCTCCATCTGATTATTAAATATATGCTCACTTAATTTTTGTTCAAACAATCCAGGAAGCATATATAAGGAATAAAGTAGAAGACACTGGCTATCTCACTGCCAGCATTTATCATCCATCCTTTTAGATGTTTTCTATGCATGTATGCGTAATACGTACAAGAATGGGATCTCATTAGGACAGTATCATAAATACCCTGTATCTGTTTTCTACTGCTGTAGAACAATTTACCAGTGCTCCAAGACCCAGTCCTTGTAAGGTTATCCAGTCCTATGATCAATTAGGAAGTTTACCTCTTTATCATTTCCACCATCCTTTGTGTGTATAAACATCTCCATCACGGTTATTATTTTCCCGGCATCTGAATGAGACGTTACACCTTCTGACAGCTAAAGTTCTTGAGCAAAAATCTTACCTTAAAGCTCAGATCAAATCAGCTCGCTCCAAGCCCCATCCCATTTCTAGGGCAAGCTGTGGTGGTTATTTAGGAGACTGGAGAGACGCAGGAAGCAGAGGATAGATGAGATGGGGAAGCTGACAAGCCTGTGTAGTGGGACAAGACAGAGGAAAGTTCAAATTAATTCCCAAAAGTAAAACCAGACTTCCATGTCTTTTATTCAATAGTTTTCAACAATAGCCAAACTGCTCAGCCTGGGCTATGTACATGAGGGCCTAGTTTTCCTTTTTAAGTCCCTGACATAGAGGAGTCGATGTACAGTCCCCTTTCAAGCCGGGAAACACGCAATCTAACCACAGCCTACGGGAATCTGCTTCTTCGTAGGAAAATAGAAAGGCAGAGAGAGGACACACAGGAGATGGGCAAGCTGCCCCTTATCACTCAGGGTTCACTTCCATTTGCAGAGATTTCCTTCCCCCTGAAATGTTAAAGCACCACAAACAAGAGCCTGCTCTGATGTCTTTGCCCTTGAGTCTTTTCAAGCTTCTGGGAAAGCTGTCTGGCAGGATCCAGAAACACTAACATGTCTGTAGTCTTTGACACAGTGTATTAGATGCTGTGGCTTGGCTCCCTTGGCTCAGATTCTGAGCTCCTTTCTGGGTCTTTGAGCTCTGGAAGGTGAAATACCACATTTCCAGAGGGCCTTGCAGCCGCAGCCCCAGGTGTGAGCTCTGTCCCTCAGATGCCTGGGTTCAGAACTGAGTCAGGAGATGAGCGGGCAGGATGCGGGGCTTCCGTCTCCCGGCACAGCTAAGGCAGCAGGACCTCACAGCAGGCTGCTGCCAGGCTGGATGGATCTGCTTCTGGCAGAAACAGGGACATGCAGGGCTAGAAACTGTCCCCAGCCCTGTGGAAATTGCTCCATCCACATTTTCAGTCATACCAACTATTTGGAAACCACGGAATACATGATAATAAACATTTTTTGCTTAAAACAGTCAGAGTAGTTTCCATTACCTGCAACTGAATGCCCACCAGACAGGTGTGTCGGGGTCTCCAAGACCACCATCAGGCTTCATGGGTCACTGAAAGGACTCGGAGGACCAGAAATTGTTCTGTTCACAGTTACACGTTATTACAGCAGAAGGATAGAGCAAAATATCAAAGGGAAAGTCACGTGGGCAAAGTCTGGGGAAAACGAGGCACAAGCTCCCGAGAGTCCTCTCCCAGCAGTCCCACGGGACTCGCTTAAGTCCTTCAGCAATGATGGGTGACAACGTGGCTGTAAGACTGCCCGCCTGCCACAGAGGGAGAGCAGGTATTCAGCATAAACCACCTGGAGAAGCTGTGACAGCAGGGATCAGCCCCCCGGCGTGCAGAACACTCTTGCATTCCATGTACCCCGAGAGCTCCGTCCCCAGGAGCCAGCCCAGGGCAGGCATGCAAGCAGCCCGTGCCTGGGAATGTGTGCGGCCTGGGGGACCCACAGCTGCCGCCTTCACCTTCTCCTGCCCACCGGGAATCCCACTTCTGGAACGCGAAAGAGTTACCCAAAATACGCAAGACACTAAAAACTACAAAGACAGTAACTGTAATTTAAAACAGCAAAAAGCTGGGGGTGGGGGTAGAGGTTTGGCGACTAGAGGTCTCAAGGTGGGAAAATGTTGTGTCAATCACGGTTCATCAACGTAACTAAGTTTCTGGCAACCACTAAATGCCATTATGGTAAAAGTCAGCCTATAAAGTGTACACTAACTGTTACCTCACTGCCCCACGTAGAGTGAGGCCACACAACACCAAAATGTGGGAGTCTGGAGCAGAGGAGGGTGTACTGCAGGGCTGTGCAAGGAGGAAAAGCTCCGCTCCTGGAAGTTTCAGCAAAGCCCTCTTACAAGGAAGGTGAGGGAGGGCGTGGTTAGTTGTTGCAGCCTCCCTGGTGTCAGATCCTTTGCTCTTGAGGTCAGGTCACCGTCAGGTAAGGAAGTTCCTGTAAATCTGCACCAAACAAATGTTATCCTCTGTTCTGACAAGGAAGGGCAAGGTCTCAAGGCTTGACTTTCGCCCTCCGAGGTACAGGCCTGGCTGAGAGGAGGGGGGTCCCTGTCAGGGGGCCGGTGACCCTGGCAAGGAGCGTTCCTCCAGCACCGGGTCTGGTCCTCCTGCCAGCGCGCAGCCGACTGAGGAGGCAGCTCTCCACTGGCGGCTCCCTCAGGGCCAGGTCCCCAGACCCCACCCCGCCATCCTCCCCAAGGGAGCCGGGCACCCCTCAGGCTTTTCACTGAACCTGGAGAAAATCATTTATATGAATCGATACATACTTACACGTTGCAGCAAATACCCATCAGGTTAAGCCCCAGCTCACAGAGATCGTCCTTCTTTGAGAGCAGCCCCACCCCCACAGGCGGACCTGAAGTAATGGCGTGCAGTGTCCTTGCAACTTCACCCTGACCTCCCGCCATCTTGGAAACCTGAGCGGAGGGGCTGAAGCTGGTTGAAGCTGTTACCTGAATGGCGGCGTCCATGTCCTTCACTTGCTAAGGCCTCCATGGACCTCGTCCCGGGAGACGTGGCCGCTGTGAGGTCGCCCAGGCGGGGACGGGGGACGGGCTCCCGCCGCCTCCAGGCCTGGCCCGGCCGGCGGGCGTTGGGGAGGACCCTGGGGCTCCGCGGGACTCAGCCCTCAGCCTGTCGCCGGGCGCCGGCTCGAGGCCAGGGGCCTGGAGGGCCCGGGGAGAAGGCCACGGTCGGCCTCTCACTCCGTTCTCCGCCGCAGGGGCCCGGGCCATGGACTGTGGGCGGGCGGCGCCAACCGTCACCTGAGGCTCTCGCGCTAACGGTCGCGCTAAAGGCAGGGCGCCAACCGTCACCTGAGGCTCTCGCGCTAACGCGGGGCTAACGGTCGCGCTAACGCCTGCGCGCTGTCACCTGAGAGTCTCACGCTAAAGGCTGGGCGCCAACCTTCACCTGAGGGTCTCCAGTTAACTTGGGGCTAATGGTGGCGCTAACGGCTGAGCGCCTGCCCCACCCCTATTTCAAACGAGTTACAACTGTATAAAAACAAAGACGCTTACCCAAAACGGCAACAATTGGGTCATTTTTCTCTTTATTTACAAAATCTTCTCTAACGTGGCTCTTTACTTTTATAATTCAAAAATAAATGTATTGTTTCATACCCTAAGCAGGCGAGTCACGCTTGTCTCGGTCGGATAAGCACAGGCCCTCAAAGGCCATGGTACGAAGTATACCCAGAGCCAGCACGTAGCAGCAGCTACCACTCCAGGGAAAGTCCACTCACGCAGCTGGTCGGGGTGGATCCAGTGGGTTTCCTGCTGTTGGTCCACGTAGCTTCTGTGGCCGCCCTGGAGTCACCGCTCCGGGTCCACAACCAACTATAGAGCCGGAACGTTTGGTCCTGATAGGAATTGACCGTAAAGTGCTACAAAGAAAATAATGCAGGGAAAAGGGTAATGTAACGTTGGGGTGCTATGTGTAACAGGGGCTCAGAGAAGGCCCCAGATGGGTGACACTGGCAGAGAACAGACTGCAGACACCGTGCAGAGTGGCCCTGGAGCGCAAAGGCCTGGGAAGGAACTGTCAAAGAGTTCAGAGAGAGGCTGCGGGGTCGGCAGAGGTGTGCTAGAGCATCACAGATGAGGCAGCTTCAGCAACAGAAATGTATTTTGCCACAGTCTGGAGGCTGTAAGTCCAAGATCTAGGGACCGGCAGGGCTGTTTCTTCTGAGGCATCCCTCCTTGGCTTATGGATGGACAGCTGCCTTTCCCTGTGACCTTGCGTGGTCATCCCTCTATGCATGGCTGTATCCTCATCTCTTCCTGTAAGGACTGCAGTCACATGCGTCTTGAGGGGCCAGGGCCCACCCTAATGACCTCATTTTAATTTAATTACTTCTTTAGAGGCCCTACAACCAAATACAGTCACAGTCTGAGGTCCTGGGGTTAGAACATCAACATATGAATGCCCCTCCCCACCCCAACTCAGTTCATAAGAAAAGTGGTAAAAGATAAAACACCAGAGAGGGCAGCTGAGGAGGTGGCCAACCAGGTAAGGCCTTGCAGGCCATGCAAGATCCTGAATTAGCCCACAGACATGGGAGCCACGGCAGGGTTCCAAGAAGGAGAACAGCGAGGCTGACTTTGCTTTCGAAGGTCACTCTGACCCCAGCATGGAAAATAGGTCACCAAGGAGCAGAGGCAGCACTGGGAGAGCCCTGAGGAGCCTGCGGACAGTACCCTCCGTCTCAACTAGGGGATCAGGACAAACTCTGACAACGCAGCATCTAAGGTGAAATCTGAATAAAGGGCAGATACTTGAGGAAAGAGAGAAGCAAAACAATTTTTCAATACGAACGGAATAAAAAGAGACTATTGAATGAATTTAGGCTGAAATAAGTATTGCGTGATTCCCAATGAGGAAACTCATTTTCTCTGTCTTACTAGCATGGTTTGGCTCATGTGCTTTTTTTTGTATTCCTTCTTTTCGGGTTGTTTTTATTTCTGTTTTATTTCATACACTTCCTGTAAACTATTTTCTGTCTTTTTTTTTTTTTATAACTGACATTGAAAATTTAAGTTCCAACCTGAAATACAGACATTCCAGTAACACTGAGCATTTACATAGCTGGATTGCCCAGACACTACAATTATAGTCATTGAAGAAGCACTCAAGATGAGAACCTCATGGGGCTCTTAGATTTTACATTTAAGGAAGAAACCAGGAGAAAATAACATGTCTCGCTACAATTCAGAAATACTGGAGCCTGACTGCAAGTCCAGATCTTTTGCTGTCCCCCACAGCAGCCTCTGTTTGCAAAGACCTGCCACAGGACCTCTCCCCCAGGCACCTTGAACCCCCTCTGAACCAACCTGGGAAGGAAGCAACAGAGCAGCAGGGGCACCTAGAATTCCCTAGACACCTTAACTGCCACCCTTTCCGCAATTTTTATTAACAATTTAAGAAAGAAGAGAAAGAACAAAGGGAAGGAGGAAGGGTGGACCCACATACGTCTTGACAGAGAAATTGGACCTCCAAGAATTTGTGGAAGGAGACAACACTGCAAATATTACAGAGAGAAGGAAGCAGCCCAAGTGTCCGACCACAATGACTTCCTTCGAGTGCCACCCTCCCCCCGTGCCCCCCCCACCTCCTGATCCCCGTTCGCCCTGAGGACTCGGGTCCCACGCACCATGCACTTGGAGGCGAGGCCTGGACCCCCTGGCCAGCTCAGGGCCTTTGTCAGACACCACACAGCCCAACCTCTTTTCCTTTGTAGTTCTTCCTACAGTAAGAAGTCATTCTCGGTGCGCTTGTTAACTGATGTTCTTCTCCCAGGCCCTCATCTCTGAGGACAGGAGCTGTGCCAGGCTCCTCACGGCTGCATCCTCAGGGCCACCACAGTGCCTGGCTGAGGGCAGGCCTCCAGGGCATAAGTGTTGCTGCTGGATTGTGCACTTTTAATGGGGAAGTCTGTGGTGTGTGAATTCCTTCTCAACATAGCTATTAAAAAAAAGACATTACCATTAAAACAAGTAAACTAAACAATGAAGAGACTTACCAGGACTTCCCTGTTGGTGCAGTGGTTAAGAATCTGCCTGCCAATGCAGGGGACATGGGTTCGAGCCCTGGGCTGGGAAGATCCTACATGCCACAGAGCAACTAAGACCGTGCGCCACAACTATTGAGCCTGCGCTCTAGAGCCTGTGAGCCACAACTACTGCGCCCACGCACCGCAACTACTGAAGCCCATGTGCTTAGAGTCCATGCTTTGCAACAAGAGAAGCCAATGCAATGAGAAGCCCACGCACCACAGTGAAGAGTAGCCCCCGCTCACCGCAACTAGAGAAAGCCAGCGTGAAGCAGCACACCCTACACAGCCAATAAATTAATTAATTTTTAAAAAGAGAGAGAATACAGTGGCATTCAATGTAGTTAGAAACAAAGTTTCAGTTGCATGTCTATTGAAGTGGGAAAACATTCAAGAAACACCATGCAAAAGAGTTTGCTAAAGCAGTTTATTTATACAATATGACCCTGGGTTGTTTTTTGTTGTTGTTTTGGCTTTGTTTTTGGAGTTTTTGTTTTTGTTTTTTGCTTAACAAAATGATAGATCCACATATTTAACCAGTATTTTTGAATGCCCATATTTGTTGGCACAGTTCTAAGCGTCTGTGACCCATCAGTGAATAAAGACCCTTGTTATCATGGGGCTTACATTCTAGCACGGGAGATTGACCATAAGTAATAAACACAATACACAAGTACATCACATAGCATCTTTGATGGGACAAAGGGCCGTGGGGCCACCTGGCAGAGAAGGTAGGGATGCTGGCAAGGAGCGTGGTGCAGCCTGAAATCAGGATGCTAGCCTGGTCCTTGAGAAGGTGAGCAAAGACTCAAGTGGGCATTAGCCACGCAGACATCTGGGGGAGTGGCAAGACCCCAAGGACACCCAGATGGAGACGTGGATGAGGCAGCTGGAAGTGTCCACCTGGAGTTTGGAGAGAGGTCAGGGCTGGAGGTGAGACTTGGGGTTACCCAATCAGGTCTGGCTCCTCAGCACTCAAAAGTCAACACTCAAGAGAGAGAAGTGTTGGTGGAAAGGAAAGGTTCCTTTAATCAGGATGCTGGCAATCTGGAGAGATGGTGGACTCCATGTGCCCCAAAAGCCACTTCTGAGATTCTGCTCGACCAAGAAAGTTTTAAAGGGAAGGAGGGGAGTCATCTCCGTTAATCACTGAGACGGGGGTCACAGGCATCACTGAAAAGCAGCTTCGTGGCGTAGAGGGGGGTGAAAGCCACCTGGAGGGGGTTGACAGGGGGTGGGGCAGTGTTCAGCACTCAGCTGCGTTCATTGTAAACACCTGGCAACGTGCACGGAAGTGTGAGCAGGCAGTGTGTCCATGTCCTGAGGCTCCAGGTGAGGTCCTGTCCCCCGTATCTCTTTACTGAGCAGCTGAATAATCACGCACTGCATCTAGAGTAAGTGAAAACACAGTGATCAACATCCTCCTCTAAATGTTCCAACAACCAGCAGCCCACCTCAGCCCCAGGGGCTCAGATCTCAGCAGCAGAAAGTATAGGTAGATCAAGTTCAATGGTACATAGACAGTTCAGTACATAATAGTTCAACTGTTACACAGTAACAGTCCCCAGGAAGTATCCACCTTCTTCTGATTCCCAAGAAGTCCAGAGGATACACATCCAGTCTGCTGGTCCCTAAGTTCAATGACGGAGCACTCTGAAATTAACGGGGCCCCTGACAACTTGAAGATTCTTTTCAGTAATTCAAACAGACGTTTCTTTCCATGTAGCAAGAACATGCTAAACTCTGCAGTTAAAGAGATGAATGTGGTCACTGAATGCTTACCCTACACTGTGGACACGTGGACACACGTGGACACTGAGCACAGCCCCCGCCCCAGCCGCAGACATACCCGTCAGCTCCACTGAGAAGCAGGCAAACCAGAAATTTCAGGCACTTGAAGCTCATAAGACCTGAAAAGGTTAAAAAGAAACCTGGGATAATCCAATTGTGACACAACACATATAACAGCTGCGGAAGGAACCTTGTTACTGGGATTGACACAGTCAGGGGACTTTCTCATGGGGCTCTGGAAAAGGTCCTGTCCCAACCTCCTGCCCCCAGCACCTCTCCCCATCACTGTGTATGGCTATCGTTTAATTAACACTTACTGCACTAATTACCTCCCTCGCTCTACTTTCCTGAAATAGTCATAATGATTACCCCTCTTTCTAGCAAATACAAAGTTAGGTTTAATGCATGCAGACAAATCAACAGCTGCGTAAACATGGAGAAGCTCCGAATGCTTGCAGGACCCACCAGCGTTTCTCTCCAGCCTCCAGGCGGTTTCTGTCCTGTTTGTGGTGATGCTCTAAACATTTAGTCTCTGGGACTGCAGTCTGCCTGCCCATGAAAGGGGTCTTCAAAGCACAACAGGGAAGAAAAAGAGGACTAATAGCTGGGTTGGGCAACATAGATGAGGTGAAAAGTCACACAGTCACATCTTGGTGAGTCTTCTAACTGCTGATGATGGATACACACAGAAGAATCTTACAGCCTCCTAAGGGCTTTCCCACATTACCTGATTTAATGCTCAAGGCAACCAAGAGGAGTCATTAGCCCCTACTTCACAGATAAGGAAGCTGAGGTTCTGGGACTCCTAGGGGACGGACAGCCCCAGGCTGGGCTCAGGGCCAGACAGAGGAGCGGGACACTGCATGGGGACACAACAGCTGCACCAGTGTATGTGTGTGCATGCGATGTGGTCAGGAAAGAAGAGGCAGAGGAGTGCAATCCTGCAGGAGGATTGGCAGCACTTACAGATAGGTTCTTGGTACATGATTGCTCAAGAGACAGAAGCCTGAATCGAACTTGGACTTTGTATCAAGGACTCAGAAATATACAGCCCTAGATTTACCATCAATGGTCATCAGAAGGGAAGAATAAACATGAAAGGCTTTTGGGAATGACAATTAGGATGTTCAGACTTCAATAATTTATGACAGCTTGGGAAATCTCAAAAGTCTACGTATAGGATTGCTTCGAATTGTATTACATTCTTTTGCTGTAATGAAAAATGCCCAGGTTATTTGAAACGTAGGCTGAAGTAACAAGCCTTGACCAGAGGGTGGCAGGCTTGCCTCATGATGATTTCTTCAAAAGCTCATACTACAGTAAATTTTTTTTTTTTTAAGAAAATCAACTCGAGGTTTGGGGGGGTGGGGGGTGAAGGGGAAGCTGAGACGAAGTGAGAGAGTAGTATAGACATATATATACTACCAACTGTCAAACAGATAGCCAGTGGGAAGTTGCTGTATAACAAAAAGAGTTCAACTGGAGGATGGATGATGCCTTAGAAGACTGGGACAGGGAAGGTGGGGGGGAGTCGAGGGAGGGAGGGAATACGGGGATATGTGTATAAGTACAGATGATTGAACTTGGTGTACCCCCCAAAAATATAATAAATAAATAAATAAAATGAAAAAAAATCATAGTGGCTAACGTTTATTGAGCGCTTACGATAGGCCAGGCACAGATATTAACACATGCAGGGCTCACGGTAACCCTCTACAATAGTATTATGGCTGTTGCCATTTCAGTGGTGACAAAACTGAAGTACAGAGAGGTCAACGGCTCAAATTCATGCAACAAGCCCGGTGAGGGTGGAGAGAGAGCTGGGATTTGAGCCCAGATAGCTGGAGATCAGGGCCTGTGCCAATAGCACTAGTCAGTATTGGATAAACACCTACCTTTTTTTTTTTTTTTAACTTTTTATTGGAATATAATTGCTTTATACTGCCATGCCAATCCTTGAGGCACACCAAAATGAATCACCTGTATTTATTCACATATCCCCACCCTCCCACAACTCCCTCCCACCCTCCCTATCCTGGCCCTCTAAATCATCACCCATCATCAAGTTTGTCTCCTTATGTTATGCAGGAACTTCCCACGAGCTATCTGTTTTACATTTGGTAGTGTATATATGTCAAAGTTACTCTCTCACTTCATCCCAGCTTCCCCATTGCCCCCCGCCCCCCCTCCGCCCTGTGTCCTCAAGTCCCTTCTCTGCATCTGCATCTTTATTCTTGCCCTGCCCCTGGGTTCATCAGTACCATTTTTTTTTTAAGAGTCCACATATATGTTAGCATACGGTATTTGTTTTTCTCTTTCTGACTTACTTCACTCTGTACGTGGCACATATATACAATGGAATATTACTCGGCCATAAAAAAACAATGAAACTGAGTTATTTGTAATGAGGTGGATAGACCTAGAGTCGGTCATACAGTAAATTTTTGATTCTGATACCATCCCCAAAATCCAAACATATCTCATATTTAGCAGGAAGTACGAATGCAACATTATTTAATCATACTGTGGCCTGGAGTTTCATGAATAATGTTGTCTGAATCTGTTCATTCAATTAACTGAAAGAATACAAGATAATACATGTAGGTGTTAATATTAAGTGAATGAATCATCAAGACATTTCTGCACACTCCATGTAAAGCATCATATCTAGGCCATTCTAAGTCATAGTGGGGGGAAGTAATATACTTAAACATTGATTTTCCATTGAAGAGATTTAATATATTTTGTCTTCCTATGTGAGGCCTGTCACTAATTGTATATGGCATACTCCTGGGTCTCAATTAATTTTTTTTTAAAAATTCAGGTTTTCATTCACTGTAGAGAAATAACAAAATTAACTTTTAACTTTTTAGAAAAATTAATATGTAGTTCTAATTTTTACAATATTTAAAAGTATATTTTATCCAAAAAGAAACATGTACCATAATGTTCACTGCAGCACTATTTACAATAGCCAGGACATGGAAGCAACCTAAATGCCCATCAACAGATGAATGGATAAAGAAGATGTGGCACATATATACAATGGAATATTACGGCAGCCATAAAAAGGGATGAGATGGAGCTATATGTAATGAGGTGGATAGACTTAGAGACTGTCATACAGAGTGAATTAAGCCAGGAAGAGAAAAACAAATACTGCATGCTAACTCATAGATACGGAATCTGAAAAAAAAAAAATGGTACTGATAAACCTAGTGACAGGGAAAGAATAACGATGCAGATGCAGAGAATGGACTGGAGGACACGGGGTTGGGAAGGTGGGGGGCAAAGGGGAAGCCGGGACAAAGTGAGAAAGTAGCATAGACATATATACCCTAACAACTGTAAAATAGATAGCCAGTGGGAAGATGCTGTATAACAAAGGGAGATCAACTCGATGATGGGTGATGCCTTAGAGGGCCAGGGAGGGTGGGAGGGAGTCGCGGGAGGGAGGGGATATGGGGATATATGTATAAATACATCTGATTCACTTTGGTGTACCTCAAAAGCTGGTACAAGAGTGTAAAGCAATTATATTCCAATAAAGAGCTAAAAAAAAAAAGTATATTTCACATCGTAGTCTCAATTGAAATGGCAAACCCCATGGGTTAATCATGGTAAATACATGTTTACTCTCAAAATATCTGCTGAGTCTAGTCCAGTAAGATAACACATTTTCCTCTATTGACCTTATTTACATTGGGACAACACCTGGCTTACCTAGCTGGAGTGACAGGTCAACAAGCATGGCCCTGCCCCAGCAGGAAGTTGGCACCAAGCAGGAAAGAGGAGGTTCCTGCCTTCAGGGAGCACACAGCCTTGTTGTAGAGGCAAGACCAACAGAATCTTATGTCCCTGGGAACTTTCTAAAGTTCCCAAAGATGTGCTTGCATATACAGTCCCAACAAAAGACTTAACATTATCAAAGTGAGAACGGCAGTGAGTTTCACGTTTGGGTGAAGAAAGGCCAGCCAGGCACTCATTGACTCAGTTACTCATTACCACCCACTCCACAGCCTGGCCCCACACATCCACTCTTCAAAACCCAAGTGATTAAAACTTGTATTTCAGGAGGCTTCCCTGGTGGTCCAGTGGTTAGGACTCTGCACTTCCACCGTAGGGGGCCCGGGTTCGATCTCTGGTCGGGGAACTCAGATCCCGCATGGCCCATGGCACGGCCCAAAAAAACAAAATAAAAAACTTGTATTTCAGAAAAATTTCACATGCCTAAGTATCAGAGTTCCTTTTAATATCAGAAATCTTTCCATCGGCAAATGCCAGGAGCCTAAAAACTGCATGGCATGATTAAAACATAAGGTAACATAAGGTGGTTTGTACATTTCAAATTTCAATGAATAAAAGTCAAAAGACAGAATGGACAAGTTACTAAAGGCTGGTGGCACAGAGTTGGGCAGTCCACTGCTGAGGACAGCTGGGGAAGGATTCCAGGTGGTGATGGAGGTGGGCAGGAGCCAGGAGGGCAGGCAGAGTCGGAGAAAGAAGAAAAAGGGCCGCTGGGGCTGGAGATAGATGTGGGCAAATAAAGGATCTCTAATTATTTGGGAGCATCTGAAGGACACTTTACATGATTTAATTTTTAAAATAATACAGTCTTTACTGCCCATCGATCTCACGTGCAAAATAATACGATTGCATCCAATAATCTCCAGGACCCTACTGGCTCTAAGTTTCCATAAGCTGATTAACTTCACACTGATCGCACTGTTGTGTGCTGAACTGTGTCCCCCAAAATTCATACGCTGAAGTCCTGACAGCTCCTTCCCCAGAGGGACAACAGCCCTGCTGACACCCTGATCTTGGACGTCTAGCATCCAGAACTAAAAGGCGCTTTCCTTTTCCCTTTAAGCCACTCAGTTTGTGGTACTTTGCTACCACAACCCTAGCAAACTACTAACATACATCAACTAAAATTCACTACCTTTATCTCAATATTTTGTATGTATAAACATACACAGTGAAATCCAACTTAAGTATTCAGATGGAATCAGCCATTAGAATTGCAGATCAGGGGAAAAATCTGTTTCCTGCAGAGGCTGGATAAATTGGAAGACTCTGGGTAAAGCCTCTTTTGCTACCTTAAAAATCAAGTGTGGCTGTTGGTGTAGGCCAGTGAAACAGCCAAGGGGCCAGATGAGGCTACCCTGTGGGCTACCCTGTGGACAGAGCACCTCTGCTCTGTCCATCATCAGCTTATTTGGAGCATCAAGGTATTCACACTGCTTTCCTCCAGAAGTTCTTCTTGCTCGTGGTCAAGCAGGGCATCCATCGGCATAGGGACCACCTCGTGTGGCAGAGATGGGCTTTCAGCTCCGACGCCAGCCTGAAAGATGGCCCAGGATACCCTAACTCTGACTCTGACCCTCACACCTTCTGTCTGGTGGCAGTACCGTGCAGATTCTGAAAACACTGGCCACACCTCTATGTGCGCTGGGTGACATTATTAATAGACATCCCTGTTTCCAGAAAGGACTTGAGGTAATTTAAAACTCCTGCCCATCAGGTACATTATAAACTGTTACACGTTCTAAAAGGTCTGCTCTTATGGGATTGTAAGGTCTTCACAGATACACCGTGGAAATGTGTCTGTCTGTGCTACTATATCGACATACACTTTCAAACTCTGAAATAAGTTTTATCAGCTAGGACATCAGCCTCTACTCAGAGCAGATAATCAAAGGTAAACTGATCAGTGTTCATGGCAGAGAAAAGGGGGTAAGAGTTCTCATTTCTCATTCTTATGATCTGCTGATCACCATTCCCTAAAACGGGCTCCGTAACACAATATAACTCCTTATGCAGGAAAACTCACTTCGTGGAAAATGTTTTTTCTATGTTTCTAACTTATTCTTGTATATTCTCAATGGTGATTGAACTTCTAAAAAACAAAAGAGATCGAAAAAAGTGATATGGGCCAAATATGATAAGGGCCAAATGTATAATAGGAAAAAAGGAGTGCAAAAAAAAAAAAAATAGCAAAAATGGAAATGAAATTTTTCTAGAGAAATAACCATTCAAGCACTGCAATTCCTGACAAGTTTTTTTGCATAGAGAAATGCAATTCAAGCAAAGAGGCAGGAGTGGGGAATAACTTAGAAAATTTTACATTTTTAACAAATTAATTTTTAAGAAAATTTTCAAAGAAAAAAATCAAAATCCAAGAGGTTCGGTATGAACAAATAAATCATAGGCCTTTTCTGTAAGAGATCTTTTGAATGACCCTAAAGGGTCTCAAACAAGCAAAACCCAGAACCATCTCTTCAAAGGCTGTATCTCTGGTACCCGCATTGGAATCACAGCCCCACAAACACCACGTACAAACAGTCCCACAGCAGGACCACATGCTTTGCTCTGAAAGTTTCATTCAGTGCATCCTCATAAAAAGGAGGCTGCTCCGTCCCCCTCACAGCAGCACCTGCACTCAGGTGACACAAATGCTGGCCCCACCCTTAGACAGTCTCCCTGTGGCCCTGCTGTCAGCTGATGGCTCCACTAGGAGACTGGAGTCAGAGGAAGACCATGTTCCAGACACGTTTCCTGGAAACAAGCTGGCTTAGCCAGCCCAGGCTGCTGTAACAAAATTCCCCAGGCTGGGGGCTTCAAAAGCTGACGTTACTGTCACAGTCTGGAGGCTGGGAGTCCATGGCCAGGGTTGGCTTCCAGGGAGGCTCCCGTCCTGGCCTGCATGGCTGCCTCTGCAGTGTCCCCAAGTGGGGAGAGATCCTCTCTGGGTTTGTCCACGGGGGCACTAGCCCAGCAAGAGGTTGGGCTCTCACGACCCAGTTACCTCCCACCCCCACCAAGACCAGCCCTTGGGGTTTAGGCTTCCACCTGGGAACTCAGGGCAGACAGGACTCCATCCACAGCACAGAGGTGGATGGACCTAGTCTGCCCGCCTTTTCAGTCCTGCCCATGGACATCACTCCTAGGCGCACAGTAGGCACAGACCCAGCAGGACTCATCCCAGTGGGCTTGGGGTCTGCCCCCCCAGGTGCTGGGACGTGGGGACATCCGTGCATAGGGTCCCGCAGGGCACACACTCATGCACAATGTCTCAGCATGTGGGGAAGGACCAGGTGCCCTGGTAAATGCAGAGCAGCTCGGATGGCAGGAGTGCACAGGTAGGGGAGAGATGCCCCTCGGCAGGCTGCCCAGGGAACACCAGCAGGACAAGCAGGCCTTGGAGCCTCTGACTTCTGGGCAACTCAGCACGCAGAGGTCCAGCTGCTAGGCCACCGAGGGACACCAGGCCCCTGGGAAGGGTTCACTATTGGAAATATTAAATGTAATTATTATTAAATTAAGTTATTATTAAATTATTAAATGTAATTATTAGTAATAAAAATTAAATGTCATTAATACAAATTAAAACTGAGTAAATGACACCAAACTCCTGAAGCTCATGGCATCCACACTCTCCACATGCAGCGCTCACTCGGCTCCCTGGACCTGGAGCGTCCTTGGCACTATCAGCGTCCATCTCGCTGTAAGATGAACCGTTGTGACCCCTGGTACTTGAGGCTAGACTTAAGAGGCATCCCTGGCATTGAAACCATCAGGTTGTTTCAGAGTAAATCTCGCACTGGCATTCATCACCCAGGTGCCTGAGCAGGTTACAAACAGGACACTGATGGCTCTTAGATTAGTAAGGTCATCATTAAAGGAAAGGCTGAGAAACACAGTGCACTCACACAAATGGAACAGAAATAGTGCACCTTTGGTCCAAAGACAGTACTGATGATGAACTTCAGACCACCCACCCGACCCTCCAGGTTTTCTAATAATGGTGACAATTTGCTCTCATCCACTCCACCTCATGCCACAACCTCCTGTGACCATCTTAAACCAGAACAAAGTGAGATTAAATTCCAAACAGAGATGATACCCTGGCTTTACTGTCATGGTGATGTGTCCTGTGACCTGAGAGCAATAACCGTTCTGGAGCCAGGCTGCTCACGGAGGTTTTGATCCAGCTGAAACTATTCGAGGAAGCCCTGTTTGGTTGGTTATTGCTCCAGAACGGCTGCCTCTCAAATAACGTAACTCAATCCAAAAACTGCCATGACTTCCAGGCTCCTTACAGCATAAAAGGCCACATGGTCTCTGACTCCTGCATCTGACCCTCCCCTACGTAAGATGCAGAAACCATGACTCCTTATGTTTAATCCTCATAGTGAAATGTACTCAGGAATAAAGGTTTAATATTAAGGCAGAACGCATAGATCCTATGGACAAGCAGGATCATTTGGGTGTCTCCCCAGCCTCCAGCCACACAGGCATTTGAGAGGTTTCTTCAAGACAGTGGATCTGACCACCTGGGCATTTGTACAGAGACATTCCTTTCATCCTCCCATTGGAGAGAGATTATTTACTCAAACAGGAATGTTAAATTTTATGGTCAAGGCAAGGGGTTTTCTAGAGTAATTTTTACTACATACTAATCTTAGAGATTAACTGTATGTAAAAAGCCACCTCCCCAAATACCAACTTGCTTCTAACCAAATCATCATTCAGGTTTTTTAGATAAACAACTATTCCAAAGGAAGTCATTGCCATACTTTCATGTACCTTTCCTCATAAGGACTAGCTTATTTAAAACTACTATATACAGGGGGAGAAAAGATGGCGCCGAAGTAGAGGGACATGGAATGCATCCCTCTCCACAGATGCATTGGGAATGCACCAAAAGATGCAATTATTCCCACAGAGAACCCACTGAACACCAGCAGGCGACTTCGGACACCAGAAAGAACCACAGGGATCCTGACATAACTGCTAGGGAGGCATCTACAACAGCTCAAAGAGGGTGAAGCGGCGGAGCTGTGGCAGATGGGAGGGAGTGAGAAACACATGGAGGGTCCACACCACAGCTCAGCAATCCCGGACTGAGACGTCGATTCACAGCTGAACAGAGAGTCTGGGAGCGGGAGCGTGGGAACCGGAGAGCTGGTTCAGGGTGAAAAAATTGGTGCCAGTAAGGTGACGGACTGAGAGGACAGGAGGGAAGAGGTCCATGGCAAGGAGTGCCTACCCCTGAGAGCTGCCCGGCCATGATGGCGGCAGGATGCTGCAGGCTTAAGGGCGGGGGGAAGGAGCCGCGGGCATAGCCTCTCTCTCTTGGCGCCTGCAGCTGGCAATGAAGGGACCCCAGTGGGCCACCTAACGCACTCAGGGATAACAAGTACCCTCAGGACCTCGGGCGGGGCTAGATTAAAACCCCTTGGAATGCCGGCAGCAGGGAGGCTGCTGAGAAAAAAGGAAAAAGAAAAAAAAAAACCCCAAGAGAGGCCCAACTCTGAGACTTTCTTTTTACACTGGAGCCACCAGCGTCCCTCTGCAAAAGGCATCTCCAAGCCCAACTAAAATGACAGAGTGCCACTGTTCACACACTCCCAGGGGAAGGAACCACTATTGTACCTTCTCCCTCCACACACACCAACGCTTACAGACAAACAATAAAGGAAGCTCTGCTGGTCACAGAATAATACAAAAAACCCAAGACGAGTAGAAGGACACTTAGAGCTGAGGCTCTAAGGAAACAGAAATATTAGTACCAATTCTATTGAAGTGGTCCATTCGAGGATCAGTTCCAGTTTTTGTTTGTTTCTTTTTTTAATCACGATCTTAATCCTAAGGGATCTACAAGTTTTATAACATTTTTAAATGCTATTTTTTATTCTATTTTTATTTTTAGCCTTTTTATATACTTCTATTTCTAGCTAAGCTTTTGGTAGTACGGACTATATATCTCTCCTACCTTCCTTTCATCTCTATTCTTTATACATTTCTATTCCCTTCCTTTTATTTACATATTTCCAGGCACACTATGATCTTCTGTTCCCCTGTCTTCCATCCATTTTAAGTTTATTTTATTTTAACATATAAGCAACACTATTCATCTGCTCAGACTCCTTGCTCTATTCTCCAGATGACACACCACCTTGGTATTTAATATTAGGTTTTTGTCTTTATCTTAGTTCTTAGCACAATTGTCTAATTTCATTCTGAGGATCTCCATTCTGTCTGGTGGTACTCTAGCTCTTTTTTATATTTGGTCCTAGCTTTCAATATCTTCCTGGATTTGTGTTTGTAAGTGTAAGGTATTATTTGCTTGTTTGTTTGTTTTTGCTTTTGTTTCTGTTTTGTGCTGTTTTCATTGTCAATTTCTGTAGGGTTTCTCTTTGAATATCTGATAGCATACGGGGGTTCTTCTGACAGGTCTTTCGAGAGCCTTATGTCCTAATGGATTCAATAATTGTGTGTCTTATACATGTATGTGTTTCCTAGACTTACTATTTGTTTAACCCAACACTTGGACATTAGTCTGGGGCTTGGACAGGCTTCTATAAACCCTTTTATCACTGGAACAAGCAACCCCAAAAGTTTTGACTACCATGAAGAAACAAAGAAACACCATGCAGGCAAAGCAGCATGAAAGAAACCTACAAGACCAAATAAATGAAGAGGACATAGGGAAAATGCCTGAAAAAGAATTCAGAGTAATGATAGTAAAAAGGATACAAAATCTTGAAAACAAAATAAAGTACAAAAAATGCCACAGAGCAGGAAAAAGAAAAAAGAATAAAAAGAATGGAAGACAGTCTCAGAGACCTCAGTGATAACATTAAGTATATCAACATTCAAGTTATAGGCATCCCAGAAGAAGAAGAAAAAAAGAAAGGGTCTGAGAAAATATTTGAAGAGGTTATAGTGGAAAACTTCCCCAACATGGGAAAGGAAATAATTAACCAAGTCCAAGAAGCACAGAGAATCCCATACAGAATAAACCCAACGAGAAATACTCCAAGGCACATATTAATCAAACTAATGACAATTAAACACAAAGAAAAAATATTAAAAGCAGCAAGAGAAAAGCAACAAATAACATATAAGGGAAAACTCACAAGGATAACAGCTGACCTTTCTACAGAAACTCTGCAGGCCAGAAGGGAATGGCAGGATATACTGAAAGTTCTGAAAGAGAGAAACCTACAGCCAAGAACACTCTACCCAGCAAAAATCTCATTCAGATTTGATGGAGAAATCAAAAGCTTTCCAGACAAGCAAAAGTTAAGAGAATTCAGCACCACCAAACCAGCCTTACAACAAGTGCTAAAGGAACTTCTCTAAGTAGGAAACACAAGAAAAGGAAAACATCTACAAGTACAAACCCAAAACAATTAAGAAAATGGCAATTGGAACACACATGTCAATAATCACCTTAAATGTAAATGGATTAAATGCTCCAACCAAAAGACACAGACTGGCTGAATGGATACAAAAACAAGACCCTTCTATATGCTGCCTACAAGAAACCCACTTCAGAGCAAGGGGTACATACAAACTGAAAGTCAAGGGATGGAAAAAGATATTCCATGCAAATGGAAGTCAAAAGAAAGCTGGAGTAGCAATACTCATATCAGACAAATTAGACTTTAAAGTAAAGACTATTACAAGAGACAAGAAGGACCCTACATAATGATCACGGGATCCATCCAAGAAGAACATATCACAATGGTAATTATCTATGCACAGAACATAGGAGCACCTCGATACATAAGGCAAATGCTAACAGCTATAAAAGGGGACATGGACAGTAACACAATAATAGTGGGAGACTTGAACACCACATTTACATCAATGGACAGATCATCCAAACAGAAAATAAATAAAGACACACAAGCTTTAAATGACACATTAGACCATCTTGACTTAATTGATATTTATACGACATTCCATCCAAAAATGACAGAATACACTTTCTTCTCAAGTGCACAAGGAACATTTTCCAGGATAGATCACATCTTGGGTCACAAATCAAACCTTGGTAAATTCAAGAAAACTGAAATCCTATCAAGCATCTTCTCAGACCACAACGCCATGAGACTGGATATGAATTACAGGAAAAAAAACTGCAAAAAAAAAAAAAAAAAAAAAAAAAACACACACATGGAGGCTAAACAATTCACTATTAAACAACCAAGGAATCACTAAAGAAATCAAAGAGGAAATCAAAAAATATCTAGAAACAAACGACAATGAAAACACAACTACCCAAAACCTATGGGATGCAGCAAAAGCAGTTCTAAGAGGGAAGTTTATAGCAATACAGTCCTACCTCAAGAAACAAGAAAATTATCGAATAAAAAACCTAACCTTACACCTAAAACAATTAGAAAAAGAAGAACAAAGAAACCCCAAAGTGAGCAGAAGGAAAGAAATCATAAAGATCAGAGCACAAATAAATGAAAAAGAAAGGAAGGAACCAATAGCAAAAATTAATAAAACTAAAAGCTGGTTCTTTGAGAGGATTAACAAAATTAATAAACCATTAGGCAGACTCATCAAGAAAAAAAGGGAGAAGATGCAAATCAACAGAATTAGAAATGAAAAAGGAGAAGTAACAACGGACACCTCAGAAATACAAAAGATCATGAGAGACTACTACAAGCAACTACATGCCAATCAATTGGATAACCTGGAAGAAATGGATACATTCTTAGAAAAATACAATCTTCTATGACTGAACCAGGAAGAAATAGAAACTATGAACAGACCAATCACAAGTATGGAAATTGAGGCAGTGATTAAAAATCTCCCAACACACAAAAGCCCAGGGCCAGATGGATTCACGGGTGAATGCTATCAAACATTTAGAGAAGAGCTAACACCTATCCTTCTCAAACTCTTCCAAAATATTGCAGAAGGCGGAACACTCCCAAACACAATCTACGAGGCCACCATCACCCTGATACCAAAACCAGGCAAAGATGTCACAAAAAAAGAAAATTACAGACCAATATCACTGATGAATATAGATGCAAAAATCCTCAACAAAATACTACCTAACAGAATCCAACAGCACATTTAAAAAAAATTATACACCATGATCAAGTGGGGCTTATCCCTGGGATGCAAGGATTCTTCAATATATGCAAATCAATCAACATGATATATCATATCAACAAATTGAAGGATAAGTACCATATGATCATCTCAAAAGATGCAGAAAAAGCATTTGACAAAATTCAGCATCCATTTATGATAAAAGCTCTCCAGAAAATGGGCATAGAAGGAAATTACCTCAACATAATAAAAGCCATATATGAGAATCCAACAGCCAACATCGTTCTCAATTGGGAAAAACTGAAAGAATTCCCTCTTAGAACAGGAACAAGACAAGGGTGTCCACTCTCACCACTATTATTCAACATAGTTTTGGAAGTTTTAGCCACAGCAATCAGAGAAGAAAAAGAAATCAAAGGAATCCAAATTGGAAAAGAAGAAGTAAAATTGTCACTCTTTGCAGATGACATGATATTATATATAGAAAACCCTAAAGACTCTACCAGAAAACTGCTAGCACTCATTGATGAGTTTCGTAAAGTAGCAGGATACAAAATTAATGCACAGAAATCTCTTGCATTCCTATACACGAACAACGGAAGAGCAGAAAGAGAAATTAAGGAAACTCTCCCATTCACCATTGCAACAACAAGAATAAAATACCTAGGAATAAACCTGCCTAAGGAGGCAAAATTTCTGTATGCAGAAAACTTTAAGACACTGATGAAAGAAATCAAAGACGACAAAAACAGATGGAGAGACATACCATGTTCCTGGGTTGGAAGAATCAATATTGTGAAAATGACTATACTACCCAAAGCAATTTACAGATTCAATGCAATCCCAATCAAATTACCAATGGCATTTTTCACAGAACTAGAGCAAGAAATCTTACAATTTGTATGAAAATGCAAAAGACCCCGAATAGCCAAAGCAATCTTGAGAAGGAAAAATGGAGTTGGTGGCATCAGGCTTCCTGACTTCAGACTATACTACAAGGCCATAGTGATCAAGACAGTATGGTACTGGCACAAAAATAGAAAGGAAGATCAATGGAATAGAATAGAGAACTCCGAAGTAAGCCCAAACACATATGGGCACCTTATCTTTGACAAAGGAGGAACGAATACACAATGGAAAAAAGACAGCCTCTTCAATAAGTGGTGCTGGGAAAATTGGACCGCAACATGTAAAAGAATGAAATTAGAACACTTCCTAACACCATACACAAAAATAAACTCCAAATGGATTAAAGACCTGCATGTAAGGCCAGACACTATAAAACTCCTCGAGGAAAACATAGGCAGAACACTCTATGACATCCATCAAGGCAACATCCTTTTTGACCCCCCTCCTAGAATCATGGAAATAAAATCAAGAATAAACAAATGGGACCTCATGAAACTTAAAAGCTTTTGCACAGCGAAAGAAACCATAAACAAGACTAGAAGGCAACCCTCAGAATGGGAAAACATAGTTGCCTATGAAACAACGGACAAAGGATTAACCTCCAAAATATATAAGCAGCTCATGCAGCTTAATACCAAAAAAGCAAATAACCCAATCCACAAATGGGCAGAAGACCTAAATAGACATTTCTCCAAAGAAGACATACAGATGGCCAACACACACATGAAAAGATGCTCAACATCACTCATCATCAGAGAAATGCAAGTCAAAGCCACAATGAGGTATCACCTCACACCAGTCAGAATGGCCATCATCACAAAACCTGGAAACAACAAATGTTGGAGAGGGTGTGGAGAAAAGGGAACTGTCCTGCACTGTTGGTGGGACTGTAAGTTGGTGCAGCTACTATGGAAAACAATTTGGAGGTTCCTTAAAAAACTACAAATAGAACTACCATATGATCCAGTAATCCCACTACTGGGCATATACCCAGAGAAAACCATAATCCCAAAAGAAACATGTACCATAATGTTTATTGCAGCACTATTTACAATAGCCAGGACATGGAAGCAACTGAAATGCCCATCAACAAATGAATGGATAAAGAAGATGTGGCATATGTATACAATGGAATATTACTCAGCTATAAAAAGGGATGAGATGGAGCTATATGTCATGAGGTGGATAGAACTACAGTCTGTCATACAGAGTGAAGTAAGTCTGAAAGAGAAAGACAAATATTGTATGCTAACTCATATATACGGAATCTAAAAATGGTACTGATGAACTCAGTGACAAGAACAAGGATGCAGATACAGAGAATGGACTGGAGAACTCGAGGTTTGGGGGGGGCAGGGGGTGAAGGGGAAGCTGAGACGAAGCGAGAGAGTAGCACAGACATATATATACTACCAACTGTAAAATAGATAGCCCGAGGGAAGTTGTTGTATAACCAAGGGAGTTCAACTCGAGGATGGAAGATGCCTTAGAGGACAGGGACAGGGAGGATGCGGGGGAGTCGAGGAGGGAGGGAATACGGGGATATGTGTATAAAAACAGATGATTGAACTTGGTGTACCCCCAAAAAAATAATAAATAAATAAATAAAATTTTAAAAAAAAATAAATAGAAATTTATTTCTCACAGAGTCTGTAAGTCCCAGATCAGGGTGACAGCATGGTCGGGTGAGGCCCTCAGCCAGGTGGCAGATTTCTCACTGTGTCCTCCATGGTGGAAGGGCTAGCGAGCTCTCTGGGGTCTCTCTTATAAGGACACTAATCCCATTCACAAGGGCTCTACCCTCATGACCCTAGCACCTCCAAAAGGCCCCAGCTTCCTACCATCACCCTGAGATTATGATTTCAACACACCAATTGGTGGGGGGGCGGGGGGGAGGGTGGGAACACAGACATCCACTCTATAGCAGACAATGAACTATCACTAGACATTTGCCATGATAGTTAAAAATTTTAAAGCAGACAAAGCCCAATGTTGCTGAGGTGGAGCATTTGGAATTCTCGTGCACTGCTAACAAAAAGGCAAAGTAGTACATAACCACTTAGGAAAACCATATGATAGTTTCTACTAATACTAACAATGTATATACCCTATGACCCAGCAATTTCATCTCTAGGTATATATCCAAAATACATAGAGATTTTGCCCAAAAGATCTGTACAATAATGTTCATGAATGCAATACTCCTAATAGCCAAATAGTCAAAACTTTCCACAATCCGTGAACAGTGCAAGGGATACTTTGTGCTACGGTCACACACAAGGGATACATTGTGCTATAGTCACACACCGGAATGCAACAGCAAGACTGAGTTAATTACTACGCCAGGGAACAATGTAAGTGAATCTCACAAACATGATGTTGAGGAAAAGAAAACAAAACGAGGAAAACTGCTTGATTCTATTTGATATAAAGTTCAAAAACAGCTACAACCAACCTGTGGTGTTAGAAGTCAGGAGAGTGGTTGGTTTTAGAGTAAAGGGAGCAACTGTCACTGGGGAGGGGATGGGGATACTTCTGGGGTCCTGGGAAGAGCTCACTTCTTAACCTAAGTGGTGATGACATGGATCTGTTCACTTTAGGATAACACATAGTACACTTCTGATTTGTGTATGTATATGATGTGTATGCATGGAATGCTTCCATTTTAAAACCTTAATTAGAAACAGATCATGTAGGTAAAGCACTAAATAAAGAGCACGACACGCGTTAGGCTCTGCATAAATATTAGCGCTCATGAATATGAGGACTGAGGCTGGACAATATGCATGTAAAGTATTTTGGATCATCTGTTAATTCCCTTATTAAGACCCTGCAGCCAAGGCTGCAGAAGAATGTGTCATGGGAGGGATCCAGGGGAAGGCTGTTAGAGCAGCACGCCACTTGGAAGAGTGGGTAGAATCCTAGTCCCAGAGTCCACCCCCAAGCTGCAGTCACCCATATATCTACCACCTCCTGAGAGGGAATCACGCCTTACATAATTCTTTCATGCTTAGTCATTTGGCAGAGAAGAACCAATGTCATATGATATCGCTTATACATAGAATCTTTTTAAAAAATGGTGCAAATGAACTTATTTACAAAACAGAAATAGAGTCACAGACATAGAAAATCTCATGGTTACTGGGGGGAAAGGGGAGGAGGCATGAATTGGGAGATTGGGATTGACATAAACACACTACTATATATAAAATAGAAAACTAATAAGGACCTACTGTATAGCACAGGGAACTCTACTCAATACTGACCTACTACTCTACTCAGTAATGACTTATATGGGGAAAGAATCTGAAAAAGTTGATATATGTATATATAACAGATTCACTTTGCTATACACCTGAAACTAACACAACATTGTAAATCAACTATATCCCAATAAAAATTTTTTTAAAAAATTTAGTCATTTGGGACATACATACCCTTACAAATAGACTTTTTCCTTTTCTCCAATTCATATCAATGTACATTTACCACCCTGTGCATAATTAAGACCCATTCAATTATAATGTCAAAAGGACATTTATAATGTCCCTGCTCCTTTACTTTTTGACAGAGGATTCCTTTCTCTAGGTCTAGATACAGCTATAGATATAGTTAGATATCTATATCTATATACACATCTATACCCTGCTGTACATTGAGTTTGTCTCTCATATCTTGACCTCCTGATTTCAGAATTCCTTAGAATACAACTCTTTCCTGATTTAATCTTTAGGGTTGTCAGCAGCTGTCCGCAGGATTCTGGGGAGAATTTCCCTGTGACAGAGTCCTCCCCTCTCAGCTGGGCCATCATCCACAGTCAGCCTCATCTGCACCCGTTCCCTTAAAGCTTCTTCGCAGACAACGAGCACAGGTTTGCCTTCCTGGTTACACTCCCTCCTTCCTTGTGTGGGAAGATTTTCCAGTACAGCTGGCACACCTGCTTCACTTCACCAAACACAGTCCATCCTCGAGGGCACACCTGAGCCACATTTCTAACTGGTCCGTCCCCTTCAGCCCTGAATGAAAGTCCCTGCCCAGCAGCAGCCTCCACGCTTCCTGGGCAGCACCTCTCCAGTTGAATATGGGCACACACACCACCCCCCACCACCAGTCCCATCCGAACAGAAAAGCTCTCCCTGGTCCAGTGCTGCATCTCTAGCTCTGTGCCTTGGGAGACAATCACCCCAAAGTTGTTTTGAATTAATACCACACGGCTGGGACAGCAGATGTCCTGGGCACAGGACCACTGCGCTGGCTCACTTCACTGGAGACACAAGGGAAACTAAGCCAAGCTAGTAGGTTGCACAGGGTTGGGACAAGAATGATGGATGCAAAGCCAGTACCCTGGTTCCTAAGGCCACAGGCTAAGAGCAAAACCAACATGGAAGAGCATGAGAGTAAACGATTGTGTCTACTTTATGGGTCAAATCTGGTTATGCCTACAGAACACAACACCTCTCATAGGTTAGAACTGGTCACATGGCCATCCCTGGTCACAAAGGAAGCTGGAAAACAGAGTGAAAGCCCAGTGGCCATGTGCTCCAGGAGACCAGAAGAGCATCCAACAATCAGCTGTCCCTACACACCCCCAAGATGAGTTCTTAAGAGCACCGTTAGGCTCCCGAGCCTGATGTACTTCCCGTAAAGTTGCCTGAGACCCGCCACCTTAATTCTACAGCTCCCTGGGTCTAGTTTTGCTTAATAGTATCTCTTCCATTCTCCCAGCTGAGACCACAGCCGTGTGAGGTGAAATGGTCTCCACCTCTGCTTGCCCGTCTTCTAACAACCATGTCCAACTAGAGAGAAACTAGAGACAGAGTGTTGGCTCTAGTCTAAGAGGATAACATACATGTGATGCAGTGTCAGAGCTATGAAGGTTAACAGATTTTCAGTGTCCTAGATGAGCTCTCATGTGAAACACTTATAACTATATAATAGTTACAAACTAGCTAGGAACCCATGGGACTGAAGTGTGTCCCCGTGCAGTAACCTCTGCTTTGGCACCCCAAGTACAGCTGGATTTTTTCCTACCCACCACCCACTAGGAGTCCTGTTTCTGCAACCTTTGGGCTTACAAATGTCCTGGGGCAAGTTTCCACACACAACCACAGAGAGGTGTCACACTGGCCCATCAATAGCTGACATACTGGTGCAGGTGGAGAAAAACCCTCCAGGGCTCCAGCTGGAATATCCATTGCTGGTTTGGGTGATGAGGGCTTGAGTAGCGAGAGGCTGCCAGAACCCACAACGTCACCACCTACCAGGCGAGAGCCGGCCCAGGTCAGCTGCACCAGCCTCAGTCTAACTTCTAGAAGTAGGAACGAACATAAACAGTTGAGATCTGATTTCCTGGGAAGGTCACGAATGAGAAGAAATTGTCCCACCAGCAGGAGAACTACTGGTCAAAACTGAACTGGGGCAGGGAGGGACCCTGAAGGAAAGAAAGTGTAACTACTTTAAGGAAGGGGCTAAATTAGATGGCATTACATTTAGGAAGCAGATGTTTTTTTCTATTTTGTGGCCGCACCGCACAGCATGCAGGATCCTAGTTCCCCCATTGAACCTGCACCACATACACACACATACACACACACACCCCACCATGGAAGCACAACGTCTCAACCACTAGACCGCCAGAGAAGTCCCGGAAGCAGATTTATTTGTCTTCCTTTTACTGCTACAAACAGACTCTGTGGGCTCCCCTCCCTCTGCCCCTTGATAATATCTGGGGCAGATCTCCAAGCTTTTTGGTCATTTGCAGCTTTAAGGATAGCCTCATTCTCAGCCATTAAAAGTTCAGCCTGGTATGACTTAAAACCCTAGTCTTCTCCAATCCACTTAGGTCAGGCCAATCCACAGTCCCTGAACATCAAGATCAACAGTGCCCTGTTGGGCTCACCACTTCTGACCACCCTGCTCCAGGCTCCCACACAATGGTCCAGGCACGCTCTCATGAATTATGTGCCCACTATCCAACAGAGCCTTGGTTTTCCTTCTTTATTTGTAAAAGATTCCCAAGCATCTTCCCACCACACCACCAATGCCCATTACCCTCTCACCCCACTCCTCCTGCCAGGTTCTAATTTAGTCAGTAAGAGGCAGAGCCCAGGAATGTGAATTTTTAATAAGCCCCTAAGTGATTCTGATGCAAATGGTCTATGGAACAAGTTGTGAGAAACAACACTTCAGGGGACAGCTGACTTATAACAACCAGGACATGCATCCCTGTTTTCTTCGGTTCCTGTCCAAATACATAAACTCTTTTGGTTATTTACACTCTCATCACTTAAATACTCTATGTGACTTCTTCCTTGAGAAGCCCACCCCCTCCCCCCTCCCAAGACTCTGGGAAGGCTGGGTCATCGTTAATTCTTTTCAACCTTTAAACTCTGCTCCACACTTCCTGGATTTACCAGACTGGCTTTGCTGAAGCCCGGGTACCTATTGCAGACACCTGGTCCTGTAGCTTCCTCAGGTAACAACTGCAGGTAACAACTGTCCATCCTCCTATATCCCTCTTACCTTGCAGGTGGGAAATGAGGTTGGCATGTTCCTTTCTCCCCAGACCATGTCCACACCACCACTCCTACACCTTCTTCAACAGCTCCTGCTCCCTGGAGACTCAGGTAATTTGGCTCCACTGTACACTCTGTTTCTGGGCACACACTATATCTGCCTTTCCTGCCACTATCATGGACCAGCCTCCTTCACTTCCAGGGACACCCAGCTCAGACTACTTCTTCCACACCAAGTTCCAGGGTGCCTCCTGTCCACAGAACCCTCTACCTTCTCTTTATCCATCAACTGTTTCATTTCACCCCTTCCCCTGTATACTTTTTAGGTACCATCTCAACTCTTCTCTTCCTGATGTTTTCCACAGACCTCTCATTGCATCCACATGCAAAACCCCAATCCCAGGTAGATCCAGTTACCCCCTTCTCATTTGTGTCTGCACCCCATGTGCTAAATGTTGATAAAGAAGAATCTCATTAATGGTGTAGATTGGTCCCAACTTGTAGCTACCAACTTCAAATGGGCCTGTGTCACATCTGGGATGCTACCCTGCTGCTGCTCTGTTCTTCATAATAAACATTCAAATCCTCTTCCTTCTCCTCAAATGCCCAATTCTCCCACACACCCTTTCTCCTTCAGCACTGGATCTCCTACTTCTCTAGAAAAATAAATAGATTAGCCCTCCATACCTGCACCAAGATTTTCCTATTTCCACACATATCTCAGTTTACTGGGTGGCCAGGTGGTGCATCCAAGGTTAAAAGACCAGCAACTTAAAACAATCCTTTAAGATTGTTTTAATATGTTTATATATGGACTGCTACATTCAAACCTCATGGTAACCACAAACCAAAAATCTACAACAGAGACACACACAAAAAAGGGGGAAAAAATCCAAACACAACACTAAAATTAGTCATCAACTCATAAGAAAAGAGAACAAGAGAGGAAAGGAAGAGAAAAGACCTACAAAAACAAATCCAAAACAATTAACAAAATGGCAATAAGAACATACATCTATAATTACTTTAAACATAAATGGATTCAGTGCTCCAACCAAAAGATATAGCCTGGACCCTGTATATATGCTGTCTACAAGAGACACACTTCAGATCTAGAAACATGTACAGACTGAAAGTGAGGGGATGGAACAAGGAATTCCATGCAAATGGAAAACAAAAGAAAGCTACAGTAGCAGTTCTCACATTTGACAGAAGAGAGTTTAAAATAAACACTGTTACAAGAGACATAGAAAGACACTACATGAAGATAGATCAATTCAAGAAGAAGATATGACAATTGTAAATATATATGCACCCAATGTAGGAAAACCTCAATATATAAGGCAAATCTTAACAGCCATAAAGGGAGAAATTGACAGTAACACAGTAATAGTGGGAAACTTAAACATCCCACTTACATCAGTGTACAGATCATCCAGACAGAAAATAAATAAGGAACCACAGGCCTTAAATGACACATTAGACCAGGTGAACTTAATTGATATTTATAGAGCATTCCATCCACAAGCAGCAGAATACTCATTTTTCTCAAGTGCACATGGAACATTCTCTAGGATTGATCATGTGCTGGGTGACAAAGTGAGCCTTGCTAAATTTAAGAAAACTGAAATCATACCTAGCATGTTTTCTGACCACAATGCTATGAGATAAGAAATAAGCTATAAGAAAAAAACTGTGAAAAACACAAACACGTGGAGGCTAAACAATATGTTACTAAACGACAAATGCATCACTAAAGAAATCAAAAAGGAAATCAAAACATACCTGGAGACAAATGAAAATGAAAACACAATGATCCAAAACCTATGGGATGTGGCAAAAGCAGTTCTCAGAGGGAAGTTTATAGCAATACAATCCTACCTCAGGAAACAAGAAAAACCTCAAATAAACAATCTAACCTTACACATAAAGGAACCAGAGAAAGATGAACAAACAAAACCTAAAGTTAGTAGAAGGAAAGGAACCGTAAAGATCAGACAGAAAAAAAAAAAAAAAAAAGATCAGAGCAGAAATAAATGAAATGGAGACTAAAAGAACAATAGAAAAGATTAATGAAACTCAAAGCTGGTTCTTTGAAAAGATAAACAAAATTGATAAACCTTTAGCGAGACTCATCAAGAAAAAGAGGGAGAGGACTCAAATCAATACAATCTGCAAAGAAAAAGAAGTTACAATGGACACCACAGAAATACAAAGGATCATGAGACTACTACAAGCAACCACGTGCCAGTAATATGGACAACCTAGAAGAAATGGACAAATTCCTAGAAAGGTACAATCTCCCAAGAGTTAACCAGGAAGAAATAGAAAATATGAACAGATCAATCCTAAGTACTGAAACTGAAACTGTGATTTTAAAACTCCCAACAAACAAAAGTCCAGGACCAAATGGCTTCATAGGCGAATTCTATTACACATGTAGAGAAGAGTTAACACCTATCCTTCTGAAACTCTTCAGAAGGAAGGAGGAAGGAACACTCCCGAACTCACTCTATGAGGACACCTGATACCAAAACCAAACAAAGATACCACAAAAAAATAAAATTACAGGACAATATCACTGATGAACATAGATACCAAAATCCTCAACAAAATACTGGCAAATGAATCCAACAATACATTAAAAGGATCATACACCATGATGCACCCCCCCAGGGATGCAAGGATTTTTCAATACCTGCAAATCAATCAGTGTGATACATCACATCAATAAATTGAGGAATTAGAATAAGAATATGATCATTTCAATAGATGCAGAAAAACCTTTTGACAAGGATTCTGGCACCATAGGAGCTAGCAGTGGTAAGGAAGGATTCTCCCTAAGCCTTTGGAGGGAGCATGGCCCTGCTCCATCCTGATTTTGATCTCAAGCCTCCAGAAGTGTGACAGAATAAATTTTTGTTTCTGCCCCAGTTGTAGTAGTTTGTTTCAGCAGCAACAGGAAATTAACACACTGACTCACCCACTGTGGCTGCTCTCCTGCGCATTCATCTATCACAAACCCTGATTCTACCCACTGAGTGACTCTCAAACCCTGTGAGTCCTCCCTTTTCCCTACCATCCCTTCCCTTACTATATAAGCACCTAAATGGCTCCATCTGTTGATTTTTCTTCTTGTCCTATCCATTCTTAGTCATCAGCAAGGGTGACCATTAAAGACAAATCTGAAGGCACCACTCCCTTGAGTAAAGCACATCTACCACAAAGAAGATAAAGTCCAACAGCTTCACATGGAGGAGAAGCCCTTCGGGGACCTCCTGCCACCCTCTTCACTGCTCTCTCTGCTCCATCATGGACTCATCAGGCTCCTCAGCCTTGCCACACTGCCCCTCTCTCCATACTCCCCTTCTGGTGCCCCACACGATTAGTCATGTCTCTAACACATAAATCCCATGAGAGCAGGGGCTACCCCCATCATATCTGCCAGCACATCTCCAGCACCACACATGTTCCCGGAAAATGCCAAGTGCTCAGTAAACACTTTTTGAAATAATGACACAATGCAATCAAATTTCCTCAAGTCACACCAGACCAAATCTGATCAGATATACTCTTTCAGGAATCCAAGTTTCAACTCAGAATCCATTTTCAGAGAAATGTTTGAAAAAATCCAATCACCATTCAGAGCATTGTTTCTAGGGGGATAAATTATTGTTTCCCTCAATCAGCCAAAAGATGAAATTCCACCCAACATCTGTTTGAAAATTAGGAACTTGATTGCCTCAAACTTCTTCGTTAATTACCACCTGACCTTCCTCAAGCCAAATCTTCAAATTAAATATGCTCACATATGTGCTCTGGGAACGCTGAGGGGAACCACAGGTCCTAACCCTTCCTGAGAGAGGGTGCCACACCCCGAGAGGGTAATGACAGGAAGGACAAGGGAAAGAAAGTCAATATTCTCTGCCTGCCTGGGGGCCCCTCTACTCCATCTCCCCTTCCTCCAATTCAGCTGAGAGCTGCACATAAGCACAAAGTCCACTGGTTGCTTGGAAGACAAGCTCATCTCTGCAAATGAAGGTGGTCATGCGCCTCCTTTTCTTTACCACCACCATTCTAGGACTTGCCCAAACTGGCAACAAAAACCAACGGAAATCCAATTCTACATTCTCCCCCAATCCATTTAATGCATTTGTGATTGCAGTGTCCACCATTCTTTCCCCTGGGATTCTGATTTATGTACAAATAATAGGAGTCCAGTCATTCCTTCTAGACTCACAATTGGCCCACCCAAATCTAAGCCTCTTCCCATGATCCCCATCTCAGTAAATGGCACCACTGTCCACCCAGCTCAGCCAACCAGAAACCTAGGAATCATTTCTGTCACTTCCTTCTCCCTGGAATCCATTTCCAATCCATCAAGTACTGTTAGTTTTACCTCCTAGCCTGTCTACTCCTCTCAATTTCCACCATCATAATTAATTCTCATCTAGATTATTACCATAATCTTCTAATTGGTCTCCCTTCACCTGCTTTTGCTTCTTCTAATCCATTCTGCATCTCAAAGGCAAAAGGCACTTATTAAGTTGCCCTTCTAGCTCTTCTGCACCTCCACCCCACTTCCATCCTGACCTGTATCCTCCAAATTGAACCCTTCAACAGCTCCCTTATTCTTGGGATAAGAATGAAGATGTTGACTGTAGCCAACAGGACAGTATGACTTGGCCTCTGCTCTTTCCTACTTTCATCTCTTCTCACTCAGCTCTTCAGCCTTTAGCCTCCCTTCCCTTCTGTGAATTCACCATGTTTCCTTGATCTGGGAAACCTTTGCACATTCTGTTCCTGCTGCTGGGAGCGCCCTCCCCTCATCCACTCTGTCTGTACTGACTTCTCAGCCTTTCAACCTCAGTGGAAGGATATCTTCCTCGGAGGACTATACCCTCCAAGACTGCACCCCTGTGTCATCCTATATCCTCATGCACTGGGTGCCTTTCTGCTCAGCCCTCACCACTGTGTCTCAAAGCACCAGACACAGGACACATAAAACAAAACTTGTCCAATTCAGTCCTTGCCCCAGGGACTTCAACTTGCCAAGAAGAATAATACCTTGATGCCTATCTTGAATCTTGTGTCAGCTGCCACCTGCATATTTTTGCCCCTTCCTCCCCTCCCTGCAAAAAAAAGTCACTGGTAGGTGAGATAGTATCACATACCTCTCTTTACTACGGATTTTAAGCCCGGAATGCTCACCAATAAGCTTGGTTGTCTACAACTTAAATCTCTCTCAGATCATGAACAGATTCCAGGGTAAACATGTTGGTGAGAAACAAGGATCTCTTTTAAAATTAAGCACTTGATCTTTGTTCTTAATATGTGCACTATGCTCAGACAATTTATACTTTTCACTTTTTTCTGTCATTATTTGTTGACTTTTGGAAACCACTGAATATACCCACACATATATTTACCCATTAATAATAGGAACTATGTGTTGTCTGTCTTAGTAAATAAAGTCAGCCCACAGTTTGCACTTCGCATTTAATAATCATTTTTAATATAATGGATTTAGTTCCCTTAAGCTTGAGAAAAGAATTTGAGATACATCCTTCTTAAGTAGCATTTCTCAGAATATTCTGTTTCCCCTTTTATCATCATTAACATTGCTGATAAGAATGAAAACACCTGACATTTATTAGCACTTATTATATATCAGACACTGCAGAGTATATTATATGCACTTAATACTCATAATAAGTCTATGAAATAGGTAACATTTTTAACCTATTTTACAGCCTAGGTGATATAGAGAGGTTAAGTAATGTGTCCAAGGACACACAGAGTGTAAATGATAAGGCTAATATTTGAAACCAGCCAGTCTGATTCCAAGCCATGATCACTCAACACATCACACTCACTCCCATCACTTTAAAAAGGCCACCACCATAGTTCCACTTTGGATATAACCAAGTATGCTCTTACCTGACCCAAACTTCCTACAGATAACAAATATGAGTACTGTCCAAAATACAAAAGAGAAGGAAAGAAGGGAGGGAGGGAGGGAGGAAAGAATAAGGGAAGGGAGGAAGGTCATAAAAGCTATTGAGGGCTCTGCCTTTCTCTCTTGGGTCACTCAAGCTGAGGGAAACCAGCCATCTATGCCCCGAGGACACTAAAGCAACTCTGTGGAGAGGTACACGTGGGAGGCAACTGCATCCTCCTACAATAGTCAGCCAGAAGTCTTCTGCTAGTAATTATGAGTTATGATTTAAATTCGGTACCCTCAAAAAAGATATGTTGGGAAAGCAGCCAAGATGGTGGAGTGGAAAGACCCAAAACTCACCTCCTCTTGTGAGCACACCAAAATTGCAACAATCTGCAGAACAACCATTTTTGAAAAGGACTGAAACCTACCAGAAAATATCCTCCACAGCTAAAGACATAAAGGTGGAACCACATGAGATGCATAGGAGGGGCAGACTCAAAACATAATTAAATCTGATACCCCAAACGGCCCTGGTGGACAATCCACAAACTGGAGGATAATTATATTACAGAGGTTCTCCCACAGGAGTGAGAGTTCTGAGCCTCACGTCAGGCCCGCAAGCCTGAGGGTCTGGCACTGAGAAAGGAACCCCCAGAGCATTTGGCTTTGAAGGCCAAAAGGAATTGACTGCAGGACCTCCACAGGATTGCAGGAAACAGAGAATTCATTCTTAAAGGGTGCACACAAAATCTCATACTCACTGGAACAAATGGCAAAAGCAATCATTTGAGAGGAGCTAGGGCCAGACCTACCTGCTGGTCTTGGAGGGTCTCCTGGGGAGGTAGGAAGAGGCTGTGGACCACATTGGGGACATAGACACTGGTGGCAGATATACCAGGGAGCATTCATCTGCGTGACCTCTCCTGGAAGCTAACATTTTGGCAACAAGACCTGGCGCCAACCAACAGCCGGCAGCAGCCAATGCTGGGACTCCTCAGGCCAAACAACAAACTGGGTGGGGACACAGTCCCACCCTCAACAGACAGGCTGCTTAAAGACTTCCTGAGCCCACAGCCACCTCTAGACATACCTCTAGACATAACCCTGCCCACCAGAGGGACAAGACTCAGCTCCACCCAACAGTGGCCAGGCACCAGCCCCTCCTGCCAGGAAGCCCACACAAGCCTGTAGACCAGCCTCACCCACCAGAAGGCACACACCAGAAGCAAGAATCTACAGTCCCACAGCCACAGAATGAACCCACAAACGCCAGTCAGAAGCTACCCTGGGACCAGCTGGCCCCTTGCCCTTGAGGGATAAGAGGGGAGTGCACTGCTGAGACACATAGGATGCCCCCTCAGTGGGCCACTTCTCCAAAGTTGACAAGTGCAACCAACCTACCACATACACAAAAATACAAATAGCAATTTAGACAAAGGGGACAGAGGAATAGGTTTCAAAAGAAGGAACACGATAAAACCTGAGAAGAAGATCTAAGTGATCAGGAGATAGATAATCTACCTGAGAAAGAGTTCAGAATAATGATTGTAAAGATGACCAAAGAACTCAGGAGGAGAATGGATGCACAGAGTGAGAAATTAGACATTTGTAACAAGAATTAGAGAATATAAAGAGCAATCAAATAGAATTGAAGAGCACAATAACTGAAATTAAAAATACGCTAGAAGGAATAAATAGTAGACTAAATTAATCAGAATAACAGATAAGTGAGCTAGAAGACAGAGTGGTAGAAATAACTGCCACTGAACCTAAAAAGGAAAAAAGAATGGAAAGAAATGAGGACAGTTTAAGAGACCTCTGAGACAATGTTAAATGCACCAACATTCGTATTATAAGGGTCCCAGAAAGAGAAGAGAGAGAGAGGAAAGGCCTGAAAAAATATTTCAAGAGATAACACCTGAAAACTTCCTTAACATGGGAAAGGAAACAGTCACCCAAGACAGGAAGCACAGAGAATCCCATACAGGAATAACCCACAAAGAATACACCATGACACATTGTAACCAAAATGACAAAAATTAAAGACAAAGAGAGAATATTAGAAGCAACAAGGAAAGCAAAAAATAACATATAAGGGAATTCCCAAAAGGTTACCAGCTGATTTTTCAGCAGAAACTCCAGGCCAGGGAATGGCATGATATATTTAAAGTGATGAAAGGGAAAAACCTACAACCAAGAATACTTTACCTAGCAAGGCTCTCATTCAGATCTAATGGAGAAATCAAAAGCTTTGCAGACAAACAAAAGCTAAAAGAATTCAGCACCACCAAACTAGCTTAACAACAAATGCTAAAGGAACTTTTCTAGGCAGAAAAGAAAAGCCCACAGTTACAAACAATAAAATTACTAAGTGGAAAAGCTAACATACATGGTAAAGTCAAACATACATTAAAGGTATAAAATCACCCATGCACAGAGCTAGTAGGGAGGTTAAAAGACAAAAGTACTAAAATCATTTGTATCCACAATAAGCAGTTAAGGGATACACAAAACTATTAGATGTAAAATATGATATTAAAAACAGTAATCATGAGGGGAGGAGAGTACAAATGCGGCGTATCTAAAATATGTTTGAAATCGAGATCAGCAACTTAAAACAATCACTTGTATACATGTAGACTGCTATAGAAAAACCTCAAGGTAACCACAAACCAAAAATCTATAATAGCTATACACACAAAAAAGAAAAAGGAATTCAAACATAACACTAAAGATAGTTATCAAATCACAAGAGAAGAGAACAAAAGAAGAAAGGGAGGGGGGAACACCTACAAAAATAAATCCAAAATAATTAACAAAATGGAAATAGGAACATACAAATCAATAATTACCTTAAATGTGATTGGACAAAATGTTTCAACCAAAAGGCTTGGACTGGCTGAACAAAGACAAAAACAAGACCCATATACATATTTGCTGCCTACAAGAGACTCACTTCAGAACTAGAGATATACACAGACTGAAAGTGAGGGGATGGAAAAAGTATTCAAAACAAATGAAAATCAAAAGAAAGTCAAAGTTGCAATACTTACATCAGACAAAATAGACTTTAAAAATAAGACTATTCCAAGAGACAAAGAAGGACACTACGTAATGATCAAAGGATCAATCCAAGAAGAAGCTATTACAATTGTAAATAATATGCACCCAACATAGGAGCATCTCAATATATAAGGCAAATGTTAACACCCATTAAAAGGAAAATTGACAGTAACACAATAATAGTGGGGGAATTTCACACCCCACTTACATCAATGGACAGATCATCCAGAAAGAAAATCAGTAAGAAAATACAGGTCCTAAATGACACATCAGAACAGCTGACTTAATTGATACTTATAGAGCATTCCATCCAAAAGCAGCAGAATAGTCATTCTTTTCAAGTGCACAAGGAAATTGCATCAAGACTGATCACATGCTGTGCCATAAAGCAAGCCTCAGTAAATTTAAGAAAACTGAAATCCTATGAAGCATCTTTTCTAACCACAACACTATTAAGATAGAAATCAACTGTGAGAAAAAAACTGCAGAAAACACAAGCACGTGCAGACTCAGCAATATGCTGCTAAACAACCAATGGATCACTGAAGAGATTGAAGAGAAAATTAAAACATACCTAGAGACAAATGAAAGTGAAAACATGTGATCCAAAACCTATGGGATGCAGCAAGAGCTGTTCTAAGAGGGAAGTGATATGTATTATAATGATACAGGTTTACCTCAGGAAAAAAGAAAAATCTCAAATAAACAACCTAACCTTACACCTGAAGCAACTAGAGAAAGAAGAATAAACAAAACACAAACTTAGTAGAAGGACAGAACTCATAAAGATTGGAGCAGAAATAAATAGAGACTAAAAGGACAATAGAAAAGATTAATGAAACTAAAAGCTGGTTCTTTGAAAGGATAAACAAAATTGATAAACCTTTAGCTAGACTCATTAAGGAAAAAAAAAGGGAGAGGGCCCTAATCAATAAAATCTGCAATGAAAAAGGAGAAGTTATAAACATCACCACAGAAATACAAAGGACCAAAAGAGACTACTACAAGCAACTATATACCAATAAGATGGACAACCTAGAAGAAATGGACAAATTCTTAGAAAGATACAATTTCTCAAAAGTTAACCAGGAGGAAACAGAAAATAAGAACACATCAATTACCAGTACTGAAATTGAATCAGTAATTTAAAAACTCCCAACAAGCAAAAGTCCAGGACCAGATGCCTTCATAGGTGAATTCTACCAAACATTTAGAGAAGAGTTAACACCTATTCTTCTGAAATTATTCCAAAAATTGCAGAAGAAGGAGCACTTTCAAACTCATTCTATGAGGTTACCATCACCCTGATACCAAAAGCAGACAAAGATATGAAAAAAAAAGAAAGAAAGAAAATTATAGGCCAATATCACTGATGAATATAGATGCAAAAATTCTCAACTAAATACAAGCAAATCAACTCCAACAACACATTAAAAAGATCATACACCATGATCAAGTGGATTTATCCCAGGGATGCTAGGACTTTTCAATATCTGGAAATCAATGTGATACATCACATTAACAAATTAAAGAATAAAAAACCATATGATTATCTCAATAGAGGCAGAAAAAGCTTTTGGTAAAATTCAATACACATTCATGAAAAACACTCTTCAGAAAATCAGGGTAGAGTGAACACACCTCAACATAATAGAGGCCATTATGACAAACCCACACCTAACATCATACTCAATGTTGAAAAGCTAAAAGCATTTCCTCTAAGATCAGGAACAAGACAAGGATGCCCACTCTTGCCACATTTATTTAACACACTTTTGCAAGTCCCAGTCACAGCAGTCAGAGAAGAAAATGAAATGAAAGGAATCCAAATCGGAAAAGAAGAAGTAAACCTGTCACTGCTTGCAGTTGACATGTTACTATATGTGGAAAATCCTAAAGATGCTACCAGAAAACTACTACAGTTCATCAATGAATTCAGCAAACTTGATAGATACCAAATTAATATATAAAAATCTGCTGCATTTCTGTACACTAACAACAAAATATTGGAAAGAGCAATTAAGAAAACAATCCAATTTACCACCCCATCAAAAAGAATAAGATGTTTATGAATAAACCTCCTCGGGAGCCAAAAGACCTTTACACTGGACACTGTAAGATGCCGATGACAGATATTATAGATGACACAAACAGATGGAAAGATATACCAGAGTCTTGAATGGGAGGCATCAAGGTTGTTAAAATGATCATACCATCCAAGGCAATCTACTTCAATGCAATCTCTATCAAATTACTAATGGCATTTTCACAGAACTAGAACTAAAATTTTTTTAATTTATATGGCATCACAAAAGACCCCCAAATAATCAAAAGAATCTTGAGGAAGAAGAATGAACCTGAAGGACTCAGGTGCCCTGACTTCAAACTATACCACAAAGCTACAGTCATCAAAAAAAGTATGGTATTGGCAGGAAAACAGACATATAGATCAATGGAACAGAACAGAAAACCAGAAATAAACCCACTCACTTAAGGTCAATTAATCTATGGCAAAGGAGGCAAGACTATATAATGGAGAAAAGATAGTGCCTTCAATAAGTGGTGCTGGGAAATCTGGACAGCTGCATGTAAAAGAATGAAATTAGAGCATACTCTAACAGCATATACAAAAATAAACTCAAAGGCACATGAAGAGATGCTCGACATAGCTAATTATTAGAGAAATGCAAATTAAGACTACAATGAGGTATCACCTCACAACAGTCAGAATGGCCACCATAAAAAAAGTCTACAAATAATAAATGCTGGAGAGTGTGTGGAGAAAAGGGAACCCTCCTATACTATTGCTGGGAATGTAAATTGGTACAGCCACTATGGAGAATAGTATGGATGTTCCTTAAGAAATAAACATAGAGCTACCATATGATCCAGCAATCCCACTCCCGGGCATATACCCAGAGAAAACCTCATTTGAAAAGGTACATGCACCCCAAGCTTCAGAGCAACACAAGTTATAATAGCCAAAACATGGAGGCAACCTAAATGTCTCTTGACAGATGAATGGATAAAGATGTGGTACATATATATATATATACAATGGAATATTAGCCATAAAAACAAAGAAGGAAATAGTTCCATTTGCAGTACATGGATAGACCTGGAGATTATCATACTAAGTGAAGTAAGTCACACAGTAAATGACAAATATTATATCACTTACATGTGGAATCTTAAAAAATTATACAAATGAACTTATTTACAAAACTGAAGTAGACTCACAGACATGGAAAACAAACTTATGCTTACCAAAGCAGACAGCAGAGGGATAAATTAGGAGTCTGGCATTAAAATATTCACTACTATATATAAAAAGTTCCTGCTGTATAGCACAGGCATCCATACTCAATATTTTTAATAACCTATAATGGAGAAGAATCTGAAAAAGAATATACATGTTTAATTGAATCACTGCTGCACACTTGAAACTACAAAACACTGCAAATTAACTACACTTCAATTTAAAAAAAATAATAATAATTTGGAGTCTTAACTCCTAGTACCTAGGAATGTAACCTTATTTGAAGACAATCCTTACAGAGGTTAACATGAAGTGATGAAGGTGAGCCCTTGTCTAATGTGACTGGTGTCCTTATAAGAAAGGGAAATTTGAAACCATGGTCATATACACAACAGGGAGACGCCATGTGAAGATGAAGACAGAGATCAGGAGATGCAACCACAAGCCAGGGAATGTTAAAAGTTATCAGCAAACCACCAGCATCTAGCAGAGAGCCTAGACCAGATTTCCGGTCACAGGTCTCAGAGAGAACCACCCGTGTCAACGCCTTCTCCCTGCACTTCCAATCTCCAGACCTGTGGCCCGTCTCCATCATCTCTTTAAAAGTGTTACAGCTCACAGGGACTTCCTAGGTGGTGCAGTGGGTGAGAATCTGCCTGCCAGTGCAGGGACACGGGTTCAATCCCTGCCCCAGGAAGATACCACATGCCGCGGAGCAACTAAGCCCGTGTGCCACAACTCTAGAGCCCGTGAGCCACAACTATTGAGCCCATGTGCCACAACTACTGAAGCCCACGTGCCTAAAGCCCCTACTCTGCAACAAGAGAAGCCACTGCAATGAGAAGCCCGCACACCACTATGAAGAGCAGCCCCCGCTCGCTGCAACTAGAGAAAGCCCGTGTGCAGCAACGAAGACCCAACACAGCCAATAAATAAATAAATAAATTTATTTATTTTAAAAAAAGTGTTACAGCTCACAGCACAGAGAAGGTGCTCAATAAATGTTTAGAGAATGACGGGGTCCAGAACACCTGGTCATTTAATTTACTCTGTCCCCAAGAGTCCTAAGCCAAGTCTTTAGAAGGCAGCCTGAGCTGTGACCTTGCTCACTCACCCCATACCCCAAGAGAACTCCTCCTGAGAGTCTCCTGACAATTTCAAAGTCTGGTCTGTGTGATTTCTCTGGCAATCAACTGTCTCTTTAGTTTTCAGCTTCTGATCATCAGGCAAGCTGTCCCTAACTTAGCCCTTGCCTACCCTTTCCAACCACTGTGGCCATTCTCTGCCTGCGTTTTCTAAGCACAACCCTCAAGTCCCCTGCATTCCAGTAGCTGCCCTGATGGTCTACTTCTCTACCTCTCCACCTGACCTAAATCATCAACACCTCATAATGAATCAGCATCCTCAACCTCTCACCTGTCCAACTCCAGCAGCCAGAGAGAAAATTCAGCAAAATGATGAAGCTTGAGAGCCTGCATCTTATGATGAGCTGGCCTGAGATCTCTTTCGTTTTGACTCCTTTAGTTTTGTTACCATTGATTGGAAGTGTGTGCCTGTGTATGTGTGTGTGTGTGTGTGCGTGTGTGTGTGTGTGAGAGAGAGAGAGAGGGTCCAAGGATGAGTTCCACACTTAAAAAAAAAAACTGTATGTAATAAATACTATAAGAAGCAGAGACCTGTGCATAAATATGGCTGCAAAGGCTAACCTTTACTTTTTTCTTGGCCCAGAACGCCAAATAGCTTTCACCAAACAGATTCCTGCTGCTAAAGGGAAGAAGTCCAGTAACTGTAAGAAGAACGTATTCTTATCCTTGGAGATGGGTTGTCTCTGGTGTGTCCTTTTTCTTTTTTTTAAATTTTATTTATTTTATTTATTTTTGGTTGCACTGGGTCTTCATTGCTGTGCCTGGGCTTTCTCTCATTGCGGAGAGCAGGAGCTACTCTTCATTTTGGTGCACGGGCTTCTCATTGCAGTGGCTTCTCTTATTGTGGAGCACAGGCTCTAGGCACTCGGGCTTCAGTAGTTGCAGCACACAGGCTCAGTAGTTGTGGCGCATGGGCTTAGTTGCTCCACGGCATGTGAGGTCTTCCCAGACCAGGGCTCAAACCTGTGTCCCCTACACTGGCAGCCAGATTCTTTTTTTTTTTTTTTTAATTTTATTTATTTATTATTTTTTGGGGGGCACACCAAGTTCAATCATCTGTTTTTATACACATATCCCCATATTCCCTCCCTTCCTTGACTCCCCGCCCTTGAATCCCCCCCACCCTCCCCGCCCCAGTCCTTTAAGGCATCTTCCATCTGGCAGGCAGATTCTTAACCACTGTCCCACAGGGAAGTCCCTGGTGTGTTCTTAATTTACTTGTTTTCTCACATCATTAAATATGCTTTTTATAAGTTTTATATGAATAAAGTTGGACAATTGAGACTATACAAAAGGCATATGCAACTGAGAGACTATAAGAAAAAAATTGTGTTGTGGAAGAAAATGATGCTCTTGAAGGATATAAGAATTTTGTCAAAAGTCCTTGGACTCTGATATGCTTCCATCCACATATGTTAGTGGACATGATGGCATCTGACCCAGATAAAGTGGACGTTAAGCCTGACTTGCATTGTCTAAACTCAACATAAGATAGACTCTCATTGCTTAAATTTTTAAAGTTATGACAGACTTTTCCTAAACAGCATCCTAATTTCATTAATTCTTCTCTCTGTTCTCTTTCAAACCTTCCAAGGATTAGCCCAACTTATAAAAGAATCTCTATGAAGAAATCAAACTCTCCATCACACTCACAGTTTTCAGATAAATTATTTATATGTTTTAGCAGGAAGAAATGATCATTGGTATCACACTTACAGATTGGGTTTCACCAAACATGTCATATTTATAGTAATACAACTAGACAACTTTTAAAGTGCCCTTGAACCCATGAAATTGCCAAAATATAGTTATAATCCACATATACATTTTGATAAATTTTCAACCCACAAAGTTTATGTTTATCCTATATTTTATTGTAAAGAACTTTGTAGTTGCTTTATGATTTCCCAGAAATTTCCTTTGAAACTAACATATTACAATAAATTATTTGTAAGCAAATGATCAAATTCAAAATGGTATATAAAGTGAACCTTTTCTATTTTTAACAAAATGTAATGAAAGCTTATTGCAAAAATTGTTAGAATTTGACCATTATATATAATGGTCAGTAAGAGTATCACAGATATTAGGTTATGGCATACAAGTCTCTTTAAAATAAAATTCTGAAACTAACCAAACCTAGAGTCTGCCTATTAATTCTAAGTGAGGAGGAGAGATCAGGACCTTAGAAAAATGCACTAAATGGTATTTTTATGATTCTATAAATTCAAGAACACATTCTTATCAGTTACATGATATCAATCTACTATACTCCTTTGGATATACTTTTTCATATTTTTCTTTCTCACCTTTTATGATCTTTATTTTTCCTAATTATTAAATATAGGCTCACTTAATATTTTTCAATCAATCCAGGAAGTATAAGGCATAAAGTAAAAGTCACTGGCTGTCTCACCCTCAGCACTTATTATCCATCCTTTTAGATGTTTTCCTTGCATGTACGTGTAATATGTACAGGAATGGGATCTCATTAGGACAGTATCATAAATACCCTGTATCTGTTTCCTGTTACTGTTGAACAATTTATCAGTGTTCCAAGACCCAGTCCTTGTAAGGTCATCAGGTCCTTTGAGGAATTAAGAAGTTTATGTCACTGTCATTCCTGCCATCCTTGTGTAAACATCTCTATCACAGTTATTATTTTCCCAGCATATGAATGAGCTGGACCATTTGGTCCTCGTGGGAATCAATGTGGCTATTTCAACTTGACCTAAAATGAACAGTTTTCAGGAATCACAGAGAGTCCCAGGCAGGATAAACCCAGGGAGGGACATGCTGAGATGCATAGTAATCAAATTGACAAACATTAAAGACAAAGAAAAAATATTAAAAGCAACAAGGGAAAAGCAACAAGTAACATGGAAGGGAATCCCCATAAGGTTATCAGCTGATTTCTCAGCAGAACTCTGTAGACTGGAAGGGAGTGGCAGGACATCTTTAAAGTGATGAAAGGGAAAAACCTACAACCAATAATACTCTCCCCAGCAAGGCTCTCATGCAGATTTGACAGAGAAATCAAAAGCTTTACAGACAAGCAAAAGCTAGGAGAATTCAGCACCACCAGACCAGCTTTGCAACAAATGCTAAAGGAACTTCTCTAGGCAGAAAAGAAAAGGCCACAACTAGAAACAAGAAAATTATGAATGGAAAAGCTCACTGGTAAAGGCAAACATACAGTAAATGTAGGAAATCACCCACACACAAATATGATATCAAAACCAGCAATCGTGAGAAGAGAGGAGCACAAATGCAGGATATTGGCAATGCATTGAAATTAAAAGACCAGCAACTTAAAATAATCTTGTTTATATATGGACTGCTATATCAAAACCTTATAGTTACCACAAACTACAATAGATACACACAGAAAAAAAGAAAAAGGAATCCAAACACAACACTATAGTTAGTTATCAAATCAGAAGAGAAGAGAAAAAAAGGAGGGAAGAAAAAAGGCCCACAAGAACAAACCCAAAACAATTAACAAAATGACAATAAGAACATACATTTCAATATTTACCTTAAGCATAAAGGGAATAAATGCTCCAACCAAAAGACACTGACTGGCTGAATGGATACAAAAATAAGACCCACATATACGCTATCTACAAAAGACCCACTTCAGATCTAGGGACACATACAGACTGAAAGTGAGGAGCTGGAAAAAGGTATTCCATGAAAAATGGAAACCAAGAGAAAGCTGGAGGAGCAATACTCATAACATACAAAATTGACTTTAAAATAAAGACTGTTACAAGAGACAGGGAAGGACACTACATAATGATCAAGGGATCAATCCAAGAAGAAGATATGACAATTATAAATACATAGGCACCCACATAGGAGCAACTCAATATATAAGGAAAATAGTAACAGAGATAAAAAGAGAACCAGTTGTCACTTGGCATAGTCTCCTTCTGATTTAAATTTGAATATTCACTTGTCCACTTTAGGAATCTCCCCACCCATGTAAGTACCTCTTTAATGCTTTCCTACAGATGAATGAAACTAAAAGGTGGCTCTTTGAAAAGATAAACAAAATTGATATAAACCACTAGCCACACTCATCAAGAAAGAAAGGGAGAGGACTCAAATCAATAAAATTAGAAATGAAAAACAAGAAGTTACAACAGACACCATAGAAATACAGAAGACCATTTGAGACTACTATGAGCAACTATACACAATAAAATGGACAGCCTAGAAGAAATGGACAAATTCTTAGGAAGGTACCAAGACTGTACTAGGAGAAAAAAGAAAATATGAACAGACCAATTACCGGTATTGAAATTGAATGAGAAATTTAAAAACTCCCAACAAGCAAAAGTCCAGAACCAGATGGTCTCACAGGTGAATTCTAGCAAACATTTAGAGAAGAGTTAACATCTTTCCTCTGAAACTATTCCCAAAAATTGCAGAGAAAGGAATACTACCTAACTCATTCTATGAGGCCACAAACACTCTGATGCCAAAACCATACATAGACATCACAAAAAAGAAAATTACACACCAATATCACTGATGAACACAGATGCAAAAATCCTCAACAAAATTCCAGCAAATCAACTCCAACAATACATTAAAATGATCATACACCATGATCAAGGGGATTTATCCCAGGGATGCTACGATTTTTCAATATTCAGAAATCAATCAATATGATACATCACATTAACAAATTGAAAAGTAAAAACCATATGATCACCTCAATAAATGCAGAAAAAGCTTTTGATTAAATTCAGCATGCATTTATGATCAAAACTTTTCAGAAAGTGGGCATAGAGGGACCATATCTCAGCATAATAAGGCCATAGATGATAAACCCACAGCTAATATCATATTCAACAATTAAAAGCTGAAAGCATTCCCTCCATGTTCAGAAACAAGACAAGAATGGCCACTCTCACCACTTTTATTCAACATAGTTTTGGAAGTCCTAGCCTCACCAACCAGAAAGGAAAATGATATAAAAGGAATCCAAACTGGAAAAGAAGAAATAAACTCTCACTGTTTGCAGATGACATGATGCTATACATAGAAAATCCTAAAGACTCCACCAGAAAACTACAAGTCCATCAATGAATTCCATAAATTTTCAGGATACAAAATTAACATGCAGAAATCTGTTGCATTGATATACACAAACAAGGAAATATCAGGAGAGAAATAAGGAAACAATCCCATTTACTATAGCATCAAAAAGAATAAAATACCTAGGAATAAACCTACCTAAGGAGGCAAAGACCTATACTCCAAAAACTATAAGATGATAAAAGATATAGAAGACGACACAAACAGATGGAAATACACACTATGTTCTTAGACTAGAAGAATCAATATTGTTAAAATGACCATACTATTCAGTGCAATCTACAGATTCAATGCAATACCTATCAAATTACCAATGGCAGTTTTCACAGAACTAGAACAAATAACTTGTAAGCATTTGTATTTAATTTTGTATGGAGACACAAAAGACCCCAAATAGCCAAAGCAATCTTGAGAAAGAAGAATAAAGCTGGAGGAATCATGCTCCCTGACTTCAGATAATACTACAAAGCTACAGTCATCAAAACAGCCTGGTACCTGCACAAAAACAGTCTTATAAATCAATGGAACATGATAGAAAGCCCAGAAATTAACTGATAAACTTATGGTCAATTAATCTGTGACAAGGGAGGCATAATAATATATACAATGGAGAAAAGACAGTCTCTTCAATAAGTGGTGCCAGGATAACTGGACAGCTATATGTAAAAGAATGAAATTAAAACATTCTCTTACACTATTAACAAAAATAAACTGAAAATGGCTTTACAGACCTAAATGTAAGCCTGGATTCTATTAAACTCCTAGAGGAAAACATAGGCAAAACATTCTTTGACATAAATGGCAGAAATATCTTTTTTGATTTGTCTCCTAGAGTAATGTAAATAAAAACAAAAATAAACAAATGGGACCTAATTAAACTTAAAAGCTTTTGCACAGCAAAGAAAACCGTAAACAAAATGAAAAGTCAACCTAGGGAATGGGAGAAAATATTTGCAAAAGATGCTACTGACAAGGCATTAATTTCCACAATATTCAAAGAGCTCATACAGCTTAATATAAAAAAAAATCAGAAAATGGATAGAAGACCTAGACACTTCTCCAATAAACATATACAGATGGCCAAGAGGGCACAGGAAAAGATGCTAAACATTGCTTATTATTAGAGAAATACCAATCAAAACTACAATGAGGTACCATGTCACACCACTCAGAATCATCATAATTAAAAAGTCTACAAAAAATAAACTCTGGAGAGGGTGTGGAGAAAAAGGAACCCTCCTGCACTGTTGGTGGGAATATAAACTGGTGCAGTCAATATGGAGAACAGTATAGAGGTTACTTAAAAAACTAAAAATGGAGTTAAAATATGATCCTGCAATCCCACTCCTGGGTATATATGTGGAGAAAACTCTAATTCAAATAGATACATGGACCCCACTGTTCATACCGGCACTATTTACAATAGCCAAGACATGGAAGCAACCAAAATGTCCATCGACAGATGAATAAAGAAGATGCGGTACATATTACTCAACCATAGCAAAAAGAATTAACGCCATTTGCAGCAATGTGGGTAGACCTAGAGATTACAATATTAAGTGAAGTAACTCAGACAGAGAAAGACAAACATGTGATATCACTTATATGTGGAATCTGGAAAAAAAATGATACAAATGAACTTATTTACAAAACAGGAATAGACTCACAGACACAGAACACAACATGGTTACCAAAGGGAATGGGGGTTTGTGGAGGGAGGGGGAGGATATATTAGGAGATTGGGCTAAAATATACACACTGCTCTATATAAAGTAGATAAACGACAAGGTCACACTGTATAGCACAGGGAACAATATTCAGTATCTTGTAATAACCTATAATAGAAAGTTCTGAAAAAGAAACTATAAATGTGTATACCTGAATTACTTTCTTCTACATTTGAAACTAACAGAACATTCTAAATTAACTATACTTCAATTAAGAAAAAAATAAAAATTTGGAGTCTTAACTTCAAATACCTAGGAACGTGACCTTATTTGAAGATACAGTCCCTACAGAGGTTAACATGAGGCGATGAAGGTGAGCCTTAGTCTAATGTGACTAATGTCTTTATAAGAAAGGGAAGTTTGAAAACATGGACATGCACACAACAGGGAGACGCCATGTGAAGATGAAGACAGATCAGGGTGATGTAACACAAGCCAAGGAACATTACCAGCAAACCACCAGCATCTGGCCAGGAGCCTGGAACAGATTCCTGGTCACAGGTCTGAGAGAACCTCCCCTCCTGATGCCTTCATCCTGCACTTCCAGCCTCCAGACCTGTGGCTGCTCTCTGTTATCTCTTTAAACCTGTTACAGCTCCCAGCACAGAGGAGGCGCTCAATAAATGTTTAGAGAGTGACTGGGTCCAGAAGACTTGGCCCTTTAATACATTTTCTCCCCAAGAGTCCTAAGCCAAGTCTTTAAAAGGCAGCCTGACCTGTGACCTTGCTCACCCATCCCACACTTCTGCAGTTGCTCCTGACAATTTCAAAGTCTTGTCTGTTTGATTTCTTTGGCAATCAACTGTCTCTTCAGTTTTTAGCTTCTGATCGTCAGGCAAGCTGTCCCCAGTTTAGCCCTTGCCTACCCTCTCCCACAACTGTGGCCATTCTCTGTCTACAGTTTCTAAACACAACCCTCAAGTCCCCTGCATTCCAGTAGCTGCTTTGATGTTCCACTTCTCTGCCTCTCTATCTGACCTAAATCATCAACACCTCATAATGAATCAGCACCTTCAATCTCTCACCTGTCCAACTCCAGCAGCCAGATAGAAAATTCAGCAAACTGATGAAGCTTGAGAGCCTGCATCTTATGATGAGCTGGCCTGAAATCTCTTTTGTTTTGGTGCCTTTAGTTTTGTTACCATTGATCAAAACTGCCTGTGTATGAATGGGGGTGGTGTGGGATTTGTTTAAAAAAAAAATCCCACTTAATAGATGTAGAGAACGAACTTGAGAACACGGGGTGGGAGGTGAAGGGGAAGCTGGGACGAAGTGAGAGAGTACCACTGACATATATACATTACCAAATGTAAAATAGATAGCTAGTGGGAAGCTGCTGCAGAACACAAGGAGATCAACTCGATGATTGGTGATGACTTAGAGGGGTGGGATAGGGAGGGTGGGAAGGAGTCACGGGAGGGAGGGAATATGGGGATATATGTTTAAATACAGCTGATTCACTTTGTTGTACAGCAGAAACTGGCACAACAGTGTAGAGCAATTACACTCCAATAAAGAGCTTAAAAATAAAAAATTAAAAAAAAATAAAACACTTTTTAAAAATGTCTGTATGTAATAAATATTATAAGCAGCATAGACCTGTGCATGAATTTGGCTGCAAAGGCTAAACTTTAGGTTTTTTCTTGACCCAGAACATCAAACGTCTTTCACCAAACAGGTTCCTACTGCCACAGGGAAGAAGTTTAAATTGTATTAAATATCTAAGGGAACCACATTAATTGAAAGGGAGGGAAAAATCCTGAAGTCTCTAGTAACATCTCCAGTTTTATTTCATAATTAACTGTGGTCTCTAACTTAGATGTTAGAGCTTCTTGAGCTAATTTCTAGGAACATTCAGAGGCAACACTTTTTAATATTGATAACCTCACAAAGATCCTTAATTGTGTACATGAATTAATTTAGGACATAATTTGCCTTAAAAATTGTCATTTGGAGGCTAAATCCTTCAGGTTTGCTAAGAACATTGTTACCATTTGTAAAAGCAGGTAACATTCACTGAATGCTTTTACAATGAGCAGGCCACTGTGCTGGGGAGCTTCAGAGATTCTCTGATTTAATCCTGCCCACAGATTAAAGTAAAGATTAAGTAACTTCTGCAAAGACGCCCATTTAAATCATCAGGTGGGATTTAAACCATTTGAAGTCTGTGAATCCACAACTCCATTCCCTCTTGGGTTTCTGGAAGCTTTACTAATGATATTCCCCTGTGTTCCTCAGCTTGGGGCATAAAGAATTCCCTGGGTTAGCTCATCTTGTTGCCAGGACCTAGATAAGGGCAGAAGTGTCTCCAAGACCAAACTATTTATGTCTCAGAAAGCCCTTTGGCAGAGGGTCAATACTCACTCAACCAGAAAGGACTTAATAATGTTTATCGAATGAATGAATCCAGTGTGGAATTTGGTAAAATGAAATGACTTTTTAATACCCATTTAAGAATAAAACAAGAGATTGTCTCAAAATCTCTCATTCAGGGCTCACATGGAACTCTGCATTCCATTTGGATGATTCAGGAAGGAGAAATCACTGAGAAAACTGGTGGGGGGTGGGGAGGACGAGGACTATTCCATAAGAAAGGGGGACAAGGTGCTAGCCCCAAAGCCATGAGTCTTTTTGAATCTACACTTCCGACCTAAATCTATACTGAGTGGTCAAAAAATCCAAGGGTGGGGGGGACACTAAAATTTGATGAGGTCCTCAGAGTGATTCTTCCAAAATTTCTATCAACACTCCACCCGCAATCTAAAATGCTCAATCTTGGAGAAAGTGGCGCTGGAAATCACCCGGATAGCTTTGGTAACTTCCCAGGAGAGCGTCTATAGTTACACTTAGGAAAAGAGGGTTTTCCTTCGGTTTGGTCAAGGAGCCAGGCGGTGCAGGTGGTCCTCGAGGACCTAAGCGCGTTGGACTCCAGGCCCTCCACCAGTCCCTAGGGGAGATCCAGGCCGGCTGCCCTGCCAACCCGACGCTTTTCCAGCTGCAGGGTCACGAGTCAACTGGGTTTGAATTGACTCAGTCCTGGTTCAGGCTGCATCGCCGGGCGGCCATCCTCTCCGCACCACCTGTGCCAAGCCAGACGACCAGGCTGGAGGCGCCTGGCCAGGTCTCCAGCGGGAGGCGCTGCCGGGGGCGGGGACCGGGCTGGAGGAGTGGAGGGCGGGTACGGGTGTGGAGGCGCAGCCGGGGGCGGGGACCGGGCTGGAGGAGTGGAGGGCGGGTACGGGTGTGGAGGCGCCGCCGGGGGCGGGGACCGGGCTGGAAGAGTGGAGGGCGGGTACGGGTGTGGAGGCGCCGCCGGGGGCGGGGACCGGGCTGGAGGAGTGGAGGGCGGGTACGGATGTGGAGGCGCTGCGGGGGGTGGCGACGTATCTGAATGCCTGGCCGGGGGTAGGGATCCGCCTGGGTGGGCGAGGCGGGTGGGTGTGCTAAACCTGCTGGAGGAGCGGCAGTAGGGCGGGACCTGACGGGAGGCGCATAAGGGAGCCGGGACAGGGATGGAGGCGTGGTCACAAGGCGGGAAACCGGCTGGAGAGGCGCTGGTGGCCATAGGCCGCGTCGCTCAGCACAGCAAAGGGTCACGCGTCCTGACCCTGCCAGTGGACTTGGCCAGTCCTGCCACGCGCCCGGTTCCTAACCAGGCCTGGGCCCAGCCTGCAGGCGGAGCTTCGGCGGCCACTCGCGGCTCTGAGCGCCAGACCAGACACGGGGGACAGCAGAGGTGCCCTTTCCAAGGCGAGGGTTAGGAGGCAGGATTGACGAGGATCTTTGGTGTTCCTAGTCTTCAACCACCCAAGGAGGTGCTCAGAATCGGAGAATGAATTACGCACGGTTCATCACGGCCACGAGCGCGGCCAGAAAGCCTTCTGCCATCCGAGTCCTGAGTGAGTGCGGGTCCCGCTCTCCCCCACCTCGCGGTGTGTGTGGGGCGGGGCGGGGGGCTGAGTAGGGAGGTTTCCCCGCAGGGCTACTCAGGGCTGCCTGAACCTGGTTCTGCTCAGACTTGGCACAAAAGTCGCGCTGGAACGGGCACGAGGACAGGAAATCAGCAATAGAGGACAGGCCCCTGTGCAGTCGTCCTGCTTAGAGTCCGGAGGGCTCTTCCTGGCACAGGAGTTCGGGTTCGGCCCAGCTTGCGGACACGTGCAGAGTGGGGGATGGGGGATAGGCGGATACACCAGAGAGAGAGGGGTGCGCTGGGAGCCTGGCAGGCAGGGAGGGGCCCAGTGGAGGAGTGTTTTCTGTTACTGTGGCCTTCAGCTTGTCTGCCTGGTCACTCTCTCTTCTTAGTTGCACATGTCTATTCCTTAGTTCCTCCACCATGAGATCGGTCCAGAAAAAAAAGGCATCTTCTATGTTTCTTTCAGACTAGCATTCTATCACTGGAAATCGTTACACTTTAAAGTTTTACCGACTTTAATTAATGCAACATGCTGAACCATCTCTGTTTATGAAAGTCTTCACTGAAAGTGTTTCTTCTCCTCATTATTTGTTGAAGCTGAGATATTGGGCAAGGCACCGAAATCTGTCATCTCTTTGGCAACTGGAGCACCGAACCCCAACACATTCCCTTTCAAGACTGCAGTTATTACCATAGAAAACGGAGAGGCCATCCAATTTAGCGAAGAGAGGATGAAGAGAGCACTGCAGTATTCTCAGAGTGTTGGGTACTGATCAGTAGATAATGTAATTTTGTTGGTTCATTTTCATGAACAATATTCAACAGCCTGCTGATAAAGCAACTTGTGTCCTTTTTAACTGGGTATTCAGCAGTTAGGAGGTTTAGGGAAGAGTTTTAGAAGAATAATTAACAACAGTAGTGATACCAAATACTTAATCTAGTGACGCTTCCCAACTTTACATTGACTAGGAGAGGGAGAGATTTTTGGAGGGAAGTACCATCTGAGCTGAGACTGGAAAAAAAGAGAGGGGGAAGATAGCTAGGTAAAGAAGCAGGGTAGGAGAGAGGAGGAAAAGGATGACCCAGGAAGCAGCCAGTTTAGTTTCTGGGGAAATTTTTTAATAATTTTGTTCCCTTTCTAGACAGGCAGCTATGCAAGCATGTTGCCCTGAGTTCTGATGTGATTAATTTTATAAAGGTAACTGCAACACACATTGTAAGGCTTCCCTTAGCCGGTCTTCTTCCAGTGAAGAAGGGTAACTTGCAGAGTGTCTATTAATTATACTTTATTAAGGCCTGTTTGCTCTGTGAATGCATGTTGGGGACATAAGAATTGTATTATATATAATGTATGCATAGGCTTTTCTTTCCACAATGCAAAGAACTTACTGAACCTGAACTTTTAGTTATCTTATGGAAGTCTCCCTAAGGAAAACAAAAATATTATGCTGTGAGTTCTCTACTGTAAAAGAAAAAAATACTTCTTGGAATAAGAAAGCTAAAGATTCAAATCTTGGCTCTTTTAATCACCAGCTGATTAACTTTATGTGGATTTCTTAATCTCTAAGTCTGTTGCCTTGTCTTTTAAGTAAAGATATTAATATCGGCAAAAAGCATTTGAGGACTTTTAAATTGAATCTATAAAGTTGGTATAGCCTGGTGTAAAGTTCCTGTCTACTATTATGATTTTCAGTACTGTTAATTTTGACATGCATTCTGTGCTTTAGACTCCCAGAGCTGTTATCCTGGCTAAAACAGTTACAAATAAAACTGCATAATCCTCCCACCATCCATTATCCACCCAGCCAAGGGCAAATGGACTTATGTGTCACATGTGGCAGCCAAGAAGGTCTCTGTAAGGTAAGACTGGAAGGAAGGGTACCTGTGGGAAGAATCAAATACTATGTTCCCCCATACAGCCCTCTCTCCCTTAACCACAGAGCACCATGTTCTGCAGGTTAGGAACTCTTCCTTGTCTTCACCTAGAATCATAAATGGAACTTAAAGACATTCACCAACCTGATTGCTCTTAAACAGAGATCCCATCATCAATGACCCTGGGCTCTGAGTCATTAGGACAAGATTCCCAGTCAGCGAGAACTCAAGCCCTTCCTGCAGCTCAGTGAGCGCTGCTTAGTCTCATCTGGCTCAGAGATTCAGGCTACATTTCCGTTATGCTTGTGGCTATAACATTTCAGTGTATGACTTTTAAATTCTTCAGAGGGTGTATCCTGATACTCCTGAGCTGAAACGTCATTCCCTTGTGTGTCTGCTGGTGTCATCATCTGTGCCACCTGCCTCTTGTGCCCTGACTCCCTCATGGTTGTGCTTCTGCAGGTCTAAATATATAGTCTGTGTCTGGCTGACTTCTCCTCTGGGTTAGTATCTTCTCTCTCTCTCTGTCTCTCTCTCTGCCTCTCCATCTGCCTCTCTCCTGGGTGGCAGGACCCCACAGAGGCAACCATCATGGGTGGTTCCCCTGATAAAGAGATTGCATATATGGTTCTTTGTCTCGGTTGATTTTTTCTTTTCTTTTTCATGAATAATTAGTCCTGGATAAGAGGCTCTATATTCACTCTTCACGTCCAGATTCAAGTATGACTCTTGTTTATCTCAAACCAGAGTACCTTTCTTCTTCATTTTTAGGCAAATGTGAAAACTTGTTAGTTTTAATGAATTTTAATTAAATTATTATTCCAGAATAATGTATCAATGTCTTTATAATTTTCCTCCCTCTTTTTATACTTAATTAGGAAAAAAATGAAAGGATTACCTGCTGTTTGAGTTTTATTCTTGAAGACAAACATGGCCCAGAGTAGTAGGAAAAAAATTCTTTCCAGTGAATTTCTTTTCTTAGGAAGGGACACTTTCTTTTCCAGAAAGATGCTCAAGAAAGTTTCTTCTCTGTCTGTTGCAACATCAATGATATCGAAGAGGAAGATAGCATAGATGGCCAAATGCATGTCACTCACTGGCTTACAGCCATGCTTGTTACAGAGGCCTCCCGGGGAATATGGTTTACTATTTCTTCCACTTTATTCTGCAGGATGGATATTATTTTAAGTCTCTGTGTCACAGATAATAAACAGCACTTCCTCCTCATTCGACTTTCTCATGTTCCCTAATTGACATGGGAAATGTATGTGATGAGGTTTATCATCTCATCCATGGATAATACACAAGCCACCCAAGGGATCTGTTTGATCCAGGGGTCCTGTAAAACTTGAATCAATGAACTTTACATAGAAAGATACTGTTTGGCATAAAATGCCAAAAGCTCATGAGGAAAAGTACATGGAACATCCTAGTCAAATGGGAAAACAAATGTCACATCTTCTGTCTCAATGGATAATGGCCATGCTGTTTGTCAAGAGCTCTAGGTTGTTAAAATGATAGGGAGGAGAGGCTTGACCTGGGGATTGTGAAACATCACAAGGTAGGAAACGATTATTCTGTGACTCATATAAGATTTAGCCAGAATGACCCCTCTGATTTAGGCTGGAAAAATCTTTTCTATGGCTCTACTGATGTCACTAGGCATCTTATTGTCCTCAAGATCCCCTGAGATTTACGGGCCTTGTCTTCCTTGACCTCTGAGTCTCCTTTACCCTTGCTGAACCCCCCTCCTTTCTGGAATACTCCCCTCCATCCTTGCCCTGCCCCCCTTGCAGTGTCCATTATTTATGGGAGCCCCGCAAGGCTGGGCCCCCAGATCTCTTTCCCCTTCACGAACACACCTTCCCTGAGCATCACACCCAGGTGATCACACCCAGGCCACTAACGCCAGGCTCCCTCCACATCCACCCGTCCACTGATCCACCTGACTCATCCCAGGCTGTTTCAAAGGCACCTCAGACCAAAACACACTCATCTACTTCTCCCTCAGAACAGAAAATGTTGGGGTGTTTTTCAGTGAATGGCACCCCTCCAACCCCCTCCCTACCTGCACAGCCAGAAATCCAGGAGTCCCTCCTGACACCTCTCCTTCCTCACTCCCCCTCAGTCCACAATTATGTCCCTTGGTTCTGATTTCCTAAATGCCCTTCAGTTCTCTCCAGCCCTGCCGTCAACAGCCCACCTAGACCCCCCTTACCTTTCCCTACAATGCAGCAAAAACCTCTCAAATGAGCCTAAAAACTTCCCAGAGTCTGCCTGTACTCTTACTCTTCTTTTGTATCAATACTTTGATTTTGCACCCAGAATGACCTTTTCAAATGCCTGTCTGATCACATGACTCCCCAATCCCGCCCTCTCGTTAAAATTCTCACTGGGCTCACTGGGCCCTAAGGCCTCCCTGCGATGCCCTCTGCCCACTTCCCTCTGACCTCCCTCCACTCTCCTCTTCACACTCCACCTCAAGCCACAGGATTCTTTCAGTTTCTCAAACTGTGTGCTTATTGTCACCCCACCACCAACTTACCACTTCCTCAGGAAAGCCTTCTCTGAACACCCTACGTTCCCTGAGTGCCCAAGTCCTCCTACAGTGTGCACTTAGAACCTGGGCATCTATATAGAATAGTGCTCACCAGTGATTTTCCATATGCATTTGCCTGAGAAGGTATTTGATAAGGATCTAGCTTTCCAGTATGATGCTACCTGGGTAAAAATGGGTAAAAATCATGCCATTATACTCATCACTTTCTCCCCAGACCTCACACAGGCCTGGCTTGTAGCAAAGATTTTAAAAATTTTCGAAGAAGGAATAAATGAATTTTAGGAGCAAAACCAGTTATTTTTTTTTTATTAATATTTTCAACCTAGAATGGAGGTTTGCAAACTATGGCTTGAGAGCCAAGCCAGCCCTTGTCTGATTCTGTAAATAGAGCTTTAATAGACTCAGCTACACCATCGGCTGAGGTATTCTCTACGGCCACCTTCTCACCATACAGGCAGAGATGAGTAGTTGCAGCACAGACACCGGGGCTCACAAAATACGTACCATCTGGCATTTACAGAAAACTTGCCAACTCCTTCTCTAGAATCTTAGTGAGCTCAAACTAAAACAAAAAGGGGGCAGGGGGCTGGTTGCAGTTCTAAGACTGGAAACCATACTATCCAAGCTAACCTATGCTTCTTTTGTTAGGTGTTTGAAATGATCGTTAATCCTGGAGATAATGTCCTCGTAAATGAACCTATTTATTCAGGAACAATTCATGCTGTGAGTACACATTTCTACAAAAGGCAACTCTCTTTCTTATAATAAATAAGAAGAAACCACTGCACCTTCAGAATTTTCTGTCCACTGAAAGATAAAACAGCATCTTTCTTCTGTAAATAGGGGAATCTTTAATATATGCAAAATCTGTTAAATGTACTCTCTGATTTATACATTTCTTTTTACAAAGTTTAAATGTAGGAGTGCTAAAATTGGGTTGTGCAAGGTCATGTCCACATTTCTTGTGACTTAACCTTTTTCATTACCATCTATATTACCACACGCCTAAGGACGATCATATGTCAATGTAGAATAATTGTAAAGTAACCTGGTATGATTAGGACTTTCCTCTCCAGTGTTAATTAATGGGATGCTAATGTCCAGAATGAGGAATTGAATCACCTGCTCTGCTGGGCCCTGCTCAAAACAGGCCACTGTCTGGGGCACAATACTCTCGGGTCCATGTGAACACAGATGGGAGCACAGACAAAAAAACAACCAGAGTGAACAAGCAATTGGAAACACATGATGAATGGTTTTAGGAACTGTGCCCTTTTCCCCAGAAAGAGACTCCACAGGGACATGAATATTGTCCTCAAGTACGTTAAAGTTAGTCATGTGACAGAGGAGTTAGATTTGTCTGTGCGTGTCCTTAGGTTGATAGAACTGGAACCAAAGGGTGGAAACTACAGGGAAACAATTTCAACTCAGTGTAACAACTTTCTAACCATCAACCTCACCAGCTCTCTGAGGAGTGAAACACTGTCCATCACTGCAGGGGCTCAAAGAAAGAAGCCAGACACAAAAGGACAAATCTTGTATAATTCCACTTGTGCTCAATACTGAAAATAGGCAAATTTCATAAAGACAGAAAGTTGATTAGAGGTTACCAGGGCCTGGGGGAGGGGGAAATGGGGAGTTATTTCTTAATGGCTACAGGGTTTCTGTTTGGAGTGATGAAAATAGTTTGGAAATTGACAGTGAGAGATGCACACATTGTGAACATCATTAATGCCAATGAATCACACACAATCTGCCATTTAACAGATTTTTCGTTACATACATATTTATATTTTTTTATGTTTTGTTATATATATATATATTTACCACAATTTTAAAAACTAAGGCAAAAAAATTGCCTTAATCATTGGATACTAATTATTCATTATTTTCCTAAACTCCAAAGATGTAAGCTTACACAACACATATAAATATTAAACTTGTGTCTATGTAAACAGCACACATACACACACATTTTCACATACCCAAACAGAGATTCCTGCCAGGCTGTGAGGGAATATGCTGATGGTCCATGTGTGTTTATCTCATAGCCCAATATAGGCTTCTTTTTTTCACATAGATGTGCCTTTGAAGTCTAAGACTTTTTTTTTTTTAATTTATTGGCTGCATTGGGTCTTCATTGCTGCACATGGGCTTTCTCTAGTTGCAGAGAGCAGGGGCTACTCTTCATTGTGGTATGCAGACACCTCATTGCGGTGGCTTCTCTTGTTGCAGAGCATGGGCCCTAGGTGCTCAGGCTTCAGTAGTTGTGGCATGTGGGCTCAGTAGTTGTGGGATCTTCCTGAAGCAGGGATGGAACCCGCGTCCCCTGAATTAGCAGGTGGATTCTTAACCACTGCACCACCTAGGAAGTCCCTGACTTTTTATATTTGCCAAAGTAGGGTCTGGATTATTCTCATTTAGTGCATAAGTCTACATAATAAGTGTATCTGCATATCCTTTGAAAAATTTTTTTCTGAGAACTTCACTCAATTGTGTTTTTTTTAATTTTTATTGAAATATAGATTATTAAGTCATGTTAGTTTTAGGTGTACAGCAAAGTGATTCAGATATATGTGCGTATATATATATTATATATATATATATATAATTATTCTTTTTCAGATTCTTTCCCATTATAGATTTTTTGGGTTTTTTTAAAATAAATTTATGTATTTCTTTATTGGCTGTGTTGGGTCTTTACTGCTGCTTGTGGGCTTTCTCTAGTCGCGGTGAGCAGGGTATGTACTCTTCGTTGTGGTGCACAGGCTTCTCATTGTGGTGGGCTTCTCTTGTTGTGGAGCACAAGCTCTAGGCACACGGGCTTCAGTAGTTGTGGCTTGCAGGTTCTAGAGCTCAGGCTTGGTAGTTGTGGCACATGGACTTAGTTGCTCCATGGCATGTGGGATCTTCCCGGACCAGGGCTCCTATGTCTGTGAATCAGTTTTGTAAATAAGTTCATTTGTATCCTTGTCTTAGATTCCACATATAAGTGATATCATATGATATTTGTCTTTCTCCATCTGACTTCATATGATAATCTCTAGCCCATCCATGTTGCTGCAAATGGCATTATTTCATTCTTTTTTATTGCTGAGTAGTATTCCATTGTGTGTATATATATATATATATACCACATCTTTATGCATCCATCTGTCAATGGACATTTAGGTTGCTTCCATGTCTTGGCTATTGTCAGATGTGCTGCAATAAACATTGGGTTGCATGTGTCTTTTTGAATTATGGTTTTCTCCAGATATATGCCCAGGAATGGGAATACTGGGTCACATGGTAACTCTATTTTTAGTCTTTTCAGGAACCTCCATACTGTTCTCCATAGTGGCTACATCAATTTACATTCCCAACAACAGTGTAGGAGGGTTCCCTTTTATCCACCCCCTCTCCAGCATTTACTATTTGTAAACTTTTTGGTGATGGCTCTTCTGACCACTGTGAGGTGGTAGATCATTGTAGTTTTCATTTGCATCTCTCTAATAATTAGTAATGTTGAGCATCTTTTCATGTGCCTGTTGGCCATCTGCATGTCTTCTTTGGAGAAATGCCTATTTACATCTTCTGCCCAATTTTGGAATGGGTTGTTTTTCTTGATATTGAGCTGTATGAGCTGTCTGTATATTTTGGAAATTAATCCCTTGTTGGTTCCATTGTTTGCAACCATTTTCTCTCATTCTGTAGGTTGTCTTTTTGTTTCTGGATGATTTCCTTTGCTTGTAATTTATTAAGTCCTGATTTTTTTCTTTATGTTCGTCCACAACATAAAACATAAAAACTCAAGACTTTCATAAAACTATGTCTATAAGCAAGGCCACTACTTGTGACTTCGGCCTCTGCAATCGCTACTCTATAGTATCCACATGCCGTGGTGAGCCACTGCCCTGATGCTCCTTGGTGCCCCAGCACCACCCTGGCTCCCCTGGCCCCTCTCCTAAGACCACCCTGAACCCCGTACGACACAGAGCTAATGCGCGCATGGCAGGGGGCCTCCAGCACCCCATTCCAGCCTGCTCTGTCTGATGCACCCATGCTACACCACTTGTCCAATATTTTGAATATCACCTCTACGTATAACTATTTTATATATTAGTATCATATATGCTCTATAAGATTACTTTGTCAAAAAGAATTATGTAATAAACTCCTATTTTATGAAGATTTCTAATTGTAATTATAAAGATGATACAGTCAGAAGAGTCTGGGTTATGATGTGGAACAGATGCCTCCATATCTCGGTGACCTAAGGCTGCAAAGTCCTGTCTTTCTCTCACATAATGTGTCCACTGACAGGCCACCGTCGCTCTGTCCAATGTCATCTTGATCCCAAGCCCCAGACTAACAGAAACAGCCTCATCTGGAGTGCTGCCAGTCTTAGAGCAGAGGAAACAGGGTACAAGAGATACAAGCTGGGATTTAAAGCTTCCTGGAAAGAACACCTGTCACTTCTGCTCGCAATTTACTGGCCAAAGCGAGACCCCTGGCCAAGCCTGACATATATGAGCAGGGAAGTCTATCCTTCCTCTAGGAATTGACAGAAGATATTTTTGAACCATAACAGAAGGGTCCCCAGGGGCAAATATGGAATTGGAAAATACAATCCTTCCTTGGGTGTTGGGCTGAGTACAGATTTGTGTTTAAAAGGGTATAAATTGTAACATTGTCATTAGTGTAAGAACCAGTGACACTGATATTTTGTATCAAGTCTGAGTCTTGGGCTTTCTTTTCTCTGTCTTCCACAGGTGCAACCACTTGGTTGCAACATAATTAATGTTTCCAGTGATGAACAGGGGATTATTCCAGACTCCCTCAGAGAAATACTTTCCAAATGGAAACCAGAAGACTCAAAGAATCCCAAGAAAAACACCCCCAAATTTCTTTATACTGTCCCAAATGGCAACAACCCAACTGGCAACTCATTAACAACTAACCGCAAAAAGGAAATCTATGAGGTATTTTCAAACAACCTGTTACATGGTTGTGGTTTTTTTTTTTTTCTGACTCTTTAGAAGAGTGCTCTCAAGTTCCTTTTCTTATTACCCTCTTGCTCTCAAGGAAGATAATTTTTAAAAAAAGGAAATCATCTATGCCAAGGATCCCCATAAATTAAAAAAGAAGAAATTACCACACTCCTGTTGACTATGAGATTTTCCTTCTTTGATATTTTGGTTGAAAGACGTGTCAGTCTTGTTAAACTCACCTCTTACTCCCCCTCTCTTCCTTCTGTCTTCCCCTCATCCCCGACCTCCAATCCATCCCACGGCTCCCACCACCATTATCCAAGTCCACCATCTCCTTGACCGCCCTCCCTCCCTGACCGCCCTCCCTCCCTGACCCTGTACTCCCCTGCGAAGCACCACCCCGCCAGCCCCTGGCATCCTTCCTGCTCAAGTGCAGGCCTACAGCCCCTCCTCCAGCTGCTTCCTAGACCCAACACGCTTAGGATCAAGTCTTCCACTTGCTACACACAGTGATGGGACCCTGGCCTCTGTTCTCAAGCTAGGGTCTCTCACATCCTTCCTGCAGTAGCCACACGGCCTTCCTTCTGCCCCTTAAACAACTACACCTTCCCTAAACTTCTGTCCCTCAAACATGCCAAGTATTTTCTCACCCCCAGGGCCTTTGCTCCCCAGTCCTTTAGTCTAAAATCGTCTCACCTGGCATCTACAGACCTGATCCTTCCTGCCACCCTGAGCTGTCCTGTAGCTTCCCTGTCACTTTCTCTCTCTCTGAGACATCACCCTCTTTAACCTTCTGCCCAGCCCTCGTAACCTCCCTCCTAATCCTCCTCTGTTCACTATCTACTGGCTAATGTTTGTTCTGTCTTTCCCACCAGAATGTAAGTTCCGTAAGGGGAGAGACTTAAGGCAGGTTCCTGTTGTCATCCTCCTCCTAGGACACCAGGCACTCAGTAGCTAAACGAACAATGATTCCAAACAATTTTCATCTTAGATAGCTCTGAAGAAATAACTATGCTCCTTTAACCTTTTTTAGCTCGCAAGAGAATATGACTTCCTCATCATAGAAGATGACCCTTACTATTTTATGCAGTTCAACAAGGTAAGTGACAGTGTCAACACAGCCCACAATCAGTAGATAAGTGGCTGTAAGTGACTGCACTGATTTGATTTTAGCCAGTGTTGCTGAGTATTTGCATCTCTGGTATTACTGCTCTCTCCAGAAATTCCTTACCTTTAGAACAGTGGCTGACTCTCTGTGCCAGGCATGCGGAGGGTCGTGTGAGTCAAGGGTGAGTGTTGTCTTGACTCCACATCCAGATCATAGCTCCTCAGACATCGTACCGGGGATATGGAGGGGGTGTCTCCTTGGGTGGCAACCTCAGTCTCTGGTGGGTGGATGATGAGCTGAGACTTCGAAGCTGTATTCAGACAGGAGGACTGTGCTCAGTCAGTGATGTGGTGGTGGGCAGAGGAGGGGGCATTCCTAGCATCTTGCGGCCTGCTCGGCACCGTCCTTGTCACTTAGGCACTGGAACTTACCTGCAGGATAATCGGCTTTTAGATCCTTTTCTACTACATATGTACGCTGCTGTTTCCGAGGAGACAACAGCAGTGGTACAGACTCCCAATGCCCGATTCCTCAAAATCCAACACTATTTGCCCTCAGGCTGCAGAGAACAAACACATGGATTCAGTCCCCACTTTAAATCTACTGAGAAGAAACAGGACTCTTGGCTTTTTATCTACTTTGTCCGAATATCATGTCTGCCTGCCGGCCACCCTCACCACAAACATGCCCCCCTTTCCTGCTGGCATTTACTTTTGAAGTAAATATGGAAGTCTCAGCATTGCACACTGACCACATGGCTCATCTTCATTGGCACCTCTTTTGTGTTTCTAGTTGGTCTAAGGGTCAACCTTCTCTTTCTAAACAGCCCTGAATGCTGATGGCCCTCTTCGTTTTGGTCTTTTCCAAACTAGTTTTTCTTGTATCCTTCCCCTAAATCTAGTTCATCCTGGATCTCAAGCCTTGGCACAGGGAGGTCCTGTGTGAGGTTCCTGTAAATTCACAGGAGTGGTGTCCTGAGCAAGTGAGAGGATGTGTCTTTGGCAGAAAAGCCGTGAAGATCGGCAGATACAAATAGAAGAACATGCATCTCAGACCTACTCCATTTCAAAGGGCTGAGATGAAAACAAGGAAAAGGATGTTGGTCCTACTGTTCTCCACATCCATTCCTCCCCACTCTGCACAAAGTAGGAATACAGTCTCTAACAGACGTCCCAAACCAACAGTATTTTTCTTTTATTTAAAGCCTTGGGCACCAACTTTTCTCTCCATGGATGTCGATGGGCGAGTCATCCGAGCTGACTCTTTTTCCAAAGTCCTGTCCTCTGGGTAAGGCCCTGCTCTGCCTTCAGGCTGCATCGAAAGGTGACAGAGGCTGCACCTTAGCATCTTTAGTGCAAATAGTTCTTCTCCTTTAAGATGCTGCTATCCCCATTTGATTATGACTATTAATACCAGGCTAGTCTCCCAATCTGCCCCCAGTGGTCAAAGATACTTGGCTATTAAGCTATAGCTGTAGGGGGACTGGTCAGTCTTTTAATTGCACGTACGAAAGAACACATTTAGAAATACCCGGTCAGATGTGCATTCTATTTTAACTGTACAATTTAATTTAAATGTGTATTTTAAATAAGAAGCAGTTTTATTAGAATGTGTTAACTGTCTAGGTCCCTCTTTCCCCAGGTCACAACTTTCTTCCCTGTGAAATCCATAACATGGTATTAATTGTTAATGCAGGGTTGTTATTGTGCCTTTTCTCTCTTTGTGCAGGTTGAGAATAGGGTTTATTTCTGGCCCAAAGCCCTTGATCGAGAGAATTGTTTTACACATACAAGTTTCAACAATGCACCCCAGCACTTTTGCCCAGGTAAGGAAAATTTAGGAAACAGGAGGTTTTAAAATCAGATCATAAAAGATAATAGATGTTGGCAAATAAGACTGAGTGAAGGTGGCAGGGAGAGAAATCACTGATTGCATCTCTAGTTCCACATGGACTGAATTAGGAGACCACATACCACAGATGTGGGCTCTAAAAGGAAAAGAGATTTGAATGAACCCGGTGCTGTTTCATGGTGTAGGCCAAGCTCCTTGAGAGTCAGAAATCTTCTTCACCTTGTGTCCTGGGAACTAGTCCAGGAACCCTGTAAATACTCTGTTGGACTCATCTGGGTGGAAGAGGTTTGGTGAAGTAACACAGCATTAGCTCCATTTTCCTGGAATCTAAGAGCAAGTGTTCGAAAACTGCATGGTGGCCTGATGTCTGCCTTTCCTGCCCATGTGCTGACCTCCCCTACAGACTCCAGCTAGAATGTATTTTAACTAAAATAGAGTAAAATTAATTTTGGAGAATGTATAAATTTCTTTATGAGCTTTGAGGAATAATTGCACCCATCCCTAAGGCAATCTTGACAATCACACCTTAAGGACAGAACTGCTACCTAAGAAGGCAAAAGTGGTAATTTATGTAGAATGGATATTTGTTTAATATTATACGTTCCAAAAAGTGCACATGTCCCCATATTTTATCAAGTTGGGGACTTTTTTCATGTTTTCTGTATCTGTTATCAACCGAATTTTACTATCCATTTACAACATCCAGAAATTCCATTTTGGATAGAAAATCTGTAAATATATTGTATAAATTCATGTATCGACTGTATGTATTTTATATTTAGAGAGGACATCCAGGGCCACAGTTATTGGGTGAATCTGGGGCTGGACAGTCTGACCTGAGTCCAGACTCTGGGACTACTGGTGACCTCAGGAAAGTTAACTTCGCCCCGTACCTCAGTCTGTTTATCAGTAGAGTGGAAATAATGACCTGCCTGATAAGGGTATTACGAAGATCAACTGAGCTGAAATATATTCATATGGTACAGCAGTTTCCAGCACACAGCAAGTTCCATATAAATATTTGTTATTTTTACTATTATTGTTGCCATTGTTCTTAATCAACCTTATTATAAACCATTGACTCACAAAGCTTCCTGCAGGTGGTTGCATCTTCTTTGGGTGGTTTCCACACACAATCAAGAGTGGTTTGCTGTTACATTTGGCAAAAAACACACTTTAGAGGATGACTGATGACCTTATTACTGTCTCATCCCTTTTAGCTCCTGGTATCACAGCTTCTCCACCAGTGGGGAGAAGACGGCTTCCTGGCTCACGTAGAGAGGTAATGTATTTTAGGTTCCATACTCTACACAGAAAGAGACTTCACTCTATTAATTTTCATTTTTGAATTATTCCACAATAATGGGAAAACCACAATGGTAAAAAGTTTACCGCCCGACAGGTCAAATAAATGTGCTCTACTGCCTCATCAAGAACTCAACATTTTCCTCAAGGTAGAATATAGACTCTTATAGACTGGACTCCAGACCTTCTTAGTTTCTGCAATCAATGTAGCAAACACATCCTTTTCATTTTTTTTTCTTCGTCTAGGGTTATTGATTTCTATAGGAAGCAGAGGGATGCATTATTGGCTGCTGCAGACAAGTGGTTAAGTGGTGAGTGGAACCTACATCCTGTCCTGGGATGAACAGTAGCCCTTATGTGAGTAAGTGATAAACACCACATGGTATTGTCAATAACTCTGGGGAAGGAAACAGAGTCCAGGAGGAACAAGAAAATGTTACCCTGTAAATAATCTCAGAAGTAACAGCACAAACCCTGGCACAATTCTACCCATTTCTGCTATACCTGACTGCTGCCAAGTATCTGTGGTTTAAAGAAAAAATACCAATTAGTCTAACAATCAACCAGCAATAACCTAATTAAAGCTAAATAACATCATCTGTACTCAAAAGGTTTTCAGAATTTTGCTCCAAATAGAGGAAGAATTGTGACATAAACAACATATTCCTTTTCTAACTAGACTCTATAAAGACAAGTTAGTACAATAGTACAAACTAAGTACAATCTAAGGTAGATTTCTCATTACACAATTTGTCTTCTCATAACTTCATTAATCATTAATATTTTCTATTGCTAATTTGATTTCAGAATAGTTTAGATTCTATTTTCTATTAAGGAAGAGACTAAAATGAATTGCATGGCTTTAATTACACAACTAAAATGCCTCTGACAGAAATAATAGTAACTACAAAGTATCTTCTTATTTCCCTCACATTTTCTTCCCTATGAAGTCCTGTTAAAAATAGAATTAGTATCTTTTTGATGAGTACTATTCTACCATTTCCTATAGTGAAATTGAAAAAAAGCTTTTACTAAAGTCAAGATTTTTTAAAAAGATAATAATTAAAATCAAAATAATTACTCTTCCTTCTTGGTTTCTCTATCCTTATATTCAGTGAAATATAAACCCTACAAATGCACCTAAAATTCCTGACTTTTAAGAACTTTTAATTACATTGTGATAAAAACTTCAATTCATTGGACATCTGAATGATTATATAAATGATAGGATTTATTGAAACACTAGAAGACTCTAGAAATAGAGTTGAGGAATCCTCTCCTAAAATAGAGCAGTGTGTGGCTTAGGGACAGTTCTAAGGAAGGGAGGTGGGCATGGCACTGGGTCTCCTGCACTGCCCTGAGACACACTAAAATCATAAATAAACACACAAATCCCCTCTCTCCCTTTCAACATCCCCCCCCACCCCATTCACTTTTTGAAATAAAACTCAGAACACCAATTTTCAGGACTCATAAAACTATGTTTTTTAAAAATTCTATCACTGAAGGACCTTTTTGGAAATACTAGTTTACAGTTACTGCAATTTGTCATTTCAGTGATATAGTTGACATCATCAAAAATGGCCTTGGGAAATATTTCTTCCTTCTTTTGTTTGTAGGTTTGGCAGAATGGCATGTTCCAAATGCTGGAATGTTTTTATGGGTTAAAATTAAGGGCATTCATGATGTAAGAAACCTGATTGAAGAAAAGGCCATTAAGAAAGAGGTAAAACAGGAAGAAAAGCTACACTTTTATTTTAAAGTAATATCTTAAGAAAAATGGCAAAAGATGTTTATCATTGCCCAATAACCCAAGGCATAATGTTTGCATATCACACACATCATCTCCTTACTAAGATCATAATAGATTTTGGGTACAGAATCAGTCTCCTGGTCTAAACTAGGGGAAATACAGTCACAGCTCAGCTACTGATTAGCTTAGTGGCTAAAAGCACAGTCTCGGGAGCCACGTCCTTGGGTGTGAATCCCAGCTCCAGCCCTGCCCTCATATGCAGCGTTGGGTGAGGTGCCCTCCCTGAGTTTCATCCGTAAAGTGCAGATGATAGGAATCCCTCCCTCTTAGGTCACTAAGATGATGAAAGCAGTCAATATGGGTAAAGCACGTAGACTAATACCTGGCACATAGTAAATGCTTCATAAGTATTAGCAATTAATTTTGGGGGGTTTTGTGTGTTTGTTTTTACTTGTTAATAGCGTATAGTTGATTTACAATGTTGTGTTAGTTTCAGGTGTACAGCAAAGTGAATCAGTTATACAGATACTTATATCCACTCTTTTTTTGATTCTTTTCCCATATAGGTCGTTACAGAGTATTGAGTAGAGTTCCAGCAGGTCCTTACTAGTTATCTAGTTTATATATAGTAGTGTGTATATGTCAGTCTCAGACTCCCAATTTATCCCTCCCATCCTTTCCCCCCAGAAACCATACATCATTAGTATTTACAGTAGAAGGACTTTTCTTCCTGATTATGAAAATAAAGCACACTTATGGTAGCATTAAACTTCATTAAAGCATAATGAAAAATTTTTAAATAGCCAATAATTTTACCACCCAGATTTTATGACCATGTGTGATACATTTTCTTGATGAGCTTGTATATATCTAGTATTTTGGCTATCAAATGTTTTTTTATTAAAGTACAGCTGATTTGCAATATTACATTAGTTTCAGGTGTACAACAAGGTGACAATATTTTTAAAGATAGACTCCATTTAAAGTTGTAAAATATTGGCCATATTCCCTGTGCTGTATAATATATCCTTATATGTTATTTATATTATACATAATAGTTTCTATGTCTTAATCCTCTACCCCTATCTTGCCCCTCCCTGCTTCCCTCTTTTCCATGGTAACCAAGAGTTTGTTCTCTATAGCTATGTCTGTTTCTTTTTGTCCTATTTTTTAGTTTTATTTTTTAGATCGGCATATGTGTTAACATGGTATTTTTCTTTTTCTGACTTATCTCACCAGTCATAATACCCTCCAAGTCCATTCATGTCACAAATGGCGAGACTTCATTCTTTTTTTATCGCTGAGTAGTATTCCATTGTGCATATATACCACATCTTCTTCATCCATTCATTTGTTGATGGACACTTAGGTTGTTTCTATATCTTAGCTAGTATAAATAATGCTGAAATGAATGTTTGGTTGCATGTATCTGTTCAAATTAGTGTTTTCATTTTTTCCAGATACATACCCATGAGTGGATTGCTGGATCATATGGTAGATCTATTTTTAGTTTTTTCAGGAAGCTCAATATTATTTTCCATAGTGGCTGCAACAATTTATGTTCCCACCAACAGTGTAGGAGGGTTCCCTATTCTCCACATCCTCACCAACACTAGTTATTTGTGTTCCTTTTCGTAATAGCCATTCAGACAGGTGTGAGGTGGTGTCTCATTGTAGTTTTATTTGCATTTCCCTGATTATTAGTGATGTTGAGAATCTCTTCATGGACCTGTTGTTCATCTGCATTTCTTCTTTGGAAAACTGTCTATTCCGGTCTTCTTCTGCCCATTGTTTAATCTGGGGTGTTTTTTTTTTTTAAATAATGCTGTGCGACTATTTTACATGATTAAAATTACACGGAAAATTTATATCCTGCTTTTTTTATTTACAGTTTTCCTGCAAGGGTTTCTTCTGGGTTTTTCTCTCCTTCTGTACTGAAATCATGTCTACTTAGATTTCACTCAGGGGCATTGATTAAGCTGAGAAATCTAAATATTTTTCTTGTATAGCTTTCAACTTACCAAATAAATTATCCTTTCTCTATCAGTTAATTCTTTCATCATGTTTGTCACTGTTAACAGATACCACGATCTGTTTCTGGTATCACGTTTTTCTTGAGAAGTGAGTAAAAAAGAACAGATCATGTTGTTATTGGCAAACTCCTAGGCTAGAGCATAAGAGACAGTCTAGAGGTCAGAGCTGGGAGCTGGCTGCCTGGACCCAAGACCCAGTCCACTCCCCAGGGAAACTCACTCATCCTCTCTAATCACCGTACCTGAGCACAGGACTCCTGCTTTATGAATTGTTTTAATGCTAATAATGGCACATAGAAAGTGTTTAATAAATATTTAAATGACTTAAATAAGTGCATTTTAGTACAATAAATCAACTTTATTACATTTGCTTTGCTTTCTTATCAGTGCCATTATCATCCAGAACATTTGATACGTGGCTATTTGTGTGTATTCAGGGCTAGTAGCTAAGGATACAGATTTCATTCTTTGTTGTAGTTTTTTCAGTCCCCTTCATTTATTCCATATACCCTCTTGCACAAACCTTTACCTTTTCTAAATAATCTCTTAGCCCAGATTTTGGTCATCTTGCAAGATTTTTACCACTCCTTCCTTCTCTGCAGAAACTTGCTTCTGGTATATCCCTGAATTGTTCCACGATATTAGGAGAAATGATGGTTCTCATTCTACTGTTAATGAAAACACAAAAACTCATCACCTCTTGAAATCTTCTCCCCAGAGAGCCCCAAATCATTTCATTCCCAGCTCATCTAACCTCAGCAGAGAAGCCCCAGATTTATACCATGTAACAAGCAGCTTCTTAAAGTTTTGAATGTCATGATTTTTGTAGACAACAATCTCAGAGACTTAACACAACCCAGTTCAGTGCTGACTCATGCACAATTTTCAAAGTGGTCTGCAGACTCCACTGCTTCTGCTGTGAGTCAGGGACCCAGCTTCCTGCCACCTTCTTGCTCTGTGTTTTTCAACACATGGATCCACGATGTCCTCAGCATGCAGAGGGCATGGTGGGTCACACGAGGAGATGTTCAGGGGCCAGGCCGAGAAGCAGCACCACGACTTCCCCTCTCCTGGCCGGGATTTAATCACCTGACCACAGGCATCTAGAAAGAGGCTGGGAACCCTGTGTTTTCATGCCCAGAAAGCATAGGACCCGTGTTTTGGGGCAGTGAGCTGTCAGAATACAGAGGTCACCAAGAAGAGAACGTGTCCCACCATTTTGACACGCCCACCTACCATTTTTGTCCCTTCACTTTAGGTATGCAGTTTTTTCACCTCTTTGAGTGTCCAATTATCCTTGCAGCTCGGGGCCTATACACTCTGTATCTTCTCCCTGAAGGAATCTTCCCCTACTTTTTGCTTGGTGAACACCTACTTACCTTTTGAGACCCAGCTTAAAAGTCACCTCCAAATTTGATAACTCAAAGAGAGTATCACATTGTTTGAATTTATTTCACTTTTCTATTACACTAAACATTTATTCAAGTTTATTACTATTTTTATTAACTGTAGGAGCTGAACTTTATCCATTAAAGCTAGAATTTAAGTGTTTTTCTTCTGTTTCTGTGCATTCTTGTCAGTATACAGAGAAGAGATAGAATTGCCATATGTTTTATTGTATGACATGCAGAATTTTATATAAATTGATTTTCCTCTTATGATTTCTTTAACTGCTTTTAAACTTAAAAAGTCCTCCCCAACTCTGAGATTAGATTTACCTCCATTTTTAGTTTTCCTTTAATGGTACATCGGCCTTTTTCTGTAAACTCTCTCAGATACTCATGGTTCCAGGATGTAGTTTCTACATTGATAGCTCAGCTCCTTGCCCCTACTTCAGAGCATCCTTCTCTTCAGCTTCTCCAGAACAGATGGATGTGGTGAGTACAATATTCTATTTAGAGTAACACTGCATGTCAGTTTATTTACTGTGTCCATTTTGTGAGTTACAACATTATTTGATGCCTTCCTTGGTTTGTGAAAAGCAGGAATAGTTGGAAAGTCATAAACTATCATTAAAAGAAGTTGCCTGACTTCTGTAGAAAAATGATGAGACCAAGTTGGGGTTGAATTTTATTGTCTTCAAGAATAGATTTCAGACCTAGTCAACAGTGTTGGCAGGTTATCAGCATGTCACAAAGAGAAATTGTTTCGCTCCTTCGCAGAATTAACATGAGTCAAAGTACAGATTCATGAAGCCATCAGTCTCTATCTCTGAAGGAAAAGATATCAGCAAGGGTCAAATAGAATAGTATCAATGATTAGAGCTAGTTAATTGAGTAATCACAAAGCCCAGCTTCAAACAAGATAACAGGAAACAAACAAGCAAGTTCCTAAGGACTCTGTGTCTGCAAACCCACAGAGAAGCCATAAACTGAGAGTCCAGTAGCTGTAAGAAGAGTGTATTCTGGGACTTCCCTGGTGATCCAGGAGTTAAGACTCCGTGCTCCCAATGCAGGGGGCCCAAGTTTGATCCCTGGTCAGGGAACTAGATCCCACATGCCTTCAACTAAGGGCCTGCATGCCACAACTAAAAGATTCCTACCTGCCACAACTGAAAGATCCCAAATGCCGCAACTAAAGATCCTGCACATGGAAAAGAAGATCCCACATGCCACAACTGAAGACCCAGCACAGCCAAATAAATAAATATTTTTTTAAAAGAAGAGTGTATACTTACCCTTGGAGGTGGGTTGTCTCTGGGTGTGTTCTTAATTTACTTACTTTCTCACATCATCAAATATGCTTTTCATAAGTTATATATGGGTAAAGTTAGATAATTGAAACTATACAGAAGGTATACGCAGGTGAGAGAGTATATGAAAAAAATAATTCATGTTGTGGGAGAAAATGATGCTCTTGAGGGAATAAGAATTTTAAAATTTTCCTGGGACTCATATGCTTTAATCTATGTGTACTAGTGGACATGATGGCATCTGACCCAGATGAAGCTGTAGTTAAGCCTGAACTTTCATTGTCTGATCTCAACCTAAGAAAGAGTCTCTTTGTTTAAATTTCTAACGTTATGACAGACTTTTCCTAAATAGCGTCCTAATTGTATTAATTCTTCTCTCTGTTCTATTTTAGGCCTTCCAGAGATTAGCCCAACTTATAAAAGAATCTCTATGAAGAAATCAAACTCTTCATAGCACTCACAGTTTTCAGATCAATTATTTCTATGTTTCAGCAGGAAGAAGTGATCATTGGTATTAGACTTAAAATGTTATATCTATAGTACTTTAGTTAGACAACTTTTAAAGTGCCCTTGAACGCATGAAATTGCCAAAATATAGTTATAATCCACCTATACATTTTGATAAATTTTCAACCCACAAAAATTTATTTTTATCCTATGTTTTATTGTAAAGAACTCTGTAGTCGCTTTATAATTTCCCAGAAATTTCCTTTGAAACTAACATTTTACAGTAAATTATTTGTAAGCAAGTAATCAAGTTCAAAATGGTATGTAATGTGAACTTTTTCAGTTCTTTAGAAAAATGTAATGAAAGCTTATTGCAAAAATTGTTAGAATTTGACCATTATATATAAAGATCAGTAAGAGTATCACAGATATTATGTTATGGCATACAAATCTCTTTAAAATAAAATTTTGAACCTAAGCATACCTAAAGTCTGCCTATTAATTCTAAGTGAGGAGGAGAGATCAGGGCCTTAGAAAAATGTACTAAATGGTATTTTTATGATTCTACAAATTCAAAAAAAATTCTTATCAGTTATGTGATTTCAATCTACTACACTCCTTTGGATATACTTTTTCATATTTTTCTTTCTCACCCTTTATGATCTTTATTTTTCTATCTAATTATTAAATATGTGCTCACTTAATATTTTTCAATCAATCCAGAAAGTATAAGGCATAAAGTAAAAGCCACTGGCTTTCTCACCCTCAGCACTTATCATCCATCTTTTAGATGTTTTCCTTGCATGTCCGTGTAATATGTACAAAAATGGGATCTCGTTAGGACAGTATCATAAATACCCTGTATCTGTTTCCTGTTACTGTTGAACAATTTATCAATGTTCCAAGACCCAGTCCTTGTAAGGTCATCAGGTCCTTTAAGGAATTAGGAAGTTTATGTCACTGTCATTCCCGCCATCCTGGTATAAACGTCTCCATCACAATTATTATTTTCCCAGCATATGAATGAACTGGAGCATTTGGTCCTGGTGGGAAGCAATGTGGCTATTTCAACTTGACCTAAAAAGAACAGGTCAGGCTGCACAGAGTCCCAGGCAGGATAAACCCAGGGAGGGACATGCCGAGACACATAGTAATCAAATTGATAAAATTAAGACAAAAAATATTAAAAGCAACAAGGGAAAAGCAAGAAATAACATGCAAGGGAATCCCAATAAGATTATCAGCTGATTTCTCAGCAGAATTCTGCAGGCTGGAAGGGAATGGCAGGACATCTTTAAAGTGATGAAAGGGGAAAAACCTACAACCAAGAATGCACTACCCAGCAAGGTGCTCATGCAGATTTGATGGAGAAATCAAAAGCTAGGAGAATGCAGCACCACCAGACTAGCTTTGCAACAAATGCTAAAGGAACTTCTCTAGGCAGAAAAAAAAAAGCCACAGCTAGAAACAAGAAAATTATGAATGGAAGTGCTCACTGGTAAAGGCAAACATACAGTAAACGTAGGAAATCACCCACACACAAATATGATATCAAAACCAGCAACTGAGAGAAGAGGAGAGCACAAATGCAGGATATTGGCAATGCATTGAAATTAAAAGACCAACAACTTAAAACAATCTTGTTTATATATGGACTGCTGCTGGAGCCTGCCGGCAAAATCGATCAGGTCCTTAGGCAGGTTCTTAGGCAAACACGAGGCGGCTAGGAAATAAAGAAAGACAGACAAAAGATGGGGTCGAGAGGATCAGAAGCCTCTAGGGCAACTGACAAACTTCTTTATTATGCGGTGGCTTTTATACACTCTCAGAACAAAAGGGGACATCAAACGAAATGACTCTTTTGTTATAACTTGTTCTATCTCTTCAAGGGCACCAGGAACTTGAGTAGTAGCTTGTACCCTACATGGTCTCAGGATGTTCTCATACGATAAGGAGTCTGTGGGAACACATACTGCAGCCCAAGGAATCACATGCTCTTTGTTTAAGCACATACTCAAGGTCAGGGGTGGCGGGACAGAGAGCTATGTTTGTTTTACACAAATCCTTGAATTAAGGCAGCTCCCAGGGCCATGTCCTGGGAGCAGGACCCCTTTCTCAGGGCTGCTCCCCGCAGACTGCTATATCGAAACCTCATGGTAACCACAAACCAAAAATCTATGATAGGGACTTCCTAGGTGGCACCATGGTTTGGAATCTACCTGTCAATGCAAGGGACACAGGTTCGAGCCCTAGTCTGGGAAGATACCACATGCTGAGGCACAACTAAGCCCATGTGCCACTAAAAATAAAAATATAAAAAATAACATAATCTATGATACATACACACAGAAAAAAGGAAAAGGAATCCAAACACAACTCTATAGTTAGTCATCAAATCAGAAGAGAAGAGAAAAAATGAAGAGGGTAAGAAAAGTGCCTACAAAAACCACCCCTAACCAATTAATAAAATGGCAATAAGAACTTACATATTGATAATTATCTTAAGCATAAATGGAATAAATGCTCCAACCAAAAGACACTGACTGGCTGAATGGATACAACAACAAGACCCATATATACACTACCTACAAGAGACCCACTTCTGATCTAGGGACACATACAGACTGAAAGTGAGGAGTTGGAAAAAGGTATTCCATGCAAATGGAAACCAAAAGAAAGCTGGAATAGCAGAGTAGCAATATTCAAATCAGACAAAATCAACTTTAAAATAAAGAGTGTTACAAAAGATAAGGAAGGACATTACATAATGATCAAGGGATCAATCCAAGAAGAAGATATGACTATTATAAATATATATGCACCCACAGAGGAGCACCTTAATATATAAGGCAAACAGTAATAGCAATAAAAAGAGAACACTTGTCACGCAGTATGGATTCCTTCTCATTGAAATTTGAATATTCACTTGTCTATTTTGGGAATCCCTTCACCCATGTAAGAAAGTCCTTAATGCTTCCCTATACATCAATGAACCTAAAAGGTGGCTCTTTGAAAAGATAAACAAGATTGATAAACCACTAGCCACACTCATCAAGAAAAAAAGGGAGAGGACTCAAATCAATAAAATTAGAAATGAAAAGGGAGAACAACAGACACAACAGAAATGACCATAGAAGACTACTACAAGCAACTGCACACCAATAAAATGGACAGCCTAGAAGAAATGGACAAATTCTTAGGAAGGTACCAAGACTGTACCAGGAGAAAATAGAAATTGTGAACAGACCAATTGCCAGTACTGAAATTGAATCAGAAACTTTAAAACTCCCAACAACTAAAAGTCCAGAATTAGATGGCCTCACAGGTGGATTCTACCAAACCTTTAGAGGAGAGTTAACACCACCCTCCAAAACTATTCAAACAACAACAACAACAAAAATTGCAGGGGAAGGAACACTTCCAAATTCATTCTATGAGGCCACTGTCATCACGATGCCAAAACCAGACAAAGATATCATTAACAAAAAAAAGAAATGTACATGCCAATATCACTGATGAACACAGATGCAAAAATCCTCAACAAAATACTAGCAGATCATTGTATGCTAACTCACCTATATGGAATCTAAAAATGGTACTGATGAACTCAGTGACAAGAACAAGGACGCAGATACAGAGAATGGACTGGAGAACTCGAGGTATGGGAGGGGGTGGGGGGTGAAGGGGAAGCTGAGACGAAGCGCGAGAGTAGCACAGACATATATATACTACCAACTGTAAAATAGATAGTCAGTGGGAAGTTGTTGTATAACAAAGGGAGTCCAACTCGAGGATGGAAGATGCCTTAGAGGACTGGGGCGGGGAGGGTGGGGGGGACTCGGGGGGTGGGGAGTCAAGGAAGGGAGGGAATACGGGGATATGTGTATAAAAACAGATGATTGAACTTGGTGTACCCCCCCAAAAAATAATAAATTAAAAAAAAATACTAGCAGATCAACTCCAATGATACATTAAAACGATCATACACCATGATCAAGGGGATTTATCCCAGGTATGCTAGGCTTTTTCAATATTTGGAAATCAATCAATGTGATACATCATATTAACAAATTGAAGTAAAAAAAAACCATATGATCAGCTCAACAGATGCAGAAAAAGCTTTTGATAATATTTGACAATGATTTATGATAAAAACTCTTCAGGAAGTGGGCATAGAGGGACACAATAAGGCCATATATGACAAACCCACAGCTAACTTCATACTCAATGGTGAAAAGCTGAAAGCATTTCCACTAACTTCAGAAACAAGACAAGAATGCCCACACTTGCCACTTTTATTCAACATAGTTTTGGAAGCCTAGCCACACCAACCAGACAGGAAAAAGACATAAAAGGAATCCAAATTGGAAAAGAGGAAGTAAAACTCTCACTGTTCGCAGATGACATGATGCTATACACAGAAATTCCTAAAGATGCCACCAGAAAAATACTAGAGTTCGTCAATGAATTCCATAAATTTCCAGGATACAAAATTAAGAGTCCTTGCAGAGGTAACCAAGTTAACACGAGGCTATGAAGGTGAGCCCTAGTCTGATGTGACTGGTATCCTTATAAAAAAGGGAAGTTTGAACACAGGGACATGCACACGAAGGGAGACACCATGTGAAGATGAAGACAGAGATCAGGGGCTGCAACCACAAGCCAGAGAATGTTAAAAGTTATCAGCAAACCACCAGCATCTGGCTGAGAGCCTAGAAGAGATTCCCGGTCACAGGTCTCAGAGAGAACCACCCTTGCCAATGCCTTCTCCCTGCACTTCCAGCCTCCAGATCTGTGGCTGGTCTCTGTCATCTCTTTAAACGTATTACAGCTCCCAGCACAGAGGAAGCACTCAACAATTGTTTAGAGAATGACTGGGTCCAGAAGACCCGGCCCTTTAATTCACTCTGTCCCCAAGAGTCCTAAGCCAAGTCTTTAGAAGGCAGCCGGACCTGTGACCTTGCTCACCCATCCCACATCCCTGGAGAGAACTTCTGCAGTTGCTCCTGACAATTTTAAAGTCTGATCTGTTTGATTTCTCTGACAATCAACTGTCTATTCAGTTTTCAGCGTCTGATTGTCAGGCAAGCTATTCCCAACTTAGCCCTTGCTTAACCTTTCCCAGGCCATTCTCTGCCTGCATTTTCTAAGCACAACCCCTCGGGTCCCCTGCATTCCAGTAGCCTCCCTGATGGTCCACTTCTCTGCCTCTGCACCTGACCTAAATCATCAACACCTTATAATGAATCAGTACCCTCAACCTCTCACCTGTCCAACTCCAGCAGCCAGATAGAAAATTCAGCAAACTGATGAAGCTTGAGAGCCTGCATCTTATGATGAGCTGGCCTGAAAACTCTAGTTTTGGCTCCTTTAGTTTTATTGCCATTGATTGGAAACATGCGCAGGTATTAGTTCTGCACCTAAAACAAAAATCTGTATATAATAAATACTATAAGCAGCACAGACCCGAGCAGGAATATGGCTGCAAAGGCTAAACTTTAGTTTTCTTCTCGGCCCAGAACGCCATACACCTTTCACAAACAGGTTCCTACTGCCAAAGGGAAGAAGTTTGAGTTTGTGTATCTAAGGGACCTAAATATCTAAGGGCAGGAGTCCCCAACCCCCAGGGCCTCGGACCCTACCTGGTGGCCTGTTAGGAACCAGGTCGCACAGCAGGAGGTGAGCAGCAGGCTAAAGAGCAAAGTTTCACTGCTGTTCCCCATAGCTGCATTACCTCCTGAATGACTGCTGGCATTACCACCTGAACCAGCCTCCCCCAACACCCCCACCGCCCATCCGTGGAAAAATTATCTTCCATGAAACAGGTCCCTGGTGTCAGAAAGGTTGGGGACCCCTGTCTAAGGGAACCACACTAATGGGAGGGGGGGGAGCAGGGAGGGGGAGGAATCCTGCATCTCTAGTAACAGCAATAGCTCCACTTTTATTTCATAATTAACTTAAGTTTATACCCTAATTAGAGGTTAGTTAGAGCTTCTTGAGCTAATTTCTAGAAACATTCAGAGGCAACACTTTGTTAGATAACCTCACAAAGATCCTTAATTGTGTACATGAATTAACTAAGGACATAATTTGCCTTAAAAGTTGCCAGTTTCTCTAGTGAAAACCTTTAGGAGGCTGAGTCCTTAGTTTTGCTAAGAACATTGCTCCTAATCATAACAGCTAACAGTCACTGAGTGCTTTTATAAGATCAGGCCAGGGTTCTGAGAAGCTTCAGAGATTCTCTGATTTAATCCTGCCCACAGCTCTGTGAGCAAGCAAACTGATGCCCAGAAAGCTTAAGTACCTTGTGCAAAATACCCAGTCAGAAAATCATTAAATGCAGCCAGCCTTCCTGCACTGCCTGCGCCAAGAAAGAGACCAGGCTGGAGGCTCAAGGTCAGGTCTCAGGCTGGACCAGCGACCAGGGGCCGGAGTCTGACTAGAGGCTTGGAGAGTAGGGACTCGCCTGGAAGCTCAGCCCACGCTGGGCGGGGATGGAGGCGCGGCTGGGGCTTGGCCAGGATGGAGGGGCGTGGCAGGTTGGAACCAAAGGCCTTGGAGCAGGAAGAGGCGCGCACACTGTTTCTGCAAGTGGACTTAGCCAGTCCTGCCACCCGCCCTGCCACTTCCTAGCCAGGCCTAAGCCAGCCTCCAGCCGGAGCTTCGGCGGCCTCTCCTGGCTCCGCGCACCATACTCAGACACGGGGGACAGTGGAGGTGGCCTTTCCAGGGCGAGGGTTACAGACAGGATTGAAACGGATCCTTGATTTTCCTAATCTTCAACCACCGAAGGAGGGGCTTGGTGCTTGGAATCAAAGAATGAATTACGCACGGTTCATCACGGCCACAAGCGCAGCCAGAGAGCATTCTGCCATTCGAGTAATGGGTGAGTCCTCGCCGCGCTCTCCCCCGGGAGGGTCCCAGCAAAGCTGCTCTTGTGTCCTGAAACCGGTTCTGCGCAGTCTTGGCACAGAAGACCAGCTAGAACGGGCACGAGGGCAGTAAATCATCAATAGAGAGAACACAGGCCACTGTGCACTCGTCCTGGTTAGAGTCCAGAGGGCTCTTCAGGACACAGGAGTCCGGGTTGGGGGAGGGGGTGTGTGTGTAAGGAGGGTAATGGGAGAGAGAGGGGTGCAATGGGAGCCTGGCAGGCAGGGAGGGGCCGAGTGGAGGAGCCTTTTCTGTTACTGTGGCCCTTGGCTTGTCTGTCTGGTCACTCTGCCTTCTTAGTTGCACCTGTCTATTCCTTAGCTCCTCCACTGGTGAGGTTGGTCCAGAAAAAGTCATCTTCTACGTTTCTTTCAGACTAGCATTCCTCACACTCTAAAGTTTTACTGACTTTAATGCAACATGCTGAACCATCTCTGTTTATGAAAGTCTTCACTGAAAGTGTTTCTTCTCCTCATTTGTTGAAGCTGAGATATTGGGCAAGGCATCGAAATCTGCCCTCTCTTTGGCGGCTGGAGCACCAAACCCCAACACGTTTCCTTTCAAGACTGCAGTTATCACCATAGAAAACGGAGAGGCCATTCAATTTGATGAAGAAATAATGAAGAGAGCACTGCAGTATTCTCAAAGTGCTGGGTACTGATCAGTAGATAATTTAATTTTGTTGGTTCATTTTCATGAACAACATTCTACGGCCTGCTGATAAAGCAACTTGTGTCCTTTTTAACTGTGTATTCAGCAGTTACGAAGGTTTGGGGAAGAGTTTTAGAAGAATAATTAACAACAGCAATGATACTGAATACTTAACCCAAGTGATACTTCTCAACCTTATATGACTGGGAGAGGGGGAGGTGTTTGGAAGGAGGTTTCATTTGAGTTGAGAGTGGAAAAAAAAGAGAGAGGGGGAAGATAGCTAGGTGAAGAAGCAGGGTAGGAGAAAGGAGGAAAAGGATGACTCAGGAAGCAGCCAGTTAGGTCCTGGGGACATTTTTTGATCATTTTGTTCCCTTTCTAAACAGGCAGCTATGCAAACATGTTGCCCTCAATTCAGATGTGTTTAATTTCATGAAGGCACATGGAACACATATTCTAAGGCTTCCCTTAGCTGGTCTTCTTCCAGTGCTAAAGGGTAACTCGCAGAGTGTCTATTAATTATACTTTATTAAAGACTGTTTGCTCTGTGATTGAGGAATAATGCATGTTGGGTGCATAAGAATTGTATAATGTACACCTAGGCTTTCTTTCTGTAATACAAAGAACTTACTAAATGTGAACGTCTAGGTATCCTACAGAAATATCTCTAAGCAAAACAAAAAATTAATTATGCAATGAGTGCTCTAATGTAAAAGAAAAAGTACAGGCTTTGGATAAGAAAGCTGTAAAGTCAAGTCTCAGCTCTTTTAATCACCAGCTGATTAACTTTATGTGGATTTCTTAATCTCTAAGTCTGTTGCCTTGTCTTTTAAGTAAAGATATTAATATTGGCAAAAAGCATTTGAGGACTTTTAAATTGAATGTATAAAGTGCTTGGTATAAAGTTCCTGTCTACTATTATGATTTTCACTACTGGAAATTTTGAAATGCATTTTGTGCTTTAGACTCCCAGAGCTGTTATCCTGGCTAAAACAGTTACAAATAAAACTGCATAATCCTCCCACCATCCATTATCCACCCAGCCAAGGGCAAATGGACATATGTGTCACATGTGGCAGCCAAGAAGGTCTCTGTAAGGTAAGACTGGACGGAAGGGTACCTGCGGGAAGAATCAAATACTATGTTCCCCCATACAGCCCTCTCTCCCTTAACCACAGAGCACCATGTTCTGCGGGTTAGGAACTCTTCCTTGTTTTCACCTAGAATCATAAATGGAACTTAAAGACATTCACCAACCTGACTGCTCTTAAACAGAGATCCCATCATCAATGACCCTGGGCTCTGAGTCATTAGGACAAGATTCCCAGTCAGCGAGAACTCAAGCCCTTCCTGCAGCTTAGTGAGCGCTGCTTAGTCTCATCTGGCTCAGAGATTCAGGCTACATTTCCGTTATGCTTGTGGCTATAACATTTCAGTGTATGACTTTTAAATTCTTCAGAGGGTGTATCCTGATACTGCTGAGCTGAAACGTCATTCCCTTGTGTGTCTGCTGGTGTCATCGTCTGTGCCACCTGCCTCTTGTGCCCTGACTCCCTCATGGTTGTGCTTCTGCAGGTCTAAATATATTGTCTGTGTCTGTGTCTGACTTCTCCTCTGGGTTAGTTCTCTCTCTTTCTCTCTCTCTGTCTCTAGTCTGCTTCTCCCCTGGATTCCAGGACCCCACAGAGGTAACCATCATGGGTGGTTCCTCCAATAAAGAGACTGCATATATGGTTCAGTTTCATCTATTCTTCACTTTTCTTTTTCATGAATAATTAGTCCTGGATAAAGAGGCTCTATATTCAGTCTTCACATCCAGATTCAAGTATGCCTCTTATTTATCTCAAACCAGAGTAGCTTTCTTGCTGTTCTTTTTCATGTAAATGTGCAAGCTTGCTATTTTAATGAATTTTAATTAAATTATTATTACAGAATAATGTATTAAAGTAATAAGACTTTATAATTTTCCTCCCTCTTTTTAGACTCAATTAGGAAAAATAACAGGATTAGCTGCTGTTTGTTTTTTTCTTGAAGAGAAATATTTGTGATGCCCCAGACTAGTAGGAAAAACAAAAAAGCTGTTTTCAGTGAAATTTTTTTCTTAGGAAGGTCCACTTTTTTTTCCAGAAAGATACTCAAGAAAATTTCTTCTCTGTTGCAACATCATTCTTATCAAAGAGGAAGATAGCATAGATGGCCAAATGCATCAGTCACTGACTGGCTTATAGCTATGCTTGTTACAGAGTCCTCCTGGGACTCTGGTTTACTATTTCTTCCACTTTGTTCTGCAGGATGGAAATTATTTTAGGTGTCTGTGTCTCAGATAATAAATGTCCCTCCCTCCTCATTCAGGATATTTTACTTCCTCATGTTCCCTTATTGACATGGGAAATGTATGTGATAAGATTTTCAGCTGATCCATGGATAACACACAAGCCACCCCCACTGATTTGTTTGGTCCTAAGAGGTCTTGTCAATCATGAATTAATTAGAAACTTGTCAGAGGAGGACATTGTTTGTCATAAAATGCCAACAGCTCATAAGGAAAAGTAAATGGAACATCCTAGATCTAATCAGGAAACAGAGGTCAAATCTTCTGTCTTAATGGATAATGGCCATGCTGTTTGTCAAGAGCTCTAGGTTGTTAAAATAATAGGGAGGAGATGCTTGACCTGGGGATTGTGAAACATCACAGGATAGGAAATGATTATTCTGTGACACGTGTAAGATTTAGTCAGAATGGTGGACTAGTATCTCCATAGGGTAAAAACCATGCTGTTATGCTCATCACTTTCTCTCCAACCTTTACACAGGCCTGGCTTATAGCAAAGATTTTTAAATTACTCAAAAAAGGAATAAAAGGATAAATGAATTTTAGGAGCAAAACCAGTTATTTTTTATTATTATTATTTTCAACCTAGAATGGAGGTTTGCAAACTATGGCTTGAGAGCCAAGCCAGCCCTTGTCTATTCTGTAAATAGAGCTTTATTGGACTCAGCCACACCATCGGCTGAGGTATTGTCTGCGGCCGCCTTCTCACCATACAGGCAGAGATGAGTAGTTGCAACATAGACACCGGGGCTCACAAAATACGTACCATCTGGCATTTACAGGAAACTTGCCAACTCCTTCTCTAGAATCCTAGTGAGCTGAAATTAAAACAAAAAGGGGTGCGGGGGGTGGTGTTCCAAGACGGGAAACCATACTATCCAAGCTAACCTATGCTTCTTTTGTTAGGTGTTTGAAATGATCGTTAATCCTGGAGATAATGTCCTCGTAAATGAACCTATTTATTCAGGAGCAATTCATGCTGTGAGTACACACTTCTACAAAAGGCAACTCTCTTTCTTATAATAAATAAGAAGAAACCACTGCACCTTCAGAATTATCTGTCCACTGAAAAATAAAATAGCATCCTTCTTCTGTAAACAGGAGAATCTTTAATATATGCAAAATCTATTAAATGTATGTACCCTCTATACATTTCTTTTTACAGTCTAAGTGTAGAGGTGCTAAAAATGGGTTGTGCAAAATCATGTCCAGATTTCTTAATATTTCACCTGAAATGCAACTTAATTTACAAAGACTTTTTTTATTAGTATCTATATAACCACATGCCTAAGGATGATCAAATGTCAATGTAGAATAACTGTAAAGTAACATGGAATTTATTAGTTTTTAAATCCACAAATAATACATAATATGATTGTGTTTTCATTATATTTTCACATAAATGATGTCATGTGTATTAATAATCCATTAATTCATCTCATTTAGTTTTCAGCATGGTGTGAGATAGGGTCTAATTTTATTTTGTTTCCATTTGAAAAGCTTCTCCAAACCCTAATTTTGAATAGTCCATCTTTTTCCCTCACAAATTTGTAATGGCTTTTGACCATACACCAAGGTCCCATATAACTTGGTCTCTCTTTTCTGTTCCATAGATTTATTTGTCTACCTCTGTGCTAATAACCAGGGTGTGTTCATTATCAAAGCTTTATAATAAATCGAGATTTTTAAAGATTAAAACAAAAACAAAAACAAAATAACAACAAAAAAACCACCACCAACAACAAAAAACAAAACAAAACAAAACAAAACAAAACCATGCAGTGATTCGGACTTTCCTCTCTAGTGTTAATTAATGGGACTCTAATGTCCAGAATGAGGAAGCAGATCACCTGCTCTGCTGGGGCCTGCTCAGATCACGCCACTGTCTGGGGCACAATACTTTCAGGTCGATGTGAATACGACTGGAGCACAGTCGGAGAAAAGCAACCAGAGTGAACAAAGAATTGGAAATAATACCATAGGTTGAATTGTCTTAGGAACTATACTCTTTTCCCCAGAAAGAGAAGACTCCACAGGGACACGAGAATTGTCCTCAAGTACATTAAAGTTAACCATGTGACAGAGAAGTTAGATTTGTCTGTGCATGCCTTAGGTTGATAGAACTGGAACCAAAGGGTGGAAACTACAGGGAAACAATTTCAACTCAATGTAACAACTTTCTAACCATCAGCCTTACCAGCTCTCTGAGGAGTAAAGCACTGTCCATCACTGCAGGGGCTCAAAGTAACTCTCAAAGGCCACCTGAAACCAATGCTAGCAAAGTAGTTCTAGTTTAGAGTAGGGGATTTAATAAGATGATCCTTACGCTCTATTGAATCTAACTTCATGGGTTACCTTTTCTTTTTGGAATTTAATGTTATCTTTGTAAAAATGAATATATATAAAGCAATTAGCTAGTCTTGATGAAAGGCATATTTCCTCAACACTCCTAAGGAAGGGTAAAAATATATTATAAACATTGTTTTTCTAATGAACAATCTGAAAAGTAAATTAAGAAAACAATTCCATTTGTAATAGCATCCAAAATAATAAAACATCTGAGACTAATTCTACAAAATGGGTGAAAGACTTCCACATTAAAAACTACAAAACATTGTTGAAAGAAATTAAAGAAGACGCCAATAAACCAAAACCATCACCTTCTCCTGGACTGGACAACTTAATACTGTTCAGGTGTCAATACTACCAAAGCTATTGACAGATTCCACGCAGTCCCTATCAAAATTCTGATAGCCTCTTTTGCAGAAATGCAAAAGCCAGTCCTTAGATTCATATGGGATTAAAAAGGGTCCAAATGGCTAAAACAATCTTGAAAAAGTGCAGATTTAGAAGATTCACAGTTCCCAATTACAAAACCAACTGCAGTAATCTGTAGTAATCAAAACCGTGTGGTACTGGCATAAGGATAGATACATATTCCAATGGAATAGATTTGAGAGTCCAGAAATAAACCATACAGCTGTGGCCAATTGATTTTGACAAGGGTACCAAAACTATTAAATAGGGAAAAAGAAGTCTCTTCAATGAACTGTGCTGGGACAACTAGATTTCCACATGCAAAAGAAAGAAATTGGACCCTTACTTCATGCCATATAAAAATTTAACTCAAAATGGATAAAGACTTAAATATAAGAGCTAAAACTATAAATTCTTAGAAGAAAACATAAGGGCAAATCTTCTTGACCTTGGATTTGGCACTATTCTTAGATGTAACAATAAAAAATACAAGCAACAGCAACAAAAATATAGATAAATTGGACTTCATCAATTAAAAATTAAAATCTTTTGAGCATTAAAGGACATTATGAAAAAAGTGAAAAGACAGCCTACAGGGCGGGAGAAAATACATGCAAATCATATGCACGGTAAGAGCTCAAAATCCACAGTGTATAAAGACCTCCTACAACGGAACAACAAAAGACAAAAATTAATTTTAAAATAGAAAAAGGACTTGAGTAGACATTTCTCCAAATAAGATATATAAATGGCCAATAAGTACGTGAAAAGATGTTCAACATCACTAGTCATTAGAGAAATAAAAGTCAAAAACCATAGTGAGGTACTACTACACACCTACTAGGATGGTTATTATTTTTTTTTTAATGGGACATAGCAAATAGTGGTGAATATGTAGAGAAATTGCAACTCCAGTACATTGCTGGTAGAAATGTAAAATGCTGCAGCCCTGTGGAAAACTGCTTATCGGTGCCTCGAAGAGTTAAACATAGAATTACCATAGGGCTCACCAATTCCACTCCTAGTATGTACCCAAAAAGATTTGAAAACTGGGGCTCAAACAGAAACATAACCGTTCATAGCAGCGTTATTCACAATAGCCAAAATGTGGGAGCAGCCCAAGTGTACATCAACAGATGCATAAAATGTGGTCCATCCACACAATGGAATAATATTCAGCCAGAAAAAGAAATGAAGTTCTGATACCTGCTACAACATGGATAAACCTCGAAAACACTATGCCAAGTGAAAGAAGCCAGACACAAAAGGACAAATACTGTATGATTCCACTGACATGAAAAATCTAAAATAGGCAAATTCATAGAGACAGAAAGTTGCTTAGAGGTTACCAGGGCCTGGGGGAGGGGTAAGTGGGGGTTTTTTGCTTAATGCCACAGGGGGTCTGTTTGGAGTGATGAAGAGATTTTGGAAATTAATAGGGACAATGGATGTACACATTGTGAATGTAATTAATGCCACTGAGTTGCACACTTTGGCAAATTTTTGTTATTTATATATTTTGCCATAATTTAAAAAACGAAAGTAAAATCATTGCCTTTTCTTAGTGACTATACACTATTAATTATTTTCCTAAATTCCTACAGCATAAGATTATACAGTGCTTACAAATATAAAACTTATATCTGTGTAAACAGCACACATGCACACACGTTTTTTCACACGTCCGGAGACCAAGGCCAGGCTGTGAGGGAATATACTGATGTGTGTGTTTATTGCATGGTCCAATATTGGCTTCTTTTATTCATGTTTCTGTGATTTTTAAGTCTAAGCCCTTTTAAATTTACCATAGGTGGGGTCTGGATTAGTCTGGATCAGTGCACAATTCTACATTTGACCCCTAAGAAAAGTGTTTGCTTATCCTTTGAAAAATTTTTTCCGAGAAACTCACTCAATTATTGTTATTTTTTAAATTTTTATGAAATATATTCTGGTTGCTTTACAATATTGTGGTAGTTTCAGATGTACAGCAAAGTGATTCAGTTATACATATATATGTATAACTTTCAAATTCTTTTCCATTATACGTTATTACAAGATATTGAGTATAGTTCCCTGGCTATATAGTAGGTCCTTGTTGGTTATCTGTTGTATAAACAGTAGTGTGTATATTTTAATCCAAAACTCCTAATTTATCCCTCTCCTCTTCTTTCCCTTTGTAGCCATTAGTTTGTTTTCTGCGTCTGTGTGTCTATTTGTTTTGAAAATAAGTTCATTTGTATCATTTTTAGATTCCATATATAAGCGAAATTATACAGTATTCGTCTTTCTCCATCTGACCTACTTCATTTACTATGATAATCTCTAGATCCATCCATGTTGCAGAAAATGGCATTATTTCAATCTTTTTATGGCTGAGTAATATTCCATTGTGTGTGTGTGTGTGTGTGTGTGTGTGTGTGTGTGTGTGTGTGTGTGTGTGTTTAACATCTTTATTCATCAGTCAGTGGACACTTAGGTTGCTTCCATATCTTGGCTATTGTAAATAGTGCTGCATGAACATTGGGGTGCATGTGCCTTTTCAAAGTATGGTTTTCTTCAGATATGACCAGGAGGTGGATTACTGGATCATATGGTAATTCTGTTTTTAGATTTTTAACGAACCTCCGTACTGTCCTCCACAGTGGCTACACCAATTTACATTCCCACCAACCATGTAGGAGGGTTCCCTTTTCTCCACACCCTCTCCAGCACTTGTTATTTGTAGACTTTTCAATGACGGCCATTCTGACAGGTATGAGGTGGTACATCATTGCAGATTTCCTTTGCATTTCTCTAATGATTTGTAGCATTGAGCATCTTTTCATGTGCCTGTTGGCTATTTGCATGTCTTCTTTGGAGTAATGTCTATTTAGATCTTCTGCCCAATTTTGGATTGGGTTGTTTTTTGGATATTGAGCTGTATGAGCTGTCTGTATATTTTGGAAAATAATCCCTTGTCAGTTCCATTGCTTGCAACCATTTTCTCCCATACTGTATGTTGTCTTTTCCTTTGCTTGTTATTTACGTGCCAATTTTTTTCTTTATTTTTGTGCACAAACATAAAACATGAAAACACAAGACTTTCATAAAACTATGTCCATAAGCAAGGCCACTACTTGTGACTTCGGCCTCTGCAATCGCTACTCTATAGTATCCACATGCCGTGGCGAGCCACTGCCCTGATGCTCCTTGGTGCCCCAGCACCACCCTGGCTCCCCTGGCCCCTCTCCTAAGACCACCCTGAACCCCGTATGACACAGAGCTAATGCGCACATGGCAGGGGGCCTCCAGGACCCCATTCCAGCCTGCTCTGTGTCTGATGTGCCCATGCTACACCACTTGTCCAATATTTTGAATATCACCTCTGCTTATAACTATCTTATGTATTAGCATCACAGATGCTTTATAAGATTAATTTGCTTAATATTCCTTAATTATAAGGAAAACATTCCTTAATAAACACCTATTTTATGAACCAATTCTAAATGTAATTATACAGATAATGCAATGTGGGAGTAGAGATGAGTGCAGGTTTGTGTTTCACTGCATAAATGGTAACATTCTCCTTAGTGTGAGAATGGAGGGCACTGATATTTTGTTACCATGTCTGAATCTTGGGCTTTCTTCTCTCTTTGGACTGGCAGCTGCAACCCCTGGGCTGCAACATGATCAATGTTTCCAGTGATGAGCACGGGATTATTCCAGACTCCCTGAGAGAAATACTTTCCAAATGGAAACCAGAAGATTCAAAGAACCCAGAGAAAAACACCCCCAAATTACTTTACACTGTCCCAAATGGCAACAACCCTGCTGGGAGCTTATTAACAACTAACCGCAAAAAGGAAATCTATGAGGTATTTTCAAAGAATGTGTTACTTGGCTGTGTTCTTGTTTCTTTCTGACCCTTTAGAAGAGGGCGCTGCAAGTGCCTTCTCTTATTAGCCTCTTGCTCTCAAGGAAGATGATTTTTAATAAAAGGAAGTCATCTATGCCAAGGGTCCCAATAAATTTAAATTCAATAAACTATTACATCCTTGTTGACTATGAAATTTTTCTTTCCCTTTAATTGACATTTTCTTTGAAAGAAATGTTATTCTTGGTGGGATGTTAAACTCCATGAGGTTAATTGACCCAAATTTGATTTTCATTATTTTATGTCTGTGTTTTCAACCTGGCCCTTACCTTTCCTACTTCTTGTCATTTCCAGTTAGAAAGAAATTCCTTAAAGGTAGGAGGCAGGCTCCTTTTGTAAAGTCTATTCTAGGTAGCTGACCTTGATGCCTAAGATTTTCACTATAAACATTATTCTCAGGACCACATATTAAGCTACACAGAAATGGGTACAAAGAACTATAACTCGAAGTGCTTTTCATCTTACATAGCTCTGAAGAAATAAATATGCTCCGTTAACCTTTTTTAGCTTGCAAGAGAATATGACTTCCTCATCATAGAAGATGACCCTTACTATTTTATGCAGTTCAACAAGGTAAGTGACAGTGCCATCGCAGCCCACTATCAGTAGGTAAGAGGTTGTAAGTTATTGCACTGATTTAATTTTAGCTGGCGTTGCTGAGTATTTGCATCTCTGGTATTACTGCTCTCTCCAGAAATTCCTTACCTTTAGAACAGTGGCTGACTCTCTGTGCCAGGCATGCGGAGGGTCGTGTGAGTCAAGGGTGAGGGTCGTCTTGACTCCACATCCAGATCGTAGCTCCTCAGACATCGTACTGGGGATATGGAGGGGGTGTCTCCTTGGGTGGCAACCTCAGTCTCTGGTGGGTGGATGATGAGCTGAGACTTCGAAGCTGTATTCAGACAGGAGGACTGTGCTCAGTCAGTGATGTGGTGGTGGGCAGAGGAGGGGGCATTCCTAGCATCTTGCGGCCTGCTCGGCACCGTCCTTGTCACTTAGGCACTGGAACTTACCTGCAGGATAATCGGCTTTTAGATCCTTCTCTACTACATATGTACACTGCTGTTTCCGAGGAGACAACAGCAGTATTACAGACTCCCAATGCCCGATTCCTCAAAATCCAACACTATTTGCCCTCAGGCTGCAGAGAACAAACACATGGATTCAGTCCCCACTTTAAATCTACTGAGAAGAAACAGAACTCTTGGCTTTTTATCTACTTTGCCTGAATATCATGTCTGCCTGCTGGCCACCCTCACCACAAACATGCCCCCCTTTCCTGCTGGCATTTACTTTTGAAGTAAATATGGAAGTCTCAGCATTGCACACTGACCACATGGCTCATCTTCATTGGCACCTCTTTTGTGTTTCTAGTTGGTCTAAGGGTCAACCTTCTCTTTCTAAACAGCCCTGAATGCTGATGGCCCTCTTCGTTTTGGTCTTTTCCAAACTAGTTTTTCTTGTATCCTTCCCCTAAATCTAGTTCATCCTGGATCTCAAGCCTTGGCACAGGGAGGTCCTGTGTGAGGTTCCTGTAAATTCACAGGAGTGGTGTCCTGAACAAGTGAGAGGACGTGCGTATGTGTCTCTGGCAGAAAAGCCGTGAAGATCGGCAGATACGAATAGAAGAACATGCATCTCAGTCTTACTCCATTTCAAAGGGCTGAGATGAAAACAAGGAAAAGGATGTTGGTCCTACTGTTCTCCAAGTCCATTCCTCCCCACTCTCTGCACAAAGCAGGGACACGGTCTCTAACAGACGTCCCAAACCAACAGTATTTTTCTTCCATTTCAAGCCCTGGGCACCGACTTTTCTCTCCATGGATGTTGATGGGCGTGTCATCCGAGCTGACTCTTTTTCCAAAGTCCTGTCCCCTGGGTAAGGCCCTGCTCTGCCTTCAGGATGCATTGAAAGGTGACGCTGCACCACAGCATCTCTTAGTGCGAATAGTTCTCATTTAAGATGCTGCTATCCCCATTTGATTATGACTATTAATACCAGGCTTTTCTCCCAATTTGTCCCCAGCGGTCAAAAATACTTGCCTGTTAAGCTACAGCTGTAGGGGGTTGGTCAGGTTTTTGATTGTACATATGAAAGAACACATTTAGAAATACCTGGTCAGATATGCATTCTATTTTAACTGTACAATTTAAATGTGTATTTTAAATAAGAAGTAGTTTTATTAGAATGTGTTAACTGTCTAGGTCCCTCTTTCCCCAGGTCACAACTTTCCTCCCTGTAAAATCAGCAACATAGTATTAATTGTTAATGCAGGGTTGGTATTGTGCCTTTTCTCTCTTTGTGCAGGTTGAGAATAGGGTTTATTTCTGGTCCAAAGCCCTTGATCGAGAGAATTGTTTTACACACAGAAGTTTCAACAATGCACACCTGCACTTTTACACAGGTAAGGACAATTTAGGAAAGAGGAATTTTTTAAGTCAGATCATAATACAACATATGAGTAGTTGTTGGCAAATAAGACTGAGTGAAGGTGGCAGGAAGAGAAATCACTGATTGCATCTCTAGTTCCACATGGACTGCATTAGGAGACCACACACCACAGATGTGAGCTCTAGAAGGCAACAACAATTTGAATGGACCTGGTGCTGTTTCACAGTGTAGGCAGAGTGCCTTGAGAGTCAGAGATCTTATTCATCTTGTGTCCTGCCATCTAGCCCAGGAACCCCCTAAACACTCTGTTGAACTCAACAGGACAGAAGAGGTTTGTTGAAGTAACACAGCATTAGCTTCATTGTCCTGGAATCTAACAGCAAGTGTTCCAAACCCACGTGGTGGCCTGATGTCTACCTCTGCTGCTCACGTGCTGACCTCCCCTACAGACACCAGCTGGAATGTGTTTTAATTAAAATGCAGTAAAATTATTTGTGGCGAATGTATAAATTTCTTCGCAAGCTTTGAGAAATGATTGGACCCATCCCTAAGGCAACCTTGACAATCAGACCTTAAGGACAGAACTTCTATCTATGAAGGCAAAAGTGGTAGTTTATATAGACTGGACATTTGTTTGATATTATACATTCCACAAAGTGCAGATGTCCTCATGTTTTATCCCGTTGGGGACTTTTCTCATATTTTCTGTATCTGTTATCAACCAAATTCACTATCCTTTTACAACATTTAAAACTTCCATTTTGGATAGAAAAATCTCTGAATATATTGCATAACTTCATGTATCATCTGCATGTGTTTTCTATGTAGAGAGGCCATCCAGGGCAGCAGTTATTGGGTGGATCTGGGGCTGGACAGTCTGACTTGTGTCCAGGCTCTGGGACTGCTGGTGACCTCAGCAAAGTTAACTTCGCCCCGTGCCTCAGTCTCTTCATCCGCAGAGTGGAAATAATGACCTGCCTGATAAGGGTATTACGAAGATCAACTGAGCTGAAATATATTCATATGGTACAGCAGTTTCCAGCACATAGCAAGTTCCATATAAATGTTATTTTCACTATTATTGTTGCCATTGTTCTTAATCAACCTTATTATAAACCATTGACTCACAAAGCTTCCTGCAGGTGGTTGCATCTTCTTTGGGTGGTTTCCACACACAATCAAGAGTGGTTTGCTGTTACATTTGGCAAAAAACACATTTTAGAGGATGACCGATGACCTTATTACTGTCTCATCCCTTTTAGCTCCTGGTATCACAGCTTCTCCACCAGTGGGGAGAAGACAGCTTCCTGGCTCACGTAGAGAGGTAATGTATTTTAGGTTCCATACTTTACATAGAAAGAGACTTCACTCTATTAATTTTCATTTTTGAATTGTTCCACAATAATGGGAAAACCACAATGGTAAAAAGTTTACTGCCCAACAGGTCAAATAAATGTGCTCTACTGCCTCATCAAGAACTCAACATTTTCCTCAAGGTAGAATATAGACTCTTATAGACTGGACTCCAGACCTTCTTAGTTTCTGCAATCAATGTAGCAAACACATCCTTTTCATTTTTTTTTCTTCGTCTAGGGTTATTGATTTCTATAGGAAGCAGAGGGATGCATTATTGGCTGCTGCAGACAAGTGGTTAAGTGGTGAGTGGAACGCACATCCTGTCCTGGGATGAACAGTAGCCCTTAGATGAGTGAATGATAAACACCACATGGTATCGTCAGTAACCCTGGGGAAGGAAACAGAGTCCAGGAGGAACAAGAAAATGTTACCCTGTAAATAATCTCAGAAGTAACAGCACAAACCCTGGCACAATTCTACCCATCTCTGCTATACCTGACTGCTGCCAAGTATCTGTGGTTTAAAGAAAAAATACCAATTAGTCTAACAATCAACCAGCAATAACCTAATTAAAGCTAAATAACATCTGTATTCAAAAGGTTTTCAAAATTTTGCTCCAAATAGAAGAGAAATTGTGAAATAAATAGCATACACCTTTTCTGACTTTATAAAGACAAGACAGTACAATCTAAGGCGGGTTTCTCTTTACAGATGACTTGCCTTTTAATCATTAACCTCATGTATCTAATATTTTCTATTGCTAAATTGATTTCAGAATAGTTTAGATTTAATTTTATATTAAGGAAGAAAGTAAAATGAATTGCATGGCTTTCATTACACCACTAAAAATGCCTCTGGCAAGAATAATAGGAAATACAAAGTATCCACTCCTTATTTCCATCATATCTTGTTCCCTAGGAAGTCTTGGTAAAAATAGATTACATCCTTTTGATAAGAGTACTATTCTACTACTTTGTATAGTAAAGTTAAAAAAAAAGGTTTTAATCAACAGCAAGGTGTTTTTTTTAAGGCAGTAATTAAAATCAAAATATTCTTCCTTCTTGGTTTCTCTGTCCTTATATTCAGTGAAACATACACCCTACAAATGACCAGAATTTCTTAACTGTATGTACTCCTTTCATAATTAATTACATTCTGATAAAAACTTCAATTTATTGGACTTCTGAACTATTACATTAATGATAGGATTTATTAAAACACTAGAAGACTAGAAAGAGTTGAGGAATCCTCTCCTAAAATAGGAAGAGGTGGGCATGGCACTGGATCTCCTGCACTGCCCCGAGACCCACTAAAATCATAAAAAACACATGGATCCCCTCTCTCCCTTTCAACACACACCCCCCCCCTTCCCTTTTTGAAATAAAACTCGGAACACCCATTTTCAGGACTCATAAAACTATTTTTTAAAAATGCTATCACTGAAGGAACTTTTTTGGAAATACTAGTTTACAATTACTTTGATTTGTTATTTCAGTGATACAGTTGACATCATCAAAAATGACCTTTGGAAATATTTCTTCTCTTCTTTTTTTTGTAGGTTTGGCAGAATGGCATGTTCCAAATGCTGGAATGTTTTTGTGGGTTAAAATTAAGGGTATTCAGGATGTAAGAAAACTGATTGAAGAAAAAGCGTTTAAGAAAGAGGTAAAACAGGAAGAAAAGCTACACTTTTTCTTTAATTTCTCAATAAAAATGGTGAGAGAGATTTATCTACCCCAACTCATAATATTTGCCTATCAGATACATTATCTCCTTACTAAGATCATAATAGATTTTGGGTACAGAATCAGTCTCCTGGTCTAAACTAGGGGAAATACAGTCACAGCTCAGCTACTAATTAGCTTAGTGACTAAAAGCACAGTCTCTGGAGCCATGTCCTTGGGTGTGAATCCCAGCTGGAGCCCTGTCCTAATATGTGGCGTTGGGTGAGGTGCCTTCCCTGAGTTTCATCTGTAAAGTGCAGATGATAAGAATCCTTCCCTCTTAGGTCACTGTGATGTTGGAAACAGTCAATATAGACTAATACCTGGCACATAGCCAATGCTTGGTAAGTATTAGCCATTAGTGTTTTTCTATTATTTTTTAAAATTTTTATTGGAGTATAGTTGCTTTACAATGTTGTATTAGTTTCAGGTGTACAGCAAAGTGAATCAGTTATACATATATCTACTAATTTTTGGATTCTTTTCCCATATAAGCCATTACAGACTATTGAGTAGAGTTCCCTGCGCTATAGAATAGGTCCTTATTGTCTATTTTATATATAGTAGTTGTACATGTCAATCTCAGTCTCCTAATTTATCCCTCCTCCCCTTAACCTCTGGTAACCATAAGCATTAGGATTAAAATAAAAGGATTTTTTTCCTGATTATGAAAGTAAAGCACACTGATGGTAGCATTATAGGTCATCAAAGCATAATGAAAAATTTTTAAATAGCCCATAATTTTACCATCCAGATTTTTACGACCATTTGTGATACATCTTCTTGAAGAGCTTGTATATACCTAGTATTTTGTCTATGAAATTATTTTTTATGAAAGTATAATTGATTTACAATATTACATTAGTTTCGGGTGTGCAACATAGTGATTCAATATTTTTAAAGATTAGACTCCGCTTAAAGTTATTATAAAATATTGGCTATATTCCCTGTGCTGTACAATATGTCATTTTGTCTTGTTTATTTTATACATAATAGTTTGTACCTCTTAATCCTCTATTCCTATCTTGCCCTTCCCCCCTTCTCTCTTCCCACTGGTAACCACCAGTTTATTATGTGTGAGTCTGTTTCTTTTTGTTGTATTTATTCATTTTATTTTTTTAGATTCTGCATATAAGTGCACATTTGTCTTTCTCTTATTTCACTAAGTGTAATACCCTCCAAGTCCATCCATGTTGTCACAAAAGGCATTATTTCATTCTTTTTGTGACTCAGTATCACAAAAAGATGTGATACACAATGGAATACTTCCTTAGCCCAAATATATATATATATATCACATTTTTCTTTATCCATTCATCTGTTGATGGGCACTTATGTTGTTTCCATATCTTAGTTATTATAAATAATGCTGCAATGAACATTGGGGTGCATGTATCTTTTTGAATTAGTGTTTTCATTTTCTTCAGATAGGTACCCATCCGTGCAATTGCTCGATCATGTGTAGTTTCATTTTCAGAGGGTTTTTTTTGGATTTTTTGTTTTCTGTTTTTTTTTTATTTATTTATTTATTTATTTATTTATTTATTTAGGCTGCGTTGGGTCTTTGTTGCTGTGCGTGGGCTTTGTCTAGTTGTGGTCAGCGGGGCCTACTCTTCGTTGCTGTGCACGGGCTTCTTGGTACGGTGGCTTCTCTTGTTGCAGAGCACGGGCTCTAGGCGCACAGGCTTCAGTAGTTGTGGTTCACAGGCTCTAGAGCATAGGTTCAGTAGTTGTGGCACACGGGCTTAGTTGCTGCATGGCATGTGGGATCTTTCCAGACCAGGGCTCAAACCCGTGTCCCCTGCATTTGCAGGTGGATTCTTAACCACTGCACCACCAGGAAAGTCCTATTTTTAGTGTTTTGAGAAACCTCTATAATATTTTCCATAGCGGCTTCACCAATTTACATTCCCACCAATAGCGTAGGAGGGTTTCTTTTCTCCACACCCCCTCCAGCATTTATTGTTTGTACACTTTTTGATGATAGCCATTCTGACCAGTGTAAGGTGGTACATCATTGCAGTTTTCATTTGCATATCTCTAATAATTAGCAACATCAAGCATCTTTTCATGTGCCTTTTAGGCATCTGTAAGTCTTCCTTGGAAAAATGTATATTCAGATCTTCTGCCCATTTTTTATCAGGTGGTTTGTTTGTTTGATATGGCTGTGCAATTCTTTTACATGATTAAAATTACACAGAAAAGTTTATATTCTGCTTTTTTCATTTAAAATTAGCCCACAAGGGTTTCTTCCGGGTTCTTTTCTCCTTTTGTACTTAGCTCATAACTCTACTTAGATTTCATTCAGAGGCATTGATTAAGCTGAGACATCTAAATATGCTTCTGTGTAGCTTTCCAGTTTACTAAATCAGTCATCCTTTCTCCATTAATTAGTTCCTTTGTCATATTTGTCACTCTTTTGTAAACACCAAGATCTGTTTCTAAGATCAATTTTGTCTTGACACAGTAAGTACAAAGAACATATCATGTTGTTGTTGGCAAACTCCTGTGCTAGAGCATAAGAGACAGTCTAGAGGTCAGAGCTGGGAAGTGGCTGCCTGGACTCAAGAGCCAATCCACTCCCCTGGGAAAATCACTCATTCTCTGTAATCACTGTAATTGAGTGTAGGACTCATGCTTTATGAATTGTTTTAATGCTAATAACAGCACATAGAAAATGCTTAACAGATACTTAAATGACATAAAGAAATGCACTTTAGTAGAACAAATCAATTTTATTACATCTTCTTTGCTTTGTTATCAATGCCATTATTATCCAGAACATGTGATAAGTGGCTATTTGTGTGTATCCCTGAGCTAGGAGCTAAGGATACAGACTTCATACTTTATTGATTTTTTTTTGGTCCCTTTCCTTTACTCCATATACCCTGTATCACTTCCGCCTTAGCTCAGATTTGCGTCATCTTACAAGGAGATTATTACCGCTCCCTCCTTCTCTACAGAAACTTGCTTCTGGCACATCCCTAAACTGTTCCACAATATTGGGAGAAATGATGTTTTCATTTCATCGTTAATGAGGAAAAAAAAAACCATCTTCCACCTTGAAATCTTCTCCCCAGAGTGCCCCAAATCATTTCATTCCCAGCTCATCTAACTTCAGCAGAGAGGGCCCATAATTTACACCATGTAACCACAAGCAGTTACTTAAAGCTTTGAATGTCATGATTTTGCTAGACAACAATCTCAAAGGCTTTACACAACCCAAGTTTATTTCTGACTCATGTACAATTTTCAAAGTCATGGTCTGCAGGTTCCTCTGCTCCCCTCTTGAGTCAGAGACCCAGGTTCCTGCCATCTTCTTGCTATGCATTTTTCAACACATGGATCCACGATGACCTTTGCATGCAGAGGGCACGATGGGTCACATAGGGAGATGTTCAGGGGCCAGGCCGAGAAACAGCACCACAACTTCCCCTCTCCTGGCTGGGATTCAATCACATAGCCACAGGCATCTAGATAGAGGCTGGGAACCCTGTGTTTTCATGCCCAGGAAGCAGAGGACACATGCTTTGGGGCAGTGAGCTGTCAGCCACAGAGGTCACCAAGAAGACAGGTGTCCCATCATTTGGACACAATGACCTATCATTTTTATTCCTTCACTTTACGTATTAAGTTTTTTCACCTCTTTGAGTGATCAATTTTCTTTGCACCTTGCGGCCTCTACACTCTGTATCTTTACGCTGAAGGATTCTTCCCCTACTTTTTGCTTGGTCAACACCTACTTATCTTTCAACCCCCAGCTTAAAAGTCACCTCCAAATTTGATAACTTAAAAAGGGTATTCCACACTGATTCATTTGCAGATGTTGAAAAATCCTTCCATTCCTGGGATAAATCCCACTTGATCACAGTGTATGATCCATTTAATGTATTATCGGATTTGGTTTGCTAGTATTTTGTTGAGGATTTTTACATCTATGTTCATCAGTGATATTGGCCTGTAATTTTCTCTTTTTCTGTGGTATCTTTGTCTGGTTTTGGTATAGAATGAGTTTGGGAAGCGTTCCTTTCTCTGCAACATTTTGCAATAGTTTCAGAAGGATAGGTGTTAACACTTCTCTAAATGTTTGATAGAATTTACCTGTGAAGTCATCTGGTCCTGGACTTTTGCTTGTTGGGAGTTTGTAAATTACTGATTCAATTTCAATACTGCTAACTGCTCTGTTCATATTTTCTATTTCTTCCTGCTTCAGGGTTGGGAGGTTGTACCTTTCTAAAAATTTGTCCATTTCTTCTAGGTTGTCCATTTTATTGGTATTAGATGCTTACAGTAGTCTCTCATGGTTCTTTAACTCTCTGTGGCATTGGTCATAACATCTCCTTTTTCATTTCTCATTTTATTGTTAGGCCCTCTTCATTTTTTTTTCTTGATGAGTCTGGCTCAAGGTTTATCCGTTTTGTTTATCTTTCCAAAGAACCAGCTTTTAGTTTCATTGATCTTTTCTATTGTCTTCTTAGTGTCTAGGTAATTTTTTTCTGCTCTGATCTTTATGATTTCTTTCCTTCTGCTAACTAAGGGTTTTGTTTGTTCTTCTTTCTCTAGTTGCTTTAGGTATAAGGTTAGGTTCTTTATTGGGAATTTTTCTTGTTTCCTAAGTTACAATTCTATTGCTATAAATGTCCCTCTTAGAACTGCTTTTGCTGAGTCCCATAGGTTTTAGAGAACTGTGTTTTCATTTTCATTTCTTTCTAGGTATTTTTGATTTTCTCTTTAATTTCTTCAGTGATCCATTGGTTGTGTAGCAGCATATTGTTTAGCCTCCACATGTTTGTGTTTTTTGCATTTTTTTCAATATCTACAAATCAATCAGTGTGATATGCCACATTAACAAACTGAAGGATAAAAACCATATGATCATCTCAATAGAAGCAAGAAAAGCTTCTGATAAAATCCTAAATCCATTTATGATAAAAACTCTCTAGAAACTGGGCATAGAGAAAACACTCCTTAACATAATAAAGGCTATATATGAAAAACCCACAGCTAACATCATACTAAATGGTGAAAATCTGAAAGCATTTCCTTTAAGATCAGGAACAACACAAGAGTGCCCATACTAGCCACTTTCATTCAACACAGTTTTGGAAGACCTAGACACAGCAATCAGAGAAGAAAAAGATATATAAGGAATCCAAATTGGAAAGGAATAAGTAAAATTGTCACTGTTTGCAGATGAGATGATGCTATATGTAGAAAATCGTAAAGATGCTACCAGAAAACTGCTAAAGCTCATCAATGAATTCAGTAAAGTTCAATGATACAAAATAAATACACAGAAATTTGTTGCATTTCTATACACTAGTAACAAAAGATCAGAAAGAGAAATTAAAGAAGCAATCCCATTTACCATCACATCAAAAAGAATAAAATACCTAGGAATAAACCTACTTTAAAAGGCAAAAGAACTGTACTTGGAAAACTATAAGACACTGATGAAAGAAACTGCAGATGACACAAACAGATGGAAAGATATACCGTGTTCTTGGATTGGAAGAATCAATATTGTCAAAATGATTTTAGTATCCAAGGCCAATTACAGGTTGAATGCAATCCCTATCAAGTTACCAATCTCATTTTTCACAGAACAAGGACAAATACATTTAGCATTTGTATGGAAACATAAAAGAATGCTAACAGCCAAAGTGATCTTGAGAAATAAGAATGGAGCTGGAGGAGTCACATTCCCTGACTTCAGACTATACTACAAAGCTACAGTCATCAAAACAGTATGGGACTTCCGAGGTGGCACAGTGGTTAAGAATCTGCCTGCCAATGCAGGGGACACAGGTTAGATTCCTGCTCTGGGAAGACCCCAAATGCCATGGAGCAACTAAGCCCATGTGCCACAACTATTGAGCCTGTGCTTTAGAGCCCATGAGTTGCAACTATTGAGCCCATGTGCCACAACCATGGAAACCCATGCACCTAGAGCCCATAATCCACAACAAGAGAAGCCACAGCAATGAGGAGCCTGCACACCACAACAAAGAGTAGCCCCTGCTCGCTGCAGCTAGGGAAAGCCCACATGCAGCAACAAAGACCCAACACAGCCAATCAATAAATAAATTTACAGAAAAAACAACAACAACAAAGAAACAACAACAACAGTACGGTACTGGCACAAAACCAGAAATATAAACCACTGGAACAGTATAGAAAGCCCAGAAATAAACCCATGCACCTATGGCCAATTAATCTACAACAAAGGAGGCAAGAAAATATAGTGGAATAAAGACAGTCTCTTCAGTAAGTGGTTCTGGGAGAACTGGACAGCTCATATAAAGGAATGAAATTAGAACATTCTCTAACACCATAAACAAAAATAAACTCAAAAGGGATTAATGACCTCAATGTAAGACTGGATATTACAAAACTCCTAGAGTAAAACAAGCAGAACACTCTTTGACATAAATCGCAGCAATATCTTTTTGGTGCTATCTTCTAGAGTAATGAAAATAAAAACAAAAACAAATGCAACCTAATTAAACTTAAAAGTTTTGCACAGCAAATTAACTATAAACAAAAAGACAACCTACAGAAGGGGAGAAAATATTTGCAAATGATGTGACAGACAGGGGATTAATTTCCAAAGTATACAAACAGCTCATACAGCTCAATATCAAAACAAAACAAAACAAAACAAACAAACAAAATGAATAACCCAATCCAAAATTGGGCAGAAGACCCAAAAAGACATTTCTGCAAAGAAGACATACAGATGGCCAATAGGCACATGAAAACATGCTCAGTATTGCTAATTACTAGAGAAAATCAAATCAAAACCAGAATGAGATATCAACTCGTACCAATCAGAATGCCCATCATCAAAATTCTACAAATAATAAATGCTGGAGAGGGTGTGGAGAAAAGGGAACCTTCCTGCACTGTTGGTGGGAATGTAAATTGGTGCAACCACTATGGAGAATAGTATGGAGGTTCCTTAATAAAGTAAAGAGTTACCACATGATCCAGGGATCCCAATCCTGGGCATATGTATGGAGAAAAGTATAATTCAAAAAGATACACGCACCCCAGTATTCATTGCAGCACTATTTACAACAGCCAAGACATGGAAGCAACCTAAATGTTCATCGAAAAGTGAATGGATAAAGAAGATGTGCTACATATACACAATGGAATATTACTCAGCGATAAACAAAGAATGAAATAATGCCATTTGCAGCAACATGGTTAGACTGAGAGATCATCACACTAAGTGACATCAGACAGAGAAAAACAAATATCATATGATATCGCTATATGTGGAATCTAAAAAAATGATACAAATGAACTTATGGACAAAATGGAAATAGACCCACAGACATAGAAAACAAACTTATGGTTACCAAAGGGGAAAGGGGAGAAGGGATAAATAGGAGTTTGCGATTAACATACATACACTACTATGTATAAAATAGATTACCAACAAGGTCCTACTGTATAGCACAGCAAACTATACTCAGTATTTTGTAATAACCCATAAGTGAAAAGAATATGAAAAAGAATAGGAAGATAGATATACATATACATGTATATACATATGTATAACTGAATCACTATGCTGTATACCTGAAACTAACACAACATTGTAAATCAACTATAGTTTAATTTAAAAAAAGAAAATAAATGTTTCATTGTTTGAATTTATTTTTCGTTACATTAAACATTTATTCATGTTTATTACAATTTCTATTGCTTGAATAAGCCATCCTTGTGCATTTTAAAGTTTTTCCTCTGTTTCTGTGCATTCTTTATAGCATATGGAGAAGAGGTAGAATTGCTGTATTTATTGTAAACACTTTTCCAGTTTCTATGCTTTCAGTTTTATTGTATGACATGCAGAAATTCTACATAAGTTGATTTTTCTCTTGTGATTTCTTTCATTGTTTTTTAAGTTTAAGAGTCGTCCTACACTCTGAGATTAGATTCACCTATATTTTCTTTTAGTTTTTCTTTTGGTACATCACCTATTTTCCATAAACTCTCTTAGATATTCATGCTTCCTGGATATAATTTCTACATTGACAGTTCAGCGCCTTGCCCCTACTTCAGAGCATCCTACTCTTTAGCTTCTCCAGAGCAGATGGACATGGTAAGTACAATATTCTCTTTAGAGTAACACTGGATATCAATTAATTTTTTCTGTTCATTTTGTGAGTTACAACATTGTTTGATATCTTCTTGGGTTTCTGAAAAACGGGTATTAGTTGGAAAGTCACGAACTACCATTCAAAGAAGTTGCCAGACTTCTATAGACAAATGATGCGACCACGTTGGGGTTGAATTTTATTGTCTTCATGAGCAGATTTCAGACCTACTCAGTGCTGGCAGATCACCAACATGTCAGGAAGCGAACCTCTTTTGCGCTGTCATGGAATTAGCATGAGCCAAAAGTACAAATTCATGAAGCCATCAGTCTCTATCTCTGAAGGAAAAGATATCAGCAAGGGTCAAATAGAATAATACTAATGATTAGAGTTAATTCATTGATTAATCACAAAGCCCAGCTTTAACCAAGATTATAGGAAGCGAAGAAGCAAGTTCCTATGAACTGTGTGTCTGGAACTCACGGAAGAGCCATAAACTGAGAGTCCAGTAATGGTAAGAAGAGTATATTCTTACCCTTGGAGATGGGTTATCTCTGGTGTGTTCTTGATTTATTTGCTTTCTCACATCATTAAATATGCTTTTCATAAGTTTTATTTGAGTAAAGTTGGACAATTGAGACTACACAGAAGGCATATGCAGGTGAGAAAAATAATTATATATATATGAAAAAAAAATTCATGTTGCAGGAGAAAATGATGCTCTCGAGGGATATAAGAATTTTTTCAAAATTCCTGGGACTCCGATATGCTTCCATCTATGTATATTAGTGAACATGATGGCATTTGACCCAGATAAAGCTGAGGTTAAGCCTGACCTTTCATTGCCTTATCTCAATCTAAGATGGATATTCTTTGTCTAAATTTTTCAAGTTATGACAGACTTTTCCTAAACAGCATCCTAATTTCATTAATTCTTCTCTCTGTTCTCTTTTAGGCCTTCCAGGGATTAGCCCAATTTATAAAGGAAGCTTTGTGAAGAAATCAAACTCTTCACAGCACTCACGGTTTGCAGATAAATTATTTCTATGTTTCAGGAGGAAGAAATGATCATTGGTATTAGACTTACAGATTGGGTTTCACCAAACACATCATAGCTGTAGTAATTTAACTAGACAACTTTTAAAGGGCCCTTGAACCCATCAGATTGCCAAAATACATTTATAATCCAACTATACATGTTGATAAATTTTAAACCCACAAAAAATATTTTTATCCTAGATTTTATTGTAAAGAATTTTGTAGTTGCTTTATAATTTCCCATAAATTTTCTTTGAAACTGACATTTTACAGTAAGCTATTTGTAAGCAAATAGTCATGTTCAAAATGGTATATAATGTGAACTTTATTTTTTAGAAAATGTAATGAGAGCTTCTTGCAAAAATTGTTAGAATTTGACCATTATACATAATTTTCAGTAAGAGTATCACAGACATTATGTTACGGCATAGAAATCCTTTTAAAATAAAATTCTGAATCTAAACATACTAAAGGTCTGCCTGTGAATTCTAAGTAAGGAGGAGATAGTAAGGACTGAGAAAAATGTACTACATTGTATTTTCATGAAACTACACAGCTTTCAAAAATGCATTCTTGTCTATTACGTAATTTCAATCTACTAGACTACTTTGAGGTACTTAGGATATACTTTTTAATAATTTTCTTCCTCACCTTTAAGATCTTTATTTTCTCCATCTGATTATTAAATATATGCTCACTTAATTTTGTTCAAACAATCCAGGAAGCATATATAAGGAATAAAGTAGAAGACACTGGCTATCTCACTGCCAGCATTTATCATCCATCCTTTTAGATGTTTTCTATGCATGTATGCGTAATACGTACAAGAATGGGATCTCATTAGGACAGTATCATAAATACCCTGTATCTGTTTTCTACTGCTGTAGAACAATTTACCAGTGCTCCAAGACCCAGTCCTTGTAAGGTTATCCAGTCCTATGATCAATTAGGAAGTTTACCTCTTTATCATTCCCACCATCCTTTGTGTGTATAAACATCTCCATCACGGTTATTATTTTCCCGGCATCTGAATGAGACGTTACACCTTCTGACAGCTAAAGTTCTTGAGCAAAAATCTTACCTTAAAGCTCAGATCAAATCAGCTCGCTCCAAGCCCCATCCCATTTCTAGGGCAAGCTGTGGTGGTTATTTAGGAGACTGGAGAGACGCAGGAAGCAGAGGATAGATGAGATGGGGAAGCTGACAAGCCTGTGTAGTGGGACAAGACAGAGGAAAGTTCAAATTAATTCCCAAAAGTAAAACCAGACTTCCATGTCTTTTATTCAATAGTTTTCAACAATAGCCAAACTGCTCAGCCTGGGCTATGTACATGAGGGCCTAGTTTTCCTTTTTAAGTCCCTGACATAGAGGAGTCGATGTACAGTCCCCTTTCAAGCCGGGAAACACGCAATCTAACCACAGCCTACGGGAATCTGCTTCTTCGTAGGAAAATAGAAAGGCAGAGAGAGGACACACAGGAGATGGGCAAGCTGCCCCTTATCACTCAGGGTTCACTTCCATTTGCAGAGATTTCCTTCCCCCTGAAATGTTAAAGCACCACGAACAAGAGCCTGCTCTGATGTCTTTGCCCTTGAGTCTTTTCAAGCTTCTGGGAAAGCTGTCTGGCAGGATCCAGAAACACTAACATGTCTGTAGTCTTTGACACAGTGTATTAGATGCTGTGGCTTGGCTCCCTTGGCTCAGATTCTGAGCTCCTTTCTGGGTCTTTGAGCTCTGGAAGGTGAAATACCACATTTCCAGAGGGCCTTGCAGCCGCAGCCCCAGGTGTGAGCTCTGTCCCTCAGATGCCTGGGTTCAGAACTGAGTCAGGAGATGAGCAGGCAGGATGTGGGGCTTCCGTCTCCCGGCACAGCTAGGGCAGCAGGACCTCACAGCAGGCTGCTGCCAGGCTGGATGGATCTGCTTCTGGCAGAAACAGGGACATGCAGGGCTAGAAACTGTCCCCAGCCCTGTGGAAATTGCTCCATCCACATTTTCAGTCATACCAACTATTTGGAAACCATGGAATACATGATAATAAACATTTTTTCCTTAAAACAGTCAGAGTAGTTTCCATCACCTGCAACTGAATGCCCACCAGACAGGTGTGCCAGGGTCTCCAAGACCACCATCAGGCTTCATGGGTCACTGAAAGGACTCGGAGGACCAGAAATTGTTCTATTCACAGTTACACGTTATTACGGCAGAAGGATAGAGCAAAATATCAAAGGGAAAGTCACGTGGGCAAAGTCTGGGGAAAACGAGGCACAAGCTCCCGAGAGTCCTCTCCCAGCAGTCCCACGGGACTCGCTTAAGTCCTTCAGCAATGATGGGTGACAACGTGGCTGTAAGACTGCCCGCCTGCCACAGAGGGAGAGCAGGTATTCAGCATAAACCACCTGGAGAAGCTGTGACAGCAGGGATCAGCCCCCCGGCGTGCAGAACACTCTTGCATTCCATGTACCCCAAGAGCTCCGTCCCCAGGAGCCAGCCCAGGGCAGGCATGCAAGCAGCCCGTGCCTGGGAATGTGTGCGGCCTGGGGGACCCACAGCTGCTGCCTTCACCTTCTCCTGCCCACCGGGAATCCCACTTCTGGAACGCGAAAGAGTTACCCAAAATACGCAAGACACTAAAAACTACAAAGACAGTAACTGTAATTTAAAACAGCAAAAAGCTGGGGGTGGGGGTAGAGGTTTGGCGACTAGAGATCTCAAGGTGGGAAAATGTGTCAATCACGGTTCATCAACGTAACTAAGTTTCTGGCAACCACTAAACGCCATTATGGTAAAAGTCAGCCTATAAAGTGTACACTAACTGTTACCTCACTGCCCCACGTAGAGTGAGGCCACACAACACCAAAATGTGGGAGTCTGGAGCAGAGGAGGGTGTACTGCAGGGCTGTGCAAGGAGGAAAAGCTCCGCTCCTGGAAGTTTCAGCAAAGCCCTCTTACAAGGAAGGTGAGGGAGGGCGTGGTTAGTTGTTGCAGCCTCCCTGGTGTCAGATCCTTTGCTCTTGAGGTCAGGTCACTGTCAGGTAAGGAAGTTCCTGTAAATCTGCACCAAACAAATGTTATCCTCTGTTCTGACAAGGAAGGGCAAGGTCTCAAGGCTTGACTTTCGCCCTCCGAGGTACAGGCCTGGCTGAGAGGAGGGGGGTCCCTGTCAGGGGGCCGGTGACCCTGGCAAGGAGCGTTCCTCCAGCACCGGGTCTGGTCCTCCTGCCAGCGCGCAGCCGACTGAGGAGGCAGCTCTCCACTGGCGGCTCCCTCAGGGCCAGGTCCCCAGACCCCACCCCGCCATCCTCCCCAAGGGAGCCGGGCACCCCTCAGGCTTTTCACTGAACCTGGAGAAAATCATTTATATGAATCGATACATAGTTACACGTTGCAGCAAATACCCATCAGGTTAAGCCCCAGCTCACAGAGATCGTCCTTCTTTGAGAGCAGCCCCACCCCCACAGGCGGACCTGAAGTAATGGCGTGCAGTGTCCTTGCAACTTCACCCTGACCTCCCGCCATCTTGGAAACCTGAGCGGAGGGGCTGAAGCTGGTTGAAGCTGTTACCTGAATGGCGGCGTCCATGTCCTTCACTTGCTAAGGCCTCCATGGACCTCGTCCCGGGAGACGTGGCCGCTGTGAGGTCGCCCAGGCGGGGACGGGGGACGGGCTCCCGCCGCCTCCAGGCCTGGCCCGGCCGGCGGGCGTTGGGGAGGACCCTGGGGCTCCGCGGGACTCAGCCCTCAGCCTGTCGCCGGGCGCCGGCTCGAGGCCAGGGGCCTGGAGGGCCCGGGGAGAAGGCCACGGTCGGCCTCTCACTCCGTTCTCCGCCGCAGGGGCCCGGGCCATGGACTGTGGGCGGGCGGCGCCAACCGTCACCTGAGGCTCTCGCGCTAACGCGGGGCTAACGGTCGCGCTAACGCCTGCGCGCTGTCTCCTGAGAGTCTCACGCTAAAGGCTGGGCGCCAACCTTCACCTGAGGGTCTCCAGTTAACTTGGGGCTAATGGTGGCGCTAACGGCTGAGCGCCCGCCCCACCCCTATTTCAAACGAGTTACAACTGTATAAAAACAAAGACGCATACCCAAAACGGCAACAATTGGGTCATTTTTCTCTTTATTTACAAAATCTTCTCTAACGTGGCTCTTTACTTTTATAATTCAAAAATAAATGTATTGTTTCATACCCTAAGCAGGCGAGTCACGCTTGTCTCGGTCGGATAAGCACAGGCCCTCAAAGGCCATGGTACGAAGTATACCCAGAGCCAGCACGTAGCAGCAGCTACCACTCCAGGAAAAGTCCACTCACGCAGCTGGTCGGGGTGGATCCAGTGGGTTTCCTGCTGTTGGTCCACGTAGCTTCTGTGGCCGCCCTGGAGTCACCGCTCCGGGTCCACAACCAACTAAAGATCCAGAGCGTCTGGTCGTGATGGGAACTGACCAAAAGTGAACAGTTGTCACCTGGCATGGTTTCCTTCTCACTTTAATTTAAATATTCACTTGCCCACTTTCGGATTTCCACACCCCTGCCCATGTAAGAAAGTCTTTAATGCTTCCCTACAATACTTGTACAGCATGGTGTATCCTCAGATTCCTTTTCAAATTAAATCTTCAGCAGGTAGCAATTGTTGACTTTACTAAAAGCAAGTTTCATTAAAATTTTTGGAGAATCAAAAACGTCCGTGAAAATCAAATATTGACTAAATATCTCATTTTAACTGGTGATGTGTGTTCACTAAGGTTTTAAGTCTCCCGAAATCAAGAACCTTAACTCCTTTCTCTGAAACCCAACGCTAACCAGGAGAACATCATGTTAAAAAGATACCCATTGATTGGCACGCCTGCTCAGTTACCCTACTTTGAAGCTTCCCAGTTTAAAACTTCACTTATTCATTTTATTCATTCAGGTGGTGAATATTTATTGAGTGCCTACTGTTCTAGGCACTCAACCTAAAACAGTGAACAAAACAGATTCTTACATTTGGGTCTAGGAAGGGTTGGCAAGGGAAGATGGACAGTACAGAAATGTATTAGAGTGTTTTATGTAAAGTGCTACAAAGAAAATAGTACAGGGAAAAGGGTAATGTAACGTTGGGGTGCTATGTGTAACAGGGGCTCAGAGAAGGCCCCAGATGGGTGACACTGGCAGAGAACAGACTGCAGACACCGTGCAGAGTGGCCCTGGAGCGCAAAGGCCTGGGAAGGAACTGTCAAAGAGTTCAGAGAGAGGCTGCGGGGTCGGCAAAGGTGTGCTAAAGCATCACAGATGAGGCAGCTTCAGCAACAGAAATGTATTTTGCCACAGTCTGGAGGAGGTAAGTCCAAGATCTAGGGACCGGCAGGGCTGTTTCTTCTGAGGCATCCCTCCTTGGCTTATGGATGGACAGCTGCCTTTCCCTGTGACCTTGCGTGGTCATCCCTCTATGCATGGCTGTATCCTCATCTCTTCCTGTAAGGACTGCAGTCACATGCGTCTTGAGGGGCCAGGGCCCACCCTAATGACCTCATTTTAATTTAATTACTTCTTTAGAGGCCCTACAACCAAATACAGTCACAGTCTGAGGTCCTGGGGTTAGAACATCAACATATGAATGCCCCTCCCCACCCCAACTCAGTTCATAAGAAAAGTGGTAAAAGATAAAACACCAGAGAGGGCAGCTGAGGAGGTGGCCAACCAGGTAAGGCCTTGCAGGCCATGCAAGATCCTGAATTAGCCCACAGACATGGGAGCCACGGCAGGGTTCCAAGAAGGAGAACAGCGAGGCTGACTTTGCTTTCGAAGGTCACTCTGACCCTAGCATGGAAAATAGGTCACCAAGGAGCAGAGGCAGCACTGGGAGAGCCCTGAGGAGCCTGCGGACAGTACCCTCCGTCTCAACTAGGGGATCAGGACAAACTCTGACAACGCAGCATCTAAGGTGAAATCTGAATAAAGGGCAGATACTTGAGGAAAGAGAGAAGCAAAACAATTTTTCAATACGAACGGAATAAAAAGAGACTATTGAATGAATTTAGGCTGAAATAAGTATTGCGTGATTCCCAATGAGGAAACTCATTTTCTCTGTCTTACTAGCATGGTTTGGCTCATGTGCTTTTTTTTGTATTCCTTCTTTTGGGGTTGTTTTTATTTCTGTTTTATTTCATACACTTCCTGTAAACTATTTTCTGTCTTTTTTTTTTTTTATAACTGACATTGAAAATTTAAGTTCCAACCTGAAATACAGACATTCCAGTAACACTGAGCATTTACATAGCTGGATTGCCCAGACACTACAATTATAGTCATTGAAGAAGCACTCAAGATGAGAACCTCATGGGGCTCTTAGATTTTACATTTAAGGAAGAAACCAGGAGAAAAAAACATGTCTCGCTACAATTCAGAAATACTGGAGCCTGACTGCAAGTCCAGATCTTTTGCTGTCCCCCACAGCAGCCTCTGTTTGCAAAGACCTGCCACAGGACCTCTCCCCCAGGCACCTTGAACCCCCTCTGAACCAACCTGGGAAGGAAGCAACAGAGCAGCAGGGGCACCTAGAATTCCCTAGACACCTTAACTGCCACCCTTTCCGCAATTTTTATTAACAATTTAAGAAAGAAGAGAAAGAACAAAGGGAAGGAGGAAGGGTGGACCCACATACGTCTTGACAGAGAAATTGGACCTCCAAGAATTTGTGGAAGGAGACAACACTGCAAATATTACAGAGAGAAGGAAGCAGCCCAAGTGTCCGACCACAATGACTTCCTTCGAGTGCCACCCTCCCCCCGTGCCCCCCCCACCTCCTGATCCCCGTTCGCCCTGAGGACTCGGGTCCCATGCACCATGCACTTGGAGGCGAGGCCTGGATCCCCTGGCCAGGTCAGAGCCTTTGTCAGACACCACACAGCCCAACCTCTTTTCCTTTGTAGTTCTTCCTACAGTAAGAAGTCATTCTCTGTGCATTTGTTAACTGATGTTCTTCTCCCAGGCCATCATCTCTGAGGACAGGAGCTGTGCCAGGCTCCTCACGGCTGCATCCTCAGGGCCACCACAGTGCCTGACTGAGGGCAGGCCTCCAGGGCGTAAGTGTTGCTGCTGGATTGTGCACTTTTAATGGGGAAGTCTGTGGTGTGTGAATTCCTTCTCAACATAGCTATTAAAAAAAAGACATTACCATTAAAACAAGTAAACTAATTAAACAATAAAGAGACTTACCAGGACTTCCCTGGTGGTGCAGTGGTTAAGAATCTGCCTGCCAATGTAGGGGACATGGGTTCGAGCCCTCGGCTGGGAAGATCCTACATGCCACAGAGCAACTAAGACCATGCGCCACAACTACTGAGCCTGTGCTCTAAAGCCTGTGAGCCACAACTACTGCGCCCACACACCACAACTACTAAAGCCCATGTGCTTAGAGTCCATGCTTTGCAAGAAGAGAAGCCAATGCAATGAGAAGCCCACGCACCACAGTGAAGAGTAGCCCCCGCTCACCGCAACTAGAGAAAGCCAGCGTGAAGCAGCACACCCTACACAGCCAATAAATTAATTAATTTTTAAAAAGAGAGAGAATACAGTGGCATTCAATGTAGTTAGAAACAAAGTTTGAGTTGCATGTCTATTGAAGTGGGAAAACATTCAAGAAACACCATGCAAAAGAGTTTGCTAAAGCAGTTTATTTATACAATATGACCCTGGGTTGTTTTTTGTTGTTGTTTTGGCTTTGTTTTTGGAGTTTTTGTTTTTGTTTTTTGCTTAACAAAATGATAGATCCACATATTTAACCAGTATTTTTGAATGCCCATATTTGTTGGCACAGTTCTAAGCATCTGTGACCCATCAGTGAATAAAGACCCTTGTTATCATGGGGCTTACATTCTAGCACGGGAGATTGACCATAAGTAATAAACACAATACACAAGTACATCACATAGCATCTTTGATGGGACAAAGGGCCGTGGGGCCACCTGGCAGAGAAGGTAGGGATGCTGGCAAGGAGCGTGGTGCAGCCTGAAATCAGGATGCTAGCCTGGTCCTTGAGAAGGTGAGCAAAGACTCAAGTGGGCATTAGCCACGCAGGCATCTGGGGGAGTGGCAAGACCCCAAGGACACCCAGATGGAGACGTGGATGAGGCAGCTGGAAGTGTCCACCTGGAGTTTGGAGAGAGGTCAGGGCTGGAGGTGAGACTTGGGGTTACCCAATCAGGTCTGGCTCCTCAGCACTCAAAAGTCAACACTCAAGAGAGAGAAGTGTTGGTGGAAAGGAAAGGTTCCTTTAATCAGGATGCTGGCAATCTGGAGAGATGGTGGACTCCATGTGCCCCAAAAGCCACTTCTGAGATTCTGCTCGACCAAGAAAGTTTTAAAGGGAAGGAGGGGAGTCATCTCCGTTAATCACTGAGACGGGGGTCACAGGCATCACTGAAAAGCAGCTTCGTGGCGTAGAGGGGGGTGAAAGCCACCTGGAGGGGGTTGACAGGGGGTGGGGCGGTGTTCAGCACTCAGCTGCGTTCATTGTAAACACCTGGCAACGTGCACGGAAGTGTGAGCAGGCAGTGTGTCCATGTCCTGAGGCTCCAGGTGAGGTCCTGTCCCCCGTATCTCTTTACTGAGGAGCTAAATAATCACGCACTGCGTCTAGAGTAAGTAAAAACACAGTGATCAACATCCTCCTCTAAATGTTCCAACAACCAGCAGCCCACCTCAGCCCCAGGGGCTCAGATCTGAGCAGCAGAAAGTATAGGTAGATCAAGTTCAATGGTACATAGACAGTTCAGTACATAATAGTTCAACTGTTACACAGTAACAGTCCCCAGGAAGTATCCACCTTCTTCTGATTCCCAAGAAGTCCAGAGGATACACATCCAGTCTGCTGGTCCCTAAGTTCAATGATGGAGCACTCTGAAATTAACGGGGCCCCTGACAACTTGAAGATTCTTTTCAGTAATTCAAACAGACGTTTCTTTCCATGTAGCAAGAACATGCTAAACTCTGCAGTTAAAGAGATGAATGTGGTCACTGAATGCTTACCCTACACTGTGGACACGTGGACACACGTGGACACTGAGCACAGCCCCAGCCCCAGCCGCAGACATACCCGTCAGCTCCACTGAGAAGCAGGCAAACCAGAAATTTCAGGCACTTGAAGCTCATAAGACCTGAAAAGGTTAAAAAGAAACCTGGGATAATCCAATTGTGACACAACACATATAACAGCTGCGGAAGGAACCTTGTTACTGGGATTGACACAGTCAGGGGACTTTCTCACGGGGCTCTGGAAAAGGTCCTGTCCCAACCTCCTGCCCCCAGCACCTCTCCCCATCACTGTGTATGGCTATCGTTTAATTAACACTTACTGCACTAATTACCTCCCTCGCTCTACTTTCCTGAAATAGTCATAATGATTACCCCTCTTTCTAGCAAATACAAAGTTAGGTTTAATGCATGCAGACAAATCAACAGCTGCGTAAACATAGAGAAGCTCCGAATGCTTGCAGGACCCACCAGCGTTTCTCTCCAGCCTCCAGGCAGTTTCTGTCCTGTTTGTGGTGATGTTCTAAACATTTAGTCTCTGGGATTGCAGTCTGCCTGCCCATGAAAGGGGTCTTCAAAGCACAACAGGGAAGAAAAAGAGGACTAATAGCTGGGTTGGGCAACATAGATGAGGTGAAAAGTCACACAGTCACATCTTGGTGAGTCTTCTAACTGCTGATGATGGATACACACAGAAGAATCTTACAGCCTCCTAAGGGCTTTCCCACGTTACCTGATTTAATGCTCAAGGCAACCAAGAGGAGTCATTAGCCCCTACTTCACAGGTAAGGAAGCTGAGGTTCTGGGACTCCTAGGGGACGGACAGCCCCAGGCTGGGCTCAGGGCCAGACAGAGGAGCGGGACACTGCATGGGGACACGACAGCTGCACCAGTGTATGTGTGTGCATGCGATGTGGTCAGGAAAGAAGAGGCAGAGGAGTGCAATCCTGCAGGAGGATTGGCAGCACTTACAGATAGGTTCTTGGTACATGATTGCTCAAGAGACAGAAGCCTGAATCGAACTTGGACTTTGTATCAAGGACTCAGAAATATACAGCCCTAGATTTACCATCAATGGTCATCAGAAGGGAAGAATAAACATGAAAGGCTTTTGGGAATGACAATTAGGATGTTCAGACTTCAATAATTTATGACAGCTTGGGAAATCTCAAAAGTCTACGTATAGGATTGCTTCGAATTGTATTACATTCTTTTGCTGTAATGAAAAATGCCCAGGTTATTTGAAACGTAGGCTGAAGTAACAAGCCTTGACCAGAGGGTGGCAGGCTTGCCTCATGATGATTTCTTCAAAAGTTCATACTACAGTCAATTTTTTTTTTTTTAAGAAAATCAACTCGAGGTTTGGGGGGGTGGGGGGTGAAGGGGAAGCTGAGACGAAGTGAGAGAGTAGTATAGACATATATATACTACCAACTGTCAAATAGATAGCCAGTGGGAAGTTGCTGTATAACAAAAAGAGTTCAACTGGAGGATGGATGATGCCTTAGAAGACTGGGACAGGGAAGGTGGGGGGGAGTCGAGGGAGGGAGGGAATACGGGGATATGTGTGTAAAAGCAGATGATTGAACTTGGTGTACCCCCAAAAAATATAATAAATAAATAAATAAAATGAAAAAAAATCATAGTGACTAACGTTTATTGAGCACTTACGATAGGCCAGGCACAGATATTAACACATGCAGGGCTCACGGTAACCCTCTACAATAGTATTATGGCTGTTGCCATTTCAGTGGTGACAAAACTGAAGTACAGAGAGGTCAACGGCTCAAATTCATGCAACAAGCCTGGTGAGGGTGGAGAGAGAGCTGGGATTTGAGCCCAGATAGCTGGAGATCAGGGCCTGTGCCAATAGCACTAGTCAGTATCGGGTAAACACCTACCTTTTTTTTTTTTTTTTTAACTTTTTATTGGAATATAATTGCTTTATACTGCCATGCCAATCCTTGAGGCACACCAAAATGAATCACCTGTATTTATTCACATATCCCCACCCTCCCACAACTCCCTCCCACCCTCCCTATCCTGGCCCTCTAAATCATCACCCATCATCAAGTTTGTCTCCTTATGTTATGCAGGAACTTCCCACGAGCTATCTGTTTTACATTTGGTAGTGTATATATGTCAAAGTTACTCTCTCACTTCATCCCAGCTTCCCCATTGCCCCCCGCCCCCCCTCCGCCCTGTGTCCTCAAGTCCCTTCTCTGCATCTGCATCTTTATTCTTGCCCTGCCCCTGGGTTCATCAGTACCATTTTTTTTTTAAGAGTCCACATATATGTTAGCATACGGTATTTGTTTTTCTCTTTCTGACTTACTTCACTCTGTACGTGGCACATATATACAATGGAATATTACTCGGCCATAAAAAAACAATGAAACTGAGTTATTTGTAATGAGGTGGATAGACCTAGAGTCGGTCATACAGTAAATTTTTGATTCTGATACCATCCCCAAAATCCAAACATATCTCATATTTAGCAGGAAGTACGAATGCAACATTATTTAATCATACTGTGGCCTGGAGTTTCATGAATAATGTTGTCTGAATCTGTTCATTCAATTAACTGAAAGAATACAAGATAATACATGTAGGTGTTAATATTAAGTGAATGAATCATCAAGACATTTCTGCACACTCCATGTAAAGCATCATATCTAGGCCATTCTAAGTCATAGTGGGGGGAAGTAATATACTTAAACATTGATTTTCCAATGAAGAGATTTAATATATTTTGTCTTCCTATGTGAGGCCTGTCACTAATTGTATATGGCATACTCCTGGGTCTCAATTAATTTTTTTTTAAAAATTCAGGTTTTCATTCACTGTAGAGAAATAACAAAATTAACTTTTAACTTTTTAGAAAAATTAATATGTAGTTCTAATTTTTACAATATTTAAAAGTATATTTTATCCAAAAAGAAACACGTACCATAATGTTCACTGCAGCACTATTTACAATAGCCAGGACATGGAAGCAACCTAAATGCCCATCAACAGATGAATGGATAAAGAAGATGTGGCACATGTATACAATGGACTATTACGGCAGCCATAAAAAGGGATGAGATGGAGCTATATGTAATGAGGTGGATAGACGTAGAGACTGTCATACAGAGTGAAGTAAGCCAGGAAGAGAAAAACAAATACTGCATGCTAACTCATAGATACAGAATCCAAAGAAAAAATGGTACTGATAAACCTAGTGACAGGGAAAGAATAACGATGCAGATGCAGAGAATGGACTGGAGGACACGGGGTTGGGAAGGTGGGGGGCAAAGGGGAAGCTGGGACAAAGTGAGAAAGTAGCATAGACATATATACCCTAACAACTGTAAAATAGATAGCCAGTGGGAAGATGCTGTATAACAAAGGGAGATCAACTCGATCATGGGTGATGCCTTAGAGGGCCAGGGAGGGTGGGAGGGAGTCGCGGGAGGGAGGGGATATGGGGATATATGTATAAATACAGCTGATTCACTTTGGTGTACCTCAAAAGCTGGTACAAGAGTGTAAAGCAATTATATTCCAATAAAGAGCTAAAAAAAAAAAGTATATTTCACATCGTAGTCTCAATTGAAATGGCAAACCCCATGGGTTAATCATGGTAAATACATGTTTACTCTCAAAATATCTGCTGAGTCTAGTCCAGTAAGATAACACATTTTCCTCTATTGACCTTATTTACATTGGGACAACACCTGGCTTACCTAGCTGGAGTGACAGGTCAACAAGCATGGCCCTGCCCCAGCAGGAAGTTGGCACCAAGCAGGAAAGAGGAGGTTCCTGCCTTCAGGGAGCACACAGCCTTGTTGTAGAGGCAAGACCAACAGAATCTTATGTCCCTGGGAACTTTCTAAAGTTCCCAAAGATGTGCTTGCATATACAGTCCCAACAAAAGACTTAACATTATCAAAGTGAGAACGGCAGTGAGTTTCACGTTTGGGTGAAGAAAGGCCAGCCAGGCACTCATTGACTCAGTTACTCATTACCACCCACTCCACAGCCTGGCCCCACACATCCACTCTTCAAAACCCAAGTGATTAAAACTTGTATTTCAGGGGGCTTCCCTGGTGGTCCAGTGGTTAGGACTCTGCACTTCCACCGTAGGGGGCCCAGGTTCGATCTCTGGTCGGGGAACTCAGATCCCGCATGGCCCATGGCACGGCCCAAAAAAACAAAATAAAAAACTTGTATTTCAGAAAAATTTCACATGCCTAAGTATCAGAGTTTCTTTTAATATCAGAAATCTTTCCATCGGCAAATGCCAGGCGCCTAAAAACTGCATGGCATGATTAAAACATAAGGTAACATAAGGTGGTTTGTACATTTCAAATTTCAATGAATAAAAGTCAAAAGACAGAATGGACAAGTTACTAAAGGCTGGTGGCACAGAGTTGGGCAGTCCACTGCTGAGGACAGCTGGGGAAGGATTCCAGGTGGTGATGGAGGTGGGCAGGAACCAGGAGGGCAGGCAGAGTCGGAGAAAGAAGAAAAAGGGCCGCTGGGGCTGGAGATAGATGTGGGCAAATAAAGGATCTCTAATTATTTGGGAGCATCTGAAGGACACTTCACATGATTTAATTTTTAAAATAATACAGTCTTTACTGCCCATCGATCTCACGTGCAAAATAATACGATTGCATCCAATAATCTCCAGGACCCTACTGGCTCTAAGTTTCCATAAGCTGATTAACTTCACACTGATCGCACTGTTGTGTGCTGAACTGTGTCCCCCAAAATTCATACGCTGAAGTCCTGACAGCTCCTTCCCCAGAGGGACAACAGCCCTGCTGACACCCTGATCTTGGACGTCTAGCATCCAGAACTAAAAGGCGCTTTCCTTTTCCCTTTAAGCCACTCAGTTTGTGGTACTTTGCTACCACAACCCTAGCAAACTACTAACATACATCAACTAAAATTCACTACCTTTATCTCAATATTTTGTATGTATAAACATACACAGTGAAATCCAACTTAAGTATTCAGATGGAATCAGCCATTAGAATTGCAGATCAGGGGAAAAATCTGTTTCCTGCAGAGGCTGGATAAATTGGAAGACTCTGGGTAAAGCCTCTTTTGCTACCTTAAAAATCAAGTGTGGCTGTTGGTGTAGGCCAGTGAAACAGCCAAGGGGCCAGATGAGGCTACCCTGTGGGCTACCCTGTGGACAGAGCACCTCTGCTCTGTCCATCATCGGCTTATTTGGAGCATCAAGGTATTCACACTGCTTTCCTCCAGAAGTTCTTCTTGCTAGTGGTCAAGCAGGGCATCCATCGGCATAGGGACCACCTCGTGTGGCAGAGATGGGCTTTCAGCTCCGACGCCAGCCTGAAAGATGGCCCAGGATACCCTAACTCTGACTCTGACCCTCACACCTTCTGTCTGGTGGCAGTACCGTGCAGATTCTGAAAACACTGGCCACACCTCTATGTGCGCTGGGTGACATTATTAATAGACATCCCTGTTTCCAGAAAGGACTTGAGGTAATTTAAAACTCCTGCCCATCAGGTACATTATAAACTGTTACACGTTCTAAAAGGTCTGCTCTTATGGGATTGTAAGGTCTTCACAGATACACCGTGGAAATGTGTCTGTCTGTGCTACTATATCGACATACACTTTCAAACTCTGAAATAAGTTTTATCAGCTAGGACATCAGCCTCTACTCAGAGCAGATAATCAAAGGTAAACTGATCAGTGTTCATGGCAGAGAAAAGGGGGTAAGAGTTCTCATTTCTCATTCTTATGATCTGCTGATCACCATTCCCTAAAACGGGCTCCGTAACACAATATAACTCCTTATGCAGGAAAACTCACTTCGTGGAAAATGTTTTTTCTATGTTTCTAACTTATTCTTGTATATTCTCAATGGTGATTGAACTTCTAAAAAACAAAAGAGATCGAAAAAAGTGATATGGGCCAAATATGATAAGGGCCAAATGTATAATAGGAAAAAAGGAGTGCAAAAAAAAAAAAAATAGCAAAAATGGAAATGAAATTTTTCTAGAGAAATAACCATTCAAGCACTGCAATTCCTGACAAGTTTTTTTGCATAGAGAAATGCAATTCAAGCAAAGAGGCAGGAGTGGGGAATAACTTAGAAAATTTTACATTTTTAACAAATTAATTTTTAAGAAAATTTTCAAAGAAAAAAATCAAAATCCAAGAGGTTCGGTATGAACAAATAAATCATAGGCCTTTTCTGTAAGAGATCTTTTGAATGACCCTAAAGGGTCTCAAACAAGCAAAACCCAGAACCATCTCTTCAAAGGCTGTATCTCTGGTACCCGCATTGGAATCACAGCCCCACAAACACCACGTACAAACAGTCCCACAGCAGGACCACATGCTTTGCTCTGAAAGTTTCATTCAGTGCATCCTCATAAAAAGGAGGCTGCTCCGTCCCCCTCACAGCAGCACCTGCACTCAGGTGACACAAATGCTGGCCCCACCCTTAGACAGTCTCCCTGTGGCCCTGCTGTCAGCTGATGGCTCCACTAGGAGACTGGAGTCAGAGGAAGACCATGTTCCAGACACGTTTCCTGGAAACAAGCTGGCTTAGCCAGCCCAGGCTGCTGTAACAAAATTCCCCAGGCTGGGGGCTTCAAAAGCTGACGTTACTGTCACAGTCTGGAGGCTGGGAGTCCATGGCCAGGGTTGGCTTCCAGGGAGGCTCCCGTCCTGGCCTGCATGGCTGCCTCTGCAGTGTCCCCAAGTGGGGAGAGATCCTCTCTGGGTTTGTCCACGGGGGCACTAGCCCAGCAAGAGGTTGGGCTCTCACGACCCAGTTACCTCCCACCCCCACCAAGACCAGCCCTTGGGGTTTAGGCTTCCACCTGGGAACTCAGGGCAGACAGGACTCCATCCACAGCACAGAGGTGGATGGACCTAGTCTGCCCGCCTTTTCAGTCCTGCCCATGGACATCACTCCTAGGCGCACAGTAGGCACAGACCCAGCAGGACTCATCCCAGTGGGCTTGGGGTCTGCCCCCCCAGGTGCTGGGACGTGGGGACATCTGTGCATAGGGCCCTGCAGGGCACACACTCATGCACAATGTCTCAGCATGTGGGGAAGGACCAGGTGCCCTGGTAAATGCAGAGCAGCTCGGATGGCAGGAGTGCACAGGTAGGGGAGAGACGCCCCTCGGCAGGCTGCCCAGGGAACACCAGCAGGACAAGCAGGCCTTGGAGCCCCTGACTTCTGGGCAACTCAGCACGCAGAGGTCCAGCTGCTAGGCCACCGAGGGACACCAGGCCCCTGGGAAGGGTTCACTATTGGAAATATTAAATGTAATTATTATTAAATTAAGTTATTATTAAATTATTAAATGTAATTATTAGTAATAAAAATTAAATGTCATTAATACAAATTAAAACTGAGTAAATGACACCAAACTCCTGAAGCTCATGGCATCCACACTCTCCACATGCAGCGCTCACTCGGCTCCCTGGACCTGGAGCGTCCTTGGCACTATCAGCGTCCATCTCGCTGTAAGATGAACCGTTGTGACCCCTGGTACTTGAGGCTAGACTTAAGAGGCATCCCTGGCATTGAAACCATCAGGTTGTTTCAGAGTAAATCTCGCACTGGCATTCATCACCCAGGTGCCTGAGCAGGTTACAAACAGGACACTGATGGCTCTTAGATTAGTAAGGTCATCATTAAAGGAAAGGCTGAGAAACACAGTGCACTCACACAAATGGAACAGAAATAGTGCACCTTTGGTCCAAAGACAGTACTGATGATGAACTTCAGACCACCCACCCGACCCTCCAGGTTTTCTAATAATGGTGACAATTTGCTCTCATCCACTCCACCTCATGCCACAACCTCCTGTGACCATCTTAAACCAGAACAAAGTGAGATTAAATTCCAAACAGAGATGATACCCTGGCTTTACTGTCATGGTGATGTGTCCTGTGACCTGAGAGCAATAACCGTTCTGGAGCCAGGCTGCTCACGGAGGTTTTGATCCAGCTGAAACTATTCGAGGAAGCCCTGTTTGGTTGGTTATTGCTCCAGAACGGCCGCCTCTCGAATAACGTAACTCAATCCAAAAACTGCCATGACTTCCAGGCTCCTTACAGCATAAAAGGCCACATGGTCTCTGACTCCTGCATCTGACCCTCCCCTACGTAAGATGCAGAAACCATGACTCCTTATGTTTAATCCTCATAGTGAAATGTACTCAGGAATAAAGGTTTAATATTAAGGCAGAACGCATAGATCCTATGGACAAGCAGGATCATTTGGGTGTCTCCCCAGCCTCCAGCCACACAGGCATTTGAGAGGTTTCTTCAAGACAGTGGATCTGACCACCTGGGCATTTGTACAGAGACATTCCTTTCATCCTCCCATTGGAGAGAGATTATTTACTCAAACAGGAATGTTAAATTTTATGGTCAAGGCAAGGGGTTTTCTAAAGTAATATTTACTACATACTAATCTTAGAGATTAACTGTATGTAAAAAGCCACCTCCCCAAATACCAACTTGCTTCTAACCAAATCATCATTCAGGTTTTTTAGATAAACAACTATTCCAAAGGAAGTCATTGCCATACTTTCATGTACCTTTCCTCATAAGGACTAGCTTATTTAAAACTACTATATACAGGGGGAGAAAAGATGGCGCCGAAGTAGAGGGACATGGAATGCATCCCTCTCCACAGATGCATTGGGAATGCACCAAAAGATGCAATTATTCCCACAGAGAACCCACTGAACACCAGCAGGCGACTTCGGACACCAGAAAGAACCACAGGGATCCTGACATAACTGCTAGGGAGGCATCTACAACGGCTCAAAGAGGGTGAAGCGGCGGAGCTGTGGCAGATGGGAGGGAGTGAGAAACACATGGAGGGTCCACACCACAGCTCAGCAATCCCGGACTGAGACGTCGATTCACAGCTGAACAGAGAGTCTGGGAGCGGGAGCGTGGGAACCGGAGAGCTGGTTCAGGGTGAAAAAATTGGTGCCAGTAAGGTGACGGACTGAGAGGACAGGAGGGAAGATGTCCATGGCAAGGAGTGCCTACCCCTGAGAGCTGCCCGGCCATGATGGCGGCAGGATGCTGCAGGCTTAAGGGCGGGGGGAAGGAGCCGCGGGCATAGCCTCTCTCTCTTGGCACCTGCAGCTGGCAATGAAGGGACCCCAGTGGGCCACCTAAGGCACTCAGGGATAACAAGTACCCTCAGGACCTCGGGCGGGGCTAGATTAAAACCCCTTGGAATGCCGGCAGCAGGGAGGCTGCTGAGAAAAAAGGAAAAAGAAAAAAAAAAACCCCAAGAGAGGCCCAACTCTGAGACTTTCTTTTTACACTGGAGCCACCAGCGTCCCTCTGCAAAAGGCATCTCCAAGCCCAACTAAAATGACAGAGTGCCACTGTTCACACACTCCCAGGGGAAGGAATCACTATTGTACCTTCTCCCTCCACACACACCAACGCTTACAGACAAACAATAAAGGAAGCTCTGCTGGTCACAGAATAATACAAAAAACCCAAGATGAGTAGAAGGACACTTAGAGCTGAGGCTCTAAGGAAACAGAAATATTAGTACCAATTCTATTGAAGTGGTCCATTCGAGGATCAGTTCCAGTTTTTGTTTGTTTGTTTTTTTAATCACGATCTTAATCCTAAGGGATCTACAAGTTTTATAACATTTTTAAATGCTATTTTTTATTCTATTTTTATTTTTAGCCTTTTTATATACTTCTATTTCTAGCTAAGTTTTTGGTAGTACGGACTATATATCTCTCCTACCTTCCTTTCATCTCTATTCTTTATACATTTCTATTCCCTTCCTTTTATTTACATATTTCCAGGTACACTATGATCTTCTGTTCCCCTGTCTTCCATCCATTTTAAGTTTATTTTATTTTAACATATAAGCAACACTATTCATCTGCTCAGACTCCTTGCTCTATTCTCCAGATGACACACCACCTTGGTATTTAATATTAGGTTTTTGTCTTTATCTTAGTTCTTAGCACAATTGTCTAATTTCATTCTGAGGATCTCCATTCTGTCTGGTGGTACTCTAGCTCTTTTTTATATTTGGTCCTAGCTTTCAATATCTTCCTGGATTTGTGTTTGTAAGTGTAAGGTATTATTTGTTTGTTTGTTTGTTTTTGCTTTTGTTTCTTTTTTGTGCTGTTTTCATTGTCAATTTCTGTAGGGTTTCTCTTTGAATATCTGATAGCATACTGGGGTTCTTCTGACAGGTCTTTCGAGAGCCTTATGTCCTAATGGATTCAATAATTGTGTGTCTTATACATGTATGTGTTTCCTAGACTTACTATTTGTTTAACCCAACACTTGGACATTAGTCTGGGGCTTGGACAGGCTTCTATAAACCCTTTTATCACTGGAACAAGCAACCCCAAAAGTTTTGACTACCATGAAGAAACAAAGAAACACCATGCAGGCAAAGCAGCATGAAAGAAACCTACAAGACCAAATAAATGAAGAGGACATAGGGAAAATGCCTGAAAAAGAATTCAGAGTAATGATAGTAAAAAGGATACAAAATCTTGAAAACAAAATAAAGTACAAAAAATGCCACAGAGCAGGAAAAAGAAAAAGAATAAAAAGAATGGAAGACAGTCTCAGAGACCTCAGTGATAACATTAAGTATATCAACATTCAAGTTATAGGCATCCCAGAAGAAGAAGAAAAAAAGAAAGGGTCTGAGAAAATATTTGAAGAGGTTATAGTGGAAAACTTCCCCAACATGGGAAAGGAAATAATTAACCAAGTCCAAGAAGCACAGAGAATCCCATACAGAATAAACCCAATGAGAAATACTCCAAGGCACATATTAATCAAACTAATGACAATTAAACACAAAGAAAAAATATTAAAAGCAGCAAGAGAAAAGCAACAAATAACATATAAGGGAAAACTCACAAGGATAACAGCTGACCTTTCCACAGAAACTCTGCAGGCCAGAAGGGAATGGCAGGATATCCTGAAAGTCCTGAAAGAGAGAAACCTACAGCCAAGAACACTCTACCCAGCAAAAATCTCATTCAGATTTGACAGAGAAATCAAAAGCTTTCCAGACAAGCAAAAGTTAAGAGAATTCAGCACCACCAAACCAGCCTTACAACAAGTGCTAAAGGAACTTCTCTAAGTAGGAAACACAAGAAAAGGAAAACATCTACAAGTACAAACCCAAAACAATTAAGAAAATGGCAATTGGAACACACATGTCAATAATCACCTTAAATGTAAATGGATTAAATGCTCCAACCAAAAGACACAGACTGGCTGAATGGATACAAAAACAAGACCCTTCTATATGCTGCCTACAAGAAACCCACTTCAGAGCAAGGGGTACATACAGACTGAAAGTCAAGGGATGGAAAAAGATATTCCATGCAAATGGAAGTCAAAAGAAAGCTGGAGTAGCAATACTCATATCAGACAAATTAGACTTTAAAGTAAAGACTATTACAAGAGACAAGAAGGACCCTACATAATGATCACAGGATCCATCCAAGAAGAACATATCACAATGGTAAATATCTATGCACAGAACATAGGAGCACCTCGATACATAAGGCAAATGCTAACAGCTATAAAAGGGGACATGGACAGTAACACAATAATAGTGGGAGACTTGAACACCACATTTACATCAATGGACAGATCATCCAAACAGAAAATAAATAAAGACACACAAGCTTTAAATGACACATTAGACCACCTCGACTTAATTGATATTTATACGACATTCCATCCAAAAATGACAGAATACACTTTCTTCTCAAGTGCACAAGGAACATTTTCCAGGATAGATCACATCTTGGGTCACAAATCAAACCTCGGTAAATTCAAGAAAACTGAAATCCTATCAAGCATCTTCTCAGACCACAATGCCATGAGACTGGATATGAATTACAGGAAAAAAAACTGCAAAAAAAAAAAAAAAAAAAAAAAAAAAAAAAAAAACAAAAAACACATGGAGGCTAAACAATTCACTATTAAACAACCAAGAAATCACTAAAGAAATCAAAGAGGAAATCAAAAAATATCTAGAAACAAACGACAATGAAAACACAACTACCCAAAACCTATGGGATGCAGCAAAAGCAGTTCTAAGAGGGAAGTTTATAGCAATACAGTCCTACCTCAAGAAACAAGAAAATTATCGAATAAAAAACCTAACCTTACACCTAAAACAATTAGAAAAAGAACAAAGAAACCCCAAAGTGAGCAGAAGGAAAGAAATCATAAAGATCAGAGCACAAATAAATGAAAAAGAAAGGAAGGAACCAATAGCAAAAATTAATAAAACTAAAAGCTGGTTCTTTGAGAGGATTAACAAAATTGATAAACCATTAGCCAGACTCATCAAGAAAAAAAGGGAGAAGATGCAAATCAACAGAATTAGAAATGAAAAAGGAGAAGTAACAACGGACACCTCAGAAATACAAAAGATCATGAGAGACTACTACAAGCAACTATATGCCAATCAATTGGATAACCTGGAAGAAATGGATACATTCTTAGAAAAATACAATCTTCCATGACTGAACCAGGAAGAAATAGAAACTATGAACAGACCAATCACAAGTATGGAAATTGAGGCAGTGATTAAAAATCTCCCAACACACAAAAGCCCAGGGCCAGATGGATTCACGGGTGAATGCTATCAAACATTTAGAGAAGAGCTAACACCTATCCTTCTCAAACTCTTCCAAAATATTGCAGAAGGCAGAACACTCCCAAACACAATCTACGAGGCCACCATCACCCTGATACCAAAACCAGGCAAAGATGTCACAAAAAAAGAAAATTACAGACCAATATCACTGATGAATATAGATGCAAAAATCCTCAACAAAATACTACCTAACAGAATCCAACAGCACATTAAAAAAAAATTATACACCATGATCAAGTGGGGCTTATCCCTGGGATGCAAGGATTCTTCAATATATGCAAATCAATCAACATGATATATCATATCAACAAATTGAAGGATAAGTACCATATGATCATCTCAAAAGATGCAGAAAAAGCATTTGACAAAATTCAGCATCCATTTATGATAAAAGCTCTCCAGAAAATGGGCATAGAAGGAAATTACCTCAACATAATAAAAGCCATATATGAGAATCCAACAGCCAACATCGTTCTCAATCGGGAAAAACTGAAAGAATTCCCTCTTAGAACAGGAACAAGACAAGGGTGTCCACTCTCACCACTACTATTCAACATAGTTTTGGAAGTTTTAGCCACAGCAATCAGAGAAGAAAAAGAAATAAAAGGAATCCAAACTGGAAAAGAGGAAGTAAAATTGTCACTCTTTGCAGATGACATGATATTATATATAGAAAACCCTAAAGACTCTACCAGAAAACTGCTAGCACTCATTGATGAGTTTAGTAAAGTAGCAGGATACAAAATTAATGCACAGAAATCTCTTGCATTCCTATACACGAACAACGGAAGAGCAGAAAGAGAAATTAAGGAAACTCTCCCATTCACCATTGCAACAACAAGAATAAAATACCTAGGAATAAACCTGCCTAAGGAGGCAAAATTTCTGTATGCAGAAAACTTTAAGACACTGATGAAAGAAATCAAAGACGACAAAAACAGATGGAGAGACATACCATGTTCCTGGGTTGGAAGAATCAACATAGTGAAAATGACTATACTACCCAAAGCAATTTACAGATTCAATGCAATCCCAATCAAATTACCAATGGCATTTTTCACAGAACTAGAGCAAGAAATCTTACAATTTGTATGAAAATGCAAAAGACCCCGAATAGCCAAAGCAATCTTGAGAAGGAAAAATGGAGTTGGTGGCATCAGGCTTCCTGACTTCAGACTATACTACAAGGCCATAGTGATCAAGACAGTATGGTACTGGCACAAAAATAGAAAGGAAGATCAATGGAATAGAAAAGAGAACTCCGAAGTAAGCCCAAACACATATGGGCACCTTATCTTTGACAAAGGAGGAACGAATACACAATGGAAAAAAGACAGCCTCTTCAATAAGTGGTGCTGGGAAAATTGGACCGCAACATGTAAAAGAATGAAATTAGAACACTTCCTAACACCATACACAAAAATAAACTCCAAATGGATTAAAGACCTGCATGTAAGGCCAGACACTATAAAACATAGGCAGAACACTCTATGACATCCATCAAGGCAACATCCTTTTTGACCCACCTCCTAGAATCATGGAAATAAAATCAAGAATAAACAAATGGGATCTCATGAAACTTAAAAGCTTTTGCACAGCGAAAGAAACCATAAACAAGACTAGAAGGCAACCCTCAGAATGGGAAAACATAGTTGCCTATGAAACAACGGACAAAGGATTAACCTCCAAAATATATAAGCAGCTCATGCAGCTTAATACCAAAAAAGCAAATAACCCAATCCACAAATGGGCAGAAGACCTAAATAGACATTTCTCCAAAGAAGACATACAGATGGCCAACAAACACATGAAAAGATGCTCAACATCACTCATCATCAGAGAAATGCAAGTCAAAGCCACAATGAGGTATCACCTCACACCGATCAGAATGGCCATCATCACAAAACCTGGAAACAACAAATGTTGGAGAGGGTGTGGAGAAAAGGGAACTCTCCTGCACTGTTGGTGGGACTGTAAGTTGGTGCAGCTACTATGGAAAACAATTTGGAGGTTCCTTAAAAAACTACAAATAGAACTACCATATGATCCAGTAATCCCACTACTGGGCATATACCCAGAGAAAACCATAATCCCAAAAGAAACATGTACCATAATGTTTATTGCAGCACTATTTACAATAGCCAGGACATGGAAGCAACCGAAATGCCCATCAACAAATGAATGGATAAAGAAGATGTGGCATATATATACAATGGAATATTACTCAGCTATAAAAAGGGGTGAGATGGAGCTATATGTAATGAGGTGGATAGAACTACAGTCTGTCATACAGAGTGAAGTAAGTCTGAAAGAGAAAGACAAATATTGTATGCTAACTCACATATACGGAATCTAAAAATGGTACTGATGAACTCAGTGACAAGAACAAGGACGCAGATACAGAGAAAGGACTGGAGAACTCGAGGTTTGGGAGGGGGCGGGGGGTGAAGGGGAAGCTGAGATGTAGTGAGAGAGTAGCACAGACATAGATATACTACCAACTGTAAAATAGATAGTCAGTGGGAAGTTGTTGTATAACAAAGGGAGTCCAACTGGAGGATGGAAGATGCCTTAGAGGACTGGGGCAGGGATGGTGGAGGGGATTCGGGGAGGGGAGCCAAGGAAGGGAGGGAATATGGGGATATGTGTATAAAAAAAGATGACTGAACTTGATGTACCCCCCAAAAAAATAATAAATAAATAAATAAAATTTAAAAAAATAAATAAATAAAAAATTATAGCATCTACAGAATAATAGTGTGGATATAGACCTTGTGAATATATTTATCTTAATCTAAGTGATGACATTCCATTATACTTATAAGATAATGAATTATGGTAATCTAAAGAAGATATATATTTATACAAATGTACCTGTTTTGCTTCATGTATATTATTTAATAACCTCTAAATTTCAACAGTTTATTTTTATAGCTTGCATTTTCTTATCTTTAATATTGCAACTATTTCTCAAATGTCATCCTTTTTTTGACTATTAATTCACACTTAATAAAGAGTCTTTAGAGAGCTGAAAAAAAAAAAACTACAAATAGAACTACCATATGATCCAGTAATCCCACTCCTGGGCATATACCCAAAGAAAACCATAATTCCCAAGGAAACATGTACCATAATGTTTATTGCAGCACTATTTACAATAGCCAGGACATGGAAGCAACTGAAATGCCCATCAACAAATGAATGGATAAAGAAGATGTGGCATATGTATACAATGGAATATTACTCAGCTATAAAAAGGGATGAGATGGAGCTATATGTAATGAGGTGGATAGAACTACAGTCTGTCATACAGAGTGAAGTAAGTCTGAAAGAGAAAGACAAATATTGTATGCTAACTCACATATACGGAATCTAAAAATGGTACTGATGAACTCAGTGACAAGAACAAGGATGCAGATACAGAGAATGGACTGGAGAACTCAAGGTTTGGTGGGGGCAGGGGGTGAAGGGGAAGCTGAGACGAAGCGAGAGAGTAGCACAGACATATATGTACTACCAACTGTAAAATAGATAGCCCGAGGGAAGTTGTTGTATAACCAAGGGAGTTCAACTCGAGGATGGAAGATGCCTTAGAGGACAGGGACAGGGAGGATGCGGGGGAGTCGAGGGAGGGAGGGAATACGGGGATATGTGTATAAAAACAGATGATTGAACTTGGTGTACCCCCAAAAAAATAATAAATAAATAAATAAAATTTTAAAAAAAAATAAATAGAAATTTATTTCTCACAGAGTCTGTAAGTCCCAGATCAGGGTGACAGCATGGTCGGGTGAGGCCCTCAGCCAGGTGGCAGATTTCTCACTGTGTCCTCCATGGTGGAAGGGCTAGCGAGCTCTCTGGGGTCTCTCTTATAAGGACACTAATCCCATTCACAAGGGCTCTACCCTCATGACCCTAGCACCTCCAAAAGGCCCCAGCTTCCTACCATCACCCTGAGATTATGATTTCAACACACCAATTGGTGGGGGGGCGGGGGGGAGGGTGGGAACACAGACACCCACTCTATAGCAGACAATGAACTATCACTAGACATTTGACACGATAGTTAAAAATTTTAAAGCAGACAAAGCCCAATGTTGCTGAGGTGGAGCATTTGGAATTCTCGTGCACTGCTAACAAAAAGGCAAAGTAGTACATAACCACTTAGGAAAACCATATGATAGTTTCTACTAATACTAACAATGTATATACCCTATGACCCAGCAATTTCATCTCTAGGTATATATCCAAAATACATAGAGATTTTGCCCAAAAGATCTGTACAATAATGTTCATGAATGCAATACTCCTAATAGCCAAATAGTCAAAACTTTCCACAATCCGTGAACAGTGCAAGGGATACTTTGTGCTACGGTCACACACAAGGGATACATTGTGCTATAGTCACACACCGGAATGCAACAGCAAGACTGAGTTAATTACTACGCCAGGGAACAATGTAAGTGAATCTCACAAACATGATGTTGAGGAAAAGAAAACAAAACGAGGAAAACTGCTTGATTCTATTTGATATAAAGTTCAAAAACAGCTACAACCAACCTGTGGTGTTAGAAGTCAGGAGAGTGGTTGGTTTTAGAGTAAAGGGAGCAACTGTCACTGGGGAGGGGATGGGGATACTTCTGGGGTCCTGGGAAGAGCTCACTTCTTAACCTAAGTGGTGATGACATGGATCTGTTCACTTTAGGATAACACATAGTACACTTCTGATTTGTGTATGTATATGATGTGTATGCATGGAATGCTTCCATTTTAAAACCTTAATTAGAAACAGATCATGTAGGTAAAGCACTAAATAAAGAGCACGACACGCGTTAGGCTCTGCATAAATATTAGCGCTCATGAATATGAGGACTGAGGCTGGACAATATGCATGTAAAGTATTTTGGATCATCTGTTAATTCCCTTATTAAGACCCTGCAGCCAAGGCTGCAGAAGAATGTGTCATGGGAGGGATCCAGGGGAAGGCTGTTAGAGCAGCACGCCACTTGGAAGAGTGGGTAGAATCCTAGTCCCAGAGTCCACCCCCAAGCTGCAGTCACCCATATATCTACCACCTCCTGAGAGGGAATCACGCCTTACATAATTCTTTCATGCTTAGTCATTTGGCAGAGAAGAACCAATGTCATATGATATCGCTTATACATAGAATCTTTTTAAAAAATGGTGCAAATGAACTTATTTACAAAACAGAAATAGAGTCACAGACATAGAAAATCTCATGGTTACTGGGGGGAAAGGGGAGGAGGCATGAATTGGGAGATTGGGATTGACATAAACACACTACTATATATAAAATAGAAAACTAATAAGGACCTACTGTATAGCACAGGGAACTCTACTCAATACTGACCTACTACTCTACTCAGTAATGACTTGTATGGGGAAAGAATCTGAAAAAGTTGATATATGTATATATAACAGATTCACTTTGCTATACACCTGAAACTAACACAACATTGTAAATCAACTATATCCCAATAAAAATTTTTTAAAAAAATTTAGTCATTTGGGACATACATATCCTTACAAATAGACTTTTTCCTTTTCTCCAATTCATATCAATGAACATTTACCACCCTGTGCATAATTAAGACCCATTCAATTATAATGTCAAAAGGACATTTATAATGTCCCTGCTCCTTTACTTTTTGACAGAGGATTCCTTTCTCTAGGTCTAGATACAGCTATAGATATAGTTAGATATCTATATCTATATACACATCTATACCCTGCTGTACATTGAGTTTGTCTCTCATATCTTGACCTCCTGATTTCAGAATTCCTTAGAATACAACTCTTTCCTGATTTAATCTTTAGGGTTGTCAGCAGCTGTCCGCAGGATTCTGGGGAGAATTTCCCTGTGACAGAGTCCTCCCCTCTCAGCTGGGCCATCATCCACAGTCAGCCTCATCTGCACCCGTTCCCTTAAAGCTTCTTCGCAGACAACGAGCACAGGTTTGCCTTCCTGGTTACACTCCCTCCTTCCTTGTGTGGGAAGATTTTCCAGTACAGCTGGCACACCTGCTTCACTTCACCAAACACAGTCCATCCTCGAGGGCACACCTGAGCCACATTTCTAACTGGTCCGTCCCCTTCAGCCCTGAATGAAAGTCCCTGCCCAGCAGCAGGCTCCACGCTTCCTGGGCAGCACCTCTCCAGTTGAATATGGGCACACACACCACCCCCCACCACCAGTCCCATCCGAACAGAAAAGCTCTCCCTGGTCCAGTGCTGCATCTCTAGCTCTGTGCCTTGGGAGGCAATCACCCCAAAGTTGTTTTGAATTAATACCACACGGCTGGGACAGCAGATGTCCTGGGCACAGGACCACTGCGCTGGCTCACTTCACTGGAGACACAAGGGAAACTAAGCCAAGCTAGTAGGTTGCACAGGGTTGGGACAAGAATGATGGATGCAAAGCCAGTACCCTGGTTCCTAAGGCCACAGGCTAAGAGCAAAACCAACATGGAAGAGCATGAGAGTAAACGATTGTGTCTACTTTATGGGTCAAATCTGGTTATGCCTACAGAACACAACACCTCTCATAGGTTAGAACTGGTCACATGGCCATCCCTGGTCACAAAGGAAGCTGGAAAACAGAGTGAAAGCCCAGTGGCCATGTGCTCCAGGAGACCAGAAGAGCATCCAACAATCAGCTGTCCCTACACACCCCCAAGATGAGTTCTTAAGAGCACCGTTAGGCTCCCGAGCCTGATGTACTTCCCGTAAAGTTGCCTGAGACCCGCCACCTTAATTCTACAGCTCCCTGGGTCTAGTTTTGCTTAATAGCATCTCTTCCATTCTCCCAGTTGAGACCACAGCCGTGTGAGGTGAAATGTTCTCCACCTCTGCTTGCCCGTCTTCTAACAACCATGTCCAACTAGAGAGAAACTAGAGACAGAGTGTTGGCTCTAGTCTAAGAGGATAACATACATGTGATGCAGTGTCAGAGCCATGAAGATTAACAGATTTTCAGTGTCCTAGATAGCTCTCATGTGAAACACTTATAACTATATAATAGTTACAAACTAGCTAGGAACCCATGGGACTGAAGTGTGTCCCTGTGCAGTAACCTCTGCTTTGGCACCCCAAGTACAGCTGGATTTTTTCCTACCCACCACCCACTAGGAGTCCTGTTTCTGCAACCTTTGGGCTTACAAATGTCCTGGGGCAAGTTTCCACACACAACCACAGAGAGGTGTCACACTGGCCCATCAATAGCTGACATACTGGTGCAGGTGGAGAAAAACCCTCCAGGGCTCCAGCTGGAACATCCATTGCTGGTTTGGGTGATGAGGGCTTGGGTAGCGAGAGGCTGCCAGAACCCACAAAGTCACCACCTACCAGGCGAGAGCCGGCCCAGGTCAGCTGCACCGGCCTCAGTCTAACTTCTAGAAGTAGGAACGAACATAAACAGTTGAGATCTGATTTCCTGGGAAGGTCACGAATGAGGAGAAATCTTCCCACCAGCAGGAGAACTACTGGTCAAAACTGAACTGGGGCAGGGAGGGACCCTGAAGGAAAGAAAGTGTAACTACTTTAAGGAAGGGGCTAAATTAGATGGCATTACATTTAGGAAGCAGATGTTTTTTTCTATTTTGTGGCCGCACCGCACAGCATGCAGGATCCTAGTTCCCCCATTGAACCTGCACCACATACACACACACACCCCACCATGGAAGCACAGCGTCTCAACCACTAGACCGCCAGAGAAGTCCCGGAAGCAGATTTATTTGTCTTCCTTTTACTGCTACAAACAGACTCTGTGGGCTCCCCTCCCTCTGCCCCTTGATAATATCTGGGGCAGATCTCCAAGCTTTTTGGTCATTTGCAGCTTTAAGGATAGCCTCATTCTCAGCCATTAAAAGTTCAGCCTGGTATGACTTAAAACCCTAGTCTTCTCCAATCCACTTAGGTCAGGCCAATCCACAGTCCCTGAACATCAAGATCAACAGTGCCCTGTTGGGCTCACCACTTCTGACCACCCTGCTCCAGGCTCCCACACAATGGTCCAGGCACCCCCTCATGAATTATGTGCCCACTATCCAACAGAGCCTTGGTTTTCCTTCTTTATTTGTAAAAGATTCCCAAGCATCTTCCCACCATACCACCAATGCCCATTACCCTCTCACCCCACTCCTCCTGCCAGGTTCTAATTTAGTCAGTAAGAGGCAGAGCCCAGGAATGTGAATTTTTAATAAGCCCCTAAGTGATTCTGATGCAAATGGTCTATGGAACAAGTTGTGAGAAACAACACTTCAGGGGACAGCTGACTTATAACAACCAGGACATGCATCCCTGTTTTCTTCGGTTCCTGTCCAGATACATAAACCCTTTTGGTTATTTACACTCTCATCACTTAAATACTCTATGTGACTTCTTCCTTGAGAAGCCCACCCCCTCCCCCCTCCCAAGACTCTGGGAAGGCTGGGTCATCGTTAATTCTTTTCAACCTTTAAACTCTGCTCCACACTTCCTGGATTTACCAGACTGGCTTTGCTGAAGCCCGGGTACCTATTGCAGACACCTGGTCCTGTAGCTTCCTCAGGTAACAACTGCAGGTAACAACTGTCCATCCTCCTATATCCCTCTTACCTTGCAGGTGGGAAATGAGGTTGGCATGTTCCTTTCTCCCCAGACCATGTCCACACCACCACTCCTACACCTTCTTCAACAGCTCCTGCTCCCTGGAGACTCAGGTAATTTGGCTCCACTGTACACTCTGTTTCTGGGCACACACTATATCTGCCTTTCCTGCCACTATCATGGACCAGCCTCCTTCACTTCCAGGGACACCCAGCTCAGACTACTTCTTCCACACCAAGTTCCAGGGTGCCTCCTGTCCACAGAACCCTCTACCTTCTCTTTATCCATCAACTGTTTCATTTCACCCCTTCCCCTGTATACTTTTTAGGTACCATCTCAACTCTTCTCTTCCTGATGTTTTCCACAGACCTCTCATTGCATCCACATGCAAAACCCCAATCCCAGGTAGATCCAGTTACCCCCTTCTCATTTGTGTCTGCACCCCATGTGCTAAATGTTGATAAAGAAGAATCTCATTAATGGTGTAGATTGGTCCCAACTTGTAGCTACCAACTTCAAATGGGCCTGTGTCACATCTGGGATGCTACCCTGCTGCTGCTCTGTTCTTCATAATAAACATTCAAATCCTCTTCCTTCTCCTCAAATGCCCAATTCTCCCACACACCCTTTCTCCTTCAGCACTGGATCTCCTACTTCTCTAGAAAAATAAATAGATTAGCCCTCCATACCTGCACCAAGATTTTCCTATTTCCACATATATCTCAGTTTACTGGGTGGCCAGGTGGTGCATCCAAGGTTAAAAGACCAGCAACTTAAAACAATCCTTTAAGATTGTTTTAATATGTTTATATATGGACTGCTACATTCAAACCTCATGGTAACCACAAACCAAAAATCTACAACAGAGACACACACAAAAAAGGGGGAAAAAATCCAAACACAACACTAAAATTAGTCATCAATTCATAAGAGAAGAGAACAAGAGAGGAAAGGAAGAGAAAAGACCTACAAAAACAAATCCAAAACAATTAACAAAATGGCAATAAGAACATACATCTATAATTACTTTAAACATAAATGGATTCAATGCTCCAACCAAAAGATATAGCCTGGACCCTGTATATATGCTGTCTACAAGAGACACACTTCAGATCTAGAAACATGTACAGACTGAAAGAGAGGGGATGGAACAAGGAATTCCATGCAAATGGAAAACAAAAGAAAGCTGCAGTAGCAGTTCTCACATTAGACAGAAGAGAGTTTAAAATAAACACTGTTACAATAGACATAGAAAGACACTACATGAAGATAGATCAATTCAAGAAGAAGATATGACAATTGTAAATATATATGCACCCAATGTAGGAAAACCTCAATATATAAGGCAAATCTTAACAGCCATAAAGGGAGAAATTGACAGTAACACAGTAATAGTGGGAAACTTAAACATCCCACTTACATCAGTGTACAGATCATCCAGACAGAAAATAAATAAGGAACCACAGGCCTTAAATGACACATTAGACCAGGTGAACTTAATTGATATTTATAGAGCATTCCATCCACAAGCAGCAGAACACTCATTTTTCTCAAGTGCACATGGAACATTCTCTAGGATTGATCATGTGCTGGGTGACAAAGTGAGCCTTGCTAAATTTAAGAAAACTGAAATCATACCTAGCATGTTTTCTGACCACAATGCTATGAGATAAGAAATAAGCTATAAGAAAAAAACTGTGAAAAACACAAACACGTGGAGGCTAAACAATATGTTACTAAACGACAAATGCATCACTAAAGAAATCAAAGAGGAAATCAAAACATACCTGGAGACAAATGAAAATGAAAACACAATGATCCAAAACCTATGGGATGTGGCAAAAGCAGTTCTCAGAGGGAAGTTTATAGCAATACAATCCTACCTCAGGAAACAAGAAAAACCTCAAATAAACAATCTAACCTTACACATAAAGGAACCAGAGAAAGATGAACAAACAAAACCTAAAGTTAGTAGAAGGAAAGGAACCGTAAAGATCAGACAGAAAAAAAAAAAAAAAAAAAAAAGATCAGAGCAGAAATAAATGAAATGGAGACTAAAAGAACAATAGAAAAGATTAATGAAACTCAAAGCTGGTTCTTTGAAAAGATAAACAAAATTGATAAACCTTTAGCGAGACTCATCAAGAAAAAGAGGGAGAGGACTCAAATCAATACAATCTGCAAAGAAAAAGGAGAAGTTACAATGGACACCACAGAAATACAAAGGATCATGAGACTACTACAAGCAACTACGTGCCAGTAATGTGGACAACCTAGAAGAAATGGACAAATTCCTAGAAAGGTACAATCTCCCAAGAGTTAACCAGGAAGAAATAGAAAATATGAACAGATCAATCCTAAGTACTGAAACTGAAACTGTGATTTTAAAACTCCCAACAAACAAAAGTCCAGGACCAAATGGCTTCATAGGCGAATTCTATTACACATGTAGAGAAGAGTTAACACCTATCCTTCTGAAACTCTTCAGAAGGAAGGAGGAAGGAACACTCCCGAACTCACTCTATGAGGCCACCTGATACCAAAACCAAACAAAGATACCACAAAAAAATAAAATTACAGGACAATATCACTGATGAACATAGATACCAAAATCCTCAACAAGATACTGGCAAATGAATCCAACAATACATTAAAAGGATCATACACCATGATGCACCCCCCCAGGGATGTAAGGATTTTTCAATACCTGCAAATCAATCAGTGTGATACATCACATCAATAAATTGAGGAATTAGAATAAGAATATGATCATTTCAATAGATGCAGAAAAACCTTTTGACAAGGATTCTGGCACCATAGGAGCTAGCAGTGGTAAGGAAGGATTCTCCCTAAGCCTTTGGAGGGAGCATGGCCCTGCTCCATCCTGATTTTGATCTCAAGCCTCCAGAAGTGTGACAGAATAAATTTTTGTTTCTGCCCCAGTTGTAGTAGTTTGTTTCTGCAGCAACAGGAAATTAACACACTGACTCACCCACTGTGGCTGCTCTCCTGCATATTCATTTATCACAAACCCTGATTCTACCCACTGAGTGACTCTCAAACCCTGTGAGTCCTCCCTTTTCCCTACCATCCCTTCCCTTACTATATAAGACCTAAATGGCTCCATCTGTTGATTTTTCTTCTTGTCCTATCCATTCTTAGTCATCAGCAAGGGTGACCGACCATTAAAGACAAATCTGAAGGCACCACTCCCTTGAGTAAAACACATCTACCACAAAGAAGATAAAGTCCAACAGCTTCACATGGAGGAGAAGCCCTTCGGGGACCTCCTGCCACCCTCTTCACTGCTCTCTCTGCTCCATCATGGACTCATCAGGCTCCTCAGCCTTGCCACACTGCCCCCGTCTCCATACTTCCCTTCTGGTGCCCCACACGCTTAGTCATGTCTCTAACACATAAATCCCATGAGAGCAGGGGCTACCCCCATCATATCTGCCAGCACATCTCCAGCACCACACATGTTCCCGGAAAATGCCAAGTGCTCAGTAAACACTTTTTGAAATAATGACACAATGCAATCAAATTTCCTCAAGTCACACCAGACCAAATCTGATCAGATATACTCTTTCAGGAATCCAAGTTTCAACTCAGAATCCATTTTCAGAGAAATGTTTGAAAAATCCAATCACCATTCGGAGCATTGTTTCTAGGGGGATAAATTATTGTTTCCCTCAATCAGCCAAAAGATGAAATTCCACCCACCATCTGTTTGAAAATTAGGAACTCGATTGCCTCAAACTTCTTCATTAATTACCACCTGACCTTCCTCAAGCCAAATCTTCAAACTAAATATGCTCACATATGTGCTCTGGGAACGATGAGGGGAACCACAGGTCCTAACCCTTCCTGAGAGAGGGTGCCACACCCCGAGAGGGTAATGACAGGAAGGACAAGGGAAAGAAAGTCAATATTCTCTGCCTGCCTGGGGGCCCCTCTACTCCATCTCCCCTTCCTCCAATTCAGCTGAGAGCTGCACATAAGCACAAAGTCCACTGGTTGCTTGGAAGACAAGCTCATCTCTGCAAATGAAGGTGGTCATGCTCCTCCTTTTCTTTACCACCACCATTCTAGGACTTGCCCAAACTGGCAACAAAAACCAACGGAAATCCAATTCTACATTCTCCCCCAATCCATTTAATGCATTTGTGATTGCAGTGTCCACCATTCTTTCCCCTGGGATTCTGATTTATGTACAAATAATAGGAGTCCAGTCATTCCTTCTAGACTCACAACTGGCCCACCCAAATCTAAGCCTCTTCCCATGATCCCCATCTCAGTAAATGGCACCACTGTCCACCCAGCTCAGCCAACCAGAAACCTAGGAATCATTTTTGTCACTTCCTTCTCCCTGGAATCCATTTCCAATCCATCAAGTACTGTCAGTTTTACCTCCTAGCCTGTCTACTCCTCTCAATTTCCACCATCATAATTAATTCTCATCTAGATTATTATCATAATCTTCTAATTGGTCTCCCTTCGCCTACTTTTGCTTCTTCTAATCCATTCTGCATCTCAAAGGCAAAAGGCACTTATTAAGTTGCCCTTCTAGCTCTTCTGCACCTCCACCCCACTTCCATCCTGACCTGTATCCTCCAAATTGAACCCTTCAACAGCTCCCTTATTCTTGGGATAAGAATGAAGATGTTGACTGTAGCCAACAGGACAGTATGACTTGGCCTCTGCTCTTTCCTACTTTCATCTCTTCTCACTCAGCTCTTCAGCCTTTAGCCTCCCTTCCCTTCTGTGAATTCACCATGTTTCCTTGATCTGGGAAACCTTTGCACATTCTATTCCTGCTGCTGGGAAAGCCCTCCCTTCATCCACTCTGTCTGTACTGACTTCTCAGCCTTTCAACCTCAGTGGAAGGATATCTTCCTCGGAGGACTATACCCTCCAAGACTGCACCCCTGTGTCATCCTATATCCTCATGCACTGGGTGCCTTTCTGCTCAGCCCTCACCACTGTGTCTCAAAGCACCAGACACAGGACACATAAAACAAAACTTGTCCAATTCAGTCCTTGCCCCAGGGACTTCAACTTGCCAAGAAGAATAATACCTTGATGCCTATCTTGAATCTTGTGTCAGCTGCCACCTGCATATTTTTGCCCCTTCCTCCCCTCCCTGCAAAAAAAAGTCAATGGTAGGTGAGATAGTATCACATACCTCTCTTTACTACGGATTTTAAGCCCAGAATGCTCACCAATAAGCTTGGTTGTCTACAACTTAAATCTCTCTCAGATCATGAACAGATTCCAGGGTAAACATGTTGGTGAGAAACAAGGATCTCTTTTAAAATTAAGCACTTGATCTTTGTTCTTAATATGTGCACTATGCTCAGACAATTTATACTTTTCACTTTTTTCTGTCATTATTTGCTGACTTTTGGAAACCACTGAATATACCCACACATATATTTACCCATTAATAATAGCAACTATGTGTTGTCTGTCTTAGTAAATAAAGTCAGCCCACAGTTTGCACTTCGCATTTAATAATCATTTTTAATATAATGGATTTAGTTCCCTTAAGCTTGAGAGAAGAATTTGAGATACATCCTTCTTAAGTAGCCTTTCTCAGAATATTCTGTTTCCCCTTTTATCATCATTAACATTGCTGATAAGAATGAAAACACCTTACATTTATTAGCACTTATTATATATCAGACACTGCAGAGTATATTATATGCACTTAATACTCATAATAAGTCTATGAAATAGGTAACATTTTTAACCTATTTTACAGCCTAGGTGATATAGAGAGGTTAAGTAATGTGTCCAAGGACACACAGAGTGTAAATGATAAGGCTAATATTTGAAACCAGCCAGTCTGATTCCAAGCCATGATCACTCAACACATCACACTCACTCCCATCACTTTAAAAAGGCCACCACCATAGTTCCACTTTGGATATAACCAAGTATGCTCTTACCTGACCCAAACTTCCTACAGATAACAAATATGAGTACTGTCCAAAATACAAAAGAGAAGGAAAGAAGGGAGGGAGGGAGGGAGGAAAGAATAAGGGAAGGGAGGAAGGTCATAAAAGCTATTGAGGGCTCTGCCTTTCTCTCTTGGGTCACTCAAGCTGAGGGAAACCAGCCATCTATGCCCCAAGGACACTAAAGCAACTCTGTGGAGAGGTACACGTGGGAGGCAACTGCATCCTCCTACAATAGTCAGCCAGAAGTCTTCTGCTAGTAATTATGAGTTATGATTTAAATTCGGTACCCTCAAAAAAGATATGTTGGGAAAGCAGCCAAGATGGTGGAGTGGAAAGACCCAAAACTCACCTCCTCTTGTGAGCACACCAAAATTGCAACAATCTGCAGAACAACCATTTTTGAAAAGGACTGAAACCTACCAGAAAATATCCTCCACAGCTAAAGACATAAAGGTGGAACCACATGAGATGCATAGGAGGGGCAACCTCAAAACATAATTAAATCTGATACCCCAAACGGCCCTGGTGGACAATCCACAAACTGGAGGATAATTATATTACAGAGGTTCTCCCACAGGAGTGAGAGTTCTGAGCCTCACGTCAGGCCCGCAAGCCTGAGGGTCTGGCACTGAGAAAGGAACCCCCAGAGCATTTGGCTTTGAAGGCCAAAAGGAATTGACTGCAGGACCTCCACAGGATTGCAGGAAACAGAGAATTCATTCTTAAAGGGTGCACACAAAATCTCATACTCACTGGAACAAATGGCAAAAGCAATCATTTGAGAGGAGCTAGGGCCAGACCTACCTGCTGGTCTTGGAGGGTCTCCTGGGGAGGTAGGAAGAGGCTGTGGACCACACTGGGGACATAGACACTGGTGGCAGATATACCAGGGAGCATTCATCTGCGTGACCTCTCCTGGAAGCTAACATTTTGGCAACAAGACCTGGCGCCAACCAACAGCTGGTAGCAGCCAATGCTGGGACTCCTCAGGCCAAACAACAAACTGGGTGGGGACACAGTCCCACCCTCAACAGACAGGCTGCTTAAAGACTTCCTGAACCCACAGCCACCTCTAGACATACCTCTAGACATAACCCTGCCCACCAGAGGGACAAGACTCAGCTCCACCCAACAGTGGCCAGGCACCAGCCCCTCCTGCCAGGAAGCCCACACAAGCCTGTAGACCAGCCTCACCCACCAGAAGGCACACACCAGAAGCAAGAATCTACAGTCCCACAGCCACAGAATGAACCCACAAACGCCAGTCAGAAGCTACCCTGGGACCAGCTGGCCCCTTGCCCTTGAGGGATAAGAGGGGAGTGCACTGCTGAGACACATAGGATGCCCCCTCAGTGGGCCACTTCTCCAAAGTTGACAAGTGCAACCAACCTACCACATACACAAAAATACAAATAGCAATTTAGACAAAGGGGACAGAGGAATAGGTTTCAAAAGAAGGAACACGATAAAACCTGAGAAGAAGATCTAAGTGATCAGGAGATAGATAATCTACCTGAGAAAGAGTTCAGAATAATGATTGTAAAGATGACCAAAGAACTCAGGAGGAGAATGGATGCACAGAGTGAGAAATTAGACATTTGTAACAAGGAATTAGAGAATATAAAGAGCAATCAAATAGAATTGAAGAGCACAATAACTGAAATTAAAAATACGCTAGAAGGAATAAATAGTAGACTAAATTAATCAGAATAACAGATAAGTGAGCTAGAAGACAGAGTGGTAGAAATAACTGCCACTGAACCTAAAAAGGAAAAAAGAATGGAAAGAAATGAGGACAGTTTAAGAGACCTCTGAGACAATGTTAAATGCACCAACATTCGTATTATAAGGGTCCCAGAAAGAGAAGAGAGAGAGAGGAAAGGCCTGAAAAAATATTTCAAGAGATAACACCTGAAAACTTCCTTAACATGGGAAAGGAAACAGTCACCCAAGACAGGAAGCACAGAGAATCCCATACAGGAATAACCCACAAAGAATACACCATGACACATTGTAACCAAAATGACAAAAATTAAAGACAAAGAGAGAATATTAGAAGCAACAAGGAAAGCAACAAATAACATATAAGGGAATTCCCAAAAGGTTACCAGCTGATTTTTCAGCAGAAACTCCAGGCCAGGGAGTGGCATGATATATTTAAAGTGATGAAAGGGAAAAACCTACAACCAAGAATACTCTACCTAGCAAGGCTCTCATTCAGATCTAATGGAGAAATCAAAAGCTTTGCAGACAAACAAAAGCTAAAAGAATTCAGCACCACCAAACTAGCTTAACAACAAATGCTAAAGGAACTTTTCTAGGCAGAAAAGAAAAGCCCACAGCTAGAAACAATAAAATTACTAAGTGGAAAAGCTAACATACATGGTAAAGTCAAACATACATTAAAGGTATAAAATCACCCATGCACAGAGCTAGTAGGGAGGTTAAAAGACAAAAGTACTAAAATCATTTGTATCCACAATAAGCAGTTAAGGGATACACAAAACTATTAGATGTAAAATATGATATTAAAAACAGTAATCATGAGGGGAGGAGAGTACAAATGCGGCGTATCTAAAATATGTTTAAAATCGAGATCAGCAACTTAAAACAATCACTTGTATACATGTAGACTGCTATAGAAAAACCTCAAGGTAACCACAAACCAAAAATCTATAATAGCTATACACACAAAAAAGAAAAAGGAATTCAAACATAACACTAAAGATAGTTATCAAATCACAAGAGAAGAGAACAAAAGAAGAAAGGGAGGGGGGAACACCTACAAAAATAAATCCAAAATAATTAACAAAATGGAAATAGGAACATACAAATCAATAATTACCTTAAATGTGATTGGACAAAATGTTTCAACCAAAAGGCTTGGACTGGCTGAACAAAGACAAAAACAAGACCCATATACATATTTGCTGCCTACAAGAGACTCACTTCAGAACTAGAGATATACACAGACTGAAAGTGAGGGGATGGAAAAAGTATTCAAAACAAATGAAAATCAAAAGAAAGTCAAAGTTGCAATACTTACATCAGACAAAATAGACTTTAAAAATAAGACTATTCCAAGAGACAAAGAAGGACACTACGTAATGATCAAAGGATCAATCCAAGAAGAAGCTATTACAATTGTAAATAATATGCACCCAACATAGGAGCATCTCAATATATAAGGCAAATGTTAACACCCATTAAAAGGAAAATTGACAGTAACACAATAATAGTGGGGGAATTTCACACCCCACTTACATCAATGGACAGATCATCCAGAAAGAAAATCAGTAAGAAAATACAGGTCCTAAATGACACATCAGAACAGCTGACTTAATTGATACTTATAGAGCATTCCATCCAAAAGCAGCAGAATAGTCATTCTTTTCAAGTGCACAAGGAAATTGCATCAAGACTGATCACATGCTGTGCCATAAAGCAAGCCTCAGTAAATTTAAGAAAACTGAAATCCTATGAAGCATCTTTTCTAACCACAACACTATTAAGATAGAAATCAACTGTGAGAAAAAAACTGCAGAAAACACAAGCACGTGCAGACTCAGCAATATGCTGCTAAACAACCAATGGATCACTGAAGAGATTGAAGAGAAAATTAAAACATACCTAGAGACAAATGAAAGTGAAAACATGTGATCCAAAACCTATGGGATGCAGCAAGAGCTGTTCTAAGAGGGAAGTGATATGTATTATAATGATACAGGTTTACCTCAGGAAAAAAGAAAAATCTCAAATAAACAACCTAACCTTACACCTGAAGCAACTAGAGAAAGAAGAATAAACAAAACACAAACTTAGTAGAAGGACAGAACTCATAAAGATTGGAGCAGAAATAAATAGAGACTAAAAGGACAATAGAAAAGATTAATGAAACTAAAAGCTGGTTCTTTGAAAGGATAAACAAAATTGATAAACCTTTAGCTAGACTCATTAAGGAAAAAAAAAGGGAGAGGGCCCTAATCAATAAAATCTGCAATGAAAAAGGAGAAGTTATAAACATCACCACAGAAATACAAAGGACCAAAAGAGACTACTACAAGCAACTATATACCAATAAGATGGACAACCTAGAAGAAATGGACAAATTCTTAGAAAGATACAATTTCTCAAAAGTTAACCAGGAGGAAACAGAAAATAAGAACACATCAATTACCAGTACTGAAATTGAATCAGTAATTTAAAAACTCCCAACAAGCAAAAGTCCAGGACCAGATGCCTTCATAGGTGAATTCTACCAAACATTTAGAGAAGAGTTAACACCTATTCTTCTGAAATTATTCCAAAAATTGCAGAAGAAGGAGCACTTTCAAACTCATTCTATGAGGTTACCATCACCCTGATACCAAAAGCAGACAAAGATATGAAAAAAAAAGAAAGAAAGAAAATTATAGGCCAATATCACTGATGAATATAGATGCAAAAATTCTCAACTAAATACAAGCAAATCAACTCCAACAACACATTAAAAAGATCATACACCATGATCAAGTGGATTTATCCCAGGGATGCTAGGACTTTTCAATATCTGGAAATCAATGTGATACATCACATTAACAAATTAAAGAATAAAAAACCATATGATTATCTCAATAGAGGCAGAAAAAGCTTTTGGTAAAATTCAATACACATTCATGAAAAACACTCTTCAGAAAATCAGGGTAGAGTGAACACACCTCAACATAATAGAGGCCATTATGACAAACCCACACCTAACATCATACTCAATGTTGAAAAGCTAAAAGCATTTCCTCTAAGATCAGGAACAAGACAAGGATGCCCACTCTTGCCACATTTATTTAACACACTTTTGCAAGTCCCAGTCACAGCAGTCAGAGAAGAAAATGAAATGAAAGGAATCCAAATCGGAAAAGAAGAAGTAAACCTGTCACTGCTTGCAGTTGACATGTTACTATATGTGGAAAATCCTAAAGATGCTACCAGAAAACTACTACAGTTCATCAATGAATTCAGCAAACTTGATAGATACCAAATTAATATATAAAAATCTGCTGCATTTCTGTACACTAACAACAAAATATTGGAAAGAGCAATTAAGAAAACAATCCAATTTACCACCCCATCAAAAAGAATAAGATGTTTATGAATAAACCTCCTCGGGAGCCAAAAGACCTTTACACTGGACACTGTAAGATGCCGATGACAGATATTATAGATGACACAAACAGATGGAAAGATATACCAGAGTCTTGAATGGGAGGCATCAAGGTTGTTAAAATGATCATACCATCCAAGGCAATCTACTTCAATGCAATCTCTATCAAATTACTAATGGCATTTTCACAGAACTAGAACTAAAATTTTTTTAATTTATATGGCATCACAAAAGACCCCCAAATAATCAAAAGAATCTTGAGGAAGAAGAATGAACCTGAAGGACTCAGGTGCCCTGACTTCAAACTATACCACAAAGCTACAGTCATCAAAAAAAGTATGGTATTGGCAGGAAAACAGACATATAGATCAATGGAACAGAACAGAAAACCAGAAATAAACCCACTCACTTAAGGTCAATTAATCTATGGCAAAGGAGGCAAGACTATATAATGGAGAAAAGATAGTGCCTTCAATAAGTGGTGCTGGGAAATCTGGACAGCTGCATGTAAAAGAATGAAATTAGAGCATACTCTAACAGCATATACAAAAATAAACTCAAAGGCACATGAAGAGATGCTCGACATAGCTAATTATTAGAGAAATGCAAATTAAGACTACAATGAGGTATCACCTCACAACAGTCAGAATGGCCACCATAAAAAAAGTCTACAAATAATAAATGCTGGAGAGTGTGTGGAGAAAAGGGAACCCTCCTATACTATTGCTGGGAATGTAAATTGGTACAGCCACTATGGAGAATAGTATGGATGTTCCTTAAGAAATAAACATAGAGCTACCATATGATCCAGCAATCCCACTCCCGGGCATATACCCAGAGAAAACCTCATTTGAAAAGGTACATGCACCCCAAGCTTCAGAGCAACACAAGTTATAATAGCCAAAACATGGAGGCAACCTAAATGTCTCTTGACAGATGAATGGATAAAGATGTGGTACATATATATATATATACAATGGAATATTAGCCATAAAAACAAAGAAGGAAATAGTTCCATTTGCAGTACATGGATAGACCTGGAGATTATCATACTAAGTGAAGTAAGTCACACAGTAAATGACAAATATTATATCACTTACATGTGGAATCTTAAAAAATTATACAAATGAACTTATTTACAAAACTGAAGTAGACTCACAGACATGGAAAACAAACTTATGCTTACCAAAGCAGACAGCAGAGGGATAAATTAGGAGTCTGGCATTAAAATATTCACTACTATATATAAAAAGTTCCTGCTGTATAGCACAGGCATCCATACTCAATATTTTTAATAACCTATAATGGAGAAGAATCTGAAAAAGAATATACATGTTTAATTGAATCACTGCTGCACACTTGAAACTACAAAACACTGCAAATTAACTACACTTCAATTTAAAAAAAATAATAATAATTTGGAGTCTTAACTCCTAGTACCTAGGAATGTAACCTTATTTGAAGACAATCCTTACAGAGGTTAACATGAAGTGATGAAGGTGAGCCCTTGTCTAATGTGACTGGTGTCCTTATAAGAAAGGGAAATTTGAAACCATGGTCATATACACAACAGGGAGACGCCATGTGAAGATGAAGACAGAGATCAGGAGATGCAACCACAAGCCAGGGAATGTTAAAAGTTATCAGCAAACCACCAGCATCTAGCAGAGAGCCTAGACCAGATTTCCGGTCACAGGTCTCAGAGAGAACCACCCGTGTCAACGCCTTCTCCCTGCACTTCCAATCTCCAGACCTGTGGCCCGTCTCCATCATCTCTTTAAAAGTGTTACAGCTCACAGGGACTTCCTAGGTGGTGCAGTGGGTGAGAATCTGCCTGCCAGTGCAGGGACACGGGTTCAATCCCTGCCCCAGGAAGATACCACATGCCGCGGAGCAACTAAGCCCGTGTGCCACAACTCTAGAGCCCGTGAGCCACAACTATTGAGCCCATGTGCCACAACTACTGAAGCCCACGTGCCTAAAGCCCCTACTCTGCAACAAGAGAAGCCACTGCAATGAGAAGCCCGCACACCACTATGAAGAGCAGCCCCCGCTCGCTGCAACTAGAGAAAGCCCGTGTGCAGCAACGAAGACCCAACACAGCCAATAAATAAATAAATAAATTTATTTATTTTAAAAAAAGTGTTACAGCTCACAGCACAGAGAAGGTGCTCAATAAATGTTTAGAGAATGACGGGGTCCAGAACACCTGGTCATTTAATTTACTCTGTCCCCAAGAGTCCTAAGCCAAGTCTTTAGAAGGCAGCCTGAGCTGTGACCTTGCTCACTCACCCCATACCCCAGGAGAACTCCTCCTGAGAGTCTCCTGACAATTTCAAAGTCTGGTCTGTGTGATTTCTCTGGCAATCAACTGTCTCTTTAGTTTTCAGCTTCTGATCATCAGGCAAGCTGTCCCTAACTTAGCCCTTGCCTACTCCTTCCAACCACTGTGGCCATTCTCTGCCTGCGTTTTCTAAGCACAACCTCAAGTCCCCTGCATTCCAGTAGCTGCCCTGATGGTCTACTTCTCTACCTCTCCACCTGACCTAAATCATCAACACCTCATAATGAATCAGCATCCTCAACCTCTCACCTGTCCAACTCCAGCAGCCAGAGAGAAAATTCAGCAAAATGATGAAGCTTGAGAGCCTGCATCTTATGATGAGCTGGCCTGAGATCTCTTTCGTTTTGACTCCTTTAGTTTTGTTACCATTGATTGGAAGTGTGTGCCTGTGTATGTGTGTGTGTGTGTGTGTGTGTGTGAGAGAGAGAGAGAGAGAGAGGGTCCAAGGATGAGTTCCACACTTAAAAAAAAAACTGTATGTAATAAATACTATAAGAAGCAGAGACCTGTGCATAAATATGGCTGCAAAGGCTAACCTTTACTTTTTTCTTGGCCCAGAACGCCAAATAGCTTTCACCAAACAGATTCCTGCTGCTAAAGGGAAGAAGTCCAGTAACTGTAAGAAGAACGTATTCTTATCCTTGGAGATCGGTTGTCTCTGGTGTGTCCTTTTTCTTTTTTTTTAATTTTATTTATTTTTGGTTGCACTGGGTCTTCATTGCTGCGCCTGGGCTTTCTCTCATTACGGAGAGCAGGAGCTACTCTTCATTTTGGTGCACGGGCTTCTCATTGCAGTGGCTTCTCTTATTGTGGAGCACAGGCTCTAGGCACTCGGGCTTCAGTAGTTGCAGCACACAGGCTCAGTAGTTGTGGCGCATGGGCTTAGTTGCTCCACGGCATGTGAGGTCTTCCCAGACCAGGGCTCAAACCTGTGTCCCCTACACTGGCAGCCAGATTCTTTTTTTTTTTTTTTTTAATTTTATTTATTTATTATTTTTTGGGGGGTACACCAAGTTCAATCATCTGTTTTTATACACATATCCCCATATTCCCTCCCTTCCTTGACTCCCCGCCCTTGAATCCCCCCCACCCTCCCCGCCCCAGTCCTTTAAGGCATCTTCCATCTGGCAGGCAGATTCTTAACCACTGTCCCACAGGGAAGTCCCTGGTGTGTTCTTAATTTACTTGTTTTCTCACATCATTAAATATGCTTTTTATAAGTTTTATATGAATAAAGTTGGACAATTGAGACTATACAAAAGGCATATGCAACTGAGAGACTATAAGAAAAAAATTGTGTTGTGGAAGAAAATGATGCTCTTGAAGGATATAAGAATTTTGTCAAAAGTCCTTGGACTCTGATATGCTTCCATCCACATATGTTAGTGGACATGATGGCATCTGACCCAGATAAAGCCGACGTTAAGCCTGACTTGCATTGTCTAAACTCAACATAAGATAGACTCTCGTTGCTTAAATTTTTAAAGTTATGACAGACTTTTCCTAAACAGCATCCTAATTTCATTAATTCTTCTCTCTGTTCTCTTTCAAACCTTCCAAGGATTAGCCCAACTTATAAAAGAATCTCTATGAAGAAATCAAACTCTCCATCACACTCACAGTTTTCAGATAAATTATTTATATGTTTTAGCAGGAAGAAATGATCATTGGTATCACACTTACAGATTGGGTTTCACCAAACATGTCATATTTATAGTAATACAACTAGACAACTTTTAAAGTGCCCTTGAACCCATGAAACTGCCAAAATATAGTTATAATCCACATATACATTTTGATAAATTTTCAACCCACAAAGTTTATTTTTATCCTATATTTTATTGTAAAGAACTTTGTAGTTGCTTTATGATTTCCCAGAAATTTCCTTTGAAACTAACATATTACAATAAATTATTTGTAAGCAAATGATCAAATTCAAAATGGTATATAAAGTGAACCTTTTCTATTTTTAACAAAATGTAATGAAAGCTTATTGCAAAAATTGTTAGAATTTGACCATTATATATAATGGTCAGTAAGAGTATCACAGATATTAGGTTATGGCATACAAGTCTCTTTAAAATAAAATTCTGAAACTAACCAAACCTAGAGTCTGCCTATTAATTCTAAGTGAGGAGGAGAGATCAGGACCTTAGAAAAATGTACTAAATGGTATTTTTATGATTCTATAAATTCAAGAACACATTCTTATCAGTTACATGATATCAATCTACTATACTCCTTTGGATATACTTTTTCATATTTTTCTTTCTCACCTTTTATGATCTTTATTTTTCCTATCTAATTATTAAATATAGGCTCACTTAATATTTTTCAATCAATCCAGGAAGTATAAGGCATAAAGTAAAAGTCACTGGCTGTCTCACCCTCAGCACTTATTATCCATCCTTTTAGATGTTTTCCTTGCATGTACGTGTAATATGTACAGGAATGGGATCTCATTAGGACAGTATCATAAATACCCTGTATCTGTTTCCTGTTACTGTTGAACAATTTATCAGTGTTCCAAGACCCAGTCCTTGTAAGGTCATCAGGTCCTTTGAGGAATTAAGAAGTTTATGTCACTGTCATTCCTGCCATCCTTGTGTAAACATCTCTATCACAGTTATTATTTTCCCAGCATATGAATGAGCTGGACCATTTGGTCCTCGTGGGAATCAATGTGGCTATTTCAACTTGACCTAAAATGAACAGTTTTCAGGAATCACAGAGAGTCCCAGGCAGGATAAACCCAGGGAGGGACATGCTGAGATGCATAGTAATCAAATTGACAAACATTAAAGACAAAGAAAAAATATTAAAAGCAACAAGGGAAAAGCAACAAGTAACATGGAAGGGAATCCCCATAAGGTTATCAGCTGATTTCTCAGCAGAACTCTGTAGACTGGAAGGGAGTGGCAGGACATCTTTAAAGTGATGAAAGGGAAAAACCTACAACCAATAATACTCTCCCCAGCAAGGCTCTCATGCAGATTTGACAGAGAAATCAAAAGCTTTACAGACAAGCAAAAGCTAGGAGAATTCAGCACCACCAGACCAGCTTTGCAACAAATGCTAAAGGAACTTCTCTAGGCAGAAAAGAAAAGGCCACAACTAGAAACAAGAAAATTATGAATGGAAAAGCTCACTGGTAAAGGCAAACATACAGTAAATGTAGGAAATCACCCACACACAAATATGATATCAAAACCAGCAATCGTGAGAAGAGAGGAGCACAAATGCAGGATATTGGCAATGCATTGAAATTAAAAGACCAGCAACTTAAAATAATCTTGTTTATATATGGACTGCTATATCAAAACCTCATAGTTACCACAAACTACAATAGATACACACAGAAAAAAAGAAAAAGGAATCCAAACACAACACTATAGTTAGTTATCAAATCAGAAGAGAAGAGAAAAAAAGGAGGGAAGAAAAAAGGCCCACAAGAACAAACCCAAAACAATTAACAAAATGACAATAAGAACATACGTTTCAATATTTACCTTAAGCATAAAGGGAATAAATGCTCCAACCAAAAGACACTGACTGGCTGAATGGATACAAAAATAAGACCCACATATACGCTATCTACAAAAGACCCACTTCAGATCTAGGGACACATACAGACTGAAAGTGAGGAGCTGGAAAAAGGTATTCCATGAAAAATGGAAACCAAGAGAAAGCTGGAGGAGCAATACTCATAACATACAAAATTGACTTTAAAATAAAGACTTTTACAAGAGACAGGGAAGGACACTACATAATGATCAAGGGATCAATCCAAGAAGAAGATATGGCAATTATAAATACATAGGCACCCACATAGGAGCAACTCAATATATAAGGAAAATAGTAACAGAGATAAAAAGAGAACCAGTTGTCACTTGGCATAGTCTCCTTCTGATTTAAATTTGAATATTCACTTGTCCACTTTAGGAATCTCCCCACCCATGTAAGTACCTCTTTAATGCTTTCCTACAGATGAATGAAACTAAAAGGTGGCTCTTTGAAAAGATAAACAAAATTGATATAAACCACTAGCCACACTCATCAAGAAAGAAAGGGAGAGGACTCAAATCAATAAAATTAGAAATGAAAAACAAGAAGTTACAACAGACACCATAGAAATACAGAAGACCATTTGAGACTACTATGAGCAACTATACACAATAAAATGGACAGCCTAGAAGAAATGGACAAATTCTTAGGAAGGTACCAAGACTGTACTAGGAGAAAAAAGAAAATATGAACAGACCAATTACCAGTATTGAAATTGAATGAGAAATTTAAAAACTCCCAACAAGCAAAAGTCCAGAACCAGATGGTCTCACAGGTGAATTCTAGCAAACATTTAGAGAAGAGTTAACATCTTTCCTCTGAAACTATTCCCAAAAATTGCAGAGAAAGGAATACTACCTAACTCATTCTATGAGGCCACAAACACTCTGATGCCAAAACCATACATAGACATCACAAAAAAGAAAATTACACACCAATATCACTGATGAACACAGATGCAAAAATCCTCAACAAAATTCCAGCAAATCAACTCCAACAATACATTAAAATGATCATACACCATGATCAAGGGGATTTATCCCAGGGATGCTACGATTTTTCAATATTCAGAAATCAATCAATATGATACATCACATTAACAAATTGAAAAGTAAAAACCATATGATCATCTCAATAAATGCAGAAAAAGCTTTTGATTAAATTCAGCATGCATTTATGATCAAAACTTTTCAGAAAGTGGGCATAGAGGGACCATATCTCAGCATAATAAGGCCATAGATGATAAACCCACAGCTAATATCATATTCAACAATTAAAAGCTGAAAGCATTCCCTCCATGTTCAGAAACAAGACAAGAATGGCCACTCTCACCACTTTTATTCAACATAGTTTTGGAAGTCCTAGCCTCACCAACCAGAAAGGAAAATGATATAAAAGGAATCCAAACTGGAAAAGAAGAAATAAACTCTCACTGTTTGCAGATGACATGATGCTATACATAGAAAATCCTAAAGACTCCACCAGAAAACTACAAGTCCATCAATGAATTCCATAAATTTTCAGGATACAAAATTAACATGCAGAAATCTGTTGCATTGATATACACAAACAAGGAAATATCAGGAAAGAAATAAGGAAACAATCCCATTTACTATAGCATCAAAAAGAATAAAATACCTAGGAATAAACCTACCTAAGGAGGCAAAGACCTATACTCCAAAAACTATAAGATGATAAAAGATATAGAAGACGACACAAACAGATGGAAATACACACTATGTTCTTAGACTAGAAGAATCAATATTGTTAAAATGACCATACTATCCAATGCAATCTACAGATTCAATGCAATACCTATCAAATTACCAATGGCAGTTTTCACAGAACTAGAACAAATAACTTGTAAGCATTTGTATTTAATTTTGTATGGAGACACAAAAGACCCCAAATAGCCAAAGCAATCTTGAGAAAGAAGAATAAAGCTGGAGGAATCATGCTCCCTGACTTCAGATAATACTACAAAGCTACAGTCATCAAAACAGCCTGGTACCTGCACAAAAACAGTCTTATAAATCAATGGAACATGATAGAAAGCCCATAAATTAACTGATAAACTTATGGTCAATTAATCTGTGACAAGGGAGGCATAATAATATATACAATGGAGAAAAGACAGTCTCTTCAATAAGTGGTGCCAGGATAACTGGACAGCTATATGTAAAAGAATGAAATTAAAACATTCTCTTACACTATTAACAAAAATAAACTGAAAATGGCTTTACGGACCTAAATGTAAGCCTGGATTCTATTAAACTCCTAGAGGAAAACATAGGCAAAACATTCTTTGACATAAATGGCAGAAATATCTTTTTTGATTTGTCTCCTAGAGTAATGTAAATAAAAACAAAAATAAACAAATGGGACCTAATTAAACTTAAAAGCTTTTGCACAGCAAAGAAAACCGTAAACAAAATGAAAAGTCAACCTAGGGAATGGGAGAAAATATTTGCAAAAGATGCTACTGACAAGGCATTAATTTCCACAATATTCAAAGAGCTCATACAGCTTAATATAAAAAAAAAATCCGAAAATGGATAGAAGACCTAGACACTTCTCCAATAAACATATACAGATGGCCAACAGGGCACATGAAAAGATGCTAAACATTGCTTATTATTAGAGAAATACCAATCAAAACTACAATGAGGTACCATGTCACACTGCTCAGAATCATCATAATTAAAAAGTCTACAAAAAATAAACTCTGGAGAGGGTGTGGAGAAAAAGGAACCCTCCTGCACTGTTGGTGGGAATATAAACTGGTGCAGTCAATATGGAGAACAGTATAGAGGTTACTTAAAAAACTAAAAATGGAGTTAAAATATGATCCTGCAATCCCACTCCTGGGTATATATGTGGAGAAAACTCTAATTCAAATAGATACATGGACCCCACTGTTCATACCGGCACTATTTACAATAGCCAAGACATGGAAGCAACCAAAATGTCCATCGACAGATGAATAAAGAAGATGCGGTACATATTACTCAACCATAGCAAAAAGAATTAACGCCATTTGCAGCAATGTGGGTAGACCTAGAGATTACAATATTAAGTGAAGTAACTCAGACAGAGAAAGACAAATATGTGATATCACTTATATGTGGAATCTGGAAAAAAAATGATACAAATGAACTTATTTACAAAACAGGAATAGACTCACAGACACAGAACACAACATGGTTACCAAAGGGAATGGGGGTTTGTGGAGGGAGGGGGAGGATATATTAGGAGATTGGGCTAAAATATACACACTGCTCTATATAAAGTAGATAAACGACAAGGTCACACTGTATAGCACAGGGAACAATATTCAGTATCTTGTAATAACCTATAATAGAAAGTTCTGAAAAAGAAACTATAAATGTGTATACCTGAATTACTTTCTTCTACATTTGAAACTAACAGAACATTCTAAATTAACTATACTTCAATTAAGAAAAAAATAAAAATTTGGAGTCTTAACTTCAAATACCTAGGAACGTGACCTTATTTGAAGATACAGTCCCTACAGAGGTTAACATGAGGCGATGAAGGTGAGCCTTAGTCTAATGTGACTAATGTCTTTATAAGAAAGGGAAGTTTGAAAACATGGACATGCACACAACAGGGAGACGCCATGTGAAGATGAAGACAGATCAGGGTGATGTAACACAAGCCAAGGAACATTACCAGCAAACCACCAGCATCTGGCCAGGAGCCTGGAACAGATTCCTGGTCACAGATCTGAGAGAACCTCCCCTCCTGATGCCTTCATCCTGCACTTCCAGCCTCCAGACCTGTGGCTGCTCTCTGTTATCTCTTTAAACCTGTTACAGCTCCCAGCACAGAGGAGGCGCTCAATAAATGTTTAGAGAGTGACTGGGTCCAGAAGACTTGGCCCTTTAATACATTTTCTCCCCAAGAGTCCTAAGCCAAGTCTTTAAAAGGCAGCCTGACCTGTGACCTTGCTCACCCATCCCACACTTCTGCAGTTGCTCCTGACAATTTCAAAGTCTTGTCTGTTTGATTTCTCTGGCAATCAACTGTCTCTTCAGTTTTTAGCTTCTGATCGTCAGGCAAGCTGTCCCCAGTTTAGCCCTTGCCTACCCTCTCCCACAACTGTGGCCATTCTCTGTCTACAGTTTCTAAACACAACCCTCAAGTCCCCTGCATTCCAGTAGCTGCTTTGATGTTCCACTTCTCTGCCTCTCTATCTGACCTAAATCATCAACACCTCATAATGAATCAGCACCCTCAATCTCTCACCTGTCCAACTCCAGCAGCCAGATAGAAAATTCAGCAAACTGATGAAGCTTGAGAGCCTGCATCTTATGATGAGCTGGCCTGAAATCTCTTTTGTTTTGGTGCCTTTAGTTTTGTTACCATTGATCGAAAGTGCCTGTGTATGAATGGGGATGGTGTGGGATTTGTTTAAAAAAAAAATCCCACTTAACAGATGTAGAGAACGGACTTGAGAACACGGGGTGGGAGGTGAAGGGGAAGCTGGGACGAAGTGAGAGAGTACCACTGACATATATACATTACCAAATGTAAAATAGATAGCTAGTGGGAAGCTGCTGCAGAACACAAGGAGATCAACTCGATGATTGGTGATGACTTAGAGGGGTGGGATAGGGAGGGTGGGAAGGAGTCACGGGAGGGAGGGAATATGGGGATATATGTTTAAATACAGCTGATTCACTTTGTTGTACAGCAGAAACTGGCACAACAGTGTAGAGCAATTACACTCCAATAAAGAGCTTAAAAATAAAAAATTAAAAAAAAATAAAACACTTTTTAAAAATGTCTGTATGTAATAAATATTATAAGCAGCATAGACCTGTGCATGAATTTGGCTGCAAAGGCTAAACTTTAGGTTTTTTTCTTGACCCAGAACATCAAACGTCTTTCACCAAACAGGTTCCTACTGCCACAGGGAAGAAGTTTAAATTGTATTAAATATCTAACGGAACCACATTAATTGAAAGGGAGGGAAAAATCCTGAAGTCTCTAGTAACATCTCCAGTTTTATTTCATAATTAACTGTGGTCTCTAACTTAGATGTTAGAGCTTCTTGAGCTAATTTCTAGGAACATTCAGAGGCAACACTTTTTAATATTGATAACCTCACAAAGATCCTTAATTGTGTACATGAATTAATTTAGGACATAATTTGCCTTAAAAATTGTCATTTGGAGGCTAAATCCTTCAGGTTTGCTAAGAACATTGTTACCATTTGTAAAAGCAGGTAACATTCACTGAATGCTTTTACAATGAGCAGGCCACTGTGCTGGGGAGCTTCAGAGATTCTCTGATTTAATCCTGCCCACAGATTAAAGTAAAGATTAAGTAACTTCTGCAAAGACGCCCATTTAAATCATCAGGTGGGATTTAAACCATTTGAAGTCTGTGAATCCACAACTCCATTCCCTCTTGGGTTTCTGGAAGCTTTACTAATGATATTCCCCTGTGTTCCTCAGCTTGGGACATAAAGAATTCCCTGGGTTAGCTCATCTTGTTGTTGCCAGGACCTAGATAAGGGCAGAAGTGTCTCCAAGACCAAACTATTTATGTCTCAGAAAGCCCTTTGGCAGAGGGTCAATACTCACTCAACCAGAAAGGACTTAATAATGTTTATCGAATGAATGAATCCAGTGTGGAATTTGGTAAAATGAAATGACTTTTTAATACCCATTTAAGAATAAAAAAAGAGATTGTCTCAAACTCTCTCATTCAGGGCTCACATGGAACTCTGCATTCCATTTGGATGATTCAGGAAGGAGAAATCACTGAGAAAACTGGTGGGGGGTGGGGAGGACAAGGACTATTCCATAAGAAAGGGGGACAAGGTGCTAGCCCCAAAGCCATGAGTCTTTTTGAATCTACACTTCCGACCTAAATCTATACTGAGTGGTCAAAAAATCCAAGGGTGGGGGGGACACTAAAATTTGATGAGGTCCTCAGAGTGATTCTTCCAAAATTTCTATCAACACTCCACCCGCAATCTAAAATGCTCAATATTGGAGAAAGTGGCGCTGGAAATCACCCGGATAGCTTTGGTAACTTCCCAGGAGAGCGTCTATAGTTACACTTAGGAAAAGAGGGTTTTCCTTCGGTTTGGTCAAGGAGCCAGGCGGTGCAGGTGGCCCTCGAGGACCTAAGCGCATTGGACTCCAGGCCCTCCACCAGTCCCTAGGGGAGATCCAGGCCGGCTGCCCTGCCAACCCGACGCTTTTCCAGCTGCAGGGTCACGAGTCAACTGGGTTTGAATTGACTCAGTCCTGGTTCAGGCTGCATCGCCGGGCGGCCATCCTCTCCGCACCACCTGTGCCAAGCCAGACGACCAGGCTGGAGGCGCCTGGCCAGGTCTCCAGCGGGAGGCGCTACCGGGGGCGGGGACCAGGCTGGAGGAGTGGAGGGCGGGTACGGGTGTGGAGGCGCAGCCGGGGGCGGGGACCGGGCTGGAGGAGTGGAGGGCGGGTACGGGTGTGGAGGCGCCGCCGGGGGCGGGGACCGGGCTGGAGGAGTGGAGGGCGGGTACGGGTGTGGAGGCGCCGCCGGGGGCGGGGACCGGGCTGGAGGAGTGGAGGGCGGGTACGGGTGTGGAGGCGCCGCCGGGGGCGGGGACCGGGCTGGAGGAGTGGAGGGCGGGTACGGGTGTGGAGGCGCAGCCGGGGGCGGGGACCGGGCTGGAGGAGTGGAGGGCGGGTACGGGTGTGGAGGCGCCGCCAGGGGCGGGGACCGGGCTGGAGGAGTGGAGGGCGGGTACGGGTGTGGAGGCGCCGCCAGGGGCGGGGATCAGGCTGGAGGAGTGGAGGGCGGGTACGGATGTGGAGGCGCTGCGGGGGGTGACGACGTATCTGAATGCCCGGCCGGGGGTAGGGATCCGCCTGGGTGGGCGAGGCGGGTGGGTGTGCTAAACCTGCTGGAGGAGCGGCAGTAGGGCGGGACCTGACGGGAGGCGCATAAGGGAGCCGGGACAGGGATGGAGGCGTGGTCACAAGGCGGGAAACCGGCTGGAGAGGCGCTGGTGGCCATAGGCCGCGTCGCTCAGCGCAGCAAAGGGTCACGCGTCCTGACCCTGCCAGTGGACTTGGCCAGTCCTGCCACGCGCCCGGTTCCTAACCAGGCCTGGGCCCAGCCTGCAGGCGGAGCTTCGGCGGCCACTCGCGGCTCTGAGCGCCAGACCAGACACGGGGGACAGCAGAGGTGCCCTTTCCAAGGCGAGGGTTAGGAGGCAGGATTGACGAGGATCTTTGGTGTTCCTAGTCTTCAACCACCCAAGGAGGTGCTCAGAATCGGAGAATGAATTACGCACGGTTCATCACGGCCACGAGCGCGGCCAGAAAGCCTTCTGCCATCCGAGTCCTGAGTGAGTGCGGGCCCCGCTCTCCCCCCACCTCGCGGTGTGTGTGGGGCGGGGCGGGGGGCTGAGTAGGGAGGTTTCCCCGCAGGGCTACTCAGGGCTGCCTGAACCTGGTTCTGCTCAGACTTGGCACAAAAGTCGCGCTGGAACGGGCACGAGGACAGGAAATCAGCAATAGAGGACAGGCCCCTGTGCAGTCGTCCTGCTTAGAGTCCGGAGGGCTCTTCCTGGCACAGGAGTTCGGGTTCGGCCCAGCTTGCGGACACGTGCAGAGTGGGGGATGGGGGATAGGCGGATACACCAGAGAGAGAGGGGTGCGCTGGGAGCCTGGCAGGCAGGGAGGGGCCCAGTGGAGGAGTGTTTTCTGTTAATGTGGCCTTCAGCTTGTCTGCCTGGTCACTCTCTCTTCTTAGTTGCACATGTCTATTCCTTAGTTCCTCCACCCTGAGATCGGTCCAGAAAAAAAAGGCATCTTCTATGTTTCTTTCAGACTAGCATTCTATCACTGGAAATCGTTACACTTTAAAGTTTTACAGACTTTAATTAATGCAACATGCTGAACCATCTCTGTTTATGAAAGTCTTCACTGAAAGTGTTTCTTCTCCTCATTATTTGTTGAAGCTGAGATATTGGGCAAGGCACCGAAATCTGTCATCTCTCTGGCAACTGGAGCACCGAACCCCAACACATTCCCTTTCAAGACTGCAGTTATTACCATAGAAAACGGAGAGGCCATCCTATTTAGCGAAGAGAGGATGAAGAGAGCACTGCAGTATTCTCAGAGTGCTGGGTACTGATCAGTAGATAATTTAATTTTGTTGGTTCATTTTCATGAACAATATTCTACAGCCTGCTGATAAAGCAACTTGTGTCCTTTTTAACTGGGTATTCAGCAGTTAGGAGGTTTAGGGAAGAGTTTTAGAAGAATAATTAACAACAGCAGTGATACCAAATACTTAATCTAGTGACGCTTCCCAACTTTACATGACTAGGAGAGGGAGAGATTTTTGGAGGGAAGTACCATTTGAGCTGAGACTGGAAAAAAAGAGAGAGGGGGAAGATAGCTAGGTGAAGAAGCAGGGTAGGAGAGAGGAGGAAAAGGATGACCCAGGAAGCAGCCAGTTTAGTTTCTGGGGAAATTTTTTAATAATTTTGTTCCCTTTCTAGACAGGCAGCTATGCAACCATGTTGCCCTGAGTTCTGATGTATTTAATTTTATAAAGGTAACTGCAACACACATTGTAAGGCTTCCCTTAGCTGGTCTTCTTCCAGTGAAGAAGGGTAACTTGCAGAGTGTCTATTAATTATACTTTATTAAGGCCTGTTTGCTCTGTGAATGCATGTTGGGGACATAAGAATTGTATTATATATAATGTATGCATAGGCTTTTCTTTCCACACTGCAAAGAACTTACTGAACCTGAACTTTTAGTTATCTTATGGAAGTCTCCCTAAGGAAAACAAAAATATTATGCTGTGAGTTCTCTACTGTAAAAGAAAAAAATACTTCTTGGAATAAGAAAGCTAAAGATTCAAATCTTGGCTCTTTTAATCACCAGCTGATTAATTTTATGTGGATTTCTTAATCTCTAAGTCTGTTGCCTTGTCTTTTAAGTAAAGATATTAATATTGGCAAAAAGCATTTGAGGACTTTTAAATTGAATCTATAAAGTTGGTGTAGCCTGGTATAAAGTTCCTGTCTACTATTATGATTTTCAGTACTGTTAATTTTGACATGCATTTTGTGCTTTAGACTCCCAGAGCTGTTATCCTGGCTAAAACAGTTACAAATAAAACTGCATAATCCTCCCACCATCCATTATCCACCCAGCCAAGGGCAAATGGACATATGTGTCACATGTGGCAGCCAAGAAGGTCTCTGTAAGGTAAGACTGGAAGGAAGGGTACCTGCGGGAAGAATCAAATACTATGTTCCCCCATACAGCCCTCTCTCCCTTAACCACAGAGCACCATGTTTTGTGGGTTAGGAACTCTTCCTTGTTTTCACCTAGAATCATAAATGGAACTTAAGGACATTCACCAACCTGACTGCTCTTAAACAGAGATCCCATCATCAATGATCCAGGGCTCTGAGTCATTAGGACAAGATTCCCAATCAGGGAGAACTCAAGCCCTTCCTGCAGCTTAGTGAGCGCTGCTTAGTCTCATCTGGCTCAGAGATTCAGGCTACATTTCTGTTATGCTTGTGGCTATAACATTTCAGTGTATGACTTTTAAATTCTTCAGAGGGTGTATCCTGATACTCCTGAGCTGAAACGTCATTCCCTTGTGTGTCTGCTGGTGTCATCGTCTGTGCCACGGGCCTCTTGTGCCCTGACTCCCTCATGGTTGTGCTTCTGCAGGTCTAAATATATAGTCTGTGTCTGGCTGACTTCTCCTCTGGGTTAGTATCTTCTCTCTCTCTCTGTCTCTCTCTCTGCCTCTCCATCTGCCTCTCTCCTGGGTTGCAGGACCCCAAAGAGGCAACCACCATGGGTGGTTCCCCTGATAAAGAGATTGCATATATGGTTCTTTGTCTCGGTTGATTTTTTCTTTTCTTTTTCATGAATAATTAGTCCTGGATAAGAAGCTCTATATTCACTCTTCACGTCCAGATTCAAGTATGACTCTTGTTTATCTCAAACCAGAGTACCTTTCTTCTTCATTTTTAGGCAAATGTGAAAACTTGTTAGTTTTAATGAATTTTAATTAAATTATTATTCCAGAATAATGTATCAATGTCTTTATAATTTTCCTCCCTCTTTTTATACTTAATTAGGAAAAAAATGAAAGGATTACCTGCTGTTTGAGTTTTATTCTTGAAGACAAACATGGCCCAGAGTAGTAGGAAAAAAATTCTTTCCAGTGAATTTCTTTTCTTAGGAAGGGACACTTTCTTTTCCAGAAAGATGCTCAAGAAAGTTTCTTCTCTGTCTGTTGCAACATCAATGATATCGAAGAGGAAGATAGCATAGATGGCCAAATGCATCAGTCACTCACTGGCTTAGAGCCATGCTTGTTACAGAGGCCTCCCGGGGAATATGGTTTACTATTTCTTCCACTTTATTCTGCAGGATGGATATTATTTTAAGTCTCTGTGTCACAGATAATAAACAGCACTTCCTCCTCATTCGACTTTCTCATGTTCCCTAATTGACATGGGAAATGTATGTGATGAGGTTTATCATCTCATCCATGGATAATACACAAGCCACCCAAGGGATCTGTTTGATCCAGGGGTCCTGTAAAACTTGAATCAATGAACTTTACATAGAAAGATACTGTTTGGCATAAAATGCCAAAAGCTCATGAGGAAAAGTACATGGAACATCCTAGTCAAATGGGAAAACAAATGTCACATCTTCTGTCTCAATGGATAATGGCCATGCTGTTTGTCAAGAGCTCTAGGTTGTTAAAATGATAGGGAGGAGAGGCTTGACCTGGGGATTGTGAAACATCACAAGGTAGGAAACGATTATTCTGTGACTCATATAAGATTTAGCCAGAATGGACCCCTCTGATTTAGGCTGGAAAAATCTTTTCTGTGGCTCTACTGATGTCACTAGGCATCATATTGTCCTCAAGATCCCCTGAGATTTACGGGCCTTGTCTTCCTTGACCTCTGAGTCTCCTTTACCCTTGCTGAACCCCCCTCCTTTCTGGAATACTCCCCTCCATCCTTGCCCTGCCCCCCTTGCAGTGTCCATTATTTATGGGAGCCCCGCAAGGCTGGGCCCCCAGATCTCTTTCCCCTTCACGAACACACCTTCCCTGAGCATCACACCCAGGTGATCACACCCAGGCCACTAACGCCAGGCTCCCTCCACATCCACCCGTCCACTGATCCACCTGACTCATCCCAGGCTGTTTCAAAGGCGCCTCAGACCAAAACACACTCATCTACTTCTCCCTCAGAACAGAAAATGTTGGGGTGTTTTCCAGTGAATGGCACCCCTCCCACCTCCTCCCTACCTGCACAGCCAGAAATCCAGGAGTCCCTCCTGACACCTCTCCTTCCTCACTCCCCCTCAGTCCACAATTATGTCCCTTGGTTCTGATTTCCTAAACGCCCCTCAGTTCTCTCCAGCCCTGCCGTCAACAGCCCATCCAGTCCCCCCTTACCTTTCCCTACAATGCAGCAAAAACCTCTCAAATGAGCCTAAAAACTTCCCAGAGTCTGCCTATACTCTTACTCTTCTTTTGTACCAATACTTTGATTTTGCACCCAGAATGACCTTTTCAAATGCCTGTCTGATCACATGACTCCCCAATCCCGCCCTCTCGTTAAAATTCTCACTGGGCTCACTGGGCCCTAAGGCCTCCCTGCGATGCCCTCTGCCCACTTCCCTCTGACCTCCCTCCACTCTCCTCTTCACACTCCACCTCAAGCCACAGGATTCTTTCAGTTTCTCAAACTGTGTGCTTATTGTCACCCCACCACCAACTTACCACTTCCTCAGGAAAGCCTTCTCTGAACACCCTACGTTCCCTGAGTGCCCAAGTCCTCCTACAGTGTGCACTTAGAACCTGGGCATCTATATAGAATAGTGCTCACCAGTGATTTTCCATATGCATTTGCCTGAGAAGGTATTTGATAAGGATCTAGCTTTCCAGTATGATGCTACCTGGGTAAAAATGGGTAAAAATCATGCCATTATACTCATCACTTTCTCCCCAGACCTCACACAGGCCTGGCTTGTAGCAAAGATTTTAAAAATTTTCGAAGAAGGAATAAATGAATTTTAGGAGCAAAATCAGCTATTTTTTTTTTATTAATATTTTCAACCTAGAATGGAGGTTTGCAAACTATGGCTTGAGAGCCAAGCCAGCCCTTGTCTGATTCTGTAAATAGAGTTTTATTGGACTCAGCCACACCATCGGCTGAGGTATTCTCTACGGCCACCTTCTCACCATACAGGCAGAGATGAGTAGTTGCAACACAGACACCGGGGCTCACAAAATACGTACCATCTGGCATTTACAGAAAACTTGCCAACTCCTTCTCTAGAATCTTAGTGAGCTCAAACTAAAACAAAAAGGGGGCAGGGGGCTGGTTGCAGTTCTAAGACTGGAAACCATACTATCCAAGCTAACCTATGCTTCTTTTGTTAGGTGTTTGAAATGATCGTTAATCCTGGAGATAATGTCCTCGTAAATGAACCTATTTATTCAGGAACAATTCATGCTGTGAGTACACATTTCTACAAAAGGCAACTCTCTTTCTTATAATAAATAAGAAGAAACCACTGAACCTTCAGAATTTTCTGTCCACTGAAAGATAAAACAGCATCTTTCTTCTGTAAATAGGGGAATCTTTAATATATGCAAAATCTGTTAAATGTACCCTCTGATTTATACATTTCTTTTTACAAAGTTTAAATGTAGGAGTGCTAAAATTGGGTTGTGCAAGGTCATGTCCACATTTCTTGTGACTTAATCAACAAAGACCTTTTTCATTACCATCTATATTACCACACGCCTAAGGACGATCATATGTCAATGTAGAATAATTGTAAAGTAACCTGGTATGATTAGGACTTTCCTCTCCAGTGTTAATTAATGGGACGCTAATGTCCAGAATGAGGAATTGAATCACCTGCTCTGCTGGGCCCTGCTCAAAACAGGCCACTGTCTGGGGCACAATACTCTCGGGTCCATGTGAACACAGATGGGAGCACAGACAAAAAAACAACCAGAGTGAACAAGCAATTGGAAACACATGATGAATGGTTTTAGGAACTGTGCCCTTTTCCCCAGAAAGAGACTACACAGGGACATGAATATTGTCCTCAAGTACGTTAAAGTTAGTCATGTGACAGAGGAGTTAGATTTGTCTGCGCGTGTCCTTAGGTTGATAGAACTGGAACCAAAGGGTGGAAACTACAGGGAAACAATTTCAACTCAGTGTAACAACTTTCTAACCATCAACCTCACCAGCTCTCTGAGGAGTGAAACACTGTCCATCACTGCAGGGGCTCAAAGAAAGAAGCCAGACACAAAAGGACAAATCTTGTATAATTCCACTTGTGCTCAATACTGAAAATAGGCAAATTCATAAAGACAGAAAGTTGATTAGAGGTTACCAGGGCCTGGGGGAGGGGGAAATGGGGAGTTATTTCTTAATGGCTACAGGGTTTCTGTTTGGAGTGATGAAAATAGTTTGGAAATTGACAGTGAGAGATGCACACATTGTGAACATCATTAATGCCAATGAATCACACACAATCTGCCATTTAACAGGTTTTTCGTTATATACATATTTATTTTTTTTATGTTTTGTTACCACAATTTTAAAAACTAAGGTAAAAAAATTGCCTTAATCATTGGATACTAATTATTCATTATTTTCCTAAACTCCAAAGATGTAAGCTTACACAACACATATAAATATTAAACTTGTGTCTATGTAAACAGCATACATACACACACATTTTCACATACCCAAACAGAGATTCCTGCCAGGCTGTGAAGGAATATGCTGATGGTCCGTGTGTGTTTATCTCATAGCCCAATATAGGCTTCTTTTTTTCACATAGATGTGCCTTTGAAGTCTAAGACTTTTTTTTTTTTAATTTATTGGCTGCATTGGGTCTTCATTGCTGCACATGGGCTTTCTCTAGTTGCAGAGAGCAGGGGCTACCCTTCATTGTGGTATGCAGACACCTCATTGCGGTGGCTTCTCTTGTTGCAGAGCATGGGCTCTAGGTGCTCAGGCTTCAGTAGTTGTGGCATGTGGGCTCAGTAGTTGTGGGATCTTCCTGAAGCAGGGATGGAACCCGCGTCCCCTGAATTAGCAGGTGGATTCTTAACCACTGCACCACCTAGGAAGTCCCTAAGACTTTTTATATTTGCCGAAAGTAGGGTCTGGATTATTCTCATTTAGTGCGTAAGTCTACATAATAAGTATATCTGCATATCCTTTGAAAAATTTTTTTCTGAGAACTTCACTCAATTGTGTTTTTTTTAATTTTTATTGAAATATAGATTATTAAGTCATGTTAGTTTTAGGTGTACAGCAAAGTGATTCAGATATATGTGCGTATATATATATATTATATATATATATAAAATTATTCTTTTTCAGATTCTTTCCCATTATAGATTTTTTGGGTTTTTTAAAATAAATTTATGTATTTCTTTATTGGCTGTGTTGGGTCTTTACTGCTGCTTGTGGGCTTTCTCTAGTCGCGGTGAGCAGGGTATGTACTCTTCGTTGTGGTGCACAGGCTTCTCATTGTGGTGGGCTTCTCTTGTTGTGGAGCACAAGCTCTAGGCACACGGGCTTCAGTAGTTGAGGCTCTAGAGCGCAGGCTTGGTAGTTGTGGCACATGGACTTAGTTGCTCCACGGCATGTGGGATCTTCCCAGACCAGGGCTCCTATGTCTGTGAATCAGTTTTGTAAATAAGTTCATTTGTATCCTTGTCTTAGATTCCACATATAAGTGATATCATATGATATTTGTCTTTCTCCATCTGACTTCATATGATAATCTCTAGCCCATCCATGTTGCTGCAAATGGCATTATTTCATTCTTTTTTATTGCTGAGTAGTATTCCATTGTGTATATATATATATATATATATATATATATATATATATATATGTACCACATCTTTATGCATCCATCTGTCAATGGACATTTAGGTTGCTTCCATGTCTTGGCTATTGTCAGTTGTGCTGCAATAAACATTGGGTTGCATGTGTCTTTTTGAATTATGGTTTTCTCCAGATATATGCCCAGGAATGGGAATACTGGGTCACATGGTAACTATTTTTAGTCTTTTCAGGAATCTCCATACTGTTCTCCATAGTGGCTACATCAATTTACATTCCCAACAACAGTGTAGGAGGGTTCCCTTTTATCCACACCCTCTCCCGCATTTACTATTTGTAAACTTTTCGATGATGGCTATTCTGACCACTGTGAGGTGGTAGATCATTGTAGTTTTCATTTGCATCTCTCTGATAATTAGTAACATTGAGCATCTTTTCATGTGCCTGTTGGCCATCTGCATGTCTTCTTTGGAGAAATGCCTATTTACATCTTCTGCCCAATTTTGGAATGGGTTGTTTTTCTTGATATTGAGCTGTATGAGCTGTCTGTATATTTTGGAAATTAATCCCTTGTTGGTTCCATTGTTTGCAACCATTTTCTCTCATTCTGTAGGTTGTCTTTTTGTTTCTGGATGATTTCCTTTGCTTGTAATTTATTAAGTCCTGATTTTTTTTCTTTATGTTCGTCCACAAACATAAAACATAAAAACTCAAGACTTTCATAAAACTATGTCCATAAGCAAGGCCACTACTTGTGACTATGGCCTTTGCAATCAGTGCAGTATAGTATCCACATGGCTTGGTGAGCCAGTGCCCTGATGCTCCTTGGTGCCCCAGCACCACCCTGTCTCCCCTGGCCCCTCTCCTAAGACCACCCTGAACCCCGTACGACACAGAGCTAATGCGCGCATGGCAGGGGGCCTCCAGCACCCCATTCCAGCCTGCTCTGTGTCTGATGCACCCATGCTACACCACTTGTCCAATATTTTGAATATCACCTCTGCTTATAACTATTTTATATATTAGTATCATATATGCTCTATAAGATTACTTTGTTAAAAAGAATTATGTAATAAACTCCTATTTTATGAAGATTTCTAATTGTAATTATAAAGATGATACAGTCAGAAGAGGCTGGGTTATGATGTGGAACAGATGCCTCCATATCTCAGTGACCTAAGGCTGCAAAGTACTGTCTTTCTCTCACATAATGTGTCCACTGACAGGCCACTGTCGCTCTGTCCAATGTCATCTTGATCCCAAGCCCCAGACTAACAGAAACAGTCTCATCTGGAATGCTGCCAGTCTTAGAGCAGAGGAAACAGGGAACAAGAGACACAAGCTGGGATTTAAAGCTTCTTGCAAAGAACACCTGTCACTTCTGCTCGCAATTTACTGGCCAAAGCGAGACCCCTGGCCAAACCTGACATATATGAGCAGGGAAGTCTATCCTTCCTCTAGGAATTGACAGAAGATATTTTTGAACCATAACAGAAGCGTCCCCAGGGGCAAATATGGAATTGGAAAATACAATCCTACCTTGGGTGTTGGGCTGAGTACAGATTTGTGTTTAAAAGGGTATAAATTGTAACATTGTCATTAGTGTAAGAACCAGTGACACTGATATTTTGTATCAAGTCTGAGTCTTGGGCTTTCTTTTCTCTGTCTTCCACAGGTGCAACCTCTTGGTTGCAACATAATTAATGTTTCCAGTGATGAACAGGGGATTATTCCAGACTCCCTCAGAGAAATACTTTCCAAATGGAAACCAGAAGACTCAAAGAATCCCAAGAAAAACACCCCCAAATTTCTTTATACTGTCCCAAATGGCAACAACCCAACTGGCAACTCATTAACAACTAACCGCAAAAAGGAAATCTATGAGGTATTTTCAAACAACGTGTTACATGGTTGTGGTTTTTTTTTTCTGACTCTTTAGAAGAGTGCTCTCAAGTTCCTTTTCTTATTACCCTCTTGCTCTCAAGGAAGATAACTTTTAAAAAAAGGAAATCATCTATGCCAAGGATCCCCATAAATTAAAAAAGAAGAAATTACCACACTCCTGTTGACTATGAGATTTTCCTTCTTTGATATTTTGGTTGAAAGACGTGTCAGTCTTGTTAAACTCACCTCTTACTCCCCCTCTCTTCCTTCTGTCTTCCCCTCATCCCCGACCTCCAATCCATCCCACGGCTCCCACCACCATTATCCAAGTCCACCATCTCCTTGACCGCCCTCCCTCCCTGACCGCCCTCCCTCCCTGACCCTGTACTCCCCTGCGAAGCACCACCCCGCCAGCCCCTGGCATCCTTCCTGCTCAAGTGCAGGCCTACAGCCCCTCCTCCAGGTGCTTCCTAGACCCAACACGCTTAGGATCAAGTCTTCCACTTGCTGCACACAGTGATGGGACCCTGGCCTCTGTTCTCAAGCTAGGGTCTCTCACATCCTTCCTGCAGTAGCCACACGGCCTTCCTTCTGTCCCTTAAACAACTACACCTTCTCTAAACTTCTGTCCCTCAAACATGCCACGTATTTTCTCACCTCCAGGGCCTTTGCTCCCCAGTCCTTTAGTCTAAAATCGTCTCACCTGGCATCTACAGCCCTGATCCTTCCTGCCATCCTGAGCTGTCCTGTAGCTTCCCTGTCACTTTCTCTCTCTCTGAGACATCACCCTCTTTAACCTTCTGCCCAGCCCTCGTAACCTCCCTCCTAATCCTCCTCTGTTCACTATCTACTGGCTAATGTTTGTTTTGTCTTTCCCACCAGAATGTAAGTTCCGTAAGGGGAGAGACTTAAGGCAGGTTCCTGTTGTCATCCTCCTCCTAGGACACCAGGCACTCAGTAGCTAAACAAACAATGATTCCAAACAATTTTCATCTTAGATAGCTCTGAAGAAATAACTATGCCCCTTTAACCTTTTTTAGCTCGCAAGAGAATATGACTTCCTCATCATAGAAGACGATCCTTACTATTTTATGCAGTTCAACAAGGTAAGTGACAGTGTCAACACAGCCCACTATCAGTAGATAAGTGGCTGAAAGTGACTGCACTGATTTGATTTTAGCCAGTGTTGCTGAGTATTTGCATATCTGGTATTACTGCTCTCTCCAGAAATTCCTTACCTTTAGAACAGTGGCTGACTCTCTGTGCCAGACATGCGGAGGGTTGTGTGAGTCAAGGGTGAGTGTCGTCTTGACTCCACATCCAGATCATAGCTCCTCAGACATCGTACCGGGGATATGGAGGGGGTGTCTCCTTGGGTGGCAACCTCAGTCTCTCTGGCCTGGCTGATGAGCTGAGACTTCGAAGCTGTATTCAGACAGGAGGAGGACTGTGCTCAGTCAGTGATGTGGTGGTGGGCAGAGGAGGGGGCATTCCTAGTATCTTGCGGCCTGCTCGGCACCATCCTTGTCACTTAGGCACTGGAACTTACCTGCAGGATAATGGGCTTTTAGATCCCTTTCTACTACATATGTACACTGCTGTTTCCGAGGAGACAACAGCAGTGGTACAGACTCCCGATGCCCGATTCCTCAAAATCCAATACTATTTGCCCTCAGGGCTGCAGAGAACAAACACATGGATTCAGTCCCCACTTTAAATCTACTGCGAAGAAACAGGACTCTTGGCTTTTTATCTACTTTGCCCGAATATCATGTCTGCCTGCCGGCCACCCTCACCACAAACATGCCCCCCTTTCCTGCTGGCATTTACTTTTGAAGTAAATATGGAAGTCTCAGCATTGCACACTGACCACATGGCTCATCTTCATTGGCACCTCTTTTGTGTTTCTAGTTGGGCTAAGGGTCAACCTTCTCTTTCTAAACAGCCCTGAATGCTGATGGCCCTCTTCGTTTTGGTCTTTTCCAGACTATTTTTTCTTGTATCCTTCCCCTAAATCTAGTTCATCCTGGATCTCAAGCCTTGGCACAGGGAGGTCCTGTGTGAGGTTCCTGTAAACTCACAGGACTGGTGTCCTGAGCAAGTGAGAGGACGTGTGTATGTGTCTTTGGCAGAAAAGCCGTGAAGATCGGCAGATACGAATAGAAGAACATGCATCTCAGTCTTACTCCATTTCAAAGGGCTGAGATGAAAACAAGGAAAAGGATGTTGGTCCTACTGTTCTCCACATCCATTCCTCCCACTCTCTGCACAAAGTAGGAATACAGTCTCTAACAGACGTCCCAAACCAACAGTATTTTTCTTTTATTTAAAGCCTTGGGCACCAACTTTTCTCTCCATGGATGTCGATGGGCGAGTCATCCGAGCTGACTCTTTTTCCAAAGTCCTGTCCTCTGGGTAAGGCCCTGCTCTGCCTTCAGGCTGCATCGAAAGGTGACAGAGGCTGCACCTTAGCATCTTTAGTGCAAATAGTTCTTCTCCTTTAAGATGCTGCTATCCCCATTTGATTATGACTATTAATACCAGGCTAGTCTCCCAATCTGCCCCCAGTGGTCAAAGATACTTGGCTATTAAGCTATAGCTGTAGGGGGACTGGTCAGTCTTTTAATTGCACGTACGAAAGAACACATTTAGAAATACCCGGTCAGATGTGCATTCTATTTTAACTGTACAATTTAATTTAAATGTGTATTTTAAATAAGAAGCAGTTTTATTAGAATGTGTTAACTGTCTAGGTCCCTCTTTCCCCAGGTCACAACTTTCTTCCCTGTGAAATCCATAACATGGTATTAATTGTTAATGCAGGGTTGTTATTGTGCCTTTTCTCTCTTTGTGCAGGTTGAGAATAGGGTTTATTTCTGGCCCAAAGCCCTTGATCGAGAGAATTGTTTTACACATACAAGTTTCAACAATGCACCCCAGCACTTTTGCCCAGGTAAGGAAAATTTAGGAAACAGGAGGTTTTAAAATCAGATCATAAAAGATAATAGATGTTGGCAAATAAGACTGAGTGAAGGTGGCAGGGAGAGAAATCACTGATTGCATCTCTAGTTCCACATGGACTGAATTAGGAGACCACATACCACAGATGTGGGCTCTAAAAGGAAAAGAGATTTGAATGAACCTGGTGCTGTTTCATGGTGTAGGCCAAGCTCCTTGAGAGTCAGAAATCTTCTTCACCTTGTGTCCTGGGAACTAGTCCAGGAACCCTGTAAATACTCTGTTGGACTCAACTGGGTGGAAGAGGTTTGGTGAAGTAACACAGCATTAGCTCCATTGTCCTGGAATCTAAGAGCAAGTGTTCGAAAACTGCATGGTGGCCTGATGTCTGCCTTTCCTGCCCATGTGCTGACCTCCCCTACAGACTCCAGCTAGAATGTATTTTAACTAAAATAGAGTAAAATTATTTTTGGAGAATGTATAAATTTCTTTATGAGCTTTGAGGAATAATTGCACCCATCCCTAAGGCAATCTTGACAATCACACCTTAAGGACAGAACTGCTACCTAAGAAGGCAAAAGTGGTAATTTATGTAGAATGGACATTTGTTTAATATTATACGTTCCAAAAAGTGCACATGTCCCCATATTTTATCAAGTTGGGGACTTTTTTCATGTTTTCTGTATCTGTTATCAACCGAATTTTACTATCCATTTACAACATCCAGAAATTCCGTTTTGGATAGAAAATCTGTAAATATATTGTATAAATTCATGTATTGACTGTATGTATTTTATATTTAGAGAGGCCATCCAGGGCCACAGTTATTGGGTGAATCTGGGGCTGGACAGTCTGACCTGAGTCCAGACTCTGGGACTACTGGTGACCTCAGCAAAGTTAACTTCGCCCTGTACCTCAGTCTGTTTATCAGTAGAGTGGAAATAATGACCTGCCTGATAAGGGTATTACGAAGATCAACTGAGCTGAAATATATTCATATGGTACAGCAGTTTCCAGCACACAGCAAGTTACATATAAATATTTGTTATTTTTACTATTATTGTTGCCATTGTTCTTAATCAACCTTATTATAAACCATTGACTCACAAAGCTTCCTGCAGGTGGTTGCATCTTCTTTGGGTGGTTTCCACACACAATCAAGAGTGGTTTGCTGTTACATTTGGCAAAAAACACACTTTAGAGGATGACTGATGACCTTATTACTGTCTCATCCCTTTTAGCTCCTGGTATCACAGCTTCTCCACCAGTGGGGAGAAGACGGCTTCCTGGCTCACGTAGAGAGGTAATGTATTTTAGGTTCCATACTTTACATAGAAAGAGACTTCACTCTATTAATTTTCATTTTTGAATTGTTCCACAATAATGGGAAAACCACAATGGTAAAAAGTTTACCGCCTGACAGGTCAAATAAATGTGCTCTACTGCCTCATCAAGAACTCAACATTTTCCTCAAGGTAGAATATAGACTCTTATAGACTGGACTCCAGACCTTCTTAGTTTCTGCAATCAATGTAGCAAACACATCCTTTTCATTTTTTTTTTCTTCGTCTAGGGTTATTGATTTCTATAGGAAGCAGAGGGATGCATTATTGGCTGCTGCAGACAAGTGGTTAAGTGGTGAGTGGAACCTACATCCTGTCCTGGGATGAACAGTAGCCCTTATGTAAGTGATAAACACCACATGGTATTGTCAATAACCCTGGGGAAGGAAACAGGGTCCAGGAGGAACAAGAAAATGTTACCCTGTAAATAATCTCAGAAGTAACAGCACAAACCCTGGCACAATTCTACCCATTTCTGCTATACCTGACTGCTGCCAAGTATCTGTGGTTTAAAGAAAAAATACCAATTAGTCTAACAATCAACCAGCAATAACCTAATTAAAGCTAAATAACATCATCTGTACTCAAAAGGTTTTCAGAATTTTGCTCCAAATAGAGGAAGAATTGTGACATAAACAACATATTCCTTTTCTAACTAGACTCTATAAAGACAAGTTAGTACAATAGTACAAACTAAGTACAATCTAAGGTAGATTTCTCATTACACAATTTGTCTTCTCATAACTTCATTAATCATTAATATTTTCTATTGCTAATTTGATTTCAGAATAGTTTAGATTCTATTTTCTATTAAGGAAGAGACTAAAATGAATTGCATGGCTTTAATTACACAACTAAAATGCCTCTGACAGAAATAATAGTAACTACAAAGTATCTTCTTATTTCCCTCACATTTTCTTCCCTATGAAGTCCTGTTAAAAATAGAATTAGTATCTTTTCCATAAGAGTACTATTCTACCATTTCCTATAGTGAAATTGAAAAAAAGCTTTTACTAAATGTCAAGATTTTTTTAAAAGATAATAATTAAAATCAAAATAATTACTATTCCTTCTTGGTTTCTCTATCCTTATATTCAGTGAAATATAAACCCTACAAATGCACCTAAAATTCCTGACTTTTAAGAACTTTTAATTACATTGTGATAAAAACTTCAATTCATTGGACATCTGAATGATTATATAAATGATAGGATTTATTGAAACACTAGAAGACTCTAGAAATAGAGTTGAGGAATCCTCTCCTAAAATAGAAAGAGCAGTGTGTGGCTTAGGGACAGTTCTAAGGAAGGGAGGTGGGCATGGCACTGGGTTTCCTGCACTGCTCTGAGACGCACTAAAATCATAAATAAACACACAAATCCCCTCTCTCCCTTTCAACATCCCCTCCCCATTCACTTTTTGAAATAAAACTCAGAACACCAATTTTCAGGACTCATAAAACTATGTTTTTTAAAAATTCTATCACTGAAGGACCTTTTTGGAAATACTAGTTTACAGTTACTGCAATTTGTCATTTCAGTGATATAGTTGACATCATCAAAAATGGCCTTGGGAAATATTTCTTCCTTCTTTTGTTTGTAGGTTTGGCAGAATGGCATGTTCCAAATGCTGGAATGTTTTTATGGGTTAAAATTAAGGGCATTCATGATGTAAGAAACCTGATTGAAGAAAAGGCCATTAAGAAAGAGGTAAAACAGGAAGAAAAGCTACACTTTTATTTTAAAGTAATATCTTAAGAAAAATGGCAAAAGATGTTTATCACTGCCCAATAACCCAAGGCATAATGTTTGCATATCACACACATCATCTCCCTACTAAGATCATAATAGATTTTGGGTGCAGAATCAGTCTCCTGGTCTAAACTAGGGGAAATACAGTCACAGCTCAGCTACTGATTAGCTTAGTGGCTAAAAGCACAGTCTCGGGAGCCACGTCCTTGGGTGTGATTCCCAGCTCCAGCCCTGCCCTCATATGTAGTGTTGGGTGAGGTGCCCTCCCTGAGTTTCATCCGTAAAGTGCAGGTGATAGGAATCCCTCCCTCTTAGGTCACTAAGATGATGAAAGCAGTCAATATGGGTAAAGCACGTAGACTAATACCTGGCACATAGTAAACGCTTCATAAGTATTAGCAATTAGTTTTGGGGGGTTTTGTGTGTTTGTTTTTACTTGTTAATAGCGTATAGTTGATTTACAATGTTGTGTTAGTTTCAGGTGTACAGCAAAGTGAATCAGTTATACAGATACTTATATCCACTCTTTTTTTGATTCTTTTCCCATATAGGTCGTTACAGAGTATTGAGTAGAGTTCCAGCAGGTCCTTACTAGTTATCTAGTTTATATATAGTAGTGTGTATATGTCAGTCTCAGACTCCCAATTTATCCCTCCCATCCTTTCCCCCCAGAAACCATACATCATTAGTATTTACAATAGAAGGACTTTTCTTCCTGATTATGAAAATAAAGCACATTTATGGTAGCATTAAACTTCATTAAAGCATAATGAAAAATTTTTAAATAGCCAATAATTTTACCACCCAGATTTTATGACCATGTGTGATACATTTTCTTGATGAGCTTGTATATATCTAGTATTTTGGCTATCAAATGTTTTTTTATTAAAGTACAGCTGATTTGCAATATTACATTAGTTTCAGGTGTACAACAAGGTGACAATATTTTTAAAGATAGACTCCATTTAAAGTTGTAAAATATTGGCCATATTCCCTGTACTGTATAATATATCCTTATATGTTATTTATTTTATACATAATAGTTTGTATGTCTTAATCCTCTACCCCATCTTGCCCCTCCCTGCTTCCCTCTTTTCCATGGCAACCAAGAGTTTGTTCTCTATAGCTATGTCTGTTTCTTTTTGTCCTATTTTTTAGTTTTTTTTTTTTAGATTCTGCACATAAGTGTTAACATGGTATTTCTCTTTTTCTGACTTATCTCACCAGTCATAATACCCTCCAAGTCCATTCATGTCACAAATGGCAAGACTTCATTCTTTTTTATGGCTGAGTAGTATTCCACTGTGCATACATACCACATCTTCTTCATCCATTCATTTGTTGATGGACAAAGGTTGTTTCTATATCTTGGCTAGTATAAATAATGCTGAAATGAATGTTTGGTTGCATGTATCTGTTCAAATTAGTGTTTTCATTTTTTCCAGATACATACCCATGAGTGGATTGCTGGATCATATGGTAGATCTATTTTTAGTTTTTTCAGGAAGCTCAATATTATTTTCCATAGTGGCTGCAACAATTTATGTTCCCACCAACAGTGTAGGAGGGTTCCCTATTCTCCACATCCTCACCAACACTAGTTATTTGTGTTCCTTTTCGTAATAGCCATTCAGACAGGTGTGAGGTGGTGTCTCATTGTAGTTTTAATTTGCATTTCCCTGATTATTAGTGATGTTGAGAATCTCTTCATGGACCTGTTGTTCATCTGCATTTCTTCTTTGGAAAACTGTCTATTCCAGTCTTCTGCCCATTTTTTAATCTGGGGTGTTTTTTTTTTTAAATAACGCTGTGCGACTATTTTACATGATTAAAATTACACGGAAAATTTATATCCTGCTTTTTTTATTTAGAGTTTTCCTGCAAGGGTTTCTTCTGGGTTTTTCTCTCCTTCTGTACTGAAATCATGTCTACTTAGATTTCATTCAGGGGCATTGATTAAGCTGAGAAATCTAAATATTTTTCTTGTATAGCTTTCAACTTACCAAATAAATTATCCTTTCTCTATCAGTTAATTCTTTCATCATGTTTGTCACTGTTAACAGATACCACGATCTGTTTCTGGTATCACGTTTTTCTTGAGAAGTGAGTAAAAAAGAACAGATCATGTTGTTATTGGCAAACTCCTAGGCTAGAGCATAAGAGACAGTCTAGAGGTCAGAGCTGGGAGCTGGCTGCCTGGACCCGAGACCCAGTCCACTCCCCAGGGAAACTCACTCATCCTCTCTAATCACCGTACCTGAGCACAGGACTCCTGCTTTATGAATTGTTTTAATGCTAATAACGGCACATAGAAAGTGTTTAATAAATACTTAAATGACTTAAGTAAGTGCATTTTAGTACAATAAATCAACTTTATTACATTTGCTTTGCTTTCTTATCAGTGCCATTATCATCCAGAACATTTGATACGTGGCTATTTGTGTGTATTCGGGGCTAGGAGCTAAGGATACAGATTTCATTCTTTGTTGTAGTTTTTTCAGTCCCCTTCATTTATTCCATATACCCTCTTGCACAAACCTTTACCTTTTCTAAATAATCTCTTAGCCCAGATTTTGGTCATCTTGCAAGATTTTTACCACTCCCTCCTTCTCTGCAGAAACTTGCTTCTGGTACATCCCTGAACTGTTCCACGATATTAGGAGAAATGATGGTTCTCATTCTACTGTTAATGAAAACACAAAAACTCATCACCTCTTGAAATCTTCTCCCCAGAGAGCCCCAAATCATTTCATTCCCAGCTCATCTAACCTCAGCAGAGAAGCCCCAGATTTATACCTTGTAACAAGCAGCTTCTTAAAGTTTTGAATGTCATGATTTTTGTAGACAACAATCTCAGAGACTTAACACAACCCAGTTCGGTGCTGACTCATGCACAATTTTCAAAGTGGTCTGCAGACTCCGCTGCTTCTGCTGTGAGTCAGGGACCCAGCTTCCTGCCACCTTCTTGCTCTGTGTTTTTCAACACATGGATCCAAGATGTCCTCAGCATGCAGAGGGCATGGTGGGTCACACGAGGAGATGTTCAGGGGCCAGGCCGAGAAGCAGCACCACGACTTCCCCTCTCCTGGCCGGGATTTAATCACCTGACCACAGGCATCTAGAAAGAGGCTGGGAACCCTGTGTTTTCATGCCCAGAAAGCATAGGACCCGTGTTTTGGGGCAGTGAGCTGTCAGAATACAGAGGTCACCAAGAAGAGAACGTGTCCCACCATTTTGACACGCCCACCTACCATTTTTGTCCCTTCACTTTAGGTATGCAGTTTTTTCACCTCTTTGAGTGTCCAATTATCCTTGCAGCTCGGGGCCTATACACTCTGTATCTTCTCCCTGAAGGAATCTTCCCCTACTTTTTGCTTGGTGAACACCTACTTACCTTTTGAGACCCAGCTTAAAAGTCACCTCCAAATTTGATAACTCAAAGAGAGTATCGCATTGTTTGAATTTATTTCACTTTTCTATTACACTAAACATTTATTCAAGTTTATTACTATTTTTATTAACTGTAGGAGCTGAACTTTATCCATTAAAGCTAGAATTTAAGTGTTTTTCTTCTGTTTCTGTGCATTCTTGTCAGTATACAGAGAAGAGATAGAATTGCCATATGTTTTATTGTATGACATGCAGAATTTTATATAAATTGATTTTCCTCTTATGATTTCTTTAATTGCTTTTAAACTTAAAAAGTCCTCCCCAACTCTGAGATTAGATTTACCTCCATTTTTAGTTTTCCTTTAATGGTACATCGGCCTTTTTCTGTAAACTCTCTCAGATACTCATGGTTCCAGGATGTAGTTTCTACATTGATAGCTCAGCTCCTTGCCCCTACTTCAGAGCATCCTTCTCTTCAGCTTCTCCAGAACAGATGGATGTGGTGAGTACAATATTCTATTTAGAGTAACACTGCATGTCAGTTTATTTACTGTGTTCATTTTGTGAGTTACAACATTATTTGATGCCTTCCTTGGTTTGTGAAAAGCAGGAATAGTTGGAAAGTCATGAACTATCATTAAAAGAAGTTGCCTGACTTCTGTAGAAAAATGATGAGACCAAGTTGGGGTTGAATTTTATTGTCTTCAAGAATAGATTTCAGACCTAGTCAACAGTGTTGGCAGGTTATCAGCATGTCACAAAGAGAAACTGTTTCGCTCCTTCGCAGAATTAACATGAGTCAAAGTACAGATTCATGAAGCCATCAGTCTCTATCTCTGAAGGAAAAGGTATCAGCAATGGTCAAATAGAATAGTATCAATGATTAGAGCTAGTTAATTGAGTAATCACAAAGCCCAGCTTCAAACAAGATAACAGGAAACAAACAAGCAAGTTCCTAAGGACTCTGTGACTGCAAACCCACAGAAAAGCCATAAACTGAGAGTCCAGTAGCTGTAAGAAGAGTGTATTCTGGGACTTCCCTGGTGATCCAGGAGTTTAGACTCCGTGCTCCCAATGCAGGGGGCCCAAGTTTGATCCCTGGTCAGGGAACTAGATCCCACATGCCTTCAACTAAGGGCCTGCATGCCACAACTAAAAGATTCCTACCTGCCACAACTGAAAGATCCCAAATGCCGCAACTAAAGATCCTGCACATGGAAAAGAAGATCCCACATGCCACAACTGAAGACCCAGCACAGCCAAATAAATAAATATTTTTTTAAAAGAAGAGTGTATACTTACCCTTGGAGGTGGGTTGTCTCTGGGTGTGTTCTTAATTTACTTACTTTCTCACATCATCAAATATGCTTTTCATAAGTTATATATGGGTAAAGTTAGATAATTGAAACTATACAGAAGGTATATGCAGGTGAGAGTATATGAAAAAAATAATTCATGTTGTGGGAGAAAATGATGCTCTTGAGGGAATAAGAATTTTAAAATTTTCCTGGGACTCATATGCTTTAATCTATGTGTACTAGTGGACATGATGGCATCTGACCCAGATGAAGCTGTAGTTAAGCCTGAACTTTCATTGTCTGATCTCAACCTAAGAAAGAGTCTCTTTGTTTAAATTTCTAACGTTATGACAGACTTTTCCTAAATAGCATCCTAATTGTATTAATTCTTCTCTCTGTTCTATTTTAGGCCTTCCAGAGATTAGCCCAACTTATAAAAGAATCTCTATGAAGAAATCAAACTCTTCATAGCACTCACAGTTTTCAGATCAATTATTTCTATGTTTCAGCAGGAAGAAGTGATCATTGGTATTAGACTTAAAATGTTATATCTATAGTACTTTAGTTAGACAACTTTTAAAGTGCCCTTGAACGCATGAAATTGCCAAAATATAGTTATAATCCACCTATACATTTTGATAAATTTTCAACCCACAAAAATTTATTTTTATCCTACGTTTTATTGTAAAGAACTCTGTAGTCGCTTTATAATTTCCCAGAAATTTCCTTTGAAACTAACATTTTACAGTAAATTATTTGTAAGCAAGTAATCAAGTTCAAAATGGTATGTAATGTGAACTTTTTCATTTCTTTAGAAAAATGTAATGAAAGCCTACTGCAAAAATTGTTAGAATTTGACCATTATATATAAAGATCAGTAAGAGTATCACAGATATTTGTTATGGCATACAAATCTCTTTAAAATAAAATTTTGAACCTAAGCATACCTAAAGTCTGCCTATTAATTCTAAGTGAGGAGGAGAGATCAAGGCCTTAGAAAAATATACTAAATGGTATTTTTATGATTCTACAAATTCAAAAAAACATTCTTATCAGTTATATGATTTCAATCTACTACACTCCTTTGGATATACTTTTTCATATTTTTCTTTCTCACCCTTTATGATCTTTATTTTTCTATCTAATTATTAAATATGTGCTCACTTAATATTTTTCAATCAATCCAGAAAGTATAAGGCATAAAGTAAAAGCCAAAGCCTTTCTCACCCTCAGCACTTATCATCCATCTTTTAGATGTTTTCCTTGCATGTCTGTGTAATATGTACAAGAATGGGATCTCATTAGGACAGTATCATAAATACCCTATATCTGTTTCCTGTTACTGTTGAACAATTTATCAATGTTCTAAGACCCAGTCCTTGTAAGGTCATCAGGTCCTTTAAGGAATTAGGAAGTTTATGTCACTGTCATTCCCGCCATCCTGGTATAAACGTCTCCATCACAATTATTATTTTCCCAGCATATGAATGAACTGGAGCATTTGGTCCTGGTGGGAAGCAATGTGGCTATTTCAACTTGACCTAAAAAGAACAGGTCAGGCTGCACAGAGTCCCAGGCAGGATAAACCCAGGGAGGGACATGCCGAGACACATAGTAATCAAATTGATAAAATTAAGACAAAAAATATTAAAAGCAACAAGGGAAAAGCAACAAATAACATGCAAGGGAATCCCAATAAGATTATCAGCTGATTTCTCAGCAGAATTCTGCAGGCCGGAAGGGAATGGCAGGACATCTTTAAAGTGATGAAAGGGAAAAACCTACAACCAAGAATGCACTACCCAGCAAGGTGCTCATGCAGATTTGATGGAGAAATCAAAAGCTAGGAGAATTCAGCACCCCCAGACTAGCTTTGCAACAAATGCTAAGGGAACTTCTCTAGGCAGAAAAAAAAGCCACAACTAGAAACAAGAAAATTATGAATGGAAGCGCTCACTGGTAAAGGCAAACATACAGTAAACGTAGGAAATCATCCACACACAAATATGATATCAAAACCAGCAATTGAGAGAAGAGGAGAGCACAAATGCAGGATATTGGAAATGCATTGAAATTAAAAGACCAGCATCTTAAAACAATCTTGTTTATATATGGATGGCTATATTGAAACCTCATGGTAACCACAAATCAAAAATCTATGATAGGGACTTCCTAGGTGGCACCGTGGTTTGGAATCTACCTGTCAATGCAAGGGACACAGGTACGAGCCCTAGTCTGGGAAGACACCACATGCCAAGGCACAACTAAGCCCATGTGCCACAAAAAATAAAAATATAAAAAATAACAAAATCTACGATAGATACACACAGAAAAAAGGAAAAGGAATCCAAACACAACACTATAGTTAGTCATCAAATCAGAAGAGAAGAGAAAAAAAGAAGAGGGGAAGAAAAAGTGCCTACAAAAACCACCCCTAACCAATTAATAAAATGGCAATAAGAACTTACATATTGATAATTACCTTAAGCATAAATGGAATAAATGCTCCAACCAAAAGACACTGACTGGCTGAATGGATACAAAAACAAGACCCATATATACACTACCTACAAGAGACCCACTTCTGATCTAGGGACACATACAAACTGAAAGTGAGGATTTGGAAAAAGGTATTCTATGCAAATGGAAACCAAAAGAAAGCTGGAATAGCAGAGTAGCAATACTCAAATCAGACAAAATCAACTTTAAAATAAAGAGTGTTACAAGAGACAAGGAAGGACATTACATAATGACCAAGGGATCAATCCAAGAAGAAGATATGACTATTATAAATATATATGCACCCACAGAGGAGCACCTTAATATATAAGGCAAACAGTAATAGCAATAAAAAGAGAACACTTGTCACGCAGTATGGATTCCTTCTCATTGAAATTTGAATATTCACTTGTCTATTTTGGGAATCCCTTCACCCATGTAAGAAAGTCCTTAATGCTTCCCTATACATCAATGAACCTAAAAGGTGGCTCTTTGAAAAGATAAACAAGATTGATAAACCACTAGCCACACTTATCAAGAAAAAAAGGGAGAGGACTCAAATCAATAAAATTAGAAATGAAAAGGGAGAACAACAGACACAACAGAAATGACCATAGAAGACTACTACAAGCAACTGCACACCAATAAAATGGACAGCCTAGAAGAAATGGACAAATTCTTAGGAAGGTACCAAGACTGTACCAGGAGAAAATAGAAATTGTGAACAGACCAATTGCCAGTACTGAAATTGAATCAGAAACTTTAAAATTCCCAACAACTAAAAGTCCAGAATTAGATGGCCTCACAGGTGGATTCTACCAAACCTTTAGAGGAGAGTTAACACCATCCTCCAAAACTATTCAAAAAACAACAACAAAAATTACAGGGGAAGGAACACTTCCAAATTCATTCTATGAGGCCACTGTCATCACGATGCCAAAACCAGACAAAGATATCACTAACAAAAAAAAGAAATGTACATGCCAATATCACTGATGAACACAGATGCAAAAATCCTCAACAAAATACTAGCAGATCATTGTATGCTAACTCACATATACGGAATCTAAAAATGGTACTGATGAACTCAGTGACAAGAACAAGGAGGCAGATACAGAGAATGGACTGGAGAACTCGAAGATTGGGAGGGGGCGGGGGGTGAAGTGGAAGCTGACACGAAGCACGAGAGTAGCACAGACGTATAGATACTACCAAGTGTAAAATAGTCAGTGGGAAGTTGTTGTATAACAAAGGGAGTCCAACTCGAGGATGGAAGATGCCTTAGAGGACTGGGGCGGGGAGGGTGGGGGGGACTTGAGGGGTGGGGAGTCAAGGAAGGGAGGGAATACAGGGATATGTGTATAAAAACAGATGATTGAACTTGGGGTATCCCCCAAAAAATAATAAATTAAAAAAAAAATACTAGCAGATCAACTCCAATGATACATTAAAATGATCATACGCCATGATCAAGGGGATTTATCCCAGGTATGCTAGGCTTTTTCAATATTCGGAAATCAATCAATGTGATACATCATATTAACAAATTGAAGAAAAAAAACCATATGATCAGCTCAACAGATGCAGAAAAAGCTTTTGATAATATTTGACAATGATTTATGATAAAAAACTCTTCAGGAAGTGGGCATAGAGGGACACAATAAGGCCATATATGACAAACCCACAGCTAACTTCATACTCAATGGTGAAGAACTGAAAGCATTTCCACTAACTTCAGAAACAAGACAAGAATGCCCACACTTGCTACTTTTATTCAACATAGTTTTGGAAGCCTAGCCACACCAACCAGACAGGAAAAAGACATAAAAGGAATCCAAATTGGAAAAGAGGAAGTAAAACTCTCACTGTTCGCAGATGACATGATGCTATACACAGAAAATCCTAAAGATCCCACCAGAAAAATACTAGAGTTCGTCAATGAATTCAATAAATTTCCAGGATACAAAATTAAGAGTCCTTGCAGAGGTAACCAAGTTAACACGAGGCTATGAAGGTGAGCCCTAGTCTGATGTGACTGGTGTCCTTATAAAAAAGGGAAGTCTGAACACAGGGACATGCACACGAAGGGAGACACCATGTGTAGATGAAGACAGAGATCAGGGGATGCAACCACAAGCCAGAGAATGTTAAAAGTTATCAGCAAACCACCAGCATCTGGCCGAGAGCCTAGAAGAGATTCCCAGTCACAGGTCTCAGAGAGAACCACCCTTGCCAATGCCTTCTCCCTGCACTTCCAGCCTCCAGATCTGTGGCTGGTCTCTGTCATCTCTTTAAACGTATTACAGCAGCACAGAGGAAGCACTCAACAATTGTTTAGAGAATGACTGGGTCCAGAAGACCCGGCCCTTTAATTCACTCTGTCCCCAAGAGTCCTAAGCCAAGTCTTTAGAAGGCAGCCGGACCTGTGACCTTGCTCACCCATCCCACATCCCTGGAGAGAACTTCTGCAGTTGCTCCTGACAATTTTAAAGTCTGATCTGTTTGATTTCTCTGACAATCAACTGTCTATTCAGTTTTCAGCATCTGATTGTCAGGCAAGCTGTTCCCAACTTAGCCCCTGCCTAACTCTTCCCAGGCCATTCTCTGCCTGCATTTTCTAAGCACAACCCTCGGGTCCTCTGCATTCCAGTAGCCTCCCTGATGGTCCACTTCTCTGCCTCTGCACCTGACCTAAATCATCAACACCTTATAATGAATCAGCACCCTCAACCTCTCACCTGTCCAACTCCAGCAGCCAGATAGAAAATTCAGCAAACTGATGAAGCTTGAGAGCCTGCATCTTATGATGAGCTGGCCTGAAAACTCTAGTTTTGGCTCCTTTAGTTTTATTGCCATTGATTGGAAACATGCACAGGTATTAGTTCTGCACCTAAAACAAAAATCTGTATATAATAAATACTATAAGCAGCACAGACCCGAGCAGGAATATGGCTGCAAAGGCTAAACTTTAGTTTTCTTCTCGGCCCAGAACGCCAAACACCTTTCACAAACAGGTTCCTACTGCCAAAGGGAAGAAGTTTGAGTTTGTGTATCTAACGGACCTAAATATCTAAGGGCAGGAGTCCCCAACCCCCAGGGCCGCGGACCCTACCTGGTGGCCTGTTAGGAACCAGGTCGCACAGCAGGAGGTGAGCAGCAGGCTAAAGAGCAAAGTTTCACTGCTGTTCCCCATAGCTGCATTACCTCCTGAATGACTGCTGGCACTACCACCTGAACCAGCCTCCCCCAACACCCCCACCGCCCATCCGTGGAAAAATTATCTTCCATGAAACAGGTCCCTGGTGTCAGAAAGGTTGGGGACCCCTGTCTAAGGGAACCACACTAATGGGAGGGGGGGGAGCCGGGAGGGGGAGGAATCCTGCATCTCTAGTAACAGCAATAGCTCCACTTTTATTTCATAATTAACTTAAGTTTATACCCTAATTAGAGGTTAGTTAGAGCTTCTTGAGCTAATTTCTAGAAACATTCAGAAGCAACATTTTGTTAGATAACCTCACAAAGATCCTTAATTGTGTACATGAATTAACTAAGGACATAATTTGCCTTAAAAGTTGCCAGTTTCTCTAGCGAAAACCTTTAGGAGGCTGAGTCCTTAGTTTTGCTAAGAACATTGCTCCTAATCATAACAGCTAACAGTCACTGAGTGCTTTTATAAGATCAGGCCAGGGTTCTGAGAAGCTTCAGAGATTCTCTGATTTAATCCTGCCCACAGCTCTGTGAGCAAGCAAACTGATGCCCAGAACGCTTAAGTACCTTGTGCAAAATACCCAGTCAGAAAATCATTAAATGCAGCCAGCCTCCCTGCACTGCCTGCGCCAAGAAAGAGACCAGGCTGGAGGCTCAAGGTAGGTCTCAGGCTGGACCAGCGACCAGGGGCCGGAGTCTGACTAGAGGCTTGGAGAGTAGGGACTCACTCGCCTGGAAGCTCAGCCCACGCTGGGCGGGGACTGGAGGCGCGGCTGGGGCTTGGCCAGGATGGAGGGGCGTGGCAGGTTAGAACCAAAGGCCTTGGAGCAGGAAGAGGCGCGCACACTGTTTCTGCAAGTGGACTTAGCCAGTCCTGCCACCCGCCTTGCCACTTCCTAACCAGGCCTAAGCCAGCCTCCAGCCGGAGCTTCGGTGGCCTCTCCTGGCTCCGCGCGCCATACTGAGGCACGGGGGACAGTGGAGGTGGCCTTTCCAGGGCGAGGGTTACAGACAGGATTGAAACGGATCCTTGATTTTCCTAATCTTCAACCACCGAAGGAGGGGCTTGGTGCTTGGAATCAAAGAATGAATTACGCACGGTTCATCACGGCCACAAGCGCAGCCAGAGAGCATTGTGCCATTCGAGTAATGGGTGAGTCTTCGCCGCGCTCTCCCCCGGAAGGGTCCCAGCAAAGCTGCTCTTGTGTCCTGAAACCGGTTCTGCGCAGTCTTGGCACAGAAGACCAGCTAGAACGGGCACGAGGGCAGTAAATCATCAATAGAGAGAACACAGGCCACTGTGCACTCGTCCTGGTTAGAGTCCAGAGGGCTCTTCAGGACACAGGAGTCTGGGTTGGGGGAGGGGGTGTGTGTGTAAGGAGGGTAATGGGAGAGAGAGGGGTGCAATGGGAGCCTGGCAGGCAGGGAGGGGCCGAGTGGAGGAGCCTTTTCTGTTACTGTGGCCCTTGGCTTGTCTGTCTGGTCACTCTGCCTTCTTAGTTGCACCTGTCTATTCCTTAGCTCCTCCACCGGTGAGGCTGGTCCAGAAAAAGTCATCTTCTACGTTTCTTTTAGTCTAGCATTCCTCACACTCTAAAGTTTTACTGACTTTAATGCAACATGCTGAACCATCTCTGTTTATGAAAGTCTTCACTGAAAGTGTTTCTTCTCCTCCTCATTTGTTGAAGCTGAGATATTGGGCAAGGCATCGAAATCTGCCCTCTCTTTGGCGGCTGGAGCACCAAACCCCAACATGTTCCCTTTCAAGACTGCAGTTGTCACCATAGAAAATGGAGAGGCCATTCAATTTGATGAAGAAATAATGAAGAGAGCACTGCAGTATTCTCAAAGTGCTGGGTACTGATCAGTAGATAATTTAATTTTGTTGGTTCATTTTCATGAACAATATTCTACGGCCTGCTGATGAAGCAACTTGTGTCCTTTTTAACTGGGTATTCAGCAGTTAGGAAGGTTTGGGGAAGAGTTTTAGAAGAATAATTAACAACAGCAATGATACTGAATACTTAACCCAAGTGATACTTCTCAACCTTAAATGACTAGGAGAGGGGGAGGTGTTTGGAAGGAGGTTCCATTTGAGCTGAGAGTGGAAAAAAAAGAGAGAGGGGGAAGATAGCTAGGTGAAGAAGCAGGGTAGGAGAAAGGAGGAAAAGGATGACTCAGGAAGCAGCCAGTTAGGTCCTGGGGACATTTTTTGATCATTTTGTTCCCTTTCTAAACAGGCAGCTATGCAAACATGTTGCCCTCAATTCAGATGTGTTTAATTTCATGAAGGCACATGGAACACATATTCTAAGGCTTCCCTTAGCTGGTCTTCTTCCAGTGCTAAAGGGTAACTCACAGAGTGTCTATTAATTATACTTTATTAAAGACTGTTTGCTCGGTGATTGAGGAATAATGCATGTTGGGTGCATAAGAATTGTATAATGTACACCTAGGCTCTCTTTCTGTAATACAAAGAACTTACTAAATGTGAACGTCTAGGTATCCTACAGAAATATCCCTAAGCAAAACAAAAAAATTAATTATGCAATGAGTGCTCTAATGTAAAAGAAAAAGTACAGGCTTTGGATAAGAAAGCTGTAAAGTCAAGTCTCAGCTCTTTTAATCACCAGCTGATTAATTTTATGTGGATTTCTTAATCTCTAAGTCTGTTGCCTTGTCTTTTAAGTAAAGATATTAATATTGGCAAAAAGCATTTGAGGACTTTTAAATTGAATGTATAAAGTGCTTGGTATAAAGTTCCTGTCTACTATTATGATTTTCACTACTGGAAATTTTGAAATGCATTTTGTACTTTAGACTCCCAGAGCTGTTATCCTGGCTAAAACAGTTACAAATAAAACTGCATAATCCTCCCACCATCCATTATCCACCCAGCCAAGGGCAAATGGACATATGTGTCACATGTGGCAGCCAAGAAGGTCTCTGTAAGGTAAGACTGGAAGGAAGGGTACCTGCGGGAGGAATCAAATACTATGTTCCCCCATACAGCCCTCTCTCCCTTAACCACAGAGCACCATGTTTTGTGGGTTAGGAACTCTTCCTTGTCTTCACCTAGAATCATAAATGGAACTTAAAGACATTCACCAACCTGACTGCTCTTAAACAGAGATCCCATCATCAATGATCCAGGGCTCTGAGTCATTAGGACAAGATTCCCAGTCAGGGAGAACTCAAGCCCTTCCTGCAGCTTAGTGAGCGCTGCTTAGTCTCATCTGGCTCAGAGATTCAGGCTACATTTCTGTTATGCTTGTGGCTATAACATTTCAGTGTATGACTTTTAAATTTTTCAGAGGGTGTATCCTGATACTCCTGAGCTGAAACGTCATTCCCTTGTGTGTCTGCTGGTGTCATCGTCTGTGCCTCCTGCCTCTTGTGCCCTGACTCCCTCATGGTTGTGCTTCTGCAGGTCTAAATATATAGTCTGTGTCTGTGTCTGACTTCTCCTCTGGGTTAGTTCTCTCTCTTTCTCTCTCTCTCTCTCTGTCTCTAGTCTGCTTCTCCCCTGGATTCCAGGACCCCACAGAGGTAACCATCATGGGGGGTTCCCCCAATAAAGAGACTGCATATATGGTTCAGTTTCATCTATTCTTCACTTTTCTTTTTCATGAATAATTAGTCCTGGATAAAGAGGCTCTATATTCAGTCTTCACATCCAGATTCAAGTATGACTCTTGTTTATCTCAAACCAGAGTAGCTTTCTTGCTGTTCTTTTTCATGTAAATGTGCAAGCTTGCTATTTTAATGAATTTTAATTAAATTATTATTACAGAATAATGTATTAAAGTAATAAGACTTTATAATTTTCCTCCCTCTTTTTGGACTCAATTAGGAAAAATAACAGGATTAGCTGCTGTTTGTTTTTTTCTTGAAGAGGAATATTTGTGATGCCCCAGACTAGTAGGAAAAACAAAAAAGCTGTTTTCAGTGAAATTTTTTTCTTAGGAAGGTCCACTTTTTTTTCCAGAAAGATACTCAAGAAAATTTCTTCTCTGTTGCAACATCATTCTTATCAAAGAGGAAGATAGCATAGATGGCCAAATGCATCAGTCACTCACTGGCTTATAGCTATGCTTGTTACAGAGGCATCCCGGGACTCTGGTTTACTATTTCTTCCACTTTGTTCTGCAGGATGGAAATTATTTTAGGTGTCTGTGTCTCAGATAATAAATGTCCCTCCCTCCTCATTCAGGATATTTTACTTCCTCATGTTCCCTTATTGACATGGGAAATGTATGTGATAAGATTTTCAGCTGATCCATGGATAACACACAAGCCACCCCACTGATTTGTTTGGTCCTAAGAGGTCTTGTCAATCATGAATTAATTAGAAACTTGTCAGAGGAGGACATTGTTTGTCATAAAATGCCAACAGCTCATAAGGAAAAGTAAATGGAACATCCTAGATCTAATCAGGAAACAGAGGTCACATCTTCTGTCTCAATGGATAATGGCCATGCTGTTTGTCAAGAGCTCTAGGTTGTTAAAATAATAGGGAGGAGATGCTTGACCTGGGGATTGTGAAACATCACAGGATAGGAAATGATTATTCTGTGACAAGTGTAAGATTTAGTCAGAATGGTGGACTAGTATCTCCATGAGGGTAAAAGCCATGCTGTTATGCTCATCACTTTCTCTCCAACCTTTACACAGGCCTGGCTTATAGCAAAGATTTTTAAATTACTCAAAAAAGGAATAAAAGGATAAATGAATTTTAGGAGCAAAACCAGTTATTTTTCATTATTATTATTTTCAACCTAGAATGGAGGTTTGCAAACTATAGCTTGAGAGCCAAGCCAGCCCTTGTCTGATTCTGTAAATAGAGCTTTATTGGACTCAGCCACACCATCGGCTGAGGTATTATCTGCAGCCGCCTTCTCACCATACAGGCAGAGATGAGTAGTTGCAACACAGACACCGGGGCTCACAAAATACGTACCATCTGGCATTTACAGAAAACTTGCCAACTCCTTCTCTAGAATCCTAGTGAGCTCAAACTAAAAGAAAAAGGGGTGCGGGGGGGTGTTCTAAGACTGGAAACCATACTATCCAAGCTAACCTATGCTTCTTTTGTTAGGTGTTTGAAATGATTGTTAATCCTAGAGATAATGTCCTCGTAAATGAACCTATTTATTCAGGAACAATTCATGCTGTGAGTACACATTTCTACAAAAGGCAACTCTCTTTCTTATAATAAATAAGAAGAAACCACTGCACCTTCAGAATTATCTGTCCACCGAAAAATAAAATAGCATCTTTCTTCTGTAAACAGGAGAATCTTTAATATATGCAAAATCTATTAAATGTATGTACCCTCTATACATTTCTTTTTACAGTCTAAGTGTAGAGGTGCTAAAATTGGGTTGTGCAAAATCATGTCCAGATTTCTTAATATTTCACCTGAAATGCAACTTAATTTACAAAGACTTTTTTTATTAGTATCTATATAACCACATGCCTAAGGATGATCAAATGTCAATGTAGAATAACTGTAAAGTAACATGGAATTTATTAGTTTTTAAATCCACAAGTAATACATAATATGATTGTGTTTTCATTAAATTTTCACATAAATGATGTCATATGTATTAATAATCCATTAATTCATCTCATTTATTTTTCGGTATGGGGTGAGATAGGGTCTAATTTTATTTTGTTTCTATTTGAAAAGATTCTCCAAACCCTAATTTTTTTTTAAATTTTATTTATTTATTTATTATTTTTTGGGGGGTACACCAAGTTCAATCATCTGTTTTTATACACATATCCCCGTATTCCCTCCCTCCATTGACTCCCCCCCCACCCTCCCTCGAGTCCCCCAAACCCTAATTTTGAATAGTCCATCCTTTTCCCTCACAAATTTGTAATGGCTTTTGACCATACACCAAGGTCCCATATAACTTTGTCTCTCTTTTCTGTTCCATAGATTTATTTGTCTACCTCTGTGCTAATAACCAGGGTGTGTTCATTATCAAAGCTTTATAATAAATCGAGATTTTTAAAGATTAAAACAAAAACAAAATAACAACAAAAAAAACCACCACCACCAACAAAAAACAAAACAAAACAAAACCATGGAGTGATTCGGACTTTCCTCTCTAGTATTAATTAATGGGACTCTAATGTCCAGAATGAGGAAGCAGATCACCTGCTCTGCTGGGGCCTGCTCAGATCACGCCACTGTCTGGGGCACAATACTTTCAGGTCGATGTGAATACGACTGGAGCACAGTTGGAGAAAAGCAACGAGAGTGAACAAAGAATTCGAAATAATACCATAGGTTGAATTGTCTTAGGAACTATACTCTTTTCCCCAGAAAGAGAAGACTCCACAGGGACATGAGAATTGTCCTCAAGTACATTAAAGTTAACCATGTGACAGAGAAGTTAGATTTGTCTGTGCATGCCTTAGGTTGATAGAACTGGAACCAAAGGGTGGAAACTACAGGGAAACAATTTCAACTCAATGTAACAACTTTCTAACCATCAGCCTTACCAGCTCTCTGAGGAGTAAAGCACTGTCCATCACTGCAGGGGCTCAAAGTAACTTTCAACAGCCACCTGAAACGAATGCTAGCAAAGTAATTCTAGTTTAGAGTAGGGGATTTAATAAGATGATCCTTACGCTCTATTGAATCTAACTTCATGGGTTATCTTTTCTTTTTGGAATTTAATGTTATCTTTGTAAAAATGAATATATACAAAGCAATTAGCTAGTCTTGATGAAAGGCATATTTCCTCAACACTCCTAAGGAAGGGTAAAAATATATTATAAACATTGTTTTTCTAATGAACAATCTGAAAAGTAAATTAAGAAAATTCCATTTCTAATAGCATCCAAAATAATAAAACATCTGAGAATAATTCTACAAAATGGGTGAAAGACTTCCACATTAAAAACTACAAAACATTGTTGAAAGAAATTAAAGAAGACGCCAATAAACCAAAACCATCACCTTCTCCTGGACTGGACAACTTAATACTGTTCAGGTGTCAATACTACCAAAGCTATTGACAGATTCCACGCAGTCCCTATCAAAATTCTGATAGCCTCTTTTGCAGAAATGCAAAAGCCAGTCCTTAGATTCATATGGGATTAAAAAGGGTCCAAATGGCTAAAACAATCTTGAAAAAGTGCAGATTTAGAAGATTCACAGTTCCCAATTACAAAACCAACTGCAGTAATCTGTAGTAATCAAAACCGTGTGGTACTGGCATAAGGATAGATACATATTCCAATGGAATAGATTTGAGAGTCCAGAAATAAACCATACAGCTGTGGCCAATTGATTTTGACAAGGGTACCAAAACTATTAAATAGGGAAAAAGAAGTCTCTTCAATGAACTGTGCTGGGACAACTAGATTTCCACATGCAAAAGAAAGAAGTTGGACCCTTACTTCATGCCATATAAAAATTTAACTCAAAATGGATAAAGACTTAAATATAAGAGCTAAAACTATAAATTCTTAGAAGAAAACATAAGGGCAAATCTTCTTGACCTTGGATTTGGCACTATTCTTAGATGTAACAATAAAAAATACAAGCAACAGCAACAAAAATATAGATAAATTGGACTTCATCAATTAAAAATTAAAATCTTTTGAGCATTAAAGGACATTATGAAAAAAGTGAAAAGACAGCCTACAGGGTGGGAGAAAATACATGCAAATCATATGCACGGTAAGAGCTCAAAATCCACAGTATATAAAGACCTCCTACAACGGAACAACAAAAGACAAAAATTAATTTTAAAATAGAAAAAGGACTTGAGTAGACATTTCTCCAAATAAGATATATAAATGGCCAATAAGTACGTGAAAAGATGTTCAATATCACTAGTCATTAGAGAAATAAAAGTCAAAAACCATAGTGAGGTACTACTACACACCTACTAGGATGGTTATTATTTTTTTTAATGGGACATAGCAAATAGTGGTGAATATGTAGAGAAATTGCAACTCCTGTACATTGCTGGTAGAAATGTAAAATGCTGCAGCCCTGTAGAAAACTGCTTATCGGTGCCTCGAAGAGTTAAACATAGAATTACCATAGGGCTCACCAATTCCACTCCTACTATGTACCCAAAAAGATTTGAAAACTGGGGCTCAAACAGAAACATAACCGTTCATAGCAGCGTTATTCACAATAGCCAAAATGTGGGAGCAGCCCAAGTGTACATCAACAGATGCATAAAATGTGGTCCATCCACACAATGGAATAATATTCAGCCAGAAAAAGGAATGAAGTTCTGATACCTGCTACGACATGGATAAACCTCGAAAACACTATGCCAAGTGAAAGAAGCCAGACACAAAAGGACAAATACTGTATGATTCCACTGACATGAAAAATCTAAAATAGGCAAATTCATAGAGACAGAAAGTTGCTTAGAGGTTACCAGGGCCTGGGGGAGGGGTAAGTGGGGGTTTTTTGCTTAATGCCACAGGGGGTCTGTTTGGAGTGATGAAGAGATTTTGGAAATTAATAGGGACAATGGATGTACACATTGCGAATGTAATTAATGCCACTGAGTTGCACACTTTGGCAAATTTTTGTTATTTATATATTTTGCCATAATTTAAAAAACGAAAGTAAAATCATTGCCTTTTCTTAGTGACTATATACTATTATTTTCCTAAATTCCTACAGCATAAGATTATACAGTGCTTACAAACATAAAACTTATATCTGTGTAAACAGCACACATGCACACACGTTTTTTCACACGTCCGGAGACCAAGGCCAGGCTGTGAGGGAATATACTGATGTGTGTGTTTATTGCATGGTCCAATATTGGCTTCTTTTATTCATGTTTCTGTGATTTTTAAGTCTAAGCCCTTTTAAATTTACCATAGGTGGGGTCTGGATTAGTCTCAGTGCACAATTCTACATTTGACCGCTAAGAAAAGTGTTTGCTTATCCTTTGAAAAATTTTTTCCGAGAAACTCACTCAATTATTGTTATTTTTTAAATTTTTATGAAATATATTCTGGTTGCTTTACAATATTGTGGTAGTTTCAGATGTACAGCAAAGTGATTCAGTTATACATATATATGTATAACTTTCAAATTCTTTTCCATTATACGTTATTACAAGATATTGAGTATAATTCCCTGGCTATATAGTAGGTCCTTGTTGGTTATCTGTTTTATATACAGTAGTGTGTATATTTTAATCCAAAACTCCTAATTTATCCCTCTCCTCTTCTTTCCCTTTGTAGCCATTAGCTTGTTTTCTGCGTCTGTGTGTCTATTTGTTTTGAAAATAAGTTCATTTGTATCATTTTTAGATTCCATATATAAGCGAAATTATACAGTATTCGTCTTTCTCCATCTGACCTACTTCATTTACTATGATAATCTCTAGATCCATCCATGTTGCAGAAAATGGCATTATTTCAATCTTTTTATGGCTGAGTAATATTCCATTGTGTGTGTGTGTGTGTGTGTGTGTGTGTGTGTGTGTGTGTGTGTTTAACATCTTTATTCATCAGTCAGTGGACACTTAGGTTGCTTCCATATCTTGGCTATTGTAAATAGTGCTGCATGAACATTGGGGTGCATGTGCCTTTTCAAAGTATGGTTTTCTTCAGATATGACCAGGAGGTGGATTGCTGGATCATATGGTAATTCTGTTTTTAGATTTTTAACAAACCTCTGTACTGTCCTCCACAGTGGCTGCACCAATTTACATTCCCACCAACCGTGTAGGAGGGTTCCCTTTTCTCCACACCCTCTCCAGCACTTGTTATTTGTAGACTTTTCAATGATGGCCATTCTGACAGGTATGAGGTGGTACATCATTGCAGATTTCCTTTGCATTTCTCTAATGATTTGTAGCATTGAGCATCTTTTCATGTGCCTGTTGGCTATTTGCATGTCTTCTTTGGAGTAATGTCTATTTAGATCTTCTGCCCAATTTTGGATTGGGTTCTTTGTTTTTTGGATATTGAGCTGTATGAGCTGTCTGTATATTTTGGAAAATAATCCCTTGTCAGTTCCATTGCTTGCAACCATTTTCTCCCATACTGTACGTTGTCTTTTCCTTTGCTTGTTATTTACGTGCCAATTTTTTTCTTTATTTTTGTGCACAAACATAAAACATGAAAACACAAGACTTTCATAAAACTATGTCCATAAGCAAGGCCACTACTTGTGACTTCGGCCTCTGCAATCGCTACTCTATAGTATCCACATGCCGTGGCGAGCCACTGCCCTGATGCTCCTTGGTGCCCCAGCACCACCCTGGCTCCCCTGGCCCCTCTCCTAAGACCACCCTGAACCCCGTACGACACAGCTAATGCGCGCATGGCAGGGGGCCTCCAGGACCCCATTCCAGCCTGCTCTGTGTCTGATGTGCCCATGCTACACCACTTGTCCAATATTTTGAATATCACCTCTGCTTATAACTATTTTATGTATTAGCATCACAGATGCTTTATAAGATTAATTTGCTTAATATTCCTTAATTATAAGGAAAATATTCCTTAATAAACACCTATTTTATGAACCAATTCTAAATGTAATTATACAGATAATGCAATGTGGGAGTAGAGATGAGTGCAGGTTTGTGTTTCACTGCATAAATGGTAACATTCTCCTTAGTGTGAGAATGGAGGGCACTGATATTTTGTTACCATGTCTGAATCTTGGGCTTTCTTCTCTCTTTGGACTGGCAGCTGCAACCCCTGGGCTGCAACATGATCAATGTTTCCAGTGATGAGCACGGGATTATTCCAGACTCCCTGAGAGAAATACTTTCCAAGTGGAAACCAGAAGATTCAAAGAACCCAGAGAAAAACACCCCCAAATTACTTTACACTGTCCCAAATGGCAACAACCCTGCTGGGAGCTTATTAACAACTAACCGCAAAAAGGAAATCTATGAGGTATTTTCAAAGAATGTGTTACTTGGCTGTGTTCTTGTTTCTTTCTGATCCTTTAGAAGAGGGTGCTGCAAGTGCCTTCTCTTATTAGCCTCTTGCTCTCAAGGAAGATGATTTTTAATAAAAGGAAGTCATCTATGCCAAGGGTCCCAATAAATTTAAATTCAATAAACTATTACACCCTTGTGGACTATGAAATTTTTCTTTCCCTTTAAATGACATTTTCTTTGAAAGAAATGTTATTCTTGGTGGGATGTTAAACTCCATGAGGTTAATTGACCCAAATTTGATTTTCATTATTTTATGTCTATGTTTTCAACCTGGCCCTTACCTTTCCTACTTCTTGTCATTTCCAGTTAGAAAGAAATTCCTTAAAACTAGGAGGCAGGCTCCTTTTGTAAAGTCTATTCTAGGTAGCTGACCTTGATGCCTAAGATTTTCACTATAAACCTTTTTCTCAGGACCACATATTAAGCTACACAGAAATGGGTACAAAGAACTATAACTCGAAGTGCTTTTCATCTTACATAGCTCTGAAGAAATAACTATGCCCCTTTAACCTTTTTTAGCTCGCAAGAGAATATGACTTCCTCATCATAGAAGACGATCCTTACTATTTTATGCAGTTCAACAAGGTAAGTGACAGTGTCAACACAGCCCACTATCAGTAGATAAGTGGCTGAAAGTGACTGCACTGATTTGATTTTAGCTGGCGTTGCTGAGTATTTGCATCTCTGGTATTACTGCTCTCTCCAGAAATTCCTTACCTTTAGAATAGTGGCTGACTCTATGTGCCAGGCATGGGGAGGATTGTGTGAGTCAAGGGTGAGGGTCGTCTTGACTCCACATCCAGATCGTAGCTCCTCAGACATCGTACCGGGGATATGGAGGGGGTGTCTCCTTGGGTGGCAACCTCAGTCTCTCGGGGCTGGCTGATGAGCTGAGACTTCGAAGCTGTATTCAGACAGGAGGACTGTGCTCAGTCAGTGATGTGGTGGTGGGCAGAGGAGGGGGCATTCCTAGCATCTTGCAGCCTGCTCGGCACCATCCTTGTCACTTAGGCACTGGAACTTACCTGCAGGATAATGGGCTTTTAGATCCCTTTCTACTACATATGTACACTGCTGTTTCCGAGGAGACAGCAGCAGTGTTACAAACTCCCAATGCCCGATTCCTCAAAATCCAATACTATTTGCCCTCAGGGCTGCAGAGAACAAACACATGGATTCAGTCCCCACTTTAAATCTACTGAAAAGAAACAGAACTCTTGGCTTTTTATCTACTTTGCCTGAATATCATGTCTGCCTGCCGGCCACCCTCACCAAAAACATACCCCCCTTTCCTGCTGGCATTTACTTTTGAAGTAAATATGGAAGTCTCAGCATTGCACACTGACCACATGGCTCATCTTCATTGGCACCTCTTTTGTGTTTCTAGTTGGTCTAAGGGTCAACCTTCTCTTTCTAAACAGCTCTGAATGCTGATGGTCCTCTTCGTTTTGGTCTTTTCCAAACTAGTTTTTCTTGTATCCTTCCCCTAAATCTAGTTCATCCTGGATCTCAAGCCTTGGCACAGGGAGGTCCTGTGTGAGGTTCCTGTAAACTCACAGGAGTGGTGTCCTGAGCAAGTGAGAGGACGTGTGTATGTGTCTTTGGCAGAAAAGCCGTGAAGATCGGCAGATACGAATAGAAGAACACGCATCTCAGTCTTACTCCATTTCAAAGGGCTGAGATGAAAACAAGGAAAAGGATGTTGGTCCTACTGTTCTCCAAGTCCATTCCTCCCCACTCTCTGCACAAAGCAGAGACACGGTCTCTAACAGACGTCCCAAACCAACAGTATTTTTCTTCCATTTCAAGCCCTGGGCACCGACTTTTCTCTCCATGGATGTTGATGGGCGTGTCATCCGAGCTGACTCTTTTTCCAAAGTCCTGTCCCCTGGGTAAGGCCCTGCTCTGCCTTCAGGATGCATCAAGAGGTGACGCTGCACCACAGCATCTCTTAGTGCGAATAGTTCTCATTTAAGATGCTGCTATCCCCATTTGATTATGACTATTAATACCAGGCTTTTCTCCCAATTTGTCCCCAGCGGTCAAAAATACTTGCCTGTTAAGCTATAGCTGTAGGGGGTTGGTCAGGTTTTTGATTGTACATATGAAAGAACGCATTTAGAAATACGTGGTCAGATATGCATTCTATTTTAACTGTACAATTTAAATGTGTATTTTAAATAAGAAGTAGTTTTATTAGAATGTGTTAACTGTCTAGGTCCCTCTTTCCCCAGGTCACAACTTTCCTCCCTGTAAAATCAGCAACATAGTATTAATTGTTAATGCAGGGTTGGTATTGGCCTTTTCTCTCTTTGTGCAGGTTGAGAATAGGGTTTATTTCTGGTCCAAAGCCCTTGATCGAGAGAATTGTTTTACACACAGAAGTTTCAACAATGCACACCTGCACTTTTACACAGGTAAGGACAATTTAGGAAAGAGGAATTTTTTAAGTCAGATCATAATACAACATATGAGTAGTTGTTGGCAAATAAGACTGAGTGAAGGTGGCAGGAAGAGAAATTACTGATTGCATCTCTAGTTCCACATGGACTGCATTAGGAGACCACACACCACAGATGTGAGCTCTAGAAGGCAACAGCAATTTGAATGGACCTGGTGCTGTTTCACAGTGTAGGCAGAGTGCCTTGAGAGTCAGAGATCTTATTCACCTTGTGTCCTGCCATCTAGCCCAGGAACCCCCTAAACACTCTGTTGAACTCAACAGGACAGAAGAGGTTTGGTGAAGTAACACAGCATTAGCTTCATTGTCCTGGAATCTAACAGCAAGTGTTCCAAACCCATGTGGTGGCCTGATGTCTACCTCTGCTGCTCACGTGCTGACCTCCCCTACAGACACCAGCTGGAATGTGTTTTAATTAAAATGCAGTAAAATTATTTGCGGCAAATGTATAAATTTCCTCACAAGCTTTGAGAAATGATTGGACCCATCCCTAAGGCAACCTTGACAATCAGACCTTAAGGACAGAACTTCTATCTACGAAGGCAAAAGTGGTAGTTTATATAGATTGGACATTTGTTTGATATTATACATTCCACAAAGTGCAGATGTCCTCATGTTTTATCAAGTTGGGGACTTTTTTCATATTTTCTGTATCTGTTATCAACCAAATTCACTATCCATTTACAACATTTAAAACTTCCATTTTGGATAGAAAAATCTCTGAATATATTGCATAACTTCATGTATCATCTGCATGTGTTTTCTGTGTAGAGAGGCCATCCAGGGCAGCAGTTATTGGGTGGATCTGGGGCTGGACAGTCTGACTTGTGTCCAGGCTCTGGGACTGCTGGTGACCTCAGCAAAGTTAACTTCGCCCCGTGCCTCAGTCTGTTTATCAGTAGAGTGGAAATAATGACCTGCCTGATAAGGGTATTACGAAGATCAACTGAGCTGAAATATATTCATATGGTACAGCAGTTTCCAGCACACAGCAAGTTCCATATAAATACGTTATTTTCACTATTATTGTTGCCATTGTTCTTAATCAACCTTATTATAAACCATTGACTCACAAAGCTTCCTGCAGGTGGTTGCATCTTCTTTGGGTGGTTTCCACACACAATCAAGAGTGGTTTGCTGTTACATTTGGCAAAAAACACACTTTAGAGGATGACTGATGACCTTATTACTGTCTCATCCCTTTTAGCTCCTGGTATCACAGCTTCTCCACCAGTGGGGAGAAGACGGCTTCCTGGCTCACGTAGAGAGGTAATGTATTTTAGGTTCCATACTTTACATAGAAAGAGACTTCACTCTATTAATTTTCATTTTTGAATTGTTCCACAATAATGGGAAAACCACAATGGTAAAAAGTTTACCGCCTGACAGGTCAAATAAATGTGCTCTACTGCCTCATCAAGAACTCAACATTTTCCTCAAGGTAGAATATAGACTCTTATAGACTGGACTCCAGACCTTCTTAGTTTCTGCAATCAATGTAGCAAACACATCCTTTTCATTTTTTTTTCTTCGTCTAGGGTTCTTGATTTCTATAGGAAGCAGAGGGATGCATTATTGGCTGCTGCAGACAAGTGGTTAAGTGGTGAGTGGAACGCACATCCTGTCCTGGGATGAACAGTAGCCCTTAGATGAGTGAATGATAAACACCACATGGTATCGTCAATAACCCTGGGGAAGGAAACAGGGTCCAGGAGGAACAAGAAAATGTTACCCTGTAAATAATCTCAGAAGTAACAGCACAAACCCTGGTACAATTCTACCCATCTCTGCTATACCTGACTGCTGCCAAGTATCTGTGGTTTAAAGAAAAAATACCAATTAGTCTAACAATCAACCAGCAATAACCTAATTAAAGCTAAATAACATCTGTATTCAAAAGGTTTTCAAAATTTTGCTCCAAATAGAAGAGAAATTGTGAAATAAACAGCATACACCTTTTCTGACGTTATAAAGACAAGACAGTACAATCTAAGGCGGGTTTCTCTTTACAGACGACTTGCCTTTTAATCATTAACCTCATGTATCTAATATTTTCTATTGCTAAATTGATTTCAGAATAGTTTAGATTTAATTTTATATTAAGGAAGAAAGTAAAATGAATTGCATGGCTTTCATTACACCACTAAAAATGCCCTTGGCAAGAATAATAGGAAATACAAAGTATCCACTCCTTATTTCCATCATATCTTGTTCCCCAGGAAGTCTTGGTAAAAATAGATTACATCCTTTTGATAAGAGTACTATTCTACTACTTTGTATAGTAAAGTTAAAAAAAAAAAAAAAGGTTTTAATCAACAGCAAGGTGTTTTTTTTTAAGGCAGTAATTAAAATCAAAATATTCTTCCTTCTTGGTTTCTCTGTCCTTATATTCAATGAAACATACACCCTACAAATGACCAGAATTTCTTAACTGTATGTACTCCTTTCATAATTAATTACATTCTGATAAAAACTTCAATTCACTGGACTTCTGAACTATTGCATTAATGATAGGATTTATTAAAACACTAGAAGACTAGAAAGAGTTGAGGAATCCTCTCCTAAAATAGGAAGAGGTGGGCATGGCACTGGATCTCCTGCACTGCCCTGAGACCCACTAAAATCATAAAAAACACATGGATCCCCTCTCTCCCTTTGAACACACACCCCCCCCTTCACTTTTTGAAATAAAACTCAGAACACCCATTTTCAGGACTCATAAAACTATTTTTTAAAAATGCTATCACTGAAGGAACTTTTTTGGAAATACTAGTTTACAATTACTTTGATTTGTTATTTCAGTGATACAGTTGACATCATCAAAAATGACCTTTGGAAATATTTCTTCTCTTCTTTTTTTTGTAGGTTTGGCAGAATGGCATGTTCCAAATGCTGGAATGTTTTTATGGGTTAAAATTAAGGGCATTCAGGATGTAAGAGAACTGATTGAAGAAAAAGCGTTTAAGAAAGAGGTAAAACAGGAAGAAAAGCTACACTTTTTCTTTAATTTCTCAACAAAAATGGTGAGAGAGATTTATTGTTGCCCACTACCCCAACTCATAATATTTGCCTATCAGATACATTATCTCCTTACTAAGATCATAATAGATTTTGGGTACAGAATCAGTCTCCTGGTCTAAACTAGGGGAAATACAGTGACAGCTCAGCTACTAATTAGCTTAGTGACTAAAAGCACAGTCTCTGGAGCCACGTCCTTGGGTGTGAATCCCAGCTGGAGCCCTGTCCTAATATGCGGCGTTGGGTGAGGTGCCTTCCCTGAGTTTCATCTGTAAAGTGCAGATGATAAGAATCCTTCCCTCTTAGGTCACTGTGATGTTGGAAACAGTCAATATAGACTAATACCTGGCAAATAGCCAATGCTTGGTAAGTATTAGCCATTAGTGTTTTTTTATTATTTTTAAAAATTTTTATTGGAGTATAGTTGCTTTACAATGTTGTATTAGTTTCAGGTGTACAGCAAAGTGAATCAGTTATACATATATCTACTAATTTTTGGATTCTTTTCCCATATAAGCCATTACAGACTATTGAGTAGAGTTCCCTGCGCTATAGAATAGGTCCTTATTGTCTATTTTATATATAGTAGTTGTACATGTCAATCTCGGTCTCCTAATTTATCCCTCCTCCCCTTAACCTCTGGTAACCATAAGCATTAGGATTAAAATAAAAGGATTTTTTTCCTGATTATGAAAGTAAAACACACTCATGGTAGCATTATAGGTCATCAAAGCAAAATGAAAAATTTTTAAATAGCCCATAATTTTACCATCCAGATTTTTACGACCATTTGTGATACATCTTCTTGAAGAGCTTGTATATACCTAGTGTTTTGTCTATGAAATTATTTTTTATGAAAGTATAATTGATTTACTATATTACATTAGTTTCGGGTGTGCAACATAGTGATTCAATATTTTTAAAGATTAGACTCCACTTAAAGTTATTATAAAATATTGGCTATATTCCCTGTGCTGTACAATATGTCATTTTGTCTTGTTTATTTTATACATAATAGTTTTTACCTCTTAATCCTCTATTCCTATCTTGCCCTTCCCCCCTTCTCTCTTCCCACTGGTAACCACCAGTTTGTTATGTGTGAGTCTGTTTCTTTTTTGTTGTATTTACTCATTTTATTTTTTTAGATTCTGCATATAAGTGCACATTTGTCTTTCTCTTATTTCACTAAGCGTAATACCCTCCAAGTCCATCCATGTTGTCACAAAAGGCATTATTTCATTCTTTTTGTGACTCAGTAGTATTCCATTGTGTATCGCATCACATTGTGATATGATACACAATGGAATACTTCCTTAGCCCAAATATATATATATATATATATATATATCACATTTTTCTTTATCCATTCATCTGTTGATGGGCACTTAGGTTGTTTCCATATCTTAGTTATTATAAATAATGCTGCAATGAACATTGGGGTGCATGTATCTTTTTGAATTAGTGTTTTCATTTTCTTCGGATAGGTACCCACCCGTGCAATTGCTCGATCATATGTAGTTTTATTTTCAGAGGGTTTTTTTTGGATTTTTTGTTTTCTGTTTTTATTTATTTATTTATTTATTTATTTATTTAGGCTGCGTTGGGTCTTTGTTGCTGTGCGTGGGCTTTGTCTAGTTGTGGTCAGCGGGGCCTACTCTTCGTTGCTGTGCACGGGCTTCTTGGTACGGTGGCTTCTCTTGTTGCAGAGCACGGGCTCTAGGCGCACAGGCTTCAGTAGTTGTGGTTCACAGGCTCTAGAGCATAGGTTCAGTAGTTGTGGCACACGGGCTTAGTTGCTGCATGGCATGTGGGATCTTTCCAGACCAGGGCTCAAACCCGTGTCCCCTGCATTTGCAGGTGGATTCTTAACCACTGCACCACCAGGAAAGTCTTATTTTTAGTGTTTTGAGAAACCTCTATAATATTTTCCATAGCGGCTTCACCAATTTACATTCCCACCAACAGCGTAGGAGGGTTTCTTTTCTCCACACCCCCTCCAGCATTTATTGTTTGTACACTTTTTGATGATAGCCATTCTGACCAGTGTAAGGCCGTACATCATTGCAGTTTTCATTTGCATATCTCTAATAATTAGCGATATCAAGCATCTTTTCATGTGCCTTTTAGGCATCTGTAAGTCTTCCTTGGAAAAATGTATATTCAGATCTTCTGCCCATTTTTTATCAGGTGGCTTGTTTGTTTGATATGACTGTGCAATTCTTTTACATGATTAAAATTACACAGAAAAGTTTATATTCTGCTTTTTTCATTTAAAATTAGCCCACAAGGGTTTCTTCCGGGTTCTTTTCTCCTTTTGTACTTAACTCATAACTCTACTTCGATTTCATTCAGAGGCATTGATTAAGTTGAGACATCTAAATATGCTTCTGTGTAGCTTTCCAGTTTACTAAATCAGTCATCCTTTCTCCATTAATTAGTTCCTTTGTCATATTTGTCACTCTTTTGTAAACACCAAGATCTGTTTCTAAGATCAATTTTGTCTTGACACAGTAAGTACAAAGAACAGATCATGTTGTTGTTGGCAAACTCCTGTGCTAGAGCATAAGAGACAGTCTAGAGGTCAGAGCTGGGAAGTGGCTGCCTGGACTCAAGAGCCAATCCACTCCCCTGGGAAAATCACTCATTCTCTGTAATCATTGTAATTGAGTGTAGGACTCATGCTTTATGAATTGTTTTAATGCTAATAACAGCACATAGAAAGTGCTTAACAGATACTTAAATGACATAAAGAAATGCACTTTAGTAGAACAAATCAATTTTATTACATCTTCTTTGCTTTGTTATCAATGCCATTATTATCCAGAACATGTGATAAGTGGCTATTTGTGTGTATCCCTGAGCTAGGAGCTAAGGATACAGACTTCATACTTTATTGATTTTTTTTCGGTCCCTTTCCTTTACTCCATATACCCTGTTGCACGTACCTTTATCTTTTCTAAATATCTCTAACTTTATCACTTCCGCCTTAGCTCAGATTTTCGTCATCTTACAAGGAGATTATTACCGCTCCCTCCTTCTCTACAGAAACTTTCTTCCAGCACATCCCTAAACTGTTCCACAATATTGGGAGAAATGATGTTTTCATTTCATTGTTAATGAGGAAAAAAAAAACCATCTTCCGCCTTGAAATCTTCTCCCCAGAGTGCCCCAAATCATTTCATTCCCAGCTCATCTAACTTCAGCAGAGAGGGCCCATAATTTACACCATGTAACCACAAGCAGTTACTTAAAGCTTTGAATGTCATGATTTTGCTAGACAACAATCTCAAAGGCTTTACACAACCCAAGTTTATTTCTGACTCACGTACAATTTTCAAAGACGTGGTCTGCAGGTTCCTCTGCTCCCCTCTTGAGTCAGAGACCCAGGTTCCTGCCATCTTCTTGCTATGCATTTTTCAACACATGGATCCACGATGACCTTTGCATGCAGAGGGCACGATGGGTCACATAGGGAGATGTTCAGGGGCCAGGCCGAGAAACAGCACCACAACTTTCCCTCTCCTGGCTGGGATTCAATCACATAGCCACAGGCATCTAGATAGAGGCTGGGAACCCTGTGTTTTCATGCCCAGGAAGCAGAGGACACATGCTTTGGGGCAGTGAGCTGTCAGCCACAGAGGTCACCAAGAAGACAGGTGTCCCATCATTTGGACACAATGACCTATCATTTTTATTCCTTCACTTTATGTATTAAGTTTTTTCACTTCTTTGAGTGATCAATTTTCTTTGCACCTTGGGGCCTCTACACTCTGTATCTTTACGCTGAAGGATTCTTCCCCTACTTTTTGCTTGGTCAACGCCTACTTATCCTTCAACCCCCAGCTTAAAAGTCACCTCCAAATTTGATAACTTAAAAAGGGTATTCCACACTGATTCATTTGCAGATGTTGAAAAATCCTTCCATTCCTGGGATAAATCCCACTTGATCACAGTGTATGATCCATTTAATGTATTATCGGATTTGGTTTGCTAGTATTTTGTTGAGGATTTTTACATCTATGTTCATCAGTGATATTGGCCTGTAATTTTCTCTTTTTCTGTGGTATCTTTGTCTGGTTTTGGTATAGAATGAGTTTGGGAAGCGTTCCTTTCTCTGCAACATTTTGCAATAGTTTCAGAAGGATAGGTGTTAACACTTCTCTAAATGTTTGATAGAATTTACCTGTGAAGTCATCTGGTCCTGGACTTTTGCTTGTTGGGAGTTTGTAAATTACTGATTCAATTTCAATACTGCTAACTGCTCTGTTCATATTTTCTATTTCTTCCTGCTTCAGGGTTGGGAGGTTGTACCTTTCTAAAAATTTGTCCATTTCTTCTAGGTTGTCCATTTTATTGGTATTAGATGCTTACAGTAGTCTCTCATGGTTCTTTAACTCTCTGTGGCATTGGTCATAACATCTCCTTTTTCGTTTCTCATTTTATTGTTAGGCCCTCTTCATTTTTTTTTCTTGATGAGTCTGGCTCAAGGTTTATCAGTTTTGTTTATCTTTCCAAAGAACCAGCTTTTAGTTTCATTGATCTTTTCTATTGTCTTCTTAGTGTCTAGGTAATTTTTTTCTGCTCTGATCTTTATGATTTCTTTCCTTCTACTAACTAAGGGTTTTGTTTGTTCTTCTTTCTCTAGTTGCTTTAGGTATAAGGTTAGGTTCTTTACTGGGAATTTTTCTTGTTTCCTAAGGTACAATTGTATTCCTATAAATGTCCCTCTTAGAACTGCTTTTGCTGAGTCCCATAGGTTTTAGAGAACTGTGTTTTCATTTTCATTTCTCTCTAGGTATTTTTGATTTTCTCTTTAATTTCTTCAGTGATCCATTGGTTGTGTAGCAGCATATTGTTTAGCCTCCACATGTTTGTGTTTTTTGCATTTTTTTCAATATCTACAAATCAATCAGTGTGATATGCCACATTAACAAACTGAAGGATAAAAACCATATGATCATCTCAATAGAAGCAAGAAAAGCTTCTGATAAAATCCTAAATCCATTTATGATAAAAACTCTCTAGAAACTGGGCATAGAGAAAACACTCCTTAACATAATAAAGGCTATATATGAAAAACCCACAGCTAACATCATACTAAATGGTGAAAATCTGAAAGCATTTCCTCTAAGATCAGGAACAACACAAGGGTGCCCATACTAGCCACTTTCATTCAACACAGTTTTGGAAGACCTAGACACAGCAATCAGAGAAGAAAAAGATATATAAGGAATCCAAATTGGAAAGGAATAAGTAAAATTGTCACTGTTTGCAGATGAGATGATGCTATATGTAGAAAATCGTAAAGATGCTACCAGAAAACTGCTAAAGCTCATCAATGAATTCAGTAAAGTTCAATGATACAAAATAAATACACAGAAATTTGTTGCATTTCTATACACTAGTAACAAAAGATCAGAAAGAGAAATTAAAGAAGCAATCCCATTTACCATCACATCAAAAAGAATAAAATACCTAGGAATAAACCTACTTTAAAAGGCAAAAGAACTGTACTTGGAAAACTATAAGACACTGATGAAAGAAATTGCAGATGACACAAACAGATGGAAAGATATACCATGTTCTAGGATTGGAAGAATCAATATTGTCAAAATGATTTTAGTATCCAAGGCCAATTACAGGTTGAATGCAATGCCTATCAAGTTACCAATCACATTTTTCACAGAATGAGGACAAACACATTTAGCATTTGTATGGAAACATAAAAGAATGCTAACAGCCAAAGTGATCTTGAGAAATAAGAATGGAGCTGGAGGAGTCACATTCCCTGACTTCAGACTATACTACAAAGCTACAGTCATCAAAACAGTATGGGGCTTCCTAGGTGGCACAGTGGTTAAGAATCTGCCTGCCAATGCAGGGGACACAGGTTCGATTCCTGCTCTGGGAAGATCCCACATGTTGTGGAGCAACTAAGCCTGTGTGCCACAACTATTGAGCCTCTGCTTCAGAGCCCATGAGCCACAACTGTTGAGCCCGTGTGCCACAACCATGGAAGCCCATGCACCTAGAGCCCATAATCCACAACAAGAGAAGCCACAGCAATGAGGAGCCTGCACACCACAACAAAGAGTAGCCCCCGCTCGCTGCAGCTAGGGAAAGCCCGTGTGCAGCAACAAAGACCCAACACAGCCAATCAATAAATAAATTTACAGGAAAACAACAACAACAACAAAGAAACAACAACAACAGTACGGTACTGGCACAAAACCAGAAATATACACCACTGGAACAGTATAGAAAGCCCAGAAATAAACCCATGCACCAATGGCCAATTAATCTACAACAAAGGAGGCAAGAAAATATAGTGGAATAAAGACAGTCTCTTCAGTAAGTGGTTTGGGGAGAACTGGACAGCTCACATAAATGAATGAAATTAGAACATTCTCTAACACCATAAACAAAAATAAACTCAAAAGGGATTAATGACCTCGATGTAAGACTGGATATTACAAAACTCCTAGAGTAAAACAAGCAGAACACTCTTTGACATAAATCGCAGCAATATCTTTTTTGTGCTATCTTCTAGAATAATGGAAATAAAAACAAAAATAAATGGGACCTAAGTAAACCTAAAAGTTTTGCACAGCAAATTAACTATAAACAAAAAGACAACCTACAGAATGGGAGAAAATATTTGCAAATGATGTGACAGACAGGGGATTAATTCCCAAAGTATACAAACAGCTCATACAGCTCAATATCAAAACAAAACAACAAAACAAACAAAAAAAATGAATAACCCAATCCAAAACTGGGCAGAAGACCCAAAAAGACATTTCTGCAAAGAAGACATACAGATGGCCAACAGGCACATGAAAAGATGCTCAATATTGCTAATTATTAGAGAAAATCAAATCAAAACCAGAATGAGATATCAACTCATACCAATCAGAATGCCCATCATCAAAATTCTACAAATAATAAATGCTGGAGAGGGTGTGGAGAAAAGGGAACCTTCCTGCACTGTTGGTGGGAATGTAAATTGGTGCAACCACTATGGAGAATAGTATGGAGGTTCCTTAATAAAGTAAAGAGTTACCACATGATCCAGGGATCCCAATCCTGGGCATATGTATGGAGAAAAGTATAATTCAAAAAGATACACGCACCCCAGTATTCATTGCAGCACTATTTACAACAGCCAAGACATGGAAGCAACCTAAATGTTCATTGAAAAATGAATGGATAAAGAAGATGTGCTACATATACACAATGGAATATTACTCAGCGATAAACAAAGAATGAAATAATGCCATTTGCAGCAACATGGTTAGACTAAGAGATCATCATACTAAGTGACATCAGACAGAGAAAAACAAATATCATATGATATTGCTATATCTGGAATCTAAAAAAAATGATACAAATGAACTTATGGACAAAATGGAAATAGACCCACAGACATAGAAAACAAACTTATGGTTACCAAAGGGGAAAGGGGAGAAGGGATAAATAGGAGTTTGCGATTAACATACATACACTACTATGTATAAAATAGATTACCAACAAGGTCCTACTGTATAGCACAGCAAACTATACTCAGTATTTTGTAATAACCCATAAGTGAAAAGAATATGAAAAAGAATAGGAAGATAGATATACATATACATGTATATACATATGTATAACTGAATCACTATGCTGTATACCTGAAACTAACACAGCATTGTAAATCAACTATAGTTTGATTTAAAAAAAGAAAATAAATGTTTCATTGTTTGAATTTATTTTTCTAGTTACATTAAACATTTATTCATGTTTATTACAATTTCTATTGCTTGAATAAGCCATCCTTGTGCATTTTAAAGTTTTTCCTCTGTTTCTGTGCATTCTTTATAGCATATGGAGAAGAGGTAGAATTGCTGTATTTATTGTAAACACTTTTCCAGTTTCTATGCTTTCAGTTTTATTGTATGACATGCAGAAATTCTACATAAGTTGATTTTTCTCTTGTGATTTCTTTCATTGTTTTTTAAGTTTAAGAGTCGTCCTCCACTCTGAGATTAGGTTCACCTATATTTTCTTTTAGTTTTTCTTTTGGTACATCACCTATTTTCCATAAACTCTCTTAGATATTCATGCTTCCTGGATATAATTTCTACATTGACAGTTCAGCGCCTTGCCCCTACTTCAGAGCATCCTACTCTTTAGCTTCTCCAGAGCAGATGGACATGGTAAGTACAATATTCTCTTTAGAGTAACACTGGATATCAATTAATTTTTTCTGTTCATTTTGTGAGTTACAACATTGTTTGATATCTTCTTGGGTTTCTGAAAAACGGGTATTAGTTGGAAAGTCACGAACTACCATTCAAAGAAGTTGCCAGACTTCTATAGACAAATGATGCGACCACGTTGGGGTTGAATTTTATTGTCTTCATGAGCAGATTTCAGACCTACCCAGTGCTGGCAGATCACCAACATGTCAGGAAGCGAACCTCTTTTGTGCTGTCATGGAATTAGCATGAGCCAAAAGTACAAATTCATGAAGCCATCAGTCTCTATCTCTGAAGGAAAAGATATCAGCAAGGGTCAAATAGAATAATACTAATGATTAGAGTTAATTCATTGATTAATCACAAAGCCCAGCTTTAACCAAGATTACAGGAAGCGAAGAAGCGAGTTCCTATGAACTGTGTGTCTGGAACTCATGGAAGAGCCATAAACTGAGAGTCCAGTAATGGTAAGAAGAGTATATTCTTACCCTTGGAGATGGGTTATCTCTGGTGTGTTCTTGATTTATTTGCTTTCTCACATCATTAAATATGCTTTTCATAAGTTTTATTTGAGTAAAGTTGGACAATTGAGACTATACAGAAGGCATATGCAGGTGAGAAAAATAATTATATATACATGAAAAAATAATTCATGTTGTAGGAGAAAATGATGCTCTCGAGGGATATAAGAATTTTTTCAAAATTCCTGGGACTCTGATATGTTTCCATCTACGTATATTAGTGAACATGATGGCATTTGACCCAGATAAAGCTGAGGTTAAGCCTGACCTTTCATTGCCTTATCTCAATCTAAGATGGATATTCTTTGTCTAAATTTTTCAAGTTATGACAGACTTTTCCTAAACAGCATCCTAATTTCATTAATTCTTCTCTCTGTTCTCTTTTAGGCCTTCCAGGGATTAGCCCAATTTATAAAGGAAGCTTTATGAAGAAATCAAACTCTTCACAGCACTCACCGTTTGCAGATAAATTATTTCTATGTTTCAGGAGGAAGAAATGATCATTGGTATTAGACTTACAGATTGGGTTTCACCAAACACGTCATAGCTGTAGTAATTTAACTAGACAACTTTTAAAGGGCCCTTGAACCCATCAGATTGCCAAAATACATTTATAATCCAACTATACATGTTGATAAATTTTAAACCCACAAAAAATATTTTTATCCTAGATTTTATTGTAAAGAATTTTGTAGTTGCTTTATAATTTCCCATAAATTTTCTTTGAAACTGACATTTTACAGTAAGCTATTTGTAAGCAAATAGTCATGTTCAAAATGGTATATAATGTGAACTTTATTTTTTAGAAAATGTAATGAGAGCTTCTTGCAAAAATTGTTAGAATTTGACCATTATACATAATTTTCAGTAAGAGTATCACAGACATTATGTTACGGCATAGAAATCCTTTTAAAATAAAATTCTGAATCTAAACATACTAAAGGTCTGCCTGTGAATTCTAAGTAAGGAGGAGATAGTAAGGACTGAGAAAAATGTACTACATTGTATTTTCATGAAACTACACAGCTTTCAAAAATGCATTCTTGTCTATTACGTAATTTCAATCTACTAGACTACTTTGAGGTACTTAGGATATACTTTTTAATGATTTTCTTCCTCACCTTTAAGATCTTTATTTTCTCCATCTGATTATTAAATATATGCTCACTTAATTTTTGTTCAAACAATCCAGGAAGCATATATAAGGAATAAAGTAGAAGACACTGGCTATCTCACTGCCAGCATTTATCATCCGTCCTTTTAGATGTTTTCTATGCATGTATGCGTAATACGTACAAGAATGGGATCTCATTAGGACAGTATCATAAATACCCTGTATCTGTTTTCTACTGCTGTAGAACAATTTACCAGTGCTCCAAGACCCAGTCCTTGTAAGGTTATCCAGTCCTATGATCAATTAGGAAGTTTACCTCTTTATCATTCCCACCATCCTTTGTGTGTATAAACATCTCCATCACGGTTATTATTTTCCCGGCATCTGAATGAGACGTTACACCTTCTGACAGCTAAAGTTCTTGAGCAAAAATCTTACCTTAAAGCTCAGATCAAATCAGCTCGCTCCAAGCCCCATCCCATTTCTAGGGCAAGCTGTGGTGGTTATTTAGGAGACTGGAGAGACGCAGGAAGCAGAGGATAGATGAGATGGGGAAGCTGACAAGCCTGTGTAGTGGGACAAGACAGAGGAAAGTTCAAATTAATTCCCAAAAGTAAAACCAGCCTTCCATATATTTTATTCAACAGTTTTCAACAATAGCCAAACTGCTCAGCCTGGGCTATGTACATGAGGGCCTAGTTTTCCTTTTTAAGTCCCTGACATAGAGGAGTCGATGTACAGTCCCCTTTCAGGCCGGGAAACACGCAATCTAACCACAGCCTACGGGAATCTGCTTCTTCGTAGGAAAATAGAAAGGCAGAGAGAGGACACACAGGAGATGGGCAAGCTGCCCCTTATCACTCAGGGTTCACTTCCATTTCCAGAGATTTCCTCCCCACTGAAATGTTAAAGCACCACGAACAAGAGCCTGCTCTGATGTCTTTGCCCTTGAGTCTTTTCAAGCTTCTGGGAAAGCTGTCTGGCAGGATCCAGAAACACTAACATGTTTGTAGTCTTTGACACAGTGTATTAGATGCTGTGGCTTGGCTCCCTTGGCTCAGATTCTGAGCTCCTTTCTGGGTCTTTGAGCTCTGGAAGGTGAAATACCACATTTCCAGAGGGCCTTGCAGCCGCAGCCCCAGGTGTGAGCTCTGTCCCTCAGATGCCTGGGTTCAGAACTGAGTCAGGAGATGAGCGGGCAGGATGTGGGGCTTCCGTCTCCCGGCACAGCTAAGGCAGCAGGACCTCACAGCAGGCTGCTGCCAAGCTGGATGGATCTGCTTCTGGCAGAAATAGGGACATGCAGGGCTAGAAACTGTCCCCAGCCCTGTGGAAATTGCTCCATCCACATTTTCAGTCATACCAACTATTTGGAAACCATGGAATACATGATAATAAACATTTTTTGCTTAAAACAGTCAGAGTAGTTTCCATTACCTGCAACTGAATGCCCACCAGACAGGTGTGTCGGGGTCTCCAAGACCACCATCAGGCTTCATGGGTCACTGAAAGGACTCGGAGGACCAGAAATTGTTCTGTTCACAGTTACACGTTATTACGGCAGAAGGATAGAGCAAAATATCAAAGGGAAAGTCACGTGGGCAAAGTCTGGGGAAAACGAGGCACAAGCTCCCAAGAGTCCTCTCCCAGCAGTCCCACGGGACTCGCTTAAGTCCTTCAGCAATGATGGGTGACAACGTGGCTGTAAGACTGCCCGCCTGCCACAGAGGGAGAGCAGGTATTCAGCATAAACCACCTGGAGAAGCTGTGACAGCAGGGATCAGCCCCCCGGCGTGCAGAACACTCTTGCATTCCATGTACCCCGAGAGCTCCGTCCCCAGGAGCCAGCCCAGGGCAGGCATGCAAGCAGCCCGTGCCTGGGAATGTGTGCGGCCTGGGGGACCCACAGCTGCTGCCTTCACCTTCTCCTGCCCACCGGGAATCCCACTTCTGGAACGCGAAAGAGTTACCCAAAATACGCAAGACACTAAAAACTACAAAGACAGTAACTGTAATTTAAAACAGCAAAAAGCTGGGGGTGGGGGTAGAGGTTTGGCGACTAGAGGTCTCAAGGTGGGAAAATGTTGTGTCAATCACGGTTCATCAACGTAACTAAGTTTCTGGCAACCACTAAACGCCATTATGGTAAAAGTCAGCCTATAAAGTGTACACTAACTGTTACCTCACTGCCCCACGTAGAGTGAGGCCACACAACACCAAAATGTGGGAGTCTGGAGCAGAGGAGGGTGTACTGCAGGGCTGTGCAAGGAGGAAAAGCTCCGCTCCTGGAAGTTTCAGCAAAGCCCTCTTACAAGGAAGGTGAGGGAGGGCGTGGTTAGTTGTTGCAGCCTCCCTGGTGTCAGATCCTTTGCTCTTGAGGTCAGGTCACCGTCAGGTAAGGAAGTTCCTGTAAATCTGCACCAAACAAATGTTATCCTCTGTTCTGACAAGGAAGGGCAAGGTCTCAAGGCTTGACTTTCGCCCTCCGAGGTACAGGCCTGGCTGAGAGGAGGGGGGTCCCTGTCAGGGGGCCGGTGACCCTGGCAAGGAGCGTTCCTCCAGCACCGGGTCTGGTCCTCCTGCCAGCGCGCAGCCGACTGAGGAGGCAGCTCTCCACTGGCGGCTCCCTCAGGGCCAGGTCCCCAGACCCCGCCCCGCCATCCTCCCCAAGGGAGCCGGGCACCCCTCAGGCTTTTCACTGAACCTGGAGAAAATCATTTATATGAATCGATACATACTTACACGTTGCAGCAAATACCCATCAGGCTAAGCCCCAGCTCACAGAGATCGTCCTTCTTTGAGAGCAGCCCCACCCCCACAGGCGGACCTGAAGTAATGGCGTGCAGTGTCCTTGCAACTTCACCCTGACCTCCCGCCATCTTGGAAACCTGACCGGAGAGGCTGAAGCTGGTTGAAGCTGTTACCTGAATGGCGGCGTCCATGTCCTTCACTTGCTAAGGCCTCCATGGACCTCGTCCCGGGAGACGTGGCCGCTTTGAGGTCGCCCAGGCGGGGACAGGGGACGGGCTCCCGCCGCCTCCAGGCCTGGCCCGGCCGGCGGGCCTTGGGGAGGGCCCTGGGGCTCCGCGGGACTCAGCCCTCAGCCTGTCGCCGGGCGCCGGCTCGAGGCCAGGGGCCTGGAGGGCCCGGGGAGAAGGCCACGGTCGGCCTCTCACTCCGTTCTCCGCGGCAGGGGCCCGGGCCATGGACTGTGGGCGGGCGGCGCCAACCGTCACCTGAGGCTCTCGCGCTAACGCGGGGCTAACGGTCGCGCTAACGCCTGCGCGCTGTCTCCTGAGAGTCTCACGCTAAAGGCTGGGCGCCAACCGTCACCTGAGGGTCTCCAGTTAACTTGGGGCTAATGGTGGCGCTAACGGCTGAGCGCCCGCCCCACCCCTATTTCAAACGAGTTACAACTGTATAAAAACAAAGACGCTTACCCAAAACGGCAACAATTGGGTCATTTTTCTCTTTATTTACAAAATCTTCTCTAACGTGGCTCTTTACTTTTATACTTCAAAAATAAATGTATTGTCTCATACCCTAAGCAGGCGAGTCACGCTTGTCTCGGTCGGATAAGCACAGGCCCTCAAAGGCCATGGTACGAAGTATACCCAGAGCCAGCCCGTAGCAGCAGCTACCACTCCAGGGAAAGTCCACTCACGCAGCTGGTCGGGGTGGATCCAGTGGGTTTCCTGCTGTTGGTCCACGTAGCTTCTGTGGCCGCCCTGGAGTCACCGCTCCGGGTCCACAACCAACTATAGAGCCGGAACGTTTGGTCCTGATAGGAACTGACCGTAAAGTGCTACAAAGAAAATAATGCAGGGAAAAGGGTAATGTAACGTTGGGGTGCTATGTGTAACAGGGGCTCAGAGAAGGCCCCAGATGGGTGACACTGGCAGAGAACAGACTGCAGACACCGTGCAGAGTGGTCCTGGAGCGCAAAGGCCTGGGAAGGAACTGTCAAAGAGTTCAGAGAGAGGCTGCGGGGTCGGCAGAGGTGTGCTAGAGCATCACAGATGAGGCAGCTTCAGCAACAGAAATGTATTTTGCCACAGTCTGGAGGCTGTAAGTCCAAGATCTAGGAACCGGCAGGGCTGTTTCTTCTGAGGTATCCCTCCTTGGCTTATGGATGGACAGCTGCCTCTCCCTGTGGCCTTGCGTGGTCATCCCTCTGTGCATGGCTGTATCCTCATCTCTTCCTGTAAGGACTGTAGTCACAGGCATCTTGAGGGGCCAGGGCCCACCCTAATGACCTCATTTTAACTTAATTACCTCTTTAGAGGCCTGCCGAGACCAGCTCGGCGACTCGAGGTGAGTGACGGGTGCTGCAAGCTTAAAGAAAACACAGACACAGATTTAAGAGAAGGATGGGACCGGGGGACTCAAGAGCTCTAGGATCAAGAGCCTTGTTGATTGATCCCACGTTGCTTTTATTGAGTTCTTGGCATAGCCTAAAGGGCTAACACTCCCAGTTTAGTCCCACAAACAAGGTTATCTTTGAAATAAACTAACAAAGGCCTCACATGACTGGGGCAATGATCTTTGTTTGCCTCCTGGGTCCGATTTGAGCAGGGTGTGGATCTGAGCTGGGCGTGGATTTGAGCTGGGCGTAGAGAGCAAAGCAGCCGTGGGGGCAGGAGACCTCTCTCAGAAGGATTAAGGGTCTGTGCCCCACCCCTGTTGGCCCCTCTGAGACTGTGCCTGTCTTAGGTTGTTCCTCCCCTGAGGAATCTTACCTGTCTCTGGCTAACCAGCCATCCTCCAGGGCCAAACAGGGTGATATGAGGTGTGCAAGGGAGAAAGGGGCTGCGCCCCCCAGAGAGGGTCAATATTCTGTTTCCACGGTAGCCTATGCCCCCATGGTCTCCACGCCCAGCACCCTTAGTTCCTCCACTGCCCAAGCAGGACATTCTGCATCCAGTCACTCGGCCCACATACTTTAATTACTTTTAGTAACATTTACAAGGTTTCAGAAAGACTTCTGAATGTCTTCCCACAGAGGCCCTACAACCAAATACAGTCACAGTCTGAGGTCTTGGGGTTAGAACATCAACATATGAATGCCCCTCCCCACCCCAACTCAGTTCATAAGAAAAGTGGTAAAAGATAAAACACCAGAGAGGGCAGCTGAGGAGGTGGCCAACCAGGTAAGGCCTTGCAGGCCATGCAAGGTCCTGAATTAGCCCACAGACATGGGAGCCTCAGCAGGGTTCCAAGAAGGAGAACAGCAAGGCTGACTTTGCTTTTGAAGGTCACTCTGACCCTAGCATGGAAAATGGGTCACCAAGGAGCAGAGGCAGCACTGGGAGAGCCCTGAGGAGCCTGCGGACAGTACCCTCCGTCTCAACTAGGGGATCAGGACAAACTCTGACAACGCAGCATCTAAGGTGAAATCTGAATAAAGGGCAGATACTTGAGGAAAGAGAGAAGCAAAACAATTTTTCAATACAAACGGAATAAAAAGAGGCTACTGAATGAATTTAGGCTGAAATAAGTATTGCGTGATTCCCAATGAGGAAACTCATTTTCTCTGTCTTACTAGCATGGTTTGGCTCATGTGCTTTTTTTTGTATTCCTTCTTTTGGGGTTGTTTTTATTTCTGTTTTATTTCATACACTTCCTGTAAACTATTTTCTGTCTTTTTTTTTTTATAACTGACATTGAAAATTTAAGTTCCAACCTGAAATACAGACATGATTCCAGTAACACTGAACATTTACATAGCTGGATTGCCCAGACACTACAATTATAGTCATTGAAGAAGCACTCAAGATGATACCCTCATGGGGCTCTTAGATTTTACATTTAAGGAAGAAACCAGGAGAAAAAAACATGTCTCGCTACAATTCAGAAATACTGGAGCCTGACTGCAAGTCCAGATCTTTTGCTGTCCCCCACAGCAGCCTCTGTTTGCAAAGACCTGCCACAGGACCTCTCCCCCAGGCACCTTGAACCTCCTCTGAACCAACCTGGGAAGGAAGCAACAGAGCAGCAGGGGCACCTAGAATTCCCTAGACACCTTAACTGCCACCCTTTCCGCAATTTTTATTAACAAAGAAGAGAAAGAACAAAGAAGAGAAAGAAGAGAAAGAACAAAGGGAAGGAGGAAGGGTGGACCCACATACGTCTTGACAGAGAAATTGGACCTCCAAGAATTTGTGGAAGGAGACAACACTGCAAATATTACAGAGAGAAGGAAGCAGCCCAAGTGTCCGACCACAATGACTTCCTTCGAGTGCCACCCTCCCCCCGTGCCCCCCCCACCTCCTGATCCCCGTTCGCCCTGAGGACTCGGGTCCCATGCACCATGCACTTGGAGGCGAGGCCTGGACCCCCTGGCCAGCTCAGGGCCTTTGTCAGACACCACACAGCCCAACCTCTTTTCCTTTGTAGTTCTTCCTACAGTAAGAAGTCATTCTCGGTGCGCTTGTTAACTGATGTTCTTCTCCCAGGCCCTCATCTCTGAGGACAGGAGCTGTGCCAGGCTCCTCACGGCTGCATCCTCAGGGCCACGACAGTGCCTGGCTGAGGGCAGGCCTCCAGGGCATAAGTGTTGCTGCTGGATTGTGCACTTTTAATGGGGAAGTCTGTGGTGTGTGAATTCCTTCTCAACATAGCTATTAAAAAAAAGACATTACCATTAAAACAAGTAAACTAAACAATGAAGAGACTTACCAGGACTTCCCTGTTGGTGCAGTGGTTAAGAATCTGCCTGCCAATGCAGGGGACATGGGTTCGAGCCCTGGGCTGGGAAGATCCTACATGCCACAGAGCAACTAAGACCGTGCGCCACAACTATTGAGCCTGCGCTCTAGAGCCTGTGAGCCACAACTACTGCGCCCACGCACCGCAACTACTGAAGCCCATGTGCTTAGAGTCCATGCTTTGCAACAAGAGAAGCCAATGCAATGAGAAGCCCATGCACCACAGTGAAGAGTAGCCCCCGCTCACCGCAACTAGAGAAAGCCAGCGTGAAGCAGCACACCCTACACAGCCAATAAATTAATTAATTTTTAAAAAGAGAGAGAATACAGTGGCATTCAATGTAGTTAGAAACAAAGTTTCAGTTGCATGTCTATTGAAGTGGGAAAACATTCAAGAAACACCATGCAAAAGAGTTTGCTAAAGCAGTTTATTTATACAATATGACCCTGGGTTGTTTTTTGTTGTTGTTTTGGCTTTGTTTTTGGAGTTTTTGTTTTTGTTTTTTGCTTAACAAAATGATAGATCCACATATTTAACCAGTATTTTTGAATGCCCATATTTGTTGGCACAGTTCTAAGCGTCTGTGACCCATCAGTGAATAAGGACCCTTGTTATCATGGGGCTTACATTCTAGCACGGGAGGTTGACCATAAGTAATAAACACAATACACAAGTACATCACATAGCATCTTCGATGGGACAAAGGGCCGTGGGGCCACCTGGCAGAGAAGGTAGGGATGCTGGCAAGGAGCGTGGTGCAGCCTGAAATCAGGATGCTAGCCTGGTCCTTGAGAAGGCGAGCAAAGACTCAAGTGGGCATTAGCCACGCAGGCATCTGGGGGAGTGGCAAGACCCCAAGGACACCCAGATGGAGACGTGGATGAGGCAGCTGGAAGTGTCCACCTGGAGTTTGGAGAGAGGTCAGGGCTGGAGGTGAGACTTGGGGTTACCCAATCAGGTCTGGCTCCTCAGCACTCAAAAGTCAACACTCAAGAGAGAGAAGTGTTGGTGGAAAGGAAAGGTTCCTTTAATCAGGATGCTGGCAATCTGGAGAGATGGTGGACTCCATGTGCCCCAAAAGCCACTTCTGAGATTCTGCTCGACCAAGAAAGTTTTAAAGGGAAGGAGGGGAGTCATCTCCGTTAATCACTGAGACGGGGGTCACAGGCATCACTGAAAAGCAGCTTCGTGGCGTAGAGGGGGGTGAAAGCCACCTGGAGGGGGTTGACAGGGGGTGGGGCAGTGTTCAGCACTCAGCTGCGTTCATTGTAAACGCCTGGCAACGTGCATGGAAGTGTGAGCAGGCAGTGTGTCCATGTCCTGAGGCTCCAGGTGAGGTCCTGTCCCCCGTATCTCTTTACTGAGCAGCTGAATAATCACGCACTGCATCTAGAGTAAGTGAAAACACAGTGATCAACATCCTCCTCTAAATGTTCCAACAACCAGCAGCCCACCTCAGCCCCAGGGGCTCAGATCTCAGCAGCAGAAAGTATAGGTAGATCAAGTTCAATGGTACATAGACAGTTCAGTACATAATAGTTCAACTGTTACACAGTAACAGTCCCCAGGAAGTGTCCACCTTCTTCTGATTCCCAAGAAGTCCAGAGGATACACATCCAGTCTGCTGGTCCCTAAGTTCAATGACGGAGCACTCTGAAATTAACGGGGCCCCTGACAACTTGAAGATTCTTTTCAGGATTTCAAACAGACGTTTCTTTCCATGTAGCAAGAACATGCTAAACTCTGCAATTAAAGAGATGAATGTGGTCACTGAATGCTTACCCTACACTGTGGACACGTGGACACACGTGGACACTGAGCACAGCCCCAGCCGCAGACATACCCGTCAGCTCCACTGAGAAGCAGGCAAACCAGAAATTTCAGGCACTTGAAGCTCATAAGACCTGAAAAGGTTAAAAAGAAATCTGGGATAATCCAATTGTGACACAACACATATAACAGCCATGAAAGGAACCTTGTTACTGGGATTGACACAGTCAGGGGACTTTCTCACAGGGCTCTGGAAAAGGTCTTGTCCCAACCTCCTGCCCCCAGCACCTCTCCCCATCGCTGTGTATGGCTATCGTTTAGTTAACACTGCCTGCCCATGAAGGGGATCTTCAAAGCACAACAGGGAAGAAAAAGAGGACTAATAGCTGGGTTGGGCAACATAGATGAGGTGAAAAGTCACACAGTCATATCTTGGTGAGTCTTCTAACTGCTGATGATGGATACACACAGAAGAATCTTACAGCTTCCTAAGGGCTTTCCCACGTTACCTGATTTAATGCTCAAGGCAACCAAGAGGAGTCATTAGTCCCTACTTCACACATAAGGAAGCTGAGGTTCTGGGACTCCTGGGGGACGGACAGCCCCAGGCTGGGCTCAGGGCCAGACAGAGGAGAGGGACACTGCATGGGGACACGACAGCTGCACCAGTGTATGTGTGTGCGTGCGATGTGGTCAGGAAAGAAGAGGCAGAGGAGTGCAATCCTGCAGGAGGGTTGGCAGCACTTACAGATAGGTTCTTGGTACATGATTGCTTAAGAGACGGAAGCCTGAATCAAACTTGGACTTTGTATCAAGGACTCAGAAATATACAGCCCTAGATTTATCATCAGTGGTCATCAGAAGGGATGAATAAACATGAAAGGCTTGGGGGAATGATAATGAGGACGTTCAGACTTCAGTAATTTATGACAGCCTGGGAAATCTCAAAAGTCCACGTATAGGATTGCTTCAAATTGTATTACATTCTTTTGCTGTAATGAAAAATGCCCAGGTTATTTGGCTGAAGTAACAAGCCTTGACCAGAGGGTGGCAGGCTTGCCTCATGATGATTTCTTCAAAAGCTCATACTACAGTAAATTTTTTTTTTTACGAAAATCATAGTGACTAACATTTATTGAGCACTTACGATAGGCCAGGCACAGATATTAACACATGCAGGGCTCACAGTAACCCTCTACAATAGTACTATGGCTGTTGCCATTTCAGTGGTGACAAAACTGAAGTACAGAGAGGTCAACGGCTCAAATTCATGCAACAAGCCCGGTGAGGGTGGAGAGAGAGCTGGGATTTGAGCCCAGATAGCTGGAGATCAGGGCCTGTGCCAATAGCACTAGTCAGTATCGGGTAAACACCTACCTTTTTTTTTATTGGAATATAATTGCTTTATACTGCCATGCCAATCCTTGAGGCACACCAAAATGAATCACCTGTATTTATTCACATATCCCCACCCTCCCACAACTCCCTCCCACCCTCCCTATCCTGGCCCTCTAAATCATCACCCATCATCAAGTTTGTCTCCTTATGTTATGCAGGAACTTCCCACGAGCTATCTGTTTTACATTTGGTAGTGTATATATGTCAAAGTTACTCTCTCACTTCATCCCAGCTTCCCCATTGCCCCCCGCCCCGCCCCGCCCTGTGTCCTCAAGTCCATTCTTTACATATGCATCTTTATTCTTGCCCTATCCCTGGGTTCATTAGTAACATTTTTCTTTTTTTAAGATTCCATATATATGTGTTAGCATACAGTATTGGTTTTTCTCTTTCTGAATTATTTCACTCTGTATGTGGCACATTTATACAATGGAATATTACTCAGCCATAAAAAAGAATGAAATTAAGTTATTTGTAGTGAGGTGGATAGACCTAGAGCCAGTCATACAATAAATTTTTGATTCTGATACCATCCCCAAAATCCAAATGTATCTCATATTTAGCAGGAAGTATGAATGTAACATTATTTAATCATACTGTGGCCTGGAGTTTCATGAATAATGTTCTCTGAATCTGTTCATTCAATTAACTGAAAGAATACAAGATAATACATGTAGGTGTTAATATTAAGTGAATGAATCATCAAGACATTTCTGCACACTCCATGTAAAGCATCATATCTAGGCCATTCTAAGTCATAGTGGGGGGAAGTAATATACTTAAACATTGATTTTCCAATGAAGAGATTTAATATATTTTGTCTTCCTATGTGAGGCCTGTCACTAATTGTATATGGCATACTCCTGAGTCTCAATTAATTTTTTTTAAAAAAATTCAAGTTTTCATTCACTGTAGAGAAATAAAATTTACTTTTAACTTTTTAGAAAAATTAATATGTAGCTGTAATTTTTACAATATTTAAAAATATATTTCATCCAAAAAGAAACATGTACCATAATGTTCACTGCAGCACTATTTACAATAGCCAGGACATGGAAGCAACCTAAATGCCCATCAACAGATGAATGGATAAAGAAGATGTGGCACATGTATACAATGGACTATTACGGCAGCCATAAAAAGGAATGAGATGGAGCTATATGTAATGAGGTGGATAGACGTAGAGACTGTCATACAGAGTGAAGTAAGCCAGGAAGAGAAAAACAAATACTGCATGCTAACTCATAGATACCGAATCCAAAAAAAAAATGGTACTGATAAACCTAGTGACAGGACAAGAATAAGGATGTAGATGCAGAGAATGGACTGGAGGACACGGGGTTGGGAGGGTGGGGGGCGAAGGGGAAGCTGGGACGAAGTGAGAGAGTAGCATAGACATATATACACTACCAACTGTAAAATAGATAGCCAGTGGCAAGTTGCTGTATAACAAAGGGAGATCAACTCGATGATGGGTGATGCCTTAGAGGGCCAGGACAGGGAGGGTGGGAAGGAGTTGTGGGAGGGAGGGGATATGGGGATATATGTATAAATACATCTGATTCACTTTGGTGTACCTCAAAAGCTGGTACAAGAGTGTAAAGCAATTATATTCCAATAAAGAGCTAAAAAAAAAAAGTATAATTCACATCGTAGTCTCAATTGAAATGGCAAACCCCATGGGTTAATCATGGTAAATACATGTTTACTCTCAAAATATCTGCTGAGTCTAGTGCAGTAAGATAACACATTTTCCTCTATTGACCTTATTTACATTGGGACAACACCTGGCTTACCTAGCTGGAGTGACAGGTCAACAAGCATGGCCCTGCCCCAGCAGGAAGTTGGCACCAAGCAGGAAAGAGGAGGTTCCTGCCTTCAGGGAGCACACAGCCTTGTTGTAGAGGCAAGACCAACAGAATCTTATGTCCCTGGGAACTTTCTAAAGTTCCCAAAGATGTGGTTGCATATACAGTCCCAACAAAAGACTTAACATTATCAAAGTGAGAACGGCAGTGAGTTTCACGTTTGGGTGAAGAAAGGCCAGCCAGGCACTCATTGACTCAGTTACTCATTACCACCCACTCCACAGCCTGGCCCCACACATCCACTCTTCAAAACCCAAGTGATTAAAACTTGTATTTCAGGAGGCTTCCCTGGTGGTCCAGTGGTTAGGACTCTGCACTTCCACCGTAGGGGGCCCGGGTTCGATCTCTGGTCGGGGAACTCAGATCCCGCATGGCCCATGGCACGGCCCAAAAAAACAAAATAAAAAACTTGTATTTCAGAAAAATTTCACATGCCTAAGTATCAGAGTTCCTTTTAATATCAGAAATCTTTCCATCAGCAAATGCCAGGAGCCTAAAAACTGCATGGCATGATTAAAACATAAGGTAACATAAGGTGGTTTGTACATTTCAAATTTCAATGAATAAAAGTCAAAAGACAGAATGGACAAGTTACTAAAGGCTGGTGGCACAGAGTTGGGCAGTCCACTGCTGAGGACAGCTGGGGAAGGATTCCAGGTGGTGATGGAGGTGGGCAGGAGCCAGGAGGGCAGGCAGAGTCGGAGAAAGAAGAAAAAGGGCCGCTGGGGCTGGAGATAGATGTGGGCAAATAAAGGATCTCTAATTATTTGGGAGCATCTGAAGGACACTTTACATGATTTAATTTTTAAAATAATAGTCTTTACTGCCCATCGATCTCACGTGCAAAATAATACGATTGCATCCAATAATCTCCAGGACCCTACTGGCTCTAAGTTTCCATAAGCTGATTAACTTCACACTGATCGCACTGTTGTGTGCTGAACTGTGTCCCCCAAAATTCATACGCTGAAGTCCTGACAGCTCCTTCCCCAGAGGGACAACAGCCCTGCTGACACCCTGATCTTGGTCCCTCTGTGGCCCTACTGTCAGCTGATGGCTCCACTAGGAGACTGGAGTCAGAGAAAGACCATGTTCTAGACACGTTTCCTGGAAACAAGCTGGCTTAGCCAGCCCAGGCTGCTGTAACAAAATTCCCCAGGCTGGGGGCTTCAAAAGCTGACGTTACTGTCACAGTCTGGAGGCTGGAAGTCCATGGCCAGGGTTGGCTTCCAGGGAGGCTCCCGTCCTGGCCTGCATGGCTGCCTCTGCAGTGTCCCCAAGTGGGGAGAGATCCTCTCTGGGTTTGTCCACGGGGGCACTAGCCCAGCAAGAGGTTGGGCTCTCACGACCCAGTTACCTCCCACCCCCACCAAGACCAGCCCTTGGGGTTTAGGCTTCCACCTGGGAACTCAGGGCAGACAGGACTCCATCCACAGCACAGAGGTGGATGGACCTAGTCTGCCCGCCTTTTCAGTCCTGCCCATGGACATCACTCCTAGGCGCACAGTAGGCACAGACCCAGCAGGACTCATCCCAGTGGGCTTGGGGTCTGCCCCCCCAGGTGCTGGGACATGGGGACATCCGTGCATAGGGCCCTGCAGGGCACACACTCATGCACAATGTCTCAGCATGTGGGGAAGGACCAGGTGCCCTGGTAAATGCAGAGCAGCTCGGATGGCAGGAGTGCACAGGTAGGGGAGAGATGCCCCTCAGCAGGCTGCCCAGGGAACACCAGCAGGACAAGCAGGCCTTGGAGCCCCTGACTTCTGGGCAACTCAGCACGCAGAGGTCCAGCTGCTAGGCCACCGAGGGACACCAGGCCCCTGGGAAGGGTTCACTATTGGAAATATTAAATGTAATTATTATTAAATTAAGTTATTATTAAATTATTAAATGTAATTATTAGTAATAAAAATTAAATGTCATTAATACAAATTAAAACCGATTAAATGACACCAAACTCCCGGAGCTCATGGCATCCACACTCTCCACATGCAGCTCACTCGGGTCCCTGGACCTGGAGCCGTCCGTGACACTATCAGCGTCCATCTCGCTGTAAGATGAGCCGTTGTGGCCCCTGGTACTTGAGCCTAAATTTAAGAGGCATCCCTGGCATTGAAACCATCAGGTTGTTTCAGAGTAAATCTCGCACTGGCATTCATCACCCAGGTGCCTGAGCAGGTTGCAAACAGGACACTGATGGCTCTTAGATTAGTAAGGTCATCATTAAAGGAAAGGCTGAGAACACAGTGCACTCACACAAATGGAACAGAAATAGTGCACCTTTGGTCCAAAGACAGTACTGATGATGAACTTCAGACCGCCCACCCGATCTTCGAGGGTTTCTAATAATGGTGACAATTTGCACTCATCCACTCGACCTCACGCAACCTCCTGTGACCATCTTAAAGCAGAACAAAGTGAGATTAAATTCCAAAAAGAGATGATACCCTGGCTTTACTGTCATGGTGATGTGTCCTGTGACCTGAGAGCAATAACCATTCTGGAGCCAGGCTGCTCACGGAGGTTTTGATCCAGCTTAAACTATTCGAGGAAGCCCTGTTTGGTTGGTTATTGCTCCAGAACGGCCGCCTCTTGAATAACGTAACTCAATCCAAGAACTGCCATGACTTCCAGGCTCCTTACAGCACAAAAGGCCACATGGTCTCTGACTCCTGCATCTGACCCTCCCCTACGTAAGATGCAGAAACCGTGACTTCTTATGTTTAATCCTCATAGTGAAATGTACTCAGGAATAAAGGTTTAATATTAAGGCAGAACGCATAGATCCTGTGGACAAGCAGGATCCTTTGGGTGTCTCCCCAGCCTCCAGCCACACGGGCACTTGAGAGGTTTCTTCAAGACTGTGGATCTGACTGCCTGGACATTTGTACAGAGACATTCTTCTCATCCTCCCATTGGAGAGAGATTATTTACTCAAACAGGAATGTTAAATTTTATGGTCAAGGCAAGGGGTTTTCTAGAGTAATTTTTATTACATACTAATTTTAGAGATTAACTGTATGTAAAAAGCCACCTCCCCAAATACTAAGTTGCTTCTAACCAAATCATCATTCAGGTTTTTTAGATAAACAACTATTCCAAAGGAAGTCATTGCCATACTTTCATGTACCTTTCCTCATAAGGACTAGCTTATTTTAAACTACTATATATAAAATAGATAACTAATAAAGGGCTTACTGTACAGCACAGGGAACTGTACTCAATACTGTGTAATGACCTGTATGGGAAAAGAATCTAAAAGAGTGGATATATGTATAACTAATCCACCCTGCTGTTCATCTGAAACTAACACAACACTGTAAATCAACTATACTCCAAAAAAAAATTAATTAAAAAAAACTGTCTAAATCACTCCTTAAGTTCAGGTGTCACCCAGCAGACACTGAGCCAGTACCGACCCCATGTAGGATGGCACCCCAGATACAGAGGCTGCACGCACAGGAGGCGTGGTCTCCATCCTCGCGAAGTTTCAACTAGTTTGGGGGGCTGGGTAACGTGTGGTCAATGCAGTTCGCATGATAGAACAATTTTAATGTTGTGCCAGATAAAAATAAAGTTACTTAATTTGCTGTGTAGTAAAATTCTTTAGCCTGATTAAAAATGTGAAATTCGTTATTATTTATTGTGATATTTATTCTTGCTGTAAGCCTGTAACAGCAAATGCATTCATCATGCGTAATGTTTTTATTAATCTTCTGCCATAAATAACTCATGGGATAAGAGTCACTCTCCAATTTGTTTTATGGCTTAAAAAAAAAGGTACCCTAGTTCTTTCGTAAATGAATTGTCATATAAATTATGCAATGTTCCTAAATTGTTAGACAAATCTGGCATATTTATTTTATAATAAATTAAAATGCATGCATTAGACTCAATTTTCCCACTTACGTGCAATATAGTTTCACTGGCCCAAATACCGCATCTAATGCATTCTAGAAGTCACAAATGCTACGGCTAATTTCTTGTGCTGACATTAAGAGCAAATTTTTGTGATGCTTGTACAGCACGGCCCCTTTCACACTTCACGCAGGTACCATCACCTTTACGTTTAGGAGGATCAGCTTGACCGCTAATGCAGCAAATGAAAAATATTCTCACTCTAAAACGATGGATATGTGTTTATAGACAGCAAACATACTGATTTCATAAAAACATCACACTCTGCTGACAACAGTATAAAGTGCAGACATACATCCCCTCTTACATGCCCAATTTCTGTCTCTCTACCTCCAACCCCCTCAAAGGGCCCACAGCTCTAAGACTCCGGGTTGAGCTGCAGCTCAGAGAGGCTTCTGGCTTCCAGGGGCTCGAGGAAACCCCAGGGGGATCCACAGGATGCCAGGAATCCTCAACAGGGCTGGGTCGGGATGATGGGGTCCAGCCCCAGAAACCAGCAGGTCATCAGCCCATGCTTGGGGAGCAGAGGTGACAGGAGGGCAGCAGGAGGGTCATCCAGCCCCAACGCCAGGCCTCAACCCAGTACCGCCATGAGGGGTTGGAGGCTGGGGGTGGTTGAAGGCAAAGGACCACCATCTTCCTCCATCACCCCTGACCCCGAGCACAGAGGTGGAAGAGGAAGAGCAAAAGGGTAACTGTCAGCCCCCAGGAGGTCCCCATCACCCTGCACTTCTGGCCTTCAGCCTCCTGGCCCCCAGGCCCTACTCGCAGAGAGGCCCGCTTGGACCACGGCTTTCTCCCCAAGGAAGTGAGGCCCTGGCAGACCCAGTGACCGGGGGAACATTCAGGGAAGCTAGGGCGGCCATCCTGCTGTCTGAACTGGTTCCTGACAATCAAATGCAGTAGATCTCACAAACACAAGAAAGGTATATTTCATGTGGGTCATAGAAATTGGCAATGTTTGAATTATGTAATTCTATGCTCCTGACTTCCCTCTCAGGTCACATTTTGAATACTTTAAGTTAGAGAACAACTACTATTTAAAGGAAACATGAGCCAGAATCTTATATGAAATAAATCAACTCAACCCTCCCTGCATGCGGTCTTGGGAGCCGTCCTGGGCGCGAGGCTTGTTCCAGGTGGTCTCAGCACTGACTCACTGACTTGGTTCCTCCTTTCCTGGTAAGTCTTCTCACAAGCCTCCCATGACACTACAAAATGAAAGCAAACAACACTCTCAAGAACGATACGTCGTGTGAGAGTCAACACAAATGAAAATAAGAGACAGAAAACCGGATCTGACCTTCAGAGCCAAAGCCCCCAGGTACTGGAAGGTGGTCATGGGAAACTGACAATACCAACTCCACGGGGAGCATGGTCTCCCTGCAGGGCTAGTTTGGTGCTAGCATGGACACCTTCAGAGCTGTCCCGGGCTCTCCTGCTTCTCTGGTGCCCTCAGGAGGGGGGGTCCAGCACCAGATGAGTTATAGGTTGGTAAGTGGCTGAAGATGATGGGGCATTGCCTTTCGTGTCTCTTATGGGAAATAAGCAATAGTGGACTTTTAATGTAATTAAGTGTAATATTCATGCACCAGCCAGACATTCCTGAAGACCGGCTGGTTACCTCAGTCCATCTGCAGTCATTAGTACTACAGGCCTAAGCACACACCCGGAATTATAAATCACTGAAATCAGCCATGCGGAGATAGCTGTGCAGAGCCCTCTTCTACTCCACTGTGACTGCTCCCAACATCACCAGCCAACGTCACTATGCATCTCAGCAATTCCTGGGTGCACTTCTCACCTGACCCTACACCCCACACTGTGGGCAGCAGATCGCAATTTCCATTCAACTTAAGCAACCTGACCCATTTAGTTCATACATACAACATTCCTCAAGTTTTAGGGATGGCTGATTCTAAGACACTTATTGAAATTAATAGCAGAAATGCTGACCTATTACAGCAGCGAGCCCTTGAACTCTGATGCTAAAAAAACAGCCTCTTAGTAACCTTCTCTTGCAAAAATTTGTGTGAATTCAGCTATACACTCATCCAGGATGTATTTGCAGCCCTGCTTTTTTGCCAGTTGACCCAAATCAAGGAGGAACAGGCTAGTAATGGATCTGAAACATTTCATCAGAAAGAAAAGCCAAATCAAGATGACACAGACCAAGGCCAGAGTCTCGATGGTGTTTCCCACTAACCAAACGAATGACAGATTTTGTACTTTTACACACCTGCCTCCAAGATACTCCAACGTGTAGTTCTAACACAAATATGTGATTCAACAAAATTTACTGGCATCAATTATGTGCCAGTATGAGATTGAGATTGAGATGAGACTGAAATGATTACTAAAGAGAAGCTGCAGAGTTTGTGTCTGCCTGAGATGCAGGTGTGATCCAGCAGAAGAACCCTGTGCCCTCAGCTGGACAAATTGGCTGTATCAACCCCTACGTGGGCCAGAAGCAAAGAAAAACTATTCATAAGCACACTCGCCCACGATGGAGAACTCACCACACAACCGTTCCTGTAATGACGGCTAGAAACTGAACTTATTATCAGGGAGACAGGAGCGGGGATCTGAGTGGAGGCAGGCACACTTTGGGCCGTGTCTCTTGTGACTGGGGAGAGGAGTTTCAGCCTGTTAGGAAACTTCGTTCCTAGGTAGGGCTCAAGCCACAGCTGTAACAACATCAAAAGTAAGTTTGGCCCCCGTGTCGGCCCCATCCTGTGGTGACGATTCATGTGCAGATGTCCAGTATCCCCACGCTGCCCTGTGCGAAGCCCCCTCTCCGGGGCAGGGCCGGGGCCTGGGCCACCAGCTCCCAGGACCCTAACCTGCCCAGCACAGGGGAAGGCCCCAGAGGAAGCCGGTACCCACATAAAGCAGGGCTTCCAACCTTCCAGTCCTTCAGATCTGCTATGAGAACGAGCTCTTTCCACCTTCTGCGAGGCCAGCATCTCCTTTTCCCCATTCCCGCCTCTGTAAGGCCCCTCTGTAAGGCCCCCCCAAGGGGCTTGTACTCCCCTGTCATCCACCGCCGCCTGCCCAGCTCGGCTCAGCCGCACCTTGGGGCTTCCCCCTGCCTCTGTCCTGGCTGAGCTCTGTGTCCATTTTTTATCATGTGTACCCACAAGACAAAAAGATAAAGCACAGGATTTCCTTTCCTTCCCTCTTAATTCTAGCAAGTAATGGCAGGAAAAAAAAGCGAGGCATGGAAGCACAGAAACCACACCTCGCGTCTCCAAGCTCACCTTGGAGCCCTCATTGTTCAGGAGTCGGTCTCTCCTACCCAAGTCAGAGAGTCTGCAGACGCTCCCCTGGGCAGAGCCCGGGACTTCAGACAGCACTTGACCCAGGCGTGGGGCCTCCCAAGCTGCCATGCTCCTGGAGAACATCTTGGCTTCTCTAGGTGCCTGTTTCTCACTTGCCGACCAGTGATGTGTTTGTTAATTCCATTACACGGGTCACCCAACTTTGACCCGTGGTGGGAAAGTGGATGTTTGGCCTTCCCTCCCTCCAGAGGAGATTATAAATTCAAAGACCAGAAAGCCAAGCTATGCACAAGATGTAACTTCCTCAGCATCCAAGGGAAACGCAACTGTGAAGTCCAGTTTTACAAAGGGTCTCCCTGACCCCACCCCACCCCACCTCCCAGGCAGCCTCTCCTGCTCTTCACGGAGAGGTCCCCTCCTCCAATCTTTTCGTACAGATACCCATCACCTCTCAGGAAGGCCCTACACACGGAGGTGACCCCACATTCATTCCTTCTCCTGCCAATAACCCACGTCCCTAAATCCAAGTCACCATCCGGAATGAAACCCGGAGGGGGCAGTAGGCTCAGCTGGAAGGTGACCAGGGCTTTGTCGTGACCTCGGAAGGAGGTCAGGGAGGGTGTGACCCCCAGCTGGGTCGCCGGCCCCACGCAGGCTGTGCTGGTTTGCGGATAACTGCTTAGACCACACATATGCACACACCCCTCAGATGACCCCATCAGGGTTCCATCTATACCCAGAACAAGGAAGGGAATATTTTCCTAACCCTGACTCGGACGTTTCAAGAAGCTTCGCATTCCTCCACCAGCAGGTCACAAGGTTTTGGGAAGAAAGACTTGCTTCCTTCCATTCCTTCCCCGCCCCCTCCTTACTGTGCCTGGTCAGACTCCTAGGAACAAGGATGCTGCCTAATGAGAGTCCCACAGCTCTTGCTGGTCTCTTCCAGGAAGGGGTCAGGTCAGAGCCTCCAAGGCCCCCTCAACCCCACCAAGGGGACTACCCTGAGTACACAGGTGCTGGGGAATTGCACGTGGCCTAAAAGGCCACCAAGTAAAGCCCCGAGCGGCTCAACACACAGAGGAGCAAGCAGCTGCCTTACCCTCGTGCTGGTCGAGATCCCCAGACTCCCCAACACAAGCCCTGGCTGGTGAACACACACAAACACAGGTGACATTTCTGAAACAGCCAACCCTCTCTTCCCACCCACAGGCATCTCTCCACCAGAAAAAAACAATATACGGGCTACTTGAAGTTCTGGACTAATACTTTTTTTTCTTCCTCTTTTATCCATATGACTTACAATCCTGTTTCTCAAACATATGCAGAATCACCTGGAGGACCTGTTAAACTTGCTGGCCCCCGGGGCCACGCTGCTCAGGAAGTCTGGGTGGGTCAACCATCCCCAGTGAATCTGAAGCAGGACCCTCCATAGTCAGTTCCAAGTGCTCTCAGCAGACAACACGAGCTGACAGAACTGCAAAAAGTATGTTCCCTTCCAGTTAACCTGCCCTCCCTGGGTACCACATTCTCAACAGAAAAAAAACCAAACACAATCTATTCTAAGGAGTAACCTGTAATTAGAAGGTTATGACTACACTGCAGAAGGAAACAAGGAGAGAGAACAATGAAGATTGTGAATTAATTAGCAATACAATGCGGAACTTTGTGCAGCCACAGACTGATAAACGAGGACCTCAGACATGCCCTGATTCCTGAAGCTAAAGAAAATCCACTGGGTCCAAGGTCAAATCTGAGGTCTCACTTATATCACTCAAAGGAGCATAACCATTTAGCAAACTTCATATGATGTGCCTTTGTTCTAGTATCTTTTCTGTGCTCCCTACTTACCATCTTAGGAAGAATTTTTAAAATTAATGAACTTTAGGTGGGTACATATATCTATCATTCATTTATTAAGTAAAAATTTGACTGAGGATTGAGAGCGAAGATACAGAGAAGGGCTGACAGGAGCCCTTGTGGTCACAAGGCCTCAGTGCAGTGGAGAGGAAGGAAAATAAATCAAGGTCAGGTGTGTCAGATGGCGACAAAGTACATGGCACAGGCAAGGTACCCAAGAGAAACCCTTGGGGAGGTCAGCGGAGATCCAGCCTGGACAGGGTGCTGGAAGATGTAATCGTTTGCCAAGGGGTGAGCAAGGCAAAAGAAGGGACAAGAGAACTACAGGACCACGGAGGTGTGACTTTGCATGGCAAGTCATTCGGGTTGGTTAGGATGGGGATCATGCGGGGACACTGGCTGGAGGCCAATCTAGAGTGGGAGACGGGGGTCACTTCATGCCTAAACCTTGGACTTTATCCTAAAGGCACTAGGAATCCATGTAGGGATTTTTAGCAGACATGCTGAAATATAATTTGCTTAGAAAGAAAAGTGTGTGGAGGCAAGAGGATGGATTAGAGAGAGCACAGAGGGAGGACCCTTCTAGAAGGTCATTGTTCTGTGGTTGATGGGGAAGATGATGGGGCCTGAAGAGGATGGTGCAGGTGGAGGGTCCATATCCAGTGACGTCTAAGGGCAGGTGGACAGGGCCAGTGACTAGCTGGATAACAGGGGAAGGCAGATGAGTCTAGGATAACATCATTATGTGAGCATAGCTAAGAGAAAGGGGGTACTGGTCACCAAGCTAGGACTTGTGGGGGAGGAGCAACTACAGTTCACGACTTCTGTTGGGAACATACCAGATTCAAGTTCTCACCCATCCTCTCCCCAGGCTAGACTCTTCACGTTGCGGACCTCCAAGAGGCCTGCACAAGCTCAAGAGTGGGGCTCAGGAGCCACAGGAAATGATGGGGCTTCACAGGTCGGGGGAGGGATGTGGGGGATAACAGCACAAGGTGGAGTTCTAGGGAAGCTTCCCAGGAAATTCTTCTCTGGAAGGACCTTCACTGTAGCCAGTGTCCCCAAGTACGCCAGCACTGACCTGGGGCTGGACAAGGCGAGAGTGAAGCCACCCACAGAGGAGATCCAGCTGAAACTGTGCAACTCAGATTAGGACTTGAACCTATGGGCCAGGACTCAAACCCAGCCAAAACCAGATTGGGACTTGAACCTACAGTCTTTTTTTTTTTTGGCACACGGGCTTAGTTGCTCCGTGGCATGTGGGATCTTCCTGGAGCTGGGATCGAACCCGTGACCTCTGCATTGTCAGGCGGATTCTTAACCACTGCGCCACCTAGGAAGCCCGAACCTACAGTCTTTTAACTGAGATCACACACCTGGTCTCAGGACTTAATGAAGCTCTGGTTCTTGATGTCTCGTTGCAGAAAGAGTTCACTGGGACACAAAGTGATAGGTCAAAAGTGGATTTCTTTAGAGACACACTCCACAGACAGAGTGTGGGCCATCTCAGAAGGGTACAGGGTTGTCAGTTTTTATTGGGGTAATTTCATAGGCTATTGAGTGGGAGGAGTATTCCAGCTATTGTGGAGAAGGAGTGGGGATTTCCAGGAATTGGGCTACCTCCTATTTTGACCTTTATGGTCAGCCTTGGAACTATCATGGTGCCTGTGGGTGTGTCATTTAGTTGATGTATCCTGAGGCTCAAGGTCTAGTGGAAGTCAACTCCTCCTCCATCCTGGACTAGGTCATGTAATGTCCTTGGGCTGTGTCATTCTTTTAGAGGTTATGCCCTGCCCCCTTCCCTCCTGCTTCACCACCATCTCAAGCTTGGCGGGGCAGTGTCCCCCTCCCCAGACAGGAAACTGGCACAATCCAACTCACCTGAAAGCATCTCTCTGGGTTCCTGAGTTTACTCCTCTTGAGCCTGTAGACTCTCTGCCCTGGAAGCTCTCCATTTCTGTCTTCTCCGAAACGGAAGACGATAAACAAGTTCCCACGACCAGATCAAGTGCATCCAAGGTGGCACCAGCGCATTCTGCAGGGTCCTGGAGAACGTGGCGTCTCAGAGGAAAGAAGAACTGTCTGAAGAAAAAAAGGACTACAACACCGTACAATGATCCATGAGTGCGGACAAAGCCCTAATCTTTGAAAAAGGCAGGTGAAAATTTCGTGTCCTCATGCAATTGTCAAGGATGCTTATTAAAAACAGGAGAAAAGAATGAAGGACTCGGGTTTCCTGAAAGAGAAACGAGCTGAAAGTTCTTGAGGCAATGAAACTAACGCTGAAATAACCGTTCTAATTCCACTCACTTGTGAGCCAGAACCCCTCCTCGCCGGGCCTGGCCGAGACCCGCGCACCTGCGCCCCGACCGCACACCTGCGCCACCCCCGCGCGGCCAGACCCGGAGGCCAGGCTGCGTCCACCTGGGCGCCCAACGCGGCCGCGAGCCGGCGAGCATGCTCAGTCGGGTCCTGACCCGCTTCTGCTGCCCGGTCCGCGGCGGGGGTCGGGGCGCTCCCCGGCGGGGCTCGCCGGGGACCAGGAGAGACAGGGAGAGCGGAGTGGCGTCAACCCGCCCCCGGCAGCGCTCGCCTCTGTCGCCTGCAGGATGCCGAGGCGCTGCCGCGGCAAATCCGCCGCTCCGGGTTTTCGCCGCAGCCCTAGGGGGCGGGGCTCGGGACTCGGGGGCGGGGCTCGGAGCTGGGGCGGGGCCGGGGGCGGGCCGGCGGCGGGGGCGGCCCGAGCAGTAGCCGGATCCCGGCCCCGCACCAAGCGGTCCTGCAGTCTGGAAAAGGGCCGCGTGCCCCGCGGGGCCGGGTCTCTCAACTTCGGCAGGCGCCTTAGAAAACCCGTCTCTCACTGAGAAAGCACCACAGTAGTCACTAGAGAAAACTTAGAAACTCCAAATAGTCACAAAGGAGGAGACTAGAATCCCAAGCCCGCCGCTCAGAAGCCGCCGGTGGGCACTGACGGCGCGGGCACTGCGGCCGCACGGGAGCCCTGCTCGGGGTAGGTCCGGGATCGCGGGCCCAGGGCGGCTCCTGCGACGGCCGAGGCTGCAGCGCAACCCCGTGCAGCGGCGGCCGAGGCTGCAGCGCAACCCCGTGCAGCCGCGGCCGAGGCTGCAGCGCAACCCCGTGCAGCCGCGGCCGAGGCTGCAGCGCAACCCCGTGCAGCCGCGGCCGAGGCTGCAGCGCAACCCCGTGCAGCGGGCGCCGGCCGGAGAGAGCTGGGATTGGGGTACGGCCGCGGGACCGCGCAGACCGAGGAGCCGCCCCCGGCCGCAGCCCTGGTCCCTCCCCCGCGGGCCGCCCGGCCCCGGCGTCCCGCCCCGCCCCGCCGCGCTGCCGCGAAGACCCGGCGGCGCCGCGCCGCGCGCACTGGGCATGCTCCGCCTGGTCGCTCGGCTCAGCTCAGCTTCGGGAGGCTGGGCTCCGGGAGGCTCCGCTCGCCCGCAGCCCGCAGCCCGCACCGCCGCCGGCGCGAGGACAGAGGCGGCCGCCGGGAGGCTGCGGGCGTCGGTGCGGCGCGGCTCCCGGGCTGGCCATGGCGAGGAGCGCGCGGCGGCCGCCGGGGTGGCGAGGCGGCGTCAGGTTAGCCAGGTTAGTGGGGCGCCGGCGGGCGGGGGAGCGGGCGGCGGGGAGCCCCGCACCGCGTGGTGGCCGAGTCGCTGCCGCAGCCGCCGGGGCCGCGCAACTTTGCGGCGCTCGGGCTGCAGGAGCCCGCGGCCGGGGCTGCGCGCCGGGAGGCGCCCGAATCTCCGCGTCGGGCTCCTGGGTCGCAGGATGCTGCGGGATGCGGGAGCGGTGGGTCGGGGACACGGCGTCCCAGGCTCGTGCCATAGCCTTCCCACAGCGAGGAGCGTGATGTGTCCACCGCGCGCTGCCGGAAGGCCCCCGGTCTCCGGGGAAAAGGGACGCCAAGCCGCTGCGGGGCCTTCGACTCCAGATCTCCCGATTCACCGGGCCTCAGTGTCCCCGGTACGAGGGGAGGGGATGATGCACTGTCCCGGGCCCCGCAGGCCCTGAGTGCGGAAGGCGAGTTCGGGCGCCGCAGGGGTGCGGGGAGCTGTGGGCACCGCCGACCGCCGCTTCCACTGGAGCTCTCGGGAGTTTGTCGCATTTGACTCCACAGCAAGTTGACATCGAATTGCTTCATGGCGCGGAGTGGGGAAACGTGTTTCATTGGCTTAAAAAACAGTAATTGCAGAGCCAGTTTATTTTAAGCTCGACCGTTAGCCGGCCTTCCCCTCCAAAAAACTTGAGCTTGCAAGTTGCAAGATGTAGAAAGCAAGCTAGCAAAGAAGAAAAAAAAAAAAATGTTTGCAGGTCCGTTATCTGCTCACACTGTAGAAAATAATCTGTTGTGGTTAAATGGTTATTGTTTTTAAATATACTTGTTACAGAAAAGTTGGATTACTGTAGCCATCTTTACTGTGCGTTATTTTGGCTTTATGTTAAAAACTTGGAAACGTAGAGTCGCAGAAGCGCAGTGGGTTTTTTGTTTGTTTGTTTTTGGTAGTTTTCTCACTTTTGTTTCTAAAGGAAACATTTTTTTTCTCAGTTGTTACTATGCTGAACATAGTGAAATTGTTCAGGATGAAATGCAAGATGGAAGAAAATTTATTTTCAGAAGGGAGTAAGTTAGAACAGTGTGGTTCTATTGGGTGTTTTATGGAAAATGAAATTTGTAGATCCCACTACCGTTTCTGTTGGTTCTGAAAACATTTAGTACCATTACCACCCTTAGGATTGCTGGATTTTGGGAACAAGGCAAACAATCCTTATTCTAGTGGGAACTAGGTCTACCTCTAATTGAAGCTCTAATTCTCAAGCTGGTTTCCAAAAGTACCACTTAGTGGGCTCAGTTGTTTTATTTATTAACTTCTTACAAAATGTCTGGTTTGAGTACTTCATAGACCTTAATAGATTTTCAAGGTGTATTTGCTTTTCATTGAATTGTGACCAGCTTTTAATGTTTGTGCTTGTGTAAGAAGTCTCCAGCTGTCATTCCAGAAGCTCCAGACAGTTTCTCCAAGTGGGCTCTGTGCTATGCCTGTAGGTGACTGAGACTTAATAACAGGAGTGAAGTGTCCAGACAACAAGAGCTGCAACACAATGACTCTTTTTGCAAGTTAGACCCCTGTAGTTGTCCATTTTGGCCAAAGAGTTTGGTTGGTGGTGTTCATTGCTCCTAAACATTTTTCTTAATATAATTATAGAAAATTTTAGAAGTTTTAAAAAAAACCAACACAAATGTTGAGAAATTGTGTTTCTCTTTTCTATAAAAATGCATCCAGTTCAAAATCTGCCATGTGTACTGCTTATATGTAAAGCTTATATGTACAGCAGGGCCTGTGTTCTCAGGAGGAGGAGTTAGGACCATCTTCCCTCACCCTTGGCTTTTTCCTGGCCTGGAGGAAGCAGCTAGGCCTGAGTTTCCCCTTTGTGAATGTGAAGTTTAATACAGATGCTTAGGCCCCCTTCTGGATCTGAAAATCCTACCTATTTTATCAGTGTTAGGAAGACAATGAAATTTAACAAAAGGCATGTTTAAACACCACTCTTGGCTTTAAAAACTCCGTATTCTGCTAACCTAAAACTAACAAAACCAACAGGAGTTAGGTTGAAGAGGGATTTTATTACTGCTAATGAAGAAAAAATCGCAGAGTAGACTCTGTATTCACATTCGGAAATAGGTGATAATTTCTTCTCTTTTGTACCTAACTGTTGAGTTCTTGCAGCTCAACTACTGGGCACATAGATTTTACTTTTAATTCCATGTCTTTAGGTTTCTGTAGTGCATAGTGCTGTTAATCACATTGGATATCCGAGGCAAACTATTGCCTTTAAAAGTAGAGTTTCAAAAAAAAGAAAAAAGTAGAGCTTCCTCCATTCTCAAGACAGAAATTTATTCAACTCCTTGTTTGCTTTGCAATGTAAATACTTGAGGCCCTTTGCTTAATTTGAACTTTTTTTTTAAACCTCAACCCATGGTTTTGTCCCACTACTTTTTAAAAAAATTTATTTATTTATTTATTTTATTTAGTGGCTGCATTGGGTCTTCATTGCAGTGTGCAGGCAGAGAGCGGGTGCTGTTCTTCATTGCAGCGCGCAGGCTTCCTATTGAGGTGGCTTCTCTTGTGGAGCACAAGTGAGCAGCCTTCAGTAGTTGCAGCATGTGGGCTCAGTAGTTGTGGCTTGTGGGCTCTAGAGCGCAGACTCAGTAGTTGTGGCTCACGGGCTTCATTACTCCACGGCATGTGGGATCTTCCCATACCAGGGCTCAAACCCGTGTCCCCTGCATTGGCAGGCAGATTCTTAAAACCACTGCACCACTAGGGAAGCCCTTAATTTGAACTTTTGCTTAAACTTTGCTTAATGTGAATTTTTTGTCCTATGAAAGAACTTCTAGATACTGAAATACCAAATAAATATTGTGGCAAAATTGCTTTTAACCCCCAGCAAAGTGCAGTCAGATATGTTAGATGAGAATCATTTTCTTGGAATTCAGAAATAGTGCAGATAGGTCATTTCGCTAATTCAGCATGTAACCAAGCATTTGGGGTATGGCTCGCCCTTTTCTAGCCAAGCCCGGGACACTTGACAACACTTTGTGATCTATGGCAAATTACATTGAAGTCAGAAACAGCCTTAGATGCAAATGGTTGATTTTAAGTTGGCTGGAAAACCTCTCTGGAATGGTTAGAGGATTAAGGGGCTTGGTTGATTCTGTGATAAGAACCAGTTAAGAGCTGTCCGAACTGGTTTCTCAGTTATACTCAGCACAGAAGTCCTGTGTGTTTATCGGCTTCTGCCTCTGCCTCTGCCTGAGGCCTTTACTCATTAAAAAATCACATTCATTTTTCTTCCCTACAATCTTATAGTCAGGTCCCTAAGGCTGCAAAAATGAGTAAGACACAGTGATTCACAATCAAGTCAGAGAGACAGGCTTGAGCACAAATAAACTCTAGTACAAAGTCAGTGCTGCCGGAGGGGTGTCTTGGGTTGGATGGGGAGGGGCCTCATGAAAATAGTGACATTTCTGTAGGATCTTAAAGAAAGCCGAAGAAATTAGATAGGAGTCTTCTAGCAGGCAAGTCCAGGCAGACAGACCACCATGATGGTAGTTAGGGTAATGTCCCCCCACCCCAAGAGGTCCACTTCGGGACTGCACAGACGGGATTAGGTGGAGGCTCTGGAGATGGAGAGGTTCCTGTGGATTATCCAGTGGGCCTCTGTAATCGCAGGAGTCCCTACAAGTGGAAGAGGAAAGCAGAAGTCAGTGTCAGATGCATGTGAGGAAGACTCACTGGCCATTGCTGGCCTTAAAGATGGAAGGGGCCAAGGAACGGGGGCAGCCTTTGGAAGCTGGTAAAGGCGAGGATGCAGATGTCCCCCTAGAGCTTCCAGAAGGAACACAGCCCTGCCACTCCTTGATTAGCCCATCCCGACCCATGTGGAACTTTTCACCCTCAGAACTGAAAGATATTAAATGTGTGTTTTAAGTCGCTAAATTTGTGACTTCGTGCCTTAAGAAGGAGCCATAGAAAGGTCATCCAGCCATATACAAAGAAAGATTTGGCAGTGATGGAATCAGGGCCAGGGCAAAGGAGTTTGGATTTCATCCTATTATTGATAAAGGATAGGAAGCCAACTGAGGGTTTTTAAACAGGAGCATGTGATGAGCACGCTGCCAGTTTTATCTTCCTGAAAAAGCAATATACAGCTAAACCCCAGGTTTCACAGGGCAGTTTGACAGTGGGCGTGTAACTAGAGGTGGTCAGAGGCAGATGAGAATCTGGAACCAGTGTGTCATATAATTCATTTCTCTCCATTGATATGAAATGCTGTTAGTATGCATGTTAGTAGGATTAAGAGCTTAAGAAAACTGTGTTCACATTTGGTAGTATATAGCCCCATGTAGAAAGTAAAGCAGGAGGGGGAAGTCACATTTTGACTACTTTGTTTCTGTTCATTGTGCTCTTAACAGGCAGCTGCTCTGCTGAATACACACCATGCAGACCAGAGGTGGGCAGGGACCTGGGAAAATCAGATTTAACATAGTTGAGAACAATGCCATGTCACCTGGGCCAACTGTGACCAGTTGGTAGGAGCTGCTTGCGGTGCCATGTCGTGTCGTGGGCTTGTACATGCTCAGCTGGGAAATTCCCACAAACCATCAGCAGTGTTTGCTGTGGGCTCCACATTTACTGGGACGTGGTCAACAGCTACACTACCAGATGCCCTAACTCACGGCTTTAAATATAAGAAATTCAGTCATTCTCTCCAAACCTATTTATTCAGTCTCTTTTATGTACAAGGGCTTAATAGCCTATAAAAATGTATAGTCTGGGTGAATTGACATCTCTGTATGTCTAGAAAACCTAACCTGAAGAAATCTTCTACTTTAGTGTTACAGGAGTGGCCCCAAGTTGAAACCGAACTACATGTAGAAAAATTAGTAAGAGAGAACAGATTTTTCAGACAATATGGTGAAGGAAGCCCTGCACTGGCAAAACCTAATCCTGGGAACAACAGTAAAGACTTGATTAAGACTTATCTTAGTGAAAACAAAACTGTAAATCTATATTGTATGGCTTCCATTTGCGTAACTTTTTAAGAATTTTACCCTTATTTTATAATGATGGAGTAATTATTGTTTTTCAGTGTATAGGACAAGCTCAGTGTAAACCGTTCTGTCTGTCTTGAATCTCCTCTCCCTTGGCCTCTGGGATAAGAGCCCCTCATTCTCTGAGGGTTTGTCCTTCCTGGGTTCTAGCCTTAGTTCTCTCATCATGTGGCCCACTGTGTTCCTTCAGGGAGATTTATTTTTTCCTCATGACTGCATCCGTCACCCACACACCAATGTCCGCAAATCTGTACCTTCAGATAAGGCTCTCTCATCCACTGATTCATTCAGCAAATATTGATAACCTGAGAGCTTATCACCTAGTGGAGAGATGGGCACAAAGACGATTACAGTGAAAATGTGAAGTTCTGGGTGAAGGTTGGTGAGAAAAGGAGTGTCTGGAGCTACCTGGGGAGTCCTGGTTGGCTTTGAACCAAGACTTGAGGAGGGGTTTGCCAGATGGGTGAGAATATGGAAGGAAGCAGGGCTGGAGCACAGAGGTACAGAGAGAGCTCCAGAGATCAGGTTACAGAGGTGGGCAGAAGTCAGCCATGAAGGATCATGTGTGTCCTGCCATGGACTTCAGGTTTACACTGCTGGCAAGATGAGCACCTGGAATATGTCTGAATCCGATCTCTCAGAGTCAGCTGACTTTGGCAGGCGCACGGTGTGTGGACTGCAGGCAGGTAGGACTAGAGGCAGGTCAGCCAGGATGGGTGGGGTCCATCCAAGTGAGGTTAGTCAGAGGGGATGAGCGCTTAGACCAGGGACAGACCTGGACGTGGCAGCCATGTGGGCAGGGAGGGAAAGCAGGCATCGTAACTCCCACGTACTTGGAGCATCTGGCAGGTGTGTGACAGCACCTTCTCGAGGGATTGCGGGCAGAGGCTGACTCCACCGCATGTGCTTAACCCAGGGGACCTGAAGCGGGAGGAGCAGGAAAGCCGATTCGGAGGACTGTAGTTGGAACTGCATTGTCGCAGGGCATAGACTTTGTAAGACAGGCATGGGAAAAAGAAAGAAGGGATTAATTCACTGGTAGTCATCCAGCTTCTGGACAGAAGTCTTTGGGACTTGCCAATGAGACTAAAAGGAAATCAGTGTGGGTGGACTTCCTTATTCTGGATTTAGAAGGTAATGCTTCTAGAAGCTGGGCTGAAGTTGACTCTGTCATCAGTGGGAAAGAAGTTTGCTGAGCAGAGATTTAAATACCATCCCAACCCTTTCCTTCCATTGATGATTTGAGTTGGTTAATGGTTCCAGGAGGAGTGTAAGGGAAGAGTTTGCTCCTTAAAAAAAATAAATCAGTGGATTGGAGGGAGTAGTTACCCTTTGACAGGGCTGGAGGTGGCAGTCTGGGGTTCGTTAAAGCAGTAGGTCTCCTAAACAAGACGGGATGTGTCTGTTCCCACACCTGTACCTCTCTGTACTTTCTTGAATCTGCCGAGAGCTCTGTGATATATGTGGCAGTGGGGACCAGCCCAAATTGGCTGGCTAACCTCTTTCTCCCCTGTAAAGGGGTAGGTAGGTGTACAGCCACTGTGCTTTCTTAAAGGTGCAGAGCCCACTTTCTCTGGTCCCAGGCAGAAGGTATTGGAATGCATTAGGGTTTGGCTCCAGGCTTCACCCAGGTCTTCCTTCTGGGTCTTCACACCTGAGGATGGCAGTGGGATGACTTAAATGTCAGTCAACCATGGAGCCTGCTTGCTTCTTAGATGCTACTGTTAGTTTCATTTTGTAGATTTCTGCTTTGCTGCTAAAGCCAGGGCTGGGCTGCACTGCCCCGTTACTGGACGTGTTGGAGAGAAGGTTTTTGTCCTTCAGGGTTTGGACAGCCCCAGATGACTTGGTCTCTGTGTGAGTCTAGCTCTTGTTAGACTTCCCAAAGGTAACCTGGCTTTCTCCATTTTAAAACACTTTTGAGGAACTTGAAAGTAATTCTCAGAAAGCATCTGAGTATTACCAGCCTTTTGCTTTACTGGGGGCTGGGCGTTTCTCCCTGTACGTCTGACCCCGGGACCTGTGGTGGACTTGATTCCCTCCTGCTTTCGTAGGGTGTCCATCGCTTCCTCCGGGTTTTGGCCGTCTCCTCTTCTTTTACTAGGGTTATGGATCTCTGTCTCAAAGCCCTCTTTATCATTGCTCCTAAGAAGCCCCGGAGGCCCTCTTATTAAATAGAGCTTCTGGAGGAGTGCCCTGATATGCCGACATTCTCGGGATGAGCACGCACAGCAGATCCACTGCATGAGTCCTGCTAAAATATACTGTAACAAAGGTGTTTGTTTTTAATTGGTAGGCTGTGCTTATTTCCACCCCTACTTGATAAACTAAGCCGTTAACTCCTGTGAGGAAAACCATCCTGTCTCATTAACTTACCCTTCAAGACTTGGCCAGTCCCAGTGAACATTCTGTGATCTTTCCAGCTGGCCTTCCTCTGAATTTCTGCAGGTTTTACCCAGTTGAGTGCTTAATTATGTGTTGCTTTGTGTACAGGTATCACCAAGATTATAAGCACCTTTAGGATAAAGACTTGGTCTTAAAAATTTTTTAAGCCCCACAGCAGTTGGAACTAAACTGATAATAGTAGCCTCTTAAATACTTGGAGTTCCACTTAACTGAGATGGCTGAGTCTTGATTGTTTTTATCATTCAGATGAATCTGACGGGCCCAGCTGAGAAATCGTTCAGAACACCCGTAGAGTGTGCTCAGCCTAGTGGGGCCTTCCCCTGTCAGAGCTGAGGGAAAAGCAAAACTTCCTTAAGAAATTCTGCATGGAAACCACCGAATCCACATTTTCAACTTTCTTTTTTTTTTTTTAATGTATTTCCTTTTTTTCTTTAATCTATTTTTTAAATTTTATTTTGTTTATTTATTTATTTATTTATTGGCTGCATTAGGTCTTCATTGCTGCACCTGGAATTTCTGTAGTTGCAGCGAGTGGTGGCTACTCTACATTGTGGTGCGTGGGCTCCTTATTGTGGTGGCTTCTCTTGTTGAGGAGCATGGGCTCTAGGCACATGGGCTTCAGTAGTTGTGGCACACGGGCTCAATATTTGTGGCTCACAGGCTCTAGAACACAGGCTCAATAGTTGGGCTCTAGAGCACAGGTTCAGTAGTTGTGGTGCACAGGCTTAGTTGCTCCATGACATGTGATATCTTCCTGGGGCAGGGCTTGAACCCGTGTCCCCGTGTAGCCTGCATTGGCAGGTGGATTCTTAACCACTGCACCACCTAGGATGTCCCCATTTTCAACTTTCTTCTGGTGGTTTTTGTGAAGGTCATTTTCCATAGTGTCACATTGAAACGCACTTAATTTTGAGGGAAGATTGACCTTAGGATATATGCATTAAACTCAGCTAGAAGAATATTCCGGTCCAACCATATTTTGAAAAGTATCACTCTATGTTCAAAATTTTAAAATAATAATAAATTTTAAAATAATACATAATCACAATATTTTTAAGTTATTTAAAAATAACAGTTATGACGGTTTGGGTGTTAGTGGCATTTAGCCAGTTTCCCCTGTCTGTGGTGTCCACTCCCAGGTCACTGTGGGCAGGCAGCAGGAGCCCTGGGGTGATGCAGTCCTGGAAGGGCGTCCACACACAGGTTGGCGACTTGGCCTCTGCCTCTTTCGCTGTCAGTGTAGACAGATATATACAGTCCTTCCCCACGGGTCATGGGGAGGCTCAGATGGGTAACATCCGTGGGTGTGTCTTATAAACCATAAATGCTTAGGTGACTATAAGGGATGTTTTCATGCTGTTAACAAGAATTAAATCAAGTAGAGTTTGAATTACAGGACCTCTTCTGATCTGTTTTTCCTAAGATCTGGTTCTTGGGGAGAGTCTGTTAAGAACACGTTGGTCATACAATTCCACTTAGTGATAAATGGGCTGGTAAAGGAGGAAGAAAGAAAAGCTTTGTAACTACTCTCTGCAGTTACTGAGCATATTTTCTCAAATAGATGAGATTTTATTCTGATGAAAGAAGCCCTGGGTGATCCAGTTCCTCTGTGGTGACTCCGAATGGCCTTAATCAGACACCAGGGAGATGAGGAGTAAGGGATGGTTTTGACGCTATGAACTATAAATTCCATTTCAGCAGTCATAGGAATGTCCATTGCAGGCGTAGACCAGAGTCCCGTAAACCTCACTCACCTCGCAGGCCCGAGTCCTCCGATGGCGGATCCTGCAGCCCCCAGCACCCCCACCCCCTTCCAGGGCTGCCTGGGCAGCGCCCTGCCTCTCCTGTAAGGGAAGGATGTGTTCTGAAGACTGAGCTCTAGGGAAGCCTTGGGTTATGTTTTAAAGTTAGATTTGTGGTAAAGAATGGACAGTTACCTAGAATTCTTAAGAAATGGGTGGAATTTGTAGGAAATACAGGGCCAGTGTGTATGCCCAGTGAGTTATCATCTATCTAAAGGAGAGGCCCAGAGGGGTTTAAGCTCACCCAGCAGGTAGCCAGGTGCTTGCCCTGAGCAGGGCGGCGACCCACCATGACCATGAACAGTGTCAGGGACAAGCCCAGCCCCAGGCACACATTCCCGATGGGTAATGCCCTGGAGAAAAAAGAGGGTTGGGGAGAGGGAGGGGGAGCACACCATCTCAGATCACACGAGGGGGAGGGTGCTGACCAGGTGACATTTGAGAGTCAGAATGGGAGCCTGGCCAGCATCCCAGGGGCTTGGTCCAGAGGAAGGAGTGGCGCAGGCGGGTCCCTGCATGCCTGGCACCTTCTGGGATTAGCGGAGCGCATGTGGCTGGTGGGGAGTGAGAGGGGCAGAAAGGTCAGAAATGGAGGCTGCGAGGCAGCCAGCGCCCAGATATTGTAGCCACCACAGGAAGGCCCTCTGGCTTTTACCCTTGATTGAGGAAGCTCGGGAAACATGCATCGTACTAACTTAAGAGTGTTCCTGGTGTGTCGTCCTTGAGGCCTCCCCATGCATGGACCGTCACCAAGCATTCACAAAAATAAGTGACGAATGCCTGGTGCCTCGGACGGCAACAGGTATTTGAGCACCAACCACACCTTTTTATAGTTCACACAGAACTTATAGGGAGTTTGTACAGTCGCAGAATCACGAGGATAACAGTGGTACCCCCAAGTCGCACGAGCAGATGCAAGGCCTCTCCATCATGAATTAGCAAGCGACGTGGAGCCAACAGGGCCCGGGCGGGCACAGCAAGGGCTAACTCCGTGGTGGGCCTTGGTCCGAAGCAGCGGGTGGGCCAGTGGCGTGGCCACGGCGCCAGGGTCCAACCCAGCACCCAGGCTCAGGCATCACATCGAGCTACCCCGGGGGCAGGGGGGGCTGAAGGAGAGACCTCCCCTGCGGCCCAGATGAGGGTCCCTCCCCGCAGCCCCCCAGCCAGCCCATCCCGCCTACACCTAAAGGCGCAGCCAGGGTTGGAGCTAATTCCGCTCTGCATTGAGATGAGACACCTGGAGGGTGTGGTTGGGGGGGTCCAAAGGCTTTAGGAGCTTGTGTCCTGTTGTCCCGGATGGAGGGACTACACGGAAAGGTGCATCCCCAGCAAAGGATGAGTCCCCACGTGCTGAGTGATCCCCAGGCTGCATCCTGGCCATCTGCCAGGTCCCAGGTGGCTGGCCACCAGTACTCTGCCCCGGCTGGTCCCTGCAGGGTGACCTTCGTCTGGACACAGACATCTCCCTTCTCCTCCGCAACCCAGCCACACCCCTGCTTGTTGTGGTCATGTGATGGTGGATTTGGAGGAGAAATAACCAACCATCACTTAGGGATGGCTCCTGTAGGAAAGGGCCCCCCTAGTCCACACAGTGTATCACCCTTGGCCAGTGGGAGGTGGTCCATGTACAGGCAGATGGGGTTGAGAAAGGAATTTTCACTGCCACGGCCTTAAGTGTTTACAGTGTCTTCCAGAATCCACAAGAAAATCTAAACACAATCACTTCAGGCCTGAACATCACATTTAGGAAGTAGGTTAAGAACATTGGTCTCTGATTTACACAGTCTGTGGGGAGTGGGGCTGGGCGCCAGGAGGCAGGGTAGCCCCTCCATCGAAGCAGAGCGCTGGCCTTACACGCAGGCAGCTGGGGGTCAACACGTCCATCAAACATCGCCCCAAGAGGTGGGATCCTCTGGCCACTTTTCCAGGCCAGAGGGCAGTTCTGGCCTACTGATGTGTCCAGACTCCCAGATGCCCACCAGCTCCTGTCTGGCTTCACTCTGGACGGAGGAGCTTATACACGAAATACATCAAGAGCGCCTTGGGAAATGGGCTTGTGGTGAAGTTAAAACAAGAAGAGTTGAAGGCTGGTTGAAGTTGTACTGTAGATTAGCCAGTAAGAGAAATTAATTGCACTAGAATGAAAATTCAAGTCTCCCTATATACACACTGCAAAGAGTAGGGAGGATGTTTTGAAAGGACACAATTTTTTTTTAAGTAGGGGGAGATGCTGAAAAAAACATCTAGAAACAGGCAGAGAAAGATAGAAACAGCTCGAGGTGCTCCTGGACCAGCTCTTTGTTGGATATAGGATCTATCATCATAGTGTCAAAGATGAGAGAAAAATGCCAACACAGCATCCTCACCTTTTATCTGCATCATGATAGGTTTCGGGAACAGGTTTGGTAGCACAGAGGCACCATCCACCAGTCTATGTGTCCCACTTGTATTCAGCTCCCAGGTTTTGTTTATTCCCTGGACCATCAGATTTCTGAGGAAGTATCTCTCTGATCAATTAAGAATTTGCATTAATTGGGCCCAAAACTGTTTTAGCCTATTCATTTAAAATGAGAGCTTGAAGACATTAAATACACGCTAAAATATCAATAAATTCTTCTAAAAGATACACCTGTGATTAGAATAGCCCTTGGTGCCCGTCTCACCTGCTAGAACAATAGAAAATTGCCTTTATGGAACCAAGAGGCTTTAATGTGATATCAGGCCTGATGTGGGTGTGACTTTTTATCCTGGTTTGAAGCCACTAGATTGTGGGACCCCCAGACACGTAGGCAGTCAATTACCTTCTTTGGTCTCCCTTTCTCATCTTGTGTAAGAAAAAAAAAAACCTTCAAGAAGAGTACCCCAGTTTTTCCAGATCTAACGTTCATGTTCTGTGAACAAATACATGTGATAGACCCATTTTTATCTTGCCTGACAGTAGTCATTATGAGGAAAGCCTTTGATACTATTCTTTTTCTCTCCCTCCTTTTCTAAACATTATATTTATGAGAGCTTTATTTTATATGATTCTTACTTTTAATCAGGAAAAATACTGTGTGGAAAAAACATGATGAAGATCCAAGAAGGGCTTCTTAACACGATGCACCCAGGAAAAATAACATGTTACAGAGATGGCATCTCTGGGCCTATCGTTCATCGTTAGGTTTGAAAAACAGTGATTTAAAACATCTGTTTTTGAAAAGGAGGTACCTTTTGTATATCCAAAAAATAACAAAATGTACAATTCTGTAGAGGCCTGAACGTCAGTGTAGTTGATAAAGAAGGAATGAGACCTTTTATTCTAGCTCCTTCTGAATCATTCCGTGAGCTTGCCGGCCTTGTCTGGGGGTCACTCCCCCCTGTTCCCTGTGGACACGCCCCATCCTTGGTGTTACAGCCTCCCCTCCCCCCTGCGTTGTCTGGACACCCTGCCTTTCCAGCCCCCTGTCTTACACACTTCGCCAGGGCACCTGATTCACACATTTCCCCAAGTGTGCCCAGTCCTCTCCAGTCACCGTTTCTTCTTTGGGGTCAGCTTCTGGCCCCTGGCCCCTTGGTGAATCCTTTATAATTAAACCACAGAGTCACTTCCTGTAGAAAGTTCTTCCTGGACCCTTCACCACTCTTGTCTCCTGTCCTGTTCCATGTGGATCCTTGACCCCTTGCTGATGGGGCAGTTGTCATACTGTCCTGTAACTGTGCATTTACTCTGTGTCTTCCTCCTCGATTCTTGGGTGACAGGGGTGAGGACCAGATCTTCCCTGTGTGCTCCACACGCCGGTGGTGTGCCTGGCGCAGGGAATCTTCTCAGTTACTGTGTAGTGGTTTGGATTGATGCTGCGAGCTTCCGAAAGCCACCTAAACAGGATGCTCTTCATCCTTTCATGTAAGGATCACACCTGCCCACCAGAGTCAGGAGTTACCTTTGTGTGGTTAGAGGCATCAGGAGTCCCTGCATGGACAGATTCTAGAACACATGTCCGGAAGAAAGAAGGACTGTGGGAACCTCTTTCTATAGCGTGACTTTGGACATTGAGATAGAACTTAGCTGATTTAGGACTTAAATGGTGTTATGCTGGGCTGCAGTCACTGTGGCAGGAACATGCTTGTTCCACAAAGCTCTTCTTCTTTGACTTTGGATTCCTGTATGTAGCCCATGTTCAGACATCACCTTAATACCTAAAAACTCAAGCTCGGGGAGAAAGAATGGGCTGGTAGAATTTTGTCACTTTTTTTTTTTGAAATTGCCAAAGAAACATTTTTTTTCCAGCTCTTTATTAGAATATAATTGCTTTACATTGTTATGCCAGTTTTTGCTGTACAACAAAGTGAATCAGCTGTATTTATACATATATCCCCATGTCCTCTCCCTCCCACAACTCCCTCCCATCCTCCCTGTCCTGGCCCTCTAAGTCATCACTCATCATCGAGTGGATCTCCCTTTGTTATACAGCAACTTCCCACAGAAACTCATTTTTAAACCATGTTTGTAAAAAAGGGTTAGCGTGGGAATCTCTCATTGATTATGATACACAGGAAAGGAAGTTGCAGAAAGGTACCCGTAACTAGGGTGGCCAACACTGGCTACCAGTTTTGAATATTAGCATCTACAATGTAATGAGTACGTCAGGCCCTGTCCATTCCACAGGAAGTTAAGATTTCCCACCTTGCCTGAGTAGGGTCCCGTCAAGAATGTGTCTTAATCTAAAAGGTGGCCTCTGTACCGGTCACATCATTTATGCACAAATGAAAAATAGTGGTAACTCTTCATAGATGTTGTGACAAAACCCCGTTGTGTGAAGTATAAAATTATTCATCACAGTTGATGGGAAAATGCCAGCATGAATACTGCCAAGAAAAAACAATCATGTACATTCATGTAGTTCAAAACACCCTGAAACAAGAGGCTCTTTTCCTTCCAGTTCCAGAAATTCATGGTCAATCATCATGTTTTATTATAGGTGAAGGGAGAGCAAACAAGACTCCGCAAAGCATCTTATTAAAATGCTTTTAGATAAGATGCAATTGTTGGGAAGCAGGAAAGGGATCATGTTAAAGAAAGGACATTTGATGTTTGCTAAGTGTTTTCTCTTTTGTTTCATTTATTTAAAAAAAAAAAATCAAGTATTCTGTGAAAGTTTTCCCAAAGGCCCTGAGCAAACACGTGAACCTTAACAATTTGTCCATTGTGTCTGTCACTAAGCCCCGGTTTGGGCATCTGTGGCCTTCGTTGTTGTATTTTGAAGGACTACATTTTAAGCTGCTGGATTACAGTCCTCGTGCTTTATTCTTCAGTGGCTGAAATGGCTTTCCCAGCGTGATGGTGTTATTAACTGAACTTTTCACGACGCAGTCTGCAAAGTCTGACGAGCTGAGCAAAGTACGTTTGTGGAGTGTTTGCCCAGCGTCCAGAGGGACGTGATGTCTTTATGTTCTTCTCGCAACTCCCTCTTCTTGAGCACTTGCCTGTGGATTCCACCCGTGTGGCTGCAGAGCAGGTGGGGAAGGAAGCAGGACCTCGGGCACCCAGGATGGAGGAGATTCTGCAGACCTGTGCTGAGTCCCTGCCCTCCGCGTGCTCTCCTTTTAACTGAGAGAAGGGCAGAGTCATCTGGGGGAGGGGTCTCAGGAGTCTGGCACAAGCTGCATCTGCCCTGGGAAGATTGGGACTGAAATCTGTCAGCCGTGGGACTCCCTTGCGGAGCGGGGAGGCCTGGGGGGGACTTGGATGCTGGGGGGAGGCCAGCGGCAAACACCCACTCCCAGTGTCACCAGCCGGCCAGTGCCCCCACCCCCCCCCATCCCCTCGCTCCCAGCACCCGCAGAGCACGTCGAACTTACCTCCCTCCCCGCAGGATTGTAAGTGGACACGACCTGTGGCTCGTTGAGTTTGTGGCGCTCCCACCGCCACCCCTCCCCCACCCCCAAGCCCCTGGTAGTGTGCCCAGTGCATGATAAATACTTTTTTGAAAGTCTGAACTGAAAGGGCATGGCATGAGATATGGTGAATTCTTACTAAAAACTCTTCATTACTGGACATTAAATGCTTTCTTTTCAGAAATGAATGTGCGTGGAGAGTTTTAGAGTGAAAACGCTAGGATTACAGACAGCCCATAAATTACACATTCTGTTTTCCACGTAGCTCAGTGACTTTTCAGATGGGACAGGAGGGAAGGCATGCGTCACCTCAGCTTGCCTGTGTCAGAGGGGACGCCTCTGCCCCTTACCTGGTAAGGTCTCTGAGGGGACTTGATGCCGGTTCAGAACAGTTGCTGTGTCTCCAGCCCAGAACACCCACTGACAGGGTTAAAAGATGACAGAACAGCGTTCTCCCCTTCCCTTTGTCCTGGCCAGCACAGTGTGTTGGAAAGTGGAAGCCAACGTGGCCAGCCTTTGTTTGAAAGCAGCTCTCGATTTACACATCTTAAAAGCCATTGTGATCTCCCCTTTGCTGTATTCTCCCTGGTTGTGGGAAAAGAGTCACGGTGTATTTACTGCACATATTCGCAAGAACCTGTCTCCCACGACGACTTGTGTCCGACTCACCCTGAGGTCCTTGGTGGGCGTCTGCCCTGGCCTCGCGGACGTGACCCCGGGCGCTGCTCACGTTGCTTATGCTTCTCGTACGTGAACCCCGTCACAGGACCCAGCGCTGGAAACCATTCGTCATGACTTCTGGTGGTGGGATGGTAGTTGTATTCAACCAAACCGAAAACAAGATGTGATATCACCTGAGGATAAACTCGAGCATGGGTTCAGGAAAGGATGCTTTGTGCACTACATTAGTAAGTTTTATTTATCAAGCGGAGCAGTGCATGCTTGATGTACATTTGACCATGTATCCTTTGAACAGCCCTTACTTGGTAAGTCTCGGGCTGGAAGTCCAGGCCCTCAGGGTGGTTGCATCCAGGATCGTGGCCCGGTCGCTCTCAAGCCTGAAGCCATGCTCTTCACCATTCCCTGTGGAGCAGGTCAGCTTTACAACTTCCTGCTAAAAGGAAACCACAAGAGGAGCCAAGTAAAGAAAACCATTGACAGAGTCACGGCGGGGTGTCTGTCATGCTCCTCAGCCCCATGATTCCCACTTGGGGGTCACACGGGGGCCGCCCTGGGCAGGAAGGCACCTGGCCCTGTGAGGAGTCTGTTTGGGAGGCTACGGCTCTAAGAAAACTCGGGTCTTTCCTACTGAAGAACTCTGTGGTCTGAAACTGCTTTATCACCCCTGGTACCTCTTCAGTGTTACCGTCCACACAATTGGAATAAGAATTTCTGCTTTTGTAGATGGAGTCACTCATTCAGCAGTCCGTTGGGCACCTAACGTGTCAGTGACAATTTCAGACTCTGCAGACACAGAGAAAGATGCGGCACACAGTGCGCTCAGGATGACGTCGGGCTCAGGACGGACATCAGCACTAGGGGAACAGAAGGAAGAGTCTGCAAATAGACTCACTGTTTTCAACAAGAGTGCAAGACAGTCCACGGAGAAAGGATGGTCTTTTCTTCACATGGCGCAGAGACGGCTGGATGGGGAAGAAGCGAGCCCCGGCCCTTCCCTCCCGTCATACGCAAAAGTAGCTGGAGTGGGTCCGTGGCAAAGCTAAAACTGGGAAGGGACACGAGGGAACTTGTGGTCATGTTGGAAACATTCTACATCTTGTTTATTGTGGTTCCATGGGTGTGTAAATCTTTCAAAACTTCTTAAAATGCATACCTGACATGGGCACTTTTTAATTTGTAAATTATGCCACAGTACAGTTGATCTTAAAAAAGAGAAATCACACCCCGTCCCTCCCCTGTTTAACACCTTTCAGTGAATGTCAGATAAAATCCAGATTCCTGACTCTGTCCTCCAAAGCCCTAGGTGATCTGGGCACGTCTCGTAGTGCCCCCTTTTCTTTGGTTGTTGGCTCTTCCTGGAATGCCCTTCTCTGGGGTCTAGGCGTGACTGGTTCCCAAAGAGGCCTCAGCTCTGGGGCCACCTCCTCAGTGAAGGCCTCCCGGGTTGCCTTACTCGGCACTCAGGTGCATCATGGTGTGTTTTTCAAAGCATGCATCATTAGCTGAACTTCTTATTTTTGTGGTACTTATTGTCTGCTTTTTCCCATGAGGATAAAATCTCCGCAGGAAAGATCTGTCTTGTTTGTTCATCTATCTCTGGAACCTAGAATAAAGTCTGCCTATAGTAGGTGTTCAATTATTGTTTTTGAGTGAATAGAAGGGGTAAGGATTTTAGATTCTCTAATGTAGCAGTGCAGGGACATGGAAGGAAGACAAGTTTGCTTTGGGGACATGACATCCAAGTTTCCTGCAGAGGATCCTGGTGAGGACGTGCAGCGGGCCGTGGGTGGTACCCATCTGCAGGAGGAAGGAGTCAGGGCAGAGTATGTGGCTGAAGGTTCTCAGGTCGGAGGCGGCAAGATGGGCGAGGGAATGGCACTCAGGGCGAGCTGCGGGAAAGGAGGAGGGGGACCAGGAAAGGACAGCGCAGTCAAGAGAGTGGAGTGCGGAGGCCACGGAAGGAGAGGCCACTAGCAGTTCATGGTGGCAGTTGCCACAGGCCTGGTAAGAGAAAGACTGAACACTTGGCAACTAGAAGTTACTTGTGACATGAGTAGGCGCTGCTTCAGTAAAGAGCAGGTGGATACAGGTGTCCTCATTAGAGTTGCTGATGGCAGGTGAAGGCTTGAGGCTCAGATGCAGAAGGCCTCCCACAGGGTGGGAAGTGGACAGAGGGGACTCACGCCTGCCTCCCTGTAGGGGGCAGGTAGGATTACTGCTGGGCCGTGGTGCTGGTTGCAAAGCTGGAGGTACCGTCGTGGCAAAAGGACGCTGGACCCACCCAGCACTGATGCTCAGATTGCTGGCTGTCACCGGCGACCATCCCTTTATTTTTGCGGTCACATCATGGGTGTAGGATGCCCTCCAGTCCTGCTCCGGCCTCCGGGGGGTAGCAGCCGGGATGACGAGGGATGGGGTGAATCACGGCTGTGCTCTGGCAGAGTGATCATGGCAGGAGGATGGGGGTGACGGTGTGGGGGGCGAGGTCTGTGTGCCCAGGTCCAGGCGGGCACAGAAAGGAAATGAGCCAGCCAGGTGGAAGGGAGAGCCTGAGGAAAGCAGGATGGCTGAGAAGCCCACTGAGGGGACTGAGAAGGTGAGGTGCAGGGAAAGACGAGTATTGAGAACTTCAGAATGACCTGGAACTTCAGAATTTAGAATTCAGAGAGAAGAAAGGTCCCGGGTGTGGCCACGTGATTAGTGGATAAAATGGAGAGTAGAAGTATAGGTAAATATTAGATCTTTGGGTGAAGAAGTACAGCCACCCATCGTGTCACCCCCTTCATCCTGGGAGGCAGGTGAAGGTGGAAACCAAGGGATTCAGTGAGTGATGAGGGCGGGAGGTGAGGGTGGCCCCGGGGCCGAGGGAGCTGGGTCCCCTGAATCTCCAGGAGCCGGGGCAGTTGCCCGACAGGGGAAGGGGCGTCCTGGTGGGGGTGAGGGGGGCGCTGGACTGATTCCGGGGGAGCTCTTCCGATGTGGCAGAGCCTAGGTGCACACTGCAGGAGCTGGAGCTGATGTCCACCGGCAGAGAGAGGTTAGGAGGGCCCAGGTGCACCACCGGTGTCGACGGGGACAGGTGAGGGGTGGAGGAGGCCTCGAAGTGCAGGATGAAAGAAGTGGGGCTCGGCTGTTGAGCCCTGTGAAGTCATGTGATATAAACTTACCATGTTCCTGCTAAGAGTCGTATGTTTCGGTAGCAAAAATAACAAACGTGTATCATCACGATTTCTGTGAACATTTGGCACATCTTCTGAATTTGTGTGCTATTTAAACATTACACAGATGTGTATTTTAGCTGGGTTTCTAACATGTTATAAATAATCATCTTAAAGTATGAATGCTAATATTCATGTGTTTTTGGTTTTATAAACAGGTTCTTAATCCGGAGCCAACTCCATGGACCCAGGCCGGGTTTGGCCCCTGGCCTGCTGTGAGCAGAGCGCTGTCCGCTAGACCTCCCTGGCTGGTGGTTCTGTTGCCTTATGGAGCTAGCAAAGAAGATGGGCCGACTGAAGCGCCACCTGCCTGTGTGCTTTCTGCCTTCTGTGCCCTTGCTGATCCTAGCGTCCACTCTGACGACTGCAAAGAGTGTGACCAACAGCACTTTAAATGGCACTGACGTGGCTGTGGGCTCAGCGCCCGTGGTCATTGCCAGAACCGACCATATCATCGTCAAGGAAGGGAACAGTGCCTTGATCAACTGTAGTGTTTATGGCCTCCCTGAGCCCCAGTTCAAGTGGTATAACTCCGTGGGCAAGCTGCTGCTGGAGGACAGCGAGGACCGAGGGGCAGGTAGGCTGTCCAGCGGTGTGCATGTCAGAAAAGACGAGGAGGGGCTTGGGGGCCTCTGAGTGTCTGTGGTTCTTCTTCACGTCATTTGAAGATCTCCTTTTGCCTTGCTTTTCTAGGGCAAGAGTGAGAAATAGGTATCCGTAAGGATTCAAAGCAGTAGTGAATTCATTTTTTCAGTTTTGACTCAGAAAAGGACAGGCAAACAGGATTGTCTTTTCAAAGGCCCCTTGCAGTTTCGTAATATAATGCATACAACATATTGTAGGGGCGAACGTAAAGTGGCTTTTTCTTAAGTATAGCTTCCATTTATAAGGGAGTTTCAGTTTGTTTCAAGAAACATAGCAGTTATTTACCATTAAATGTCAGTTTAATTTGTGGACTGTGGGTTTAAAGTCCATGCCTTTTGGGAGCGGTCTCTGCAGCTTTTCACCAGCAGCCAGAGATCACGTGTGTTCCCAGGGACCTGGCTGAAGTTTCTGGACTGTTGGCCAGGATGGGGGGGAGGTTTCAGAAGGGAGAAATAACACGTGGCATCGGAGGAGTGCTTGGCTTCTCCTGAATGAGTTTCTGGCCAAAGGGTGGGAACCCCCTTCCCAAGCACCAGCTCACTTCAGGAAGGACTGCGGCCAGAGGGGGCATCGTGGGTTCTCGGGAGTCCACACACTTCCTGTCTCAGGAGTAAGGACCAAGCTTGACTGATGGACCTGAAGGCGGGGATGTGCTTTCTGAGCATTTCTGATAATGACCCGGGTGTTGGGCGGGGGGAAAGGACCACGGATCTGACTTAGCAGCTGCATGGTTTCTGCTGCCCTTTCCCTCGTGTGCTTCCTGGCCCACAGCCCTCTAACCCCCAGAAGAGTCTCTGCTCCAGGAAGACCTGCATTGATCATCTCTTTTCCTCATTTTATCCTGATCCCTCAGAGAAAGAACAGAGGCTGACACTCGTCTGTCTCCTTAGGCGCTGGCAGACAGGGTGTCTGGCAGGTCCAGGCTACTGCTCGCAGCTGTGCCCCGACCTTCAGGCTGCTGGAGGCCGCCTCCCGGGCTGCGGGGCTGCTGCCGGCGCTGTTCCTACAGTCACGAAAATATCATGTGTATGTTTGCATGCTTCAGCTGGTAGAGGAGACCTCCCTCCCCACCAAGTAAAATGATGGGACCACAGAACTTTCCCATCAGAAGGGACCCTGGAGACACGGCAGTCCAGTCCCCTCTTTTACATGACTTTTCCCGGTCCTGTGGTCGTTAAGTGGCTGTGACTGGAGCCTTCCGTGCTAAAGGTGGGCAGACGGGACAGCGCAGCCCCTTCCTCCTGCTGCAGGTCAGGAGGAAGTGACATCACACCTGCGAGGGGCGGTAACCGTGGCAACGTGCACACATGCAGGTCCCTGGACTCCACGGGGTCTTTCTGCAGGGCTGGGCCTCAGTGAGGATTCTGAGGTGACCTCACTGAGGGGACCAGGGACTCCAGACCGAGCCTGCTGCTCCCATGGGCCTGGAGCAAAGGTGGTCCCAGGTATGAAGAGCCGGGACGGGGCTCTGAGCCCTGCATCCTGGAGAGAGGAAAGCGTGGGAACAGCGTGGGGCCTGGACTTCAGCCGGGACATTTTGAGGGCTGTCCTGGAGTGGTACTGACTGCTCCAAGGAGATCGCGAGAGGTATTGATGGTAGGTGTGGAGTCGGTCTTGGCAAGCGGACCTTGTGTATCATTTCTCTCTGTGTGTGCTGGGAAGTTGGCTGAGCTGGAGTCACCTGCGTTCATTTCTTTTCTGTCTGTGGGCGCCGGAGGTGGAGGGAGCAGATGCAGTGGCCCCGGAGACAGAGCCTGGGTGCAGGGCTGGGCTCTAACTGTCTGGTTGCGTTTGTAGCCAGCAGCCATGCTGAGAAATCAGTCAGCCGTGCTAAAACCTCATAAGGAAGACACACTGTGAATTTTTTAAAAGAACTCATGATCCTGGTACTTGATGTTCCAGCTCAGCTTTGGTAATTACCGTGCACAATAACAGTCATTTCAGGACACTAGTAACGTGGGCTAATATTCAGAACAACGGAGCAAGACAGAGGAGATGGCAGAACGTTGATCCTCATCATGAAATGCAAGCATCATGGTGCCACTCGAGGACCTTTGGTCTCTAAGTCTTCATTTCTGATGGGAAGATGCCCACGTTCTAACCAGGACGTAGATTTCGATTTCCTGGCTGATTGGCTAGGAGTTTAAATGGAGCATGTTTCGTTAATAACTCAACAAAGAGGTGATTGATACAGCATGGAAAATGACCCTCGTATCCTGGAATGTTATCTGTGTACCCAAACCGCTGCTGAAACCAAACAAGATGAGTGCAGTTCCCATTAACAGCCACTCCCGTTGACTAAGCCCCTTGTACCACATTGCACACCTTGTTTCTGGTCCTTACAGTGAGTGTGATGCTCTGGTGGCCTTGTTGCTCACGGATCCAGAAGAGAAGCGGGTGGTTGGAGAAGACAGTACCCAGCAGAGTGTGGCCGGGCTGGGCTTTATTCTCCCTCTATGCCCACCAGCACCTGCTCATCCTGCAGGTCTCGGCAGGCGAGGGGTGGTAAAAGGCTCTGACCAGAAAGATTGGATGAGAGGCTGGATGGTCAGTGTATCAGCCCCATCACAGTCACAAAGAAGCAGGGTTAGGACACGGCTGTGACCTGCGTAAGAGGCGTGCGCACACCCAGGTGTGTTCAGAGTCATCTGGCGAGTCACTCTGGAGGCCACCACGTGTGCTTTGCAATTCCAGGAGCAGGTCCGTTTCTCGTTGGCGCTGAGAAAGTGAGAAGGCTGTTCCTGGTCCTATCCCCGCAGGTCCCAGAAGGAACGGGCTATTTCCTGTCACTGGCAGGGGCCACAGCCGCTTTGCTTCGTATCCCTCGTGTTGTCACTTCAGTCCCACAGAGCAGGAGAGGCTAATATGTGAGCTGTTTCCGGAGAAAGACTTTTTTTTTGGAGTTCACCAAAGGACACGTGTGGGGTGACCCACCAACCATGTTACAGAAGTAACCCAGAAGTCCAGTATAACATAAGTAACCATGAATGGCCACAAAATGTCCTGTTTTCAATTTTCCTTTTGCTAGAGATGAGTAGGAATGTATCGGTGCCGGAAAGTGATATGAAAAAGTCCCCATTAGTTCAGGGACCAATTATCCAGTGTATTTTTGCTGCAGTTTCATACTCTGACCTTAAACCATTGAAATGCACGTCAGCACCTTTATCAGATGATAAATAAGAAGCATTTCAAGAAAGTCAGCTTCGCAGAAGTAGAGACACAGGTGTAGAGAACAAACTTATGGAGACCAAGGGGGGAAGGAGGGTGGGAGGAATTGGGAGATGGGGATTAATACATATACACTATTGATACTATGTGTAAAATAGATAACTAGTGAGAACTTGCTGGATAGCACAGGGAGACCTACTCAGTGCTCTGTGGTGACCTAAATGGGAAGGAAATAAAAAAAAAGGGGGTTATATGTTTACGTGTAGCTGATTCACTTTGCTGTATCGCAGAAACTAATACAACATTGTAAAGCAGCTATATTCCAATAAAAATTAATTTTTAAAAAAACTTCATCTTTGGAAAAGGCATAGGCCTTTGTAAACATGCCTGGTGCGTTAGCAACTAACTTGGAAATTCTTCCTTCAAGTGAGGTTGTAGACTTTCCTGGGGGTTTGTTTTCCGTTCTCTTGTAGCATTCTGCCAGCAAAAATAGTTAAGAATTCTCTCTGAAAATAAACATGCACAGAGTAAGCTAAGCTGAATTGCACGAAGGTCACAGTTGTCTCACAGGTGCTCGCCCTTTGTGGAGTAGCTTCACCTTCACTGTTAACAAGTTTTGCTTTGGTTTACATGGCTCTAGTGTTTTTATCCTCTGCTTTGCAAATGTTTTTAGTAGCCCATGAGATGCTTTCACCGCCTCCTGCCAGGGGGCCACAGCACACTGTGCCGGCCAGGTCTCGAGACCTTAGTGTACACCCTCCCCACCATCAACATATCTGGGGCGGTGGGGGGGGGGGGGGGGGAGGGGCGGTCAGCGCCACAGCACGAAGTGTACATCATCCTTTGTCCCTTGGATGAAGCATGGAGTAGCGCATTAACCTGCCAAAGTGTTATACTGCGTCCCTCTTTTAGTACATTAAATATCTGAGACTTAAAAAATCAGCTCCTCAAAAGGCATTAGACAAAATTTATGCAACTATAAATACATTACTGGAAATTCAGCAGAACAGCACAGTGGCATCCCTTTGAGCAAGTTCTTCAACTTTTCGGAGCCAGTTTTCCTATCTGTAAAGCAGAGATAATCTTCTTTTACCGCCAGGCAGAGCTGTGGGTCTCGTGTCGTGTGTTAAATGCTCATTATGGTACCTGGAACACACAGAGCCATGGGTAAACAGCAGCTGCCGCCGTCATCAGTCCCATCACCAATGTCCTGTGTTGTCACAGTCAGGATCCCAAGTGCATCTGTCTCTGCTTCATAGTATGATGTATTTTGTAAAGAAAGGAAATAGTTTTCTGGGCAGTTTCTAATTAGCTCCCACAAGTTCTCAGTCTTTTAAAAAACATTCCATAAAGACCAAAAACATTTATATCCCCTAAGTGCTATTTAAAATCTCGACACAGCGCTGTGACCAGTGTGATGGCGAATGTGGCGCGCCTCACCCTTCATCAGCAACATCCCCTCTGCGTGCAAAGGGCCCACTGCCCTCCAGTGCACCCCAGGCTCTGAGACAGCAGTGAATGTGGGTGTTACACAGTATACTGTGCACAGGATGAACTTTCCCTTTGCCTAACCCACTGGTTCTCTCACCCAGAGGACTGGCCAAGACTGGAGGTGTTTTTGGCTGTCACAGCCAGGGCAGGAGGGGAGGGAAGGGAGAGGTGATGCTGCTGGCATCTAGAGGGTGGGAGCCAGGGATGCTCTCAACATCCTGCAACACACAGGACCGCCCCCTACAAAGAATTATCTGATGCAAAATGCCAGCCCAAGAGGAGAAGCTCTGGTCTCACCCAAAGAAGCGTCCTCAGCCAGCTAGAGAATCATTCCGAAGTCAGTTAAGTCACTTGTGTGAACCCATAATGTATTTTTCCATCAAAGTGGTACTTTGGTTCATTTTCCAAATGGAGCCATGTCAAGGCCCAGCCTGGTAACGAGCCACCGTTTGCAGTGTTTCTTTAATGAGTTGTGCTGCCTCTGGGGTGTGAGCCCAGAGTGCTTTAGCCTTAGCAGTGGGAAGACGCTTCCCCCTCCCTCTCAGATGAGGATGAGGGCTGAGATGCCCGAAACGGAGGTTACCTCTATCCACCCTGTGCAGGGTGCTCTTAGAAGACTACCTATAGTCACTTTCAGAGGAGACTCCTGCCAGCCCGTGTGGAATGACGTGCTTGGCACTTTTTTAAAAATGAAGGTTATCAGGTTGAATTAGCCAGTGGGTCAGATGTTTCCTCTGCCAGGAAATGAAAAGGTTCTTTTCAGATATTATTTATACCTTTAAGCAGAGCACAACTGCAGGCTGTGATCAGCTTGGGCCACCTCCGCCCCCCACCCCCCCCCCCCACCCCCCTTCCTGAGCTGAGAGCTGAGCTGAGCCCAGAGGATCCGCGGCCACTTCTGCCCCACGTGATGCGGGAAGCAGTGTGTTAGCGCTGCCCCAGACCGTCTGAAGAGGCCACTTGGGAGGCTGTGCAGATGGGAGGCACAGGAGCCCTTGCAGCTTGCAGTGTTTGTAACCTGGGTCACTGCAGTCATCTCCTGCAGAAGCCCTGTAACAGGCGCAGCCATGCAGGGGTCTGTTTGTCTCGACTTCTGTTCTGTAAAAAGGCTTGGATCCTTTCCCCTCAATAGCCTCTATTTCACATATTGGAAAATAGGCCCCACGCCTATAGACCCGCGTGTGTTTGGTTCTTATCTGAAGAGTGTGGATTCAGTGCAGTGTCATTCAAGTGCCTATTGCACTTCCTTTCTGTTTTCATAAATGTTATTGGAACTCTCACCACCTGAAAAGTTTTAAGTTGGTTTCAGGAAAATTATCCCCTTGTTTTAGCAGACTTAACTCTCCTTCTTGAAAAGTTTAAGAGCCTCCGTGCTTAAACACAATGGTGAACAGAGCCTTAAACTTCTCATACCACCTGTCGGGGATGTAGACTAGCCACACATCAGCTTGTTTACACTTTCATGGAGAGACATCTGCAAGGAAAAACAGAAATCCTTTTCTTCTAATAAATAATTTCGGGGAAATTCTAAGAGCTTTTGCATTTGGGCATGATGTTAATTTTTAATGCCGAGCGATCCTCAGGACAGCTGGAAAGATTGGGGGTTTTGACAGACGTGGGTTTGGAGGAAAGCTGTAGTTACAGTATCTTTGTGGTGGTGCTGTCGCCTTTCTCGTGATGCTTTGGTTCTGGGAAAGGTTGGTGCTGCTCTTTCTGTCCAGCGGTCATTTGGTCAGAAATTGTTAGCACAAGCGTTAGTCCTGATCTGTCACGTCCAGTCACAGTAACCTGTGTGCCATGGCATTTCTTGGTGTCACGGGTTTAACTGTCACCACGCGATGTTGCTGACCTGCTTCTCTAGTTGCTAGACTCTCCCTCCATGTGCCTGGGTGACACAGGGATACGAGGTCAGCCACCTTCCTGGCCTGGGACCCAGGTGATGACTTTGCCCAGAAGATGTTGGCCAGGAAGAAGGCTTTAGAATTGTGTCTCTGGGGAGAAAGATGCTGAAAATGAGATTTTTTTCACCTTCTTGATTTCCTTACATTCATTAATATTTTCCCAGTCAATCTAGGCTTGCCTGATTTGAAGCATTTCAAGAATTCTAAAAGTGGGTCACAGGCTCCATTCATCTTGCACTTTGGTCGATGCCAAAAACCAACCTTGCAGCCATGTATGTCACCAACGCAGCCCACTGGCAGTGTGCCTTCCCATCCTCCCAGCAACACAGTGTATAATCAGGGCCCCCCACTTCCTCTGGCTCTCTGCAAGGTGGAAGAGTTATCTGTTTTTAAAAATTACTTGAATCTCTTTAAATTTAATTATGATTTAACCACGAGTGATTTTATGCACTTAGACACTATCTGCATTCCTTTTTTCTGTGACTTGTCCGTCCATCTCCTTACCCATTTCTTTTCCGTTTTGGGTTGTCATGATTTATAGGAGTTATTTATGTTTTATAGTTATTAAGCATTTGTCAAATATTCTAGAATTTTCTCCCACTCTGTCATTTGCTCTTAACTTTAGTATATGTTATAGTGTAAAACTTTTAATTTGGGAGAAATCTGATCCATCAGAGTTCTCCGTTACAGGTTCTGGGATTCTTGAAATGCCGAAAAAGGCTTTCCGGTCCCATGGTTAGAAAAATGTTTTCATATCTTCTATTCACTTTATACTTTTAGTTTTGCATTTAGAGTGCTTGGAATTTGGAGACTGTTAGTATCTTGTAACTAGCATGCATTTCTGCATTTCCCTTTTCTATAACAATTATAATACAGTTTTCACTAAAAGCATTACTTAGGTGTGGGTAGAAAGCAGTGTATTACCATCAGATGCCTGCCTTCTGAGTTCAGTGCTCTTTTATGCTCCTCTTCTTCTACACTCGGGTTCCCCCTACTCTGTCCTTGAATTTGTAGATAATTACTCCACAGAGGGAGTGGGGGTGGGAGGTTAGGAGGTGAACAGATTGATCCTAACTGTTCCCCATACAAATAACCTCACCTTCTCACCCTCTCCCATCCTATTTCCTGCTATTTTCCAACAAAGTGAGGAAGGTCAGTGTGAGAAACTACTACAGGTAGAGTCTGTAACTCTCTGGGATCCAGTACCTTCCACGTCTATAATGAGCTTTCAAGCAACCTGAGTTCTTTTTTTCTATGCCTGCTGTAGTCTGGTTTGATGAAACATGCACATTTTAAGAGAACAAATTGATCATTTCCCTTGCTCAGGTTATTCTATATTTGGATAAATCTGCCACTGAGGTATCAAATTTCAAGTTCAGGGAATGAACGGACAGGGTGGGAGACTTGCTTCTGCCCATCTGGACGAGGCGTTTCACAGGCTGGGTGCTAGGTTCGTCTGTTCATACACGTTCAGGTTCACGAGAGACTGAAATTCCCTAGATTTCCCAAAGCAGTGTTTTCTGCTCTTGGGAAAGTACACTGGCTGAATTCTTAGAGGGAGGGTACTTGGGGATGCCAGGAAACAATCTTCACAGATGTTCCTTCAGAAAGCAAAGGAATGAGACAGCGTCTACGAGAGGCTTCCCACCAGGTTCCCCAGGCCAGCGGGAGGAGGAGCTGCAGGCCCCCAAGGGCCCCCATGGCTCCAGCCAGCTTCCCAAAGGACGGTCCTTGGAGCAGAGGACCTGGAAACGGGCCTCTGCTCTCTCATCCCACAGTCGCTGCAGACGCTGGTCACTGTGGTGCTTACAAATTTTTTTTAAAAAGCCGTTGCTTGTTGCTTTGGGGAAATATCAGACTTTTAATTAGAATTAATTACTGCCAGAAGGGGATGAAACAAGCGAAAATACAAAGCAATAATAGACACTTAAAAGGAAACTATACACTAAGTTGCCACGTCCCTCAGGAGAGGTGTTGCTGGCTCGCTTGGGGATGCAAGTGCTTTTACAGAGAAAGATCTGCCTGTTCCTCGGAACCCTCCCGAGACCGGCCCGCGACCCTCCTCTCTCTACAGGACAGTCTAGTGGGGTGGAGGGGTTTCAGAAAGGCTCAGACAGGAGACCCAGAAGGGAAACCCAGGATCACGTTTCCCGGAGTCCTCTGACCTGCGGGTACACGGGCAGACTAAGGATTAATCCCAAGCAAAGATTAATTTAGATTAATCATTCCCAGGGCAGCACTAGAGCCTTTCCAGGCCAGACGGGGGAAGAATTCTTATCCATTATAATGCTTTTCAGCATGCATTCTCTGTCATGTGAGGCCTGATTTCAGCCTGATGGGTCTGTGATTTTTTTGCAAAGCGAAACCAAATTGATGCTTATTCACACCCAGCCTCCAAATCTCCATAGTGTTAGCCTGTAACTGTAAGTGACATAGTTCGTTGTAGATTCTCAAAATTAATTATTTATGTTTCCATCCACGAGGTCACACCAGGATAACTTCAGTCTCAAAAATGAGAAACCCAGGTGAACAATTACAATGTAATTGACTTATTCCAGATTTTATGTTGATCCCCAAATACTTTATATTCTGAAAAGTATTAAAACTCTCCAGGGAACATATATTCAGTGGAGCCATGCTCATAGGCAGGCTAGAAAATCGGAGGCTACATTAAGGAATTCTCTAGTAAGAGCACAGTATTTTCCAGACTATTTTTCTGATTTTTCTCTAGGATGTGGAATCACAAAGTATGATGTTAAGAGCACAGCCTTTTGGGCTTGAATTCACGTCTAGCTCAACTGCTTCCAAACCGGTGCCCTGGGAGGTGGCTTGGTGGGCCCGTGCCTCAGTGTCCACATCCTGTAAAATGGGCTGATGCTAGTAGCTCCTCCCCGCATTGTGAGGATTAGGTGAGCTAACACTGTCCCCGTCTAGCAAGGGCAGCGTTTGCCGTCCCCACCATAAGACGTGCTGGGCGTGGTGGCGGGAGGTGCACCCAGGGATGTGCAGGGTGGTCTCTGCAGGGAGAGAAGGGCCTGGCTGACTCTGTCCTCTTCCTCCTGCAGGAAAGTGGCAGATGCACGATGGCCTCCTGAACATCACCAAGGTGTCCTTTTCAGACCGGGGTCGATACACGTGTGTGGCCTCCAATGCCCACGGCACCGTGAACAACACGGTGACGCTGCGGGTCGTCTTCACGTCGGGGGACATGGGCGTGTACTACATGGTGGTGTGCCTGGTGGCCTTCGCCGTGGTGCTGGTCCTCAACATCACCCGTCTCTGCATGATGAGCAGCCACCTGAAGAAGACCGAGAAGGCCATCAACGAGTTCTTCCGCACGGAGGGCGCGGAGAAGCTGCAGAAGGCCTTCGAGATCGCCAAGCGCATCCCCATCATCACCTCCGCCAAGACGCTGGAGCTGGCCAAGGTCACGCAGTTCAAGACCATGGAGTTCGCCCGCTACATCGAGGAGCTGGCCCGCAGCGTGCCGCTGCCCCCGCTCATCATGAACTGCAGGACCATCGTGGAGGAGCTCATGGAGGTAGTGGGGCTGGAGGAGCAGGGCCAGAACTTCGTGCGCCACGCGCCCGAGGGCCAGGAGGCCGCCACCGGGGACGAAGTCTACACCATCCCCAACGCCCTGCAGCGGAGCGACTCCCCCGCCGCCGACTCGGACGGCTCCTCGCTGCTCGAGCCGCCCCAACAGATCGCCATCCAGGTGTCCGTGCATCCCCCGTCCCGGAGGGAGCCCACGGACGACCAGGACGGGGGGCCCCTGGAGGCCAGAGACGAGGAGGACACCGAGCCGTCGGCCGAGCCCTCCCCGGAGTCCGCGGCACCTTCCACCGAGGTCACATCCGCAGCGCTGACCTCTGAGGAGCCCACGCCCGTCGAGGTACTGGACCATGTCCTGCCGCCGGGTCTCCTGGAGGCTGCAGAGCCGGCCGGGGCGCGTGACAGGAATGCCCGCGTCATCTATGAAAGCCATGTCTAACAGCCCCCCGAGAAGCTATGCACATCCCCCGAGAATCAGGGCCGCCCCCCCGGGGACAGACGCAGTCCGCCCTCGCCGCTAAGCCTTACCGGAGACGCCCATCCCGTAGGTAGGAGTCAGGCCCCTTCAGAAGGGGAGCGCACCTGTGTGCACGCTGTGTGTCCGGACGGTCCCCGCGACAGGATGCGAGCAGCGTCAGGGCGCAGAGCCGGTGACCTTGGGCAGGTGTCTGTACGCGCAGCACGAATCTCAGAGGCTCTTCTCTGCCAGATACCTTAATCGCTGATGCCCTTTTGGCAAAGAGCACCCGACTGCAAGAGACTCTGAGGTCAAGAGCCCTGTCTAATGCGCACTGCACCGCTTTTCCTTTAAAAAATTATAGGTCTGCTACGAGAGCAACTGCACGTTCGTGGGTCTGTTGCACTTTCTTCTCAGTTTTAACCCCCTTCACTGTTCTCTTATAACTGAGTCATTGTGATACGAATGCTAATCGTTCTTTCTGGTCTCGTCCCCTTTGCCACTCTGTCCTTATTTCTCCCCCCGAACTTTTACCTCGGAGGCTTTGGTGTCAGGGCTGATAACTACAAGTCATCTGTAATGTTACCAGTTACCAGCCTCGTGAATTTTGTCATTTCCCAGGCCTGTCTCCATCCATCACTTTTTTTGTTTCCAATGAAGCTGCTGTTGTGAAACTGAGAGAAAAAAAAAAACAGCTTTGCCCAGGAATAGCACTTTAATAGCCAAATAAAAATGTGTTGCCTGTCCAATTCTGAGAGCCTTTGGGTGAGCTCAGCTGAGGTTGGAGGGAGACCATAAACTTGAATTTACCCAAACTGTCCATGAAAAGTGCCGTTTTTACGTTTAAGTAACATCCTCCTCCAAACACGGCTGCTGCTTGATCTGGAAAACAAGCTGCTTCCAGAGACAGAGGCATCTGAGGAATCTGTGTAGGTGTAGAACGTGGGCCTCCCAGGAGGGCTTCCAGGGACTATGGGCCGTCTGGGAGGGTCCATGGGGTCGCCTAGCCCCCTTCTCTGAACTGCAGGGCTAACTTGTCCGTCCTTGAAGGGGAGAGTGCCAGGTTAGAATCATGGCGTCAAATTTCACGCCAAAATTCTTGAATTAATTTTTAGTCCCACAAGAAGGCAGTTATACGTGAGGCAGAATGATGCTATAGAAAGAAGATGAAACTAGTCACCCAAAGGCCAGCACCTCATTTGACTGTGCCAGTGACCACCGCGGGCCTTGGGCCAGCAGGGCCTCTGTTCCCTCTCTGGCAGAGGGATGGACCCGATGGGCTTGAGCTCCATCTAGAGGGTTCCCTCTCCTGCAGAACCAAACCAACATTATCACCCTGCTGCCCTGTCGCACAAGTACTTGAAAGATTTGTCACCTTCCTCTCTGGTCGATCTGACCTTTTTATGCAGAAAGTTAGTATTGTTGTAGATCAAGAGAATCAGCTTCAGAAACTCAAAGCTTTCTAAGCCAGTTGTGAGTCTTCTCCCCCACAAACCATTAGGGCAGTGTCTGCAGTTTGGATGTAATTGTGGGAAGAATGAGAGGTATTATTTCATTTCCATTTGCAAGCAGGGGAGCTGTAACCTTGAGGTCATCATGAGGGTCACAGCCATATCGTGGGTTCCTGGGAGGTTCCCTGGGCCACATGGATGGTGAGAGCAGACCCGATGTTTAGTCCTCACTCTCTCGCTATCTGGATAAGTGACCTTTGACACCCCCCTGGGTTTGATCTTTCTCATCTGCCAGACATGGAGGTGGTACCTGATGGGTCCCCAGAGCCCGTCCGGCTCAGACATGTAGAGTCTTATGGGAAGTTTGTCATCCCCCATGACGGCCCCTTTGCATGAGACAGGCAGTCCTGGAAGCCAAAACGGGCACATGAGGGTAGATGCTCTTGCTGCCAACCTTCACTGCAAACGAACGCATCTGGCTCTGTAGCTGAAGGCAGAGGGTTTGGGTTCAGGGTTTTCTCTCTGTATAGATAACTGGTGTGGGAGGCTGTCTGACAAGACGCAGAGTTGGAGCAGATTCCTCTTGGCCTCAAATGACCTGTTGCCATCAGTTAGGAGTGTCTTGGGTGGTCACATAAAAAGTGAGTGTTGAACAGTCCAGAGAAACCTTGACCCCCACTTGCGCTCTCTGGACAAGGGTTTTCTGTATTTGGGTTGCAGAAAAGTTTTATCTCCACCTCTTAGAATGTAAACATTTTCCGCTTGTTGTGAAGGTCAGCAGATTCTTACCATGGATCTGTACACCCAAAGCAGCATCAGGGACCCAAGGCTCATTTTGTGACACTGCGTTAACTTTTTTCCATTCTATCCAGTTCTCCCTCCACTGAAACCCGCGTGGAAATTACAGGAAATTTCCACTTGGAAATTACAGGAAAAGGCATCTCTCCCACCTAGACATTGATTCAGGATAGACAGTTAAAAACAGGCAGTTTTTTTGTGAAGCAGGAGCAGCGATGTGTGACCAAAGAACGTTTTCAGGTTGGTTTTAGCTTCTTTAGACTGTGGAGGTTATATAGATTTTCAAAGCGTTCCCCCTCTTTAAGGCATCAGAAAGCTCTTGATAGAATAAGAGCCAACTAAAGAGGAGGCTGGCTTACAAGGAAGATTTCTCTGTCCAGAAAGGCTACCCTCTTCCTGTTCATCCTGTAGCTTCTTTACAAAATAGAAAGGCTCTCCTGCTAGAATATAGAACAGAGATGATCTCGTGACTTTTGGCTGATTTTTCAAAGATAAACTGTTCGACTTCATAGAAATTCATAGAAGTAAGGCTGCATGTGAGTGTGTGTGTGTGCGCGCACATGCGCACACACGTCAGACTCATTTGGGCAGTTTTAACAGCTTAACGCTAAATCCCAAACCATGTCCTTTGGGTCTTAGGTCATAGGTCATCATTCTCAAAAGCAAGCAGTTTCTGATTTCTGAGTCATCTGGTTATATCTCTAGCGATTTTTTTTTTTCTTGAAGTTCTGAAAACGATTCAGATGTGTGTGCATATTTAATTCACTTAGATGATCTGTAAACTTGAATGGTATTTATTCTAAATGGGAAAAAATTTTTATACTGCAAATCTATGTAATTTATAATGGTTTTGTTTTATATATTATATTTTCATAACTTTAGGGCACATCTACTATTCTCATCTTTTTGTATATCATACTTGACAAAAAGAAATACTAATACTTGACTAAATCTCTAGGAACCAAATGTGACATCTAGAACGTATAGAAAATGCTCTAAAAATACCTGAATGTCCTCACCCATCCTGAGGGTTACTGTGCTGTGTCATTATACCCAGAACAGTTGCTGGTGAACATTTCTTTTTTTCAAAACCAAGGCCAAAAGGCCTGACCTCCCACACGATGGAGTCTGGAATCCTTTTCTTCTTTATCTTTTTTTATTGTGTGTTTCATTTTTAATTGTAGACATCTGTGTCATTCAGACCTCCTTCGAAGGGCAAATGTGAGATAAGAAAGCAACTTGATGGAAAGACTTGGCTTGAACGATGGCTGTATAGCTTATTCACTGGACTGATAACGTTTCAAATCTAATGCTTGGATTGTTACTTATTGATGATCTTGGATCTGTTTAGCTCTTTAGCTCGTGAAGAAAAAGTAAGGCAGAAAGAATGTTTGCATGTTTTGAACAGACAGCTCAAAATGTAGTGCAGCCGACACAAACGACCTCAACCATAGAAACACCAATCCCAGCCAGCAGAGGAGCCATTTCAAAAGGCAGATCAGACACCAGTGTGCACAGGTTGAATTTCAGTGTTGTACCAGTGCTAAAACTCTTAAAGGGCAGCCTCTGTGGTTTTGTGAACAGGGGTTTCCTCCCAGTGTTTCTTTGGGTGAGAAAATGGAGCATGTACCTTATCTTTCAGATACTCTATTTTATACTTACTCAGCACAGTTCAATGACTACCCTGTACCTGTCTTCACATACCCTTTTTGCAGTCCCTTTAGATCATAATCCCAGTTTCTATTCTTGCTTTTTAAACTAATTTATTGGTACTCTTTAAATAGCCAGCAAATCTCATTGTATATTCACACACACGTTTTGAGCACCTGTTACCTTCAAGATATTAGTCATTTTTACATTCACCTATTCATTTAAAAATCCTTTAGTAGATAACAAAGTTCATCTTCCTAATGATTTTCAGGGTTAAACAAGTGATTAGCAAGGTTTGGATTAAACAAATCAGTGGTGGGGAAAAAAATTGAATAAAACAGAATTGCTTATTATGCTTTCTGAAGGACTGTGTGTCTGTCATAAAGAAAATGTTGTATGAGGGTGATATTGATCTTTAATTGAGATTTTTTTAGAGATGTCATTTTTTAGGGAACTTAGAATACCACAGTCAAAACTGAAGCTCATATAGAGAATATAAAAACAGAAAGCAAATAGTTCTAAGAATATTCTGGCATAAATTATTTTTATTTAACAAGGAATGAAAACCTTCAGTGTATCTCTCAGACACCTAGCACTGCTTACAGAAGGTGCTGGCACTTACGTTTGATGTGCTGTCCCTCTGGTTCTGGATGTCTTATGTTAAAGCTGGGAAATAAGATGGAAAAACGTGTCTGGGTGGAAATGTCAAACTGTTGATTTGTGAACTATAAATGTTCACCTTTTAAAAACAATTTAAAGGTATAAACAAATGACTAATAATTTAAGTTGATATAGCAGCAAAAAAGCAAAAAACCACGTGAGCCATCCTGTATTTTGGTTGTTGCTTTAATAAAGGATTTGCACAGGTGTGCCGAGCGTGTCGTGTCCCAGCTCAAGGCTGTGCAAGCGTGGCCTCATTTACTCTTTCCAGTGGTAAGAAATCTGTAGTCAGTCCTCATCCCTACCTTTTGCATCTGTGGCCTGTCTTGGGGAAAATGAAGTCATTTTTATGTGAATCTACAAACTTTATCCAAATTCAAAAATCTTAACTCTGTTCTGACAAACTTGATAGCTGTTTATTTTTTATAAATAAATCTATCTATACCAATAAATAATTTTAACATGTAACATCAAGCTTATTGTAGAAAATCCACAAAGACCAGGAAACTCACCTATGCACAGAATTTCACGGGAGAAGGCGGTAGTCATAGATCCAACACGAAACACCTAGACAGCACTCGACCCACCAAATCCAAGAGCATGTTAACAAGGTGCCCTTTGAAAACTTTGAAAGCTGGATTCCTCTCAGATGAGATGAGGTCACGTCAACAGAACAAGAAAGGACAACATCAAATGGGAAACAAACTTAGTGTTTTGCTGTAGACTGGAGAGGCCAACAAAATTATTTAGTGGGTTACCTGATAAGCAATGCATGTAAGATCCATAGGTTCTCAAGCAAAAAAGCTTTTCAGAGAACTGTGGTGTGGCATTCATGGAAAAATTAACAGTTGTGCCATCCAGGAAGAGAAAATAGGAAAGTTTTGTCCTAATTGCATAATTTTTTTTTTCATTCTTGCTGTACTCTTTTTTTTTTTTAAGTTTTTTTTTTGTTTTTTGTTTTTTTAAATTGGCTGCGTTGGGTCTTTTTCGCTGTGCGCGGGCTTTCTTTTTTTTTAGTTGCAGTGAGTGGGAGCTACTCTTCGTTGTGCTGCACAGGCTTCTCATTGCCGTGGCTTCTCTTGTTGTGGAGCATGGGCTCTAGGCGCATGGGCTTCAGTAGTTGCAGCACATGGGCTCAATAGTTGTGGCTCACGGGCTCTAAAGCGCAGGCTCAATAGTTGTGGCACACGGGCTTAGTTCCTCTGTGGCATGTGGGATCTTCCTGGAGCAGGGCTCGAACCCATGTACCCTGCATTGGCAGGCGGATTCTCAACCACTGCGCCACGTAGGAAGCCCGAACTGCAAAATTTTGACTGGTACATGTTTTCAGACCCAGAACAAACAGCTGCTAATGTTTTTCTATTTTTACAGGTTTTGGAATAGTGCATTCTTCATGGGCCTTAATCAGAGGAGCCTAGGTAAGGCTTAATATTAATCTGAGTGATTTTCAAAGCCTGTAGTCACAGAGCTGGAAAATGTGTCAGGTTTTCTGATCTCCCCGTCTTTTTGGCAGAGTCCCTAACACTCAGGGGTTCAGCTCTGCTTGAATATCTCTGGTGAAGTAGAGCCCGTGACCTCATTGAGGACATACTCCAGTGTTGGTAGGTTTTAAGCGCTGAGTCAAAAATCTTAAAAGTGGTCCCACACTGGTCCTGTCGAGCCATCTGGAATTGAAAGCATACATTTGTCCTGCCGCAATAAAATTGTCCTTTTACTGTCAACCCAAAAGGAAAATTGTAAATGTGTTCATATTCAAAGAGAGGATTACCAAAGGTGTGGGTGCTCCTGGCACCACTACATTAGTTACACACCACGTGGCACACTTTTAAGTTTAAATGGTTTCTGCTGATGAGGTGTGGGAGGCAGGAGGGAATTCAGGTGCTCCCCCAGCCCCTGAGATGCCCTGAGGCTACAGCTCATTAAGTAAAAGACAGTTCAACTGCCAGAAAAATGAAAGAACCAGCGGATTAAGTGCCTCGGTAGATTAGTATGTTTGGGAAGGACCATTAGAACTGACACATTGAAAGAAGTGTATGTGTTAAGTGGCTTATGGAGGTATTTTTAAATAACAGGTGAATTAGAGCCAGCACCACTTGCATTTAACTATTAGGTAAAATGAAGATGCCAAGAGTAAAATAAGAATTTTCCTAAGATATTAACTCATATTAAATAAGCTAAAAATATGAATGAAGTTTGATATATAGCAATATGAACTTTCAGAAAGCACATTTCTCACTACCAATGGAGTGGGTTTTCTTATGATGGATTCATGTTTTAAAGCTCATAATGGAATGGGAATCCCCATAAATCATGCAAAAAAGTCACCTGCACATAAAACTCTAGCTAGATTGAGGGGCTTTCTGTTGTTCAGTTTACGTGCTGTACTGCATCTGTTTCCTGAAAGTTTTCATGATTCCTGTGAAGCTCACATGCGTCGGGGACCGTGATGTGATCGGTGTCTCTGATTTTTAAGTCTGAAGGATTATTACATCTGCTGTGGTGCACTTATCCCACCCAGCCATTCGATGAGGCGAATAAATTTGTCCCAAAACTTTAAAAATATTCCTAATTCTAAACATCATGGTTTTTACATGAAGTGGCAAAAAAAAATGACAAGTTTAAAGAAAGAGGTAAAAGTCTTCCATACCAGGTGTACTGGTCGCCCGCACGGTTGGATGATGTCTCCTGTCTCTCCTGCTAGCATTACCTCACCTGTTGGGCTAGTGAACCAAGCTATTACACATGAAGTGAGATGCCTGATTATGGATAGAGACTGTGAGAAAATTCATCCATCATATAGTAAGAGGTAAATCTTAATGTTGGCTCTGGTTGAAATTATTTTAAAACGGAAACATTACAAAAATTAGGACATGGCACCATATTTGTAGAAATGTCTTCATCTAATGAAGAAATTTTGAAAGTGTTAAGACCTCAGAAATTATAGGAAATTTAAATACATTCCACTTGTAGCAAAAAAAGAAAGATGACAGTTGATGTGGGGAATCTGGGATCATTCATTTTTCTTTATGTGCAGAATATAACTTTCCTAAGTTTTTGTCATTACAGTAATTATTGAGATACATTAGTGATATTTCTGAAACCCAGCCAGATCTTGAACAAAAAACAACGAAACAAATTTAACCCAAGTTTTAAAAAAATACTTACAGATAAATAATCTTATATCATCTAAATATTTTATGTTACCTTTTCTCATCCCATAATGCCTTTAAGGTGATTGAGTTAAGTATATTTTACTCTCTGTGCATCCTTTGAAATTAGTAATTGCTATGTTTCATACAAGTTCACTAACTCAATAACAGACCTATATTAATCAAACATTTTACTCCCAATCATTTTGAATCCATAAGAGATTTTCAGTATGACTATAAAAGCAGAACAGCTAGATGATCTAGAAGTGCTTTTCTTTATCTGTAGCTAAAAATGGAAGGTTTTCTGGCAAAACACAAAAATCAGATGATTATGCCATGCTCACAAACAGAGTGAATGTTTGTATCCTCTCAAAAACCGTATGTTGAAATCCTAAACCCCAACATGATGGTATTTGGTGTTGGGGCCTCTGGAAGGTGATGAGGTCATGAGGGTAGACCCCTCATGAATGGGGTTAGTGTCCTTATAAGAGGCCCAGAGAGCTCCCGAAGACACAGCGGGAAGACAGCCTCCTCTCAACCAGGAAGCTGGCCTCACCAGACGTTGAATCTTCCAGAGCCGTGGTTATGGACTTCCCAGCCTCCAGGACCGTGAGAAATACATTTTTTTTTTGTTTAAGATACCAGTCTATGGTAATTAGACTTTTTATTTTGAGAATTCTAGATTCCCACATGGTTTTCAGAAATAGTACACAGAGATCCCATGTACACTTGATCAGTTCCCCCAACAGTCACCTCTTACAGAAGCATGTACACCATCACAATCAGGGCATCGATACTGATAGAATTCTCCAGTCTTAACCAGGTCGTCCCAGTTGTACCCACACTCATTTGTGTGTATGCATTTAGTTCTGTGAAATTTCACCACACGTGTAGGTCTGTGTGTCCACCACCACTGAGATGCAGAACATGCCATGAGCACAAGAATCCCTGGGTTTTTGCCTGTTTACAGCCGCACCTCCCTCTCTCTCACCACAGAACACGTTTTTTTTACATCAGTGAACTTTACTTCATTAGATAACTGAAGCTTCTCAGAACCAATGATAATAAGTGTGTTTGCCCAATAGGAATACATGGAAATGTATTAGTTTCTTGATGTCTGACTTCCTGTTGCTTTAGAAGGACTTGTACAATGTAGACGGGCAGGTGTGTTTTCTGAAACACAAAGGAAAGACCACCAGACATTTGAAACCCTAGGAAACCCTTGAGAAGGAGGGACGTGAAGCAGGTATCTTGGCGGAGGAGCTCTTGGACTCCCAGTTCACACCCTGCACTCTAGCTCAGCCAGAAGACGCAGAGCAGAGAACAAAGGCGTGGTCGCTACATGCCTTTAAAAGTCTCAAAGAGAAAGTGCTCCCTCCCAAATTTACAACGTCCAGGTACACTCCAGAAGTTCCAAAACTAAGGCACAGAGTGGTAACAAGTCACAGGCAAAGACTCAGGCAACCTCTGTGATGCTGGTGCTCTTGTTAGCCTTGTTTTGCGCTCCCTTGGGTAAGACGGGACTTGGAGGTAAGTGCCAGCCCCTAGACCGTGATGACGTACCTGTCACTTCTCATGTTATATTAAGAAAGCATTCGTGCCAGTTACCATCTCAAGTGTTGTAATTAAGACAGCCAGCCACAGTGTTGAGGAAAAGATCCTCTGCCCAACTCAGGATGGTGCAGGAGGAGGATTCCAGAACACGGTCACCTGAGGAGTCTTGAAAAGCCCTCACTCAAAGCCACTGAAAAGGCACCACAAAAGAATCCTTCCTCCGAGTAACATTGTTCTCTTACTGTGCAAATGCCCTGGACTCGTAATCACATTTGGCCTCTGTCAGGAATTACAGACACAGAGTGTGCATTGGTTTACCCCTATGACTGTACCTAACAACCAGCTGAAATCTGAGTGCCCAGGACCCAGGAGCGCTGAGGAGAGTGTGGGAGGGTACGGGACTTCTGGGAGCCCAGCCCTGGCCAGAGGTCCTGAGCAGCCTGAAGCTGGACGCTGACCTCTTAGAAGCATGAGAGGAGCTGCCTAGGGAAGCAGGAGAAAACTGAGAAACAACTCTCCTTCATACTGTTAGCCAGGGGCAGCCGTGCCCAGATAAAAGTGAATTTTTAAAATATGGCAAATGGTAAATGCATTAGCTTGTGTGAATCAGTCGTTAAAATTACAGAAAATCATGCTCGTTGCCTAATTTCTAGCCAAGAAATCCCTCCAGTTTTGGTCCTGGGTGTCTCCTCGGTGACACTGAACCTCAATGCTTGAAGCATTTTGTGCTAAGCTAATCAGTAGGGTCCTGTTACAAAACTCAAGTTATTAAACCATTTCTAGGCAATGATTCCCAGTGATAGTGGAGGGCAGACTTTCCTTTAAGCAGCAACATTGAAGCCTCTTTCAAATATTTGAGTGTGATACATTAATTAGAATACGTTGTCTTCATCAAGTTCAAAAGTGTTTTTTCCATAATTGCCACATCAGTAACTTGCTGTTCTGTATTTCCCACTCCAAACTCAGGACTAAGCACAAGATCTGCACACCATACTCTGATGTTTGAATTTGTTCTCTACCACCTAAGTTTTGCTCTATTTCCTCTGCATCAGCTGTATTTCACAGCCTTACAAAATTGTTTATGCTCTTTCATCAACAGTGGGATGTAACATTTCCTGTCATTTTTCGTATCAAAGTGTATTTAGGTAAAGCTGGGTAAACCCTTAAGTCTTTTCTTTGGTTTCACCTTCGTAACAAGACACACCCTTCTTCCTCCCTGTCTTATAGGCAGGGTAACCTAATAGATGACCCCATGTTCTAAAGAACAGAAAAGTCAAGTCATTTTCCCGAGACCATAAGAGATTCTACAGCTACCAGACTGTGAGCTCTGTGCAGACTGCAGTCCTGTTTTATCCCTAAAGTACTTCCTACAGAAGCGTAAAGATTACTCGCCTGTAGTAAACGTTAATTAAATGAAAACAAATATGTTTTCTAGTTAATTAGGATTTAATTGGTATTGGATTAAATGTCTTCATTCATAGACCCCAGTGAAGGGTAAAAAGTACACTTTGAAAAGTCTCTTTGAAACTAAAACCATACTTGTACAGACCCCCCCTTTCTCAGGATGGGGTAGATTTCTTTTTCAAAGGATAGAATATAACTCTTCTCTTTTTGTCGAATTTTAACCTAATATATTTTTTTAAAGAGCCGTTTATAAGTCTTTTGTCCACTCTGGTGGTGTCTTGGTGAGACAGCCCTCCAGAATCAGAAACCTGCAGTAAATTCAAGAGAAAAAAAGAGTGACACTGGAATCACCTCTCTCTATCATTTTGTGTCGTGTTTTCTACAGGCACTTTTCGGGGGTGGCGGGGGTCGAGCAGAATGAAAACCACATCCTTTCTGCAGCTCAGATGCTGGCGGGGACAGTCTGTGCACCCCGGGGACAGGTCAGCGTTTAAGCGACCAGGCTGCCCGGGCCTCCTCCTAGGTTTCTTTTACCTCAAAAGAAACAACAAAATTCTAGTGGAGAATTCCTTTCCTAGAGCCCGTGCAGCCCTCTCCTTAAGTCTTCGCCAGGGCAGACCAACCGCAATGGAAAGTGAACCCACACACAGCTGATGGGTTTAAATGTTCCTGAACAGCCAGGGGTGTGTCCCCCCGCCGAGTTGCTTTTAGGGCACAACAGGGCAGCGCTGCCCATGGCCTCGTAGAAATGGGAAAACAGGACTCATTAAGTGAGGGAATTACCGGGGACTGGGCTCAGGTTCACACAGGAGGCCCGAGAATGCAGCCCAGGAGGTGGGGGCTTTCACCAGCTCCTGCGTTTCCACCTTAGTGATCTCTGGTCCCCTCCAGCCACTAAGGCACATAAACACATCCAAACATTGATTGCTTTCAGTGCTGTGGGTTAACTTTTCCCCTGTATTTACCAGGCTTTTTGAAAGACAAACCTGCATACTTCCTCAATTCCACTTTTCTTTGCAGACTTCACAGGGGATCAGGCCAAGGTTACCTCCACTAGGCTGACTCCTCCTTACTGTCCTCGCCCCCAGGCCACACACACCCATCCTCCCCTTCCCCAGCCTCCCCCCACTGATCAGCCCCTGGCACTAGCACCACCATCAGAGCATCATCAGCGCTGTTCACCCTCGACCTTGGGAACTGTGCAAACCCTTCTGAGAGGCCTCAAGCTGTTGGGCTCACTCGCACACACACACATATACCCAGCACCCGCTGCAACCAGAGGCAGGTGAGGAGGAGGAAGAGATGCTTCCAGGACCCTCTCAGAAAAATGTAACTGCAGAAAACTAAGGGGATGGTCTTATAATGGCAGAACTGCCTCACTACACGGCACACATGCGATCTTGTATTGGGGGGACTGATATCTGAACCATGAGAACCCGTCACCCCCTCCATGACATCCGTGTGGACAGAAACGCACCCGCCACCGGATCAGCCAGCTCTTTGTCCTGGTTCTAACACCACCCTCCCATTCGAAAGCTGAGTAACCACCCAGAGGCAGTGGGGAAGCGGGGAGTTCCTTAGCCAGATTCCACACATTTCTACTAGAGCCCCCGGGAGACACTCCATCACACTCCCCTGTGGAGCCTGGTTCTGTAATCTCGCTGCCACCCGGACCTGAGCAGGGCCCGGATCCAGAGCTCTGTCCACCGCCCCAGCATCTGGCAGGGCGGCAGGACTCCTGCTGGATTATGTAACCTCGGCCCTGCGCAACCTCGCTGTAAATCCTCTTTCCTGGCATCTGCAGTCCCGAGAGGACAGCCTCTGGGTATTACTTAATTACAGGGTAGAAATCCCTTTGAACCCTTTGTAATTCACCTCTCTCTACTTTGCTGTGTGTCTCTGAGCTGCCCTTGACCTCCTTGTCCCCACCCAATAAAGGACCTGCTCTATCTTGATATGGATCCAAAGTGGGTCCAGTTGGTTTTTACTTTTATGTGAATATTGTGCAAATAAAATCTTAATTGCTTTTACTAAACAGGAATTCAGACTTACCAATTATCAAGTGCTTACTACATAACCTGACCTTCAAGTGAGTCAGAACAAATCCTACTATGGTATCTAGTTACATTATCTTCTTACCCAATAAGCAGTAAGTTCATGGAAATGAATAGGGTTTATTTCCTATACAGTTTTCCTGACCTGATAACTGCTGGGTCTACTTCTATTTTACACTGTGTATTAAATTCAAGCTAAATATCAGGGGGAAAAAATAAGGGTAAGAAAATATGGAGGGTAATCTTAGATGTGTCTCAGAATTCCCCCAGTATGAGTCTGTGGTGCATTACTTTTCTGCAGATCAGCTGAGTAGAGGTTTCTGGGGTCCAACAGGACCTCCTGGTGTTAGCTAGTAACTAGGTAATGTGCATCTCATCATCTCATGGTGCCTACAAATGAACAGCAGGGCATCACCTTGATCAGTAGAGAAGTCTGCCCAGCGAAGAAATAGGCATTTGCTTGTTTAAAAGCATCCTTCATCTTGATATTGGTACATATAATCTCTTGACTCATTGAAAAGCAGTGTTTTTCAGTAAAGCACAATTTGTGTGTGTGTGTGTGAAGTTCAAGTGATAATCTTCAGATGAAAGGCCAAAACGTGCTTATAAGTTTGTGGGAATAATCCTGAAGTATATATGTTATTCAAACTCTTTCAGATTAATAAGAATCTCTCTGAAATAGAAAATGAAGGTATCGGTCATGTTTTGCAGTTAATGTGATCCTGAATTCATCACCCCTTAAAGAATTCTCCCTCATGTAGTCGATTAATGACCAGCTGAACCAAAATAATGTCCCTTTTTTTTTCAAAATTTTTTCACTGTAATTAATCAGATGATGATAAGATTTGGACACAAAAAAGGATTCAACAGAGAGCCAGTCCCTCTTTAGTAATTCAACTTTCTTTTAGAGTACAAAGCACCACTGCACACCCTCAAGTCCTGCCCTGTGCGCAAGTCCAGGGACAAGCAGGCACTCCCTAACTGCAAAGGTACCGAGAGAGAGCCGTTCTGTCAAACTACGTGTTTACAGACACGTACTTTTATTGGATGTTCATAGGAGTCAAGGAAATACTAGGCTTCCAGAACATAAAAAATGAACAAGACCTGGTTCCTGTCCTCAAAACTTCACCTTTTTAGAAAGTGCATAAGGTATATAGTAAATATCTACAATAGATGATATTTCAGAAAGTAATAAATGTTGGGGAAAAGGTGGCACACCATCAAAGATTTTAGGGATTGAAAAGGGTAGCTCAAGATTAGATTGAAGCATCATTGTGAAACACGGGCCTCAGGTGTTTGTCTTCTGCTTTTAGTAATCATGGAGTGTGAAACCCCCAAAGCATCACAGATCTCATTACAGGGGAAGAACTGCCAACACCTAGTTCTTGGTAAAAACCCTTCCTTAATGTTGCATCTCTGCTAGTAGTAAAGAGATGCCAGAACGAAGACAAGTTTTTGCTCTGTGGATAAAACTGTTGATGTACTGTGAAGCATAAATCCACTTAATCCAGCTCTCAAGAAATGCTTAGAACTGTGGCTGGGCATCTAAGATACCATTCCTTGTGCATATAAGGAAACACTACACTTGTGGGGAAGCAAGAATTTTATTATATTTTATTTGATCAGAGTATTATACTTGCAGAAAGAAAATCTACTTGGTTCAGGTTTATGTTGTATTTTTAGAGTCTGTTCTTGTTCAAACAGACATAGCTCTATAGAAGCATCAGCTCTTGTATATAATGCTCAAATTTGCATGACTATCAAATCCATTAAAAGTGAATCTTGTAAAAAAAAAAAAAAGTAATAAATGCCTTCATTGATAGAGAACTGAAATCCTAGCACAAGTCAAGAGGAATGCCATACTTTTGACTGGGAGAAATCAGGAGAACTTTGTGAAGAAAAAGGTAATTTCAGATAATCTGTGTAGGGTAGTTGGGATTGGGCAGGTGGAGATGGACTGGATGGGAGGTGAGGGTGGAGGCAATAAAGGGCCACAGAGGGCCCTCTGTTGGGCTGGCACGGAGAATGTGGGGTATGGGGGGCAGGTTGGAAGGTGGGTTAGGGTCTCCTGGAGGCCAGTGTACAGAGTTGGCAGTGTGGACTCACTAAGTCAGAGTGTGCTGGACGACCTCTGCTTTGAAAAGATGCTCGGGAGAGGGTGAAGCTCCCCATGGGGACTTCAGAGGCTCTTGCTGAGGGTCTGCACAGGTGAGCGGCAGGAACAGCAGGGCAATCAGACAGGATGTGAGAGATGTTTCTGAGGGTGTCACCGTCGGGGCGTGGCCACAATTGTTTCTGGAGTAAGAGGGCGGGAGGAGCAGAAATAAATTGGAGCTTTTAAGCCTGGATAACTAAGAGAACCATGTTGCCATCGGAGAAGTGAGGAGGAGAACGTAAGGAAAATAGAACACTTGCAACAATTATAACCATTACCGTTATGATTTTTACAAGCCCTTTTCATCTCCTTGAGAGTGACAGATACGTGTCTGTAAACATGTAGTTTGACAGAACTGCTTTCTCTAGGTACCTTTGCAGTTAGGAAGTGCCTGCTCATCCTGGGACCTGCTCACAGGGCAAGACTTGAGAGTGTGCAGTGGCGCTTTGTAAACTGAAAATACGATACAAATAACACTGAAAATAGAATCAATAATTTGTCTTCTGTTGGAAACAGAGACTCATCTATCTTATATATTGACACATTGATTACTAGAAAACCCTACTCTTGTTCTAAAGTCCCCAAGCAAGGGGATTATAAAGAAATGTTTAGCAAACGGCTGGAATCAAATGGCTTGGTTAGGGAGCTTTTGGCCATCAGGAAGGTAGAGAACCCACCTCAAAGCGATTTAAGCAACACTGGGATTGTCTGGGTTTTTTTGTTTTGTTTTTTTGTTTGTTTTGTACTCTTACATGATAAGAACTCTGGCGGTGGAGAATTTCCCAGGGTGAGTAAGTCATCAGCATAATTAAGTACCGAGGTTTTCTCCAGCCTCCAACAGTCCTGTTTCCCCTGGTCCTTCACTGGGCTCCCTCATGGTCTTCAGGTGGAAAAGCAAATATGAGCATCATCCTTCACACTCACCATTCAGATACATGAAATAGGAAAGGGCTGTTTCTTCTTATTCTTTTTTTTTTTTTTCTTGGCAGTTAACATTTATTTTCTCCTTAGTTATCAAGGATTCTTATTTTCTTTATTTTTTTTTTTATTTTATTTTTTTTTGGGGGGGGTACACCAGGTTCAATCAACTGTTTTTATACACATATCCCCATATTCCCTCCCTTCCTTGACACCCCCCCCTCGAGTCCCCCCCATCTTCTTATTCTTGTTTGTTTGTTTTGTTTGTTTTAAGGAAGAGAACCCTTCTCTTGTAAGTGCATCCAGCAGACTTGATTGGACATCAGTTTGTGCTGGACTGAGTGAAATGCCTGTCCCTAAATCAGTCCCTGGCTCATATGAACCACGATAAACACCCCGTGGACAGGGCCAATCTCCCCTGAAATCTAACCACTTCAACTATGAAGAGGGTGAAGAGGGCTGAGCAAAACCAGGGTGATATTAAAGAGGAGTACAGGAGGGGCAGATGGAGGCCGGGAGGCCACGGGGCGTTTGCTGTAATGCCAGTGGTAGGAGGCGGAGATGGAGAGAATGAGCAGCTGCAGGGTAGATTTTTTTTAACATTTTATATCAGTGTATTTAGAAATTGAGAGCAATCTACCCTTATTTTCTGTCACTCTGGGAACTCTCGTAGCCATAGAAACAAGGACCAATTAGAATCAAGTTCTCCAGTGGCAGCCATGGTTTGGGAGGGAATTCTATGCCCCCAGGGAGCTGGTGCTCTTCTTAGGAGGATGTGGGATTCAGCCTGCCAGGCTGGCTGGGATGGGCAGCTCTGCAACAGCACAGTCACCCAGCCCAGGGAAAGGGCTTCAGGTTCTAAATGCCCTCCTGGGAGCAGAGAGAAGGTAGCCCGTGGGAACAGCGGAAAGTCAGGCGCTGTCAGAAAAGTGGAAAAGAAACATGTACCACAATGTTCACTGCAGCACTATTTACAATAGCCAGGACATGGAAGCACCCTAAATGCCCATCATCAGATGAATGGATAAAGAAGATGTAGCACATATACAATGGAATATGACTCAGCCATAAAAAGGGATGAAAGTGAGTTATTTGTAGTGAGGTGGATGGACCTAGAGACTGTCATACAGAGCGAAGTAAGCCAGAAAGAGAAAAACAAATACCGTATGCTAACTCATATATATGGAATCTAAAAAAAATGGTACTGATGAACCCAGTGACAGGGCAAGAATAAAGATGCAGATGTACAGAACAGACTTGAGGACACGGGGTGGGGGGCGAAGGGGAAGCGGGGACCAAGTGAGAGAATAGCATTGACATATATACACTACCAGATGTAAAATAGATAGCTAGTGGGAAGCTGCTGCATAAAACAGGGAGATCAACTTGATGATGGGTGATGACTTAGAGGGCCGGGATAGGGAGAAGGGTAGGAGTCGAGGAAGGGAGGGGATATGGGGATATATGTATAAATACAGCTGATTCACTTTGTTGTACAGCAAAAACTGACACAACAGTGTAAAGCAATTATATTCCAATAAAGAGCTAAAAAAAATAAAAATAAAAATAAAGTGGAGTCGTTGATCCTGTCACGAATGCCTAATGGTCATTATGCTGTAGTTCCAAACAGAATTTCTGCAGCTTCTGATGTTCCACTTACCCTCTCTTGATAAAAGCATCGTGATACATCAGATTGTCTCAGGTTTCTTTAAACCCATCTATCTCAGATTCATGAGAGTATTTATGCATGAATCCAGCTTCCCTTTCCATTTGTTATGTCTCTGGGACTTTTCTTACCTGATTAGGGTTGGCTGATACATGTGTGAGGTGTGGGTAACGTGGAGATTGCGTGCACAGCTGAACTCCTGGTGTCTTCATGTCAATCTGACAGATGTGTGCATTGGCCAACACTGGGCACTATGAAAGCCTGAAAAAATGCATGCCCAGCTGTCCAAATCCAACGGCCTGGACATCTGTCCTTACCAGCAGGGTGATAGACCACCCTGTCTACACTCACTAGGTCGTAGGCAAACTCCCACTGCCAGGTGATCCAGAAATCCTGGCCCACTTGGTGGCTGGACCGTTCTCCATTCCTCTCCAGCCACATTCTTATAAACCAATATGAAGGACAGAGATCAATACACAGAAATCAAAACACGATACCACAGCAAATAGCAACAACGATGGTGGTGATGCCAGCTGTTGTTCATTCAACGAGTATTGTTACTTGCCTACTCATGTGTCTGCCTGGGGCTGTTCTGACTGTTGGAAACCAGCAGTGAACAGGCAGGGTCCCTGCCCTTAGTATTTTTGGTTTTTTCCGATACATACCGAAGAGTGGAATTGCTGGGTCATGTGGTAGTTCTATTTTCAGTGTTTTGAGAAACCTCCATACTATTTTCCACCATGGGTGCACCAATGTACGTTCCCACCAAGAGTGTAGGGGGGCTTCCCTGTTATCCACATCCTTGACAACATTTGTTTATTTGTGTTCCTTTTGATGGTGGCCATTCTGACAGGTATTTGATGATATCTCACTGTGGTTTTGATTTGCATTTCCCTGATGATTAGCGATGTTGAGCATCTTTTCATGTGCCTGTTGGCCATCTGTATGACTTCTTTGAAGAAATGTCTATTCAGGTCTTCTGCCCATCTTTTGACTGGGTTGCTTTTTTGATGTTGAGTTGTGTGAGCTATTTATATATGTTGGATACTAACCCCTTGTTGGTCATATCATTTACAAATATTTTCTCCCATGCAGTAGGTTGTCTTTCTGTTTTGGTTTCCTTTGCTATGCAAAAGCTTTTAAGTTTAATTAGGTCCCATTTGTTTGTTTTTGCTTTTATTTCCTTTGCTTTAGGAGACAGATCCAAAAAAAATATTGCTACAATTTATGTCAAACAGTTTTATGGTTTCCAGTCTTACATTTAGGTCTAATTTTTTTCATATAGAGAGTATTTAATAATGGCAGAGAGAGTATTTAGTAAGGAATGGTACCTTCCTTATATGGTGACACCTCTGCTGGAGTACACGGGGTATTTATAACATTTCACTGACTTTCTGCTGTACATTTTTCCCCCATCAGTTTTATTGAGATATGATTGACATATAACAATGTATTCGTTTAAGGTGTACAACATAACTATTTTATATATGTATATATTGCAAAATGATCACCACAATAAGTTTAGTTAACATCCATCACCTCATCTAGTCACAAAGTTTTTTTGACTGTGTGATGAAAACTTTTAAGATTTACTCTCCTAGCAACTTTCAGGCATACAATATCGTATTGTTAACTATAGTCACCATGCTGTATATTACATCCCCAGGACTTATTTATTTTATAACTGGAAGTTTGTACTTTTTGACCACTTTTACCCATTTCCCTCACCCTCCACCTCCACCTCTGGCAACCACCAATCTGTTCTCTGTTTCTATGAGTTTGGTTTTTTTTTAAAATTCCACATATAAGTGAGATCATACCATGTTTGTCTTTGACTTATTTCATTAAGCATAACCCTCTCAAGGTCCATCCACATTGTCACAAATGGCAGGATTTCCATCTTTCTTACAGCTGAATAATATTCCATTATACACACACACACACACACACACACACAAATATCCACTATATGTGTATATATACATATATTATGTATATATGTATATGACATATATTAGTAGATAGAGATATGTAAATTTCTTTATCCATTCATCAGTGGACACTTAGGTTGTTTCTATGTCTTAGCTACTGTGAATACTGCTGCAGTGAACATGAAGGTGCAGATATCTCTTCAAGATAGTGATTTCATTTCCTTTGAATAAATACCCAGAAATAGAATTGCTGGATCATATGGTAGTTTTATTTTAAAATTTTTAAGGAACCTCCATACCACTTCCCATAGTTATTCCACCAATTTATATTCCCACCAACAATGCACAAGGGATCCCTTTTCTCCACATCCTTTCCAACACGTGTTATTTTTAGTCGTTTTGATAATGGCCATTCTAACAGGTGTGAGGTGATATCTCATCGTGGTTTTGATTTGCATTTCCCTGATGATTAGTGATGTGGAGCATCTTTTTATGTGCCTGTTGGCCATTTGTATGTCTTTTTAAGAAAAATGTCTACTCAGGTCCTTTGCCTATTTTTAAGTCAGATTTTGTTCTATTGAGTCTAATGAATTCTTAAAATATTTTTTGATATTAACCCCTTATCAGATATATGATTTGCAAATATTTTCTCCCATTCCATAGTTGCCTTTTCATTTTGGTGATGATTTTCTTTGCTGTGCAGAAGATTTTTGGTTTTAATTAGTTCCACTTGTTTGTGTTTTTCTTTTGTTTCCTTTGCTTTTGTTGCCAAATTCAAAAAAATCATCACCAAGACCAGTGTCAAGGAGCTTACTGCCTGTGTTTTCTAGTTTTATGGTTTCAAGTCGTACATTCAAGTCTTCACTCCATTTTGAGTTGAATTTTGTGTGTGGCATAAGATGTGGTCCAGTTTCATTCTTTTGCATGTAGGTATCCAGTTTTCCCACCATTTTATATTCTTGGCTCTTTTGTTGTAAATTAATTGACCACATAGACATAGAAAAGACTTGAATTCTCTAAATCTAAAACTTTCCTATTACTCTTCTCATCCTAAAATCAGTTCACGGACTTTGTAAGCACAGAACCTTTGGTCTATAATAATTATATTCCTTTTTTTCTAATCTGGCATCTTGCTGCTAAGGAGAAAAACATTCCCAGAAGTCCCGGCCAGATTTGAAACCTCCATCCATCTTCAGTATGTCAGCACACTGAGTGAGCAAGCCATTTCCCTAGAGCTGTCAAAGGACAATTCTTTTTCAGACTAGTAGGTGTAAGGGCACTGAAACTGGCCATCAGTTGAAACAACAGAAAGAGTGGCAGGGGCGGCAGGGCCGGGGGCGGGGTTAGGAAATTAAGAATACATGCTGTAGATTTTGACTGTTCTTAAAATTTGGAAGTCAAAGTTATCATATACAAAGAGCAAAATTTTACAGGGAGGCTCAGGTGTTTGAATCCCACCTATCTATAGATGTATTATTTATAAATAGCTTTCTACTGAGATGGCCCAAGTTTTGTCTGGAAATAACATCTTGCCATTACCTCGTATTTCTCAGCTGCATTAAGGATCAGTGAGCAAATATAACTATCACACATCACAAGCTCCTCAAAGTACTGAGGTACATAATATTATCAGCGAGGATTTGGGGCATTAATATAAAATTCTGGAAAAATGCTTTTGTTTGTTTGTGTGTGTTTGTTTACCAATGAAGTATAAACATCAAATATCAGGGGAAAAAATATACTGATTCACCAGACTGAAATCTCTCAGAAGCTGAGACATATTTCCAATGATTTCCATGTAACTATTTTAGACCAAAGTATTTCTACAGATTGGACTTGTGCCTAATCATACAATCAGATCGCTTCAACCACCCAGATGCTTATGGGCGAAAATAATAACTCCATATTAAGTTATTATTAGCTTCTTCTGCCCGAATCGTGGCTAAGATCTCTTTGTCTTTAGAAGTGATATTGGCATAATCAGATTACAATCATTTGAATATTTTCTTCCTAGCTTGTGCGCCTATTAGCAGCTCTCAGTTAGAAAGCCTCTCATAAATGAACGAAGCATCCTTCCTTAAGGTTAGTCAGTTCACCCATGAAATTTGAAACCTTCAGGAAGTCTGACCTACTGTGTGTGTTATGGTAACATGCTTTTTATTTATAAAACATTGGTATTTTTTAAGCTCTTTATTGGAATATAATTGCTTTACACTGTTGTGCCAGTTTTTGCTGTACAACAAAGTGAATCAGCTGTATTTGTACATATATCCCCACATCCCCTCCCTCCCGCAACTCCTTACCAACCTCCCTATTCCAGCCCTTTAAGTCATCACCCATCATTGAGTTGATCTCCCTGTGTTGTGCAGCAGCTTCCCACTAGCTATCTATTTTACCTTTGGTAGTGTATATATGTCAATGCTATTCTCTCACTTCATCCCAGCTTCCCCTTCACCTGCCCACCGCCCCCGTGTCCTCAAGTCTGTTCTCTACATCTGCATCTTTATTCTTGGCCTGTCACTGGGTTCATCAGTACCATTTTTTTAGATTCCATATATAGGAGGTAGCATACGGTATTTGTTTTTCTCTTTCTGGCTTACTTTGCTCCGTATGACAGACTCTAGGTCCATCCACCTCACTGCAGATAACTCAATTTCATTCCTTTTTTATGACTGAGTATATTCCATTGTATATATGTGCCACATCTTCTTTATCCATTCATCTGATGATGGGCATTTAGGTTGCTTCCATAAAACACTGGTATTGAATGTAGGTACTATTATTTTAGGTCTAGGACTGTGATGCTAAAGCCAGTCACCCTGCAAGATGAGAGATTCGGAAACAGACTTACCTGTTACACAAGGTATTACAATCAGGATTCTAATGGTGCAAGTCATTGGTGTAAGTAGGCCCTTTATCTAGCACGAAGCATGAAATGTAGGGACCACCATAAAAATATGAAATGTGTGTGTTTAATTGGAATGATCATTGGCAAGTTTCATTTCACAGGGTTTTAAATAAGCTTCAAGTCTTATGGTAACAATTCCAAGCCACCTAAAATCCTCTGGCTTAGAGGACAAAATATAGATACGTTAATTTGAAATATAGTTGTTTCATTATTCAGAAAGTATGAATCGGGTATTACCCTTTTAAAAATTAATTTGTTTATTGGCTATGTTGGGTCTCCACTGCTGTGTGGGGGCTTTCTCTAGTTACTGCGAGCAGGGGCTACTCTTCGTAGCACGGGCAGAGGCTTCGCATTGCATGGCTTCTCTTGTTGCAGAGCACAGGCTCCAGACACATGGGCTTCAGTAGTTGTGGCACACAGGCTCAACAGTTGTGGCTCACAGGCTCTAGAGTGCAGGCTCAGTAGTTGTGGTGCTTAGGCTTAGTTGCTCCACAGCATGTGGAATCTTCCCAGACCAGGGATAGAACCTGTGTCCCCTGCATTGGCAGGCAGATTCTTAACCACTGCGCCTCCTGGGAAGTCCAAATCGGGTATTACTTTAAAAAAATTTTTCCCTGACCAGGCATAGAAACTGCACTCCCTGCAGTGGAAGCATGGAGTCCTAACCACTGGACTGACAGAGAAGTCCCACGTATTACTTTTAAAGACAGACTTTGGTATCTTTCCAGACTACCAGTGCGGGTTTAACATGAGTTCCTGCCCCAATTAACTCTTTTGTGAAGTAACTCTTTGAGGAAATTGGGCCAAATTGTGGCGGGGGGGGGGGGGGGGGGGGAGGGTCTGTGATCTTGTTTTTTGTCAGTTTCCCTTCTTCCCCATGTCCCCCCCACCCCTCCACCCCCAATTCCTGATGCTCTCACCAAGTCCTGTCTCAGCCCACACTTCCTCCAGACCTATGTTCCTCCAGCTATTCAGCAGGTCTCCAAGTAAATCTGAATCTGATAACTGTTCAAACAACATCAAAGAAATATCACCATTGGTGGGATTTCAGGCAGGTGGTGATAGGCAATTGGACCCAGGCAGGGTGCTTGGAAAACTCTGAAATGGGGTTTATGAATCTACCTGCTGCCTCTTAGGCTCTATGGGTCAGAGATGAAGGATGTTGAGGACAGCCCATCACTCCTGTGTCTGCCTGCCACAAACTTTTCCAGACCAACCCCCAACCAATGCCCTTAAAATAGAAAGGCCAGAATGATTGGCTCACTCTGACCTACCATTCTTGTGTCAGTAAAATATTAACAACTATAAATAACCTAGAAGGCCATTCCTGGGAAAAATGGCAGAGCACAAGTTCATTCTGCAGTGACAGGGAAAAATAACATTTTAAATCAGATCAGATTGAAGCACTGACAATATTTAATAAAATGTTTCTAAGCAACGAGGTAGAAGAATCAAAGAGCTTCAGTAGAGTTAACATTCACAGAATAAAAAGGAATCCAAAAATAGCCTCACTTTCTTGTAAGCAATTCAATCTGGAAGGTAAAACAAACTCCTTCCCAAATCTCAGCCTGTTGAATAATCGTCTCTTTCCAAACGTCCCATGTGTAGTTTCAGCACGGAATAACCATGTCAGTAGCCAAGTTTTAATATGTGTGAAAACCTTGGAGAGTAAAAACGGGTACAGCCATGTTCCCATGTTTATTTACATTTGAATGATTTAAATGCCCTGGGCGTGAGATACACCCTCTATAACCCTTGTTATCAAGATAACTTACAAATTAAAAGGAACACTCAGTACTCCCTTTTATGTGTGCTTTAGACCCATCTTAGTGGAAGTGTTTGATATTCCATTGCTAATGACACCCTCGCTTTGTCAACAGGAAAGATTTTCTAAAGAGGAATTTAAATGTCTGTAATAGACTCAAATAAGTACTTAATAGATTCAAGTCTAGAAGAGAATATGAGAGCTTTTGATGTCACCTTATTGCCACAAAAGCAAGAACGCTTAAATACTTGAAGAGTCATTTTCCCACCACTGTGTCTTTGAAATGACAGCTTAGAAATCCCGAATATTCTCATAGCTTCCCGGAGAGAGGGCTGCAGTGTGTGTGAATGTCCTTTTTACATAACAGTCTATGCAGAAGGCTTGTGGCATACAAATGGGTATTCTTGGCTCACTTTGACTCTGCACCAAAAGCATGTATAATGGGCTCAAGAAAGAGAAAAAGGAGGCCCTTTTTCTGGCTGTTGGTCCAGCTGACAAACTGGATTTCTCTGTTTCTGCTGCCTCGGGAGTTTGGTACAGAAAGTCAGGTAGGGGACCACGCAGGTCACTAGAGAGAAAGGCATTTGGTGAAATCCATCCATCCATCCATCCATTCATGCAAGAAGCATAGTTTTAAGAGTCATTTATTTAATTAACCACTTTTTAGAAAATTCACCAAAAATACGTTTTTGTTTTGTTTTGCTTTTTCCTTTCGTGATTGGTTTATTTCACTTAGCATATGTCTTCAAGGTTCATCCATATTGTAGCATGTGTCAGAATCTTCTTCCTTTTTAAGGCTGAATAATTGTGGAGTTTTTTTTTATTGACGTATAATTGGTTTACAATGTTTCAGGTATACGGCAAAGTGATTCAGTTATACATATACATATATCTATTCTTTTTCTGATTCTTTTCCATTGTAGGTTATTACGAGATATTGAACATAGCTCCATGTGCTATATAGTAGTCCTTGTTGCTTATTTTATATATAGTAGCATGTATCCATTAAGCCCAAATTCCCAATTTCTCCCTAGTCCCCTTTCGCCTTTGGTAACGATAAGTTTGTTTTCTATGTCTGTGAGTCTATTTCTTTTTTGTAAATAAGTTCATTTGTATCAATTTTTTAGATTCCACATATAGGTGATATCACATGATATTTGTATTTCTCTAACTTACTTCACTAAGTATGATAATCTCTAGGTCCATCCATGTTCCTGCAAATGGTATAATTTATTCTTTTTTATGACTAATATTCCATTGTCTATATATATATATATATATATATATATATATATATATATACACACCACATCTTCTTTATCCATTCATCTGTCAATGGGCTTTTAGTTGCTTCCATGTCTTGGCCATTGTAAACACTGCTGCTATGAACATAGGGTTGCATGTATCTTTTCGAATTAGAGTTTTCTCTCTATATATGCCCAGAAGTGGGATTGCTGGATCATACGGTAACTCTATTTTCAGTTTTTTGAGGAACCTCCATACTGTTCTCCATAGTGGCTGCACCAATTTACATTCCCACCAACAGTGTAGGAGGGTTCTCTTTTCTCCTCACCCTCTTCAGCATTTATTATTAGCAGACTTTCTGATGATGGCCATTCTGATCAATGTAAGGTGGTACATCATTGTGGTTTTGATTTGCATTTCTCTAATAATTAGCTATGTTGATCATCTTTTTGTGTGCCTGTTGGCCATCTGTATGTCTTCTTTGGAGAAATGTCTATTTAGATCTTCTGCCCATTTTTTGATTTGGTTGTTTGTTTTTTGTTGTTTTTGTTTTTGTTCTTTTAATATTGAGCTGCATAAGCTGTTTGTATATTTTGTAAATTAATCCTTTGTCTGTCACATCATTTACAAACACTTTTTCCCAGTCCATAGGTTGTCTTTTTGTTTTGTTTATGGTTTCCTTTGCTGTGCAACAAAAGTACATAGTTTGTGTGTCCACTGAAGCTCGCCAGAGGTGATTTGTGAGATTGAGGGCACACAGCTCGGGTCCTAGCTGGGTCCAACCCCGTAATCACACACCTGCTGCCAAAACAAGCCTGACTTCCCTCCTAGGTCAAGTCTTTAGACTGTACACAAATTCTAGAACTATTGATTTGTTCCTTTAAGCCACTTTCAATTTCAAAATGATCCACTTCACCAGGCCTTTTGCATGAGTCTGCTTGGAGGACGTATTTGAGCCAAGGGCTTGATGTTATATTTTTTGTTATTTTTATTATTCCTACCACTTTCTAATATATCTCAGTGAATGTGTAAAGTGATCACAAAGTAAACGGTTAAAATTTTTTATAGAAGATGATGAGATTTGCACAATGTCCGTTTAAAAGCACTTCCACAAAACCAGAAATTGAGCTACCAGCAGCTCCCACCATTTTTCTGAGGTCATGGTGTGCCTCCCTCACTTTCTTAACCACTGTACATCTTAAGTTCTATACCAAGTACACCAGGGATGATGATACCGTGGTGTTTCCATTCAGACATCTGCCCACATGATGCTGTCTGTCCTGACGTCAGCGTGTACATCCAAATAGCACCGCACCTCGTGGCAAAGCATTAGGTCACCGCAGCTCATGGTGGTAAAAACAGTGCTCAGTTGATGGGGAAATTAAACTGCTTTAATATATTGTGTTTTATCTTTGTGAGTCAAACTACAGAATATGCTTGGTCTTATTCTAGATTACCTTTAAAACATCCCATGTAGGTTAAGTTGTCACCTGGGAGACCCTGCCTGTGACCCCATGGGGTAGCCTCACTGCTGGTTTCTTCAAGAGTCTAGACTCTTACATCATTATTGGAAGATTAGAAGAGGTAATGGCCCAGAAAATACTCTCTCCAGGCATGCAAGCTTTAGGGAACAGTGAAGGCCACTGAACAGGGAAGCAAGAGACTTGTCTTATCTGAATCAGCTGAGAACCTGCCTTGTGAGCCATGCGCACACAATTTAGATCGCATTCATTGCCATTTCAGGTGGCTCTAAGTGGCTTCTGATCACCACACAGATCAAGTTCAAGCTCCCAGGGTGGCCTTCAGTTTCAGCCTCTGTTCTGCCCAAGCTGTCTGATGGGTGGCCCCATGTCCACCCTTCAGTCTGTCCAGGTGTCCAGACTCTGCGGTCAGGCTACTTGCTTTGAATCCTGGGTCTGCCTCTGGCCAGCTGGGCAGGTAACCTCACCTTTCTGGACCTCAACTTCTCAATCTGTAAGCAAGGTAGTTACAAGAGCTGCCTTGTAGGGTGGTGGTGAGGATTAAGTGAGTAGAAATGGCCCTGTCCTTGGCATGGTGCCCACAGGGAGTACATGCTAGGTGTTTGCTGAAGAAAAGCTGTCCCTTCACTTTCATGCCTGACTTTAAACCCACTTGCTCCGCGGCACTTTCCCAAAGCAATGTACGTGGTTTAAGGATCAGTGGGCAATGGTTGAGCTGAGTTAGCAGTTCAGACACTTGATTTATCCAGGCAATGTGAAAGCAGCGAGACTGATTTTCCTCTGATGCTTGATCCATTCATGGTCCCCTCCTTGGATTCCTGCTTCTTGAGTTTCTGTGTCCCCGTGGGTGTGTGAGCCTGGGATGCTGTTCCTCACAGCCATGCACCACTTCTCCTGGCAAACTTCCACTCCTCAAGATGCAGCCCAAACATCACCTCTTCTGTGAAGGCTTCCCTGACTCCCCTGCTAGGAAGGTGCTCTCGTGCACAGCAGTTTTTACAAACGGCCACATAATTCTTCGACATTCCCCACACTGAGAGTTTAGGTCCACGTCCCTCCCCTTGTTTCTGGGGGTGGGGGGGAGCTTCATCCAACTGAGTCTTTGGCAGGAGAGATGCTGATGTCTTATGAGACTGGGCCCTGAAAGATGATGTGGCTTCCACCCTGCTGGCTGGAACTCATCCCTTTGGAGTTGTGAAGAAGCCTGGCTCCATGCAGAGGCCACGTGTATACTCCTGGTGGGCAGACATGGTCATCCTGTTTCCAGGTGGGGCCCCAGACATGGTAGAACACAGGCAGCCACCTCCTCTGTGCTCCATGCCCCTCCAAATCCCTAACCTACCAAATCTATGAGAATAATACAACAGTTGCCTTATGCCACTGAGTCCTGGGCTAATTTTATTATCATCCAGCAGAAGGAACTGGAGAAACTTTCTGTGAGTTGCAAAGACTTTGTATGTTCCAACGTTACAGCACCCAACAACCCTGCAAAATCCGCATCTTCATTCGTCACACTCACTGGATTGCAGCTCCCCAGAGGCCAGAACTCTGCTTTCCTCATCTTTGTGTGACTGGCGCCAAGCGTGGTGCCTAGAACATGGGAGATACTCAAGATGCATTTTGAAGAAATGATTCCTTAGAGGGTACAAACATCCAAAAATATTACATTAAATTATAACCAAATTATAACTGATATTTATAATGACCAGAAGGGTTTGCCCAGCGCCTGAAACTCTGTGAGTTCTCAGAAGTGCACGTAACAGAGCTGTGTCTGCACATCTGTGTAACACACGTGAACGTCACACACACCCTGAGTGTTGGTTTCCCTGGACATCCCCCCACCCCCACCTCATATGCCCCCACCCAGCACCTGAGTATTCACTGGGCTCTTCTCTAACTTAGACCGGCTTAGAGAAACTCTTCTTCCTTCCTGTCTGAGCTCACACCTGAGCTCAAAGCCCTCCTTGAAGCCATCACATTGAACTAGCCCAGAACACAACCGAGAGCTTGCCCTGGCATCTGCCAGTCAGGTTCTCAGCCTCCTCCATGCTGGGCTGAGCACACGCCCCTCCGCTAGCAGGGCTCACACACTGATCCCTCTTTTTGTGCATTTAGTAAGACAAGAAAGTACAGAGCTTCTGTTGTCACTGCCAGCTGCAGCTGACTATTTATAGACACGTGTTCTGTGCTCACATAGAAACGTAACATATACATGTATATTCACACCAAGTTTTTGTCGGGTTAGCAGCTCAATTGGCTCGACACCGCTGCTTAGAGCTCCTGGTACTGCTTCAGGGGCCGCTGTTCACTTGTACCCCTGAGCGCTGCCTGGGAGGAATCCCTGCCAGCCCTGCTCAGTGCCAAGCAGGAGACTCGTGCTGGCTTCATTTCTTTTGTTGGGTTTGAGGTACATCTTTGATGCAGTGTCCACATGCAGACCACTTTTGCCACTTCTCCAGTGTCTGATTCTGTGAATAGAACTGCAAGAAGCCATGTGAGTCAACAAGCTTGTAAGGGGCTGAGATTAGAGTGTACATGAAATTTACCCAAAATTGACAGCACTGACTGAGATGGGGGGTTGGTGGAGAGAGGCCAGCCTGTGAGCCACAAAGAGCATGGTGGGGTTTTCTGGCATGGGCGGCGCGTGCAAGAGCACAGATGGAAAGTGGTGGCCTTGGAGAGAGGACACAATGGCCTGTGGGCTCTGGCCTGAAGAGTCCATATTCAAGGACCCGGTAAAATACATAAAGGAAAAAAAAGTGGGGTCAGACATTTCCTGAGCACCAGTGCACTGTGTGCCAGGAAGGTTTCTAGGTACCTTACTTGCTGGTCCATGTCCTTTGCACCATTCTCGTGGCAAGTCACATGACGCCTCTGAGGCTGTTCCCTCTTCTGTGGCCATGGCCTTCCCCCCACCCAAGGCTAGTCCACCAGCTCCCACCACTCACTTTCCACAATCTCCCCGCTTCACTGAGATCGGGGTTGTCTGGTGTGAACTCACTGCACCTCCAAAGTTCTCATTATCGGTTTGTTGTTTTTCTTTACCGATTTCAGAAAAACTTTCGTAGGCTCCATCTTTGATCCCGGTTTTCCTCTCATATCTTCCAATATTACCTCTGATTTGGCCCATTACCTTCAGCCAGTAAATGTTCCTAAACCTCGGACTGTCTCTCTTCCAGAGACGGCCTTTACTGTCCACTTTGAGAAGCGCTGACCCCTGACCATGATGTTCAAGTCCCTCTGAATGTGGTTGAAAGAATCTTCCACTTTCCTTCATTCACACCAGAGATTCTAGATCTATCAGGTTACTCGTTGCTCTCTACCCTCTGCCCCATTCACCTGCATTTTCGCATATCTGTCTGTCTCTTTGGATATAAACATACACCCCGCCCGCTTCCTTCTCTGTCCCCTGAAATCCTACTTACACCTCCAAGGAAACCTGACATCACACCCCCTCCGAGAATACTTATTCCAGATCAGCCATTAAAACGAAATTCCTCTCTTCCAGGATATTAGTCTACTGCTGTGTGGTAGCAAACAACCCCCAAATCTCTGGCTTACAGAAAAGGCATCTTACTCCCATCACATGCAGACTGTGAGTTCTACCATTCTGGGATCCTGACTAAAGGAGCCCATTCTGTGATGTTCTTGTGGCTGAAAGAGCAAGCAGGCTAGTGGAATCTCACAGTGACTCTGCACCTTCTGCTTGGAGGGGATGCATGTCTGGTTCTCGCACATTCCATTGACCAAAGCACATCACATGGCCAAGTCCAAAGTCTGTTGGGTTGGGGATATCTGGGCCTCTTCCAGGGATAGACTAAATAACTGCAGATGCTGTCTTGTGGTGCTGGGCTGGTACCTTTTTGATGGCGTGAGGAGAAATATGCCTTGTATCCTTCTCATTTGGGATAAGAACTAAGCTTTTTTTTGCTTTTTTTTTTTTTACTTTATTTATTTATTTATTTATTGGCTGTGTTGGGTCTTCATTGCTGCATGTGGGCTTTCTCTAGTTGCAGCGAGTGGGGTCTGCTCTTTGTTGTGGTGCACGGGCTTCTCAGTGCAGTGGCTTCTCTTGTTGCACAGCATGGGCTCTAGGTGTGTAGGCTTCAGTAGTTGTGGTGCCCAAGCTTAGTTGCTCCAAGGCATGTGGGATCTTCCCGGACCAGGGATAGAACCTGTGTCCCCTGCATTGGCAGGCGGATTCTCAACCACTGCACCACCAGGGAAGTCCCACATTTTTAATTTTTTAAACCAGATATTTTTTAAACAGCTTTATTATTGAAGAATCATTCTTTTTTTCTTTCTTGGCCATGCAGCATGGGGAATCTTAGTTCCCTGACCAGGAATCGAACCCGTGCCCTCTGCACTGGCAGTGTGGGGTCTTAACCATTGGACCACCAGGGAAGTCCCCACATTTTTTAAAATTCAGGTATAAGTGACATAGAGCATTGTGTTAGTTTCAGGTGTGCAGCATGATGATTCGCTATTTGTGTGTACTGTGAAATGATCATGCAGTAAGTGTAGCTAACAGCCATCACCTTGCAGTCACAAAATTTGTTTCTTGTAATGAGAATTTATAAGATCTACTCTTTAGCAACTTTCAAATTTGCAACACAGTATCATTAACTGTAGTCACCATGCTGTGCACTACATCCCAGGACTTAGTTACTCTATAACTAGAAGTTTGTACCTTTTGACCTCCTCCACCCGTTTCACCCACCCACCTCTGGAGACCGCCAATCTGATTAAGAACTAAGTTTTGATCATCTTGTATGCCCCATATATTGAGAAATTGGAGTATTTAGAGACTATAAAGTACTGTAAATTGCTTAATGTAGAACATATTATTTCATCTTTCAATTAAACTTCTTTATATTGGACAAGCACTGCATTTAATAACGTTTATTATGTGTCAAGCTTCCTGTTTCCCCAAGGAGAGCCCAAAGCAGCCGCATAGAGTCCAGCTCAGTAGCCTGACTGAGTCCTTAGTGGGGTTTTAACAGTCCCAGTCAGGGTTTTCAAGCAGAATGGGATTTCATACAGGATATTGAACACCTACAAAATCACAACTGAGTGCAGGAGCAGCTGGGGAGCCGCTACCAGACTCACCTCCATAGGTGAGGTTCAGAGACCAGAGTCTGATCCTGTTGTCACCTCAGCTCCCATCACAGATGCCTCCCATCCTCGCTGGGCTCAGGGCTACACACTGGGATGCTGAGTCAGCCATAAACCTCTGTGCCTCCCTGACGGGGCTCAGCAGCCATCTCAGCAGCACAGAGAGGACCTCTGCTCCTCTCCATCTTCCACAGTAAGGTCTCACGCTGGAGTGTGTTCACAGCCAGAACCCCAGCTGTAATGCAGTTGGGGAAATGCTGATTCTGGCTTTCTGGCTCTCTGTGGTTTAGAAAGGTGGATGCCAGGCTGAGAGCACATGCTGAGGGCCTCCGACCAGAGGCAGCCCACCCACGAGGCTACCTGACCCCTCTGGCCCAGCAGTCATGGAAGCCTCCATCTGCCACCCACACTCTGCTCTTTAGGACAACAGCTTAAGATTTCATCATAGACACAGAAATGAATTCACAGCATTGCTGTATGAAATCCATGGTCATATCGAGACACATAACATAGGTAGTAATCAATGTCATTTATTAAATTGCAGCACTGATAGGGCTGTGTAGGAACTCAGACTGATTTTTGAGGCTAAAATAGGACTCTGCAAATAGCCCTGCTTTATCAGCACGCGTCAGGGCTGAAGTGATGGTGGAAGACAAGTATGTAGAGGAGGGCAGGAAGGCAAGAGATTGGATATCAGGCTCCATCTGCTCCCAGAAGGGATGATGCTGAGTCCCCTCCAGCTGTGAGGGAACAGAATTCTATGCAGGAAAGTCTTGGATTTCTCATATTTCTTCTCTGAGTGATGCCACCCAGGTGAGAACTGGAGTTTGTAAGCCGACCAGTGTTGGCAGGGAGCAGAACGGCAGGCCTTTCCCCTGGAATGTGCGTTCATAATTGCAATTGGCTTTAAAGATACTTTTCATACAGAAATGCAAAGCCAATGATGAAGGAAGTTCTGCATCTCAAACTGCTCATACTGAGCATAAGGCCACCTTCACTGCTTGTGTCTTCTTTGGGTCTTCCATCGTGGGCTCCTGCCATGATTGGATGTGGTGCTGGGTTCTAGGACACAGGGGTGAGTGAGAAAGACACAGCACTTAGGACAGGTTCTAGTGGGAGAGTGAGACCATGAACAAGTAGTAAACAAATAAGAATTGGGTGTGTCCAGGTGCTCTTAAGAAACGAAAAGGTGCAGAGGACACTCTTATACAGGAAGGTCTGGGCAGACCTCTTCAAGGATGGTTACAATCTTGGTGTGTATATGTGATTGACTTTTGGGAACTCAAGTTTTCCACATTGAATTAGATAATGCTCTGGATATTGGTTAGATTTAGTTCTCTCTCCTTAAAATAGTATTAATAAATATCCTGGTCGCTTATGACTTTGGGTCTAACTCCAGTTTTAGGTCACAGGCTAGGAGATCTATTTTTATACAATTGTTTATTACAATTTGTCGTACATTGGAGTAGCTCTTATCTGCTTACAATCTGGATGTTTCAATGTAGGATTCATGTTATAAAAATAAAAACATATGCAAAATAATGTAAAACTGTGTGCCAGAGGATTTTGGTAGAAGAACATAATAGCTTTAGTGCAAAACCTTACGCCTGCCAGACCCTGATACAATGCACCCCAGTGCACTACAGTTCACCCATTAGAACACAGGAAATAATGCTCTTCACTCTTCCCAGCTTTGACCACTATTGTGCCCCAGGCTTCAATGGCTGCACGCCAAAATTTACTCGCTTAATGGATAAACAAAATGTGGTATAGCCACACAAGGGACTACTGGGTTTCCTCCCTTCTTAGGACTTAGCAGGGTTGGGTCTGGGGAATGCGTTCAAGGTCACCACCCAAGGGCAACACTCCTGACAGCTGCCAGTGTTTGGAATTGTTTTAACTCCAAGATCCATTCATTCATTCAACAAATATTTATTGAGAAACAACTATGCACCAGGCCCTGTGAAAGGCATTGCAGGTACGATAACTAATAAGACAGAGGAGTGGTGCAGACGAACGAGATGGTTAATACTGTAGAACGTGCTGGGTTCATGTCCCATAACAGAGATTGAAGCCAGGATGCAGGAGGCTTCTTGGAGGCGGTATCAGCCTCTGAACTGATTCCTAAAGAGTGAGTTGGGATGAGCCAGGTGAAGACAGAGGTGTAGACAAAGAGGAGGCTGGAGGGTTACACCAGGACCAGATAATAAATGTTCTGAATTACTCTGCTAAGGAATTTGTTCTTTAACACGTGTAATGTGAATCCTCTTGTCCAGCACAAATCCTGATAAATCTTTCCTTTATTACTTATTCTATGGGCCATAGGAAGTCAGTGAAGGATTTTAAATGGTGTAAGTATGTCAGGGTAGGGGGTGTTGACTTAATAAGATTTGCATTTTGCAAGCTCCCTTTGGCTACAAGCAAGGAAATGCATTGTAAAGGATCAATACGAGAAGTAGTGAGGCAGTGTAGGAGCCTGATGGGGTAATCCAACCAAACGTGATGGAGCTGGGGTGGGAGAGTGGCCACAGAGTAGGGAGAAAAGTAGTTACAGATGGGATGGGATGAGGTGACAGAAAGGGTGTGTCAAGGACGACACTGCGTTTCCTACTTGAGCAAAGAAGCTGTGTCAGAGCCCTCCCCTGACACAGGGAACATTGGAGGAAGGGGAGGGAGAGAAGGATGCTTTCTGTGTGTGAAATGTCCAGCTTTAGTGCCTGTGGGACATGCAGGCAGCTGGGCATGGGCTGAAACTAATGAGAAAATCTGGACTAGAAATATAATTTTGGGAAGTTGGCAGCCTTTTGAGAGTAATGAAACCTGCAGGAGGGGATGAAATGCCCTGAGAGGAGGGAAGAGGAGCAGGCCTGGTGGTGGTGGTGGGGACCCTGAGGAGGAAGAGATCAGGGCTTCAGGGAAGCAGGAGAGGGCATGTTCCAGGAGCCAAGGGAGTATTTCAAGGAGAGGGGATTTCACGTTGTGTTGGAAATTCAAATGAGATTAAGAATTTTAAAAATTCTGTTTACAATATCACTCCTTTAGTCTTATTGAATGTACTATTTGCCTTCATGGGAATCTCTTGCCCTTTAAACTCTCTGCTCTTACCATTTTTTTTTACTGCCTCTTGACCTCATTTACCTCCTGACGTGGCTTAAATCCCATAACCAATCACTGTTGGCCAACAATTCTAAATCAATGTATGTTCACCTGAACTGGCCCTGCGTGCTGATCACGACCATTTTCTCTCCTTATTCTCACTTCTGATCACCCTTGATGCATTCACCACAGCACCTGTTTCAAATATTTTCTACTTTCCTCAAAGCATGAATCCCTGCTCAACTCTCAGACCCAGTAAATAGCCTCACCTCCTGTTGACCAGAAAGATGGAGGCCCACCACGTGAGCTTTCTTGCAGATGTCCCTCCTTCACACTTTAAAACTTCTTTTATCTTCTTCGATTCCTTTCCTCTTCCTATATATTCAAAATAAAAGTGCTCCTCTCCAAATCTAACTTACATGTGACCTTGTCCCTGTCCACCAGTCACTGCTGGCCTGTCTCTAAAGATGGATTTTCCCTATTGACTGGCCATGACCTTCCAGCCTAGAAGCAAATATAAGTCTTCTGTGGCAGAGATGGCCCCTGGAACCCCCACCTCCTGGTGTTCAAGACCTTGTGTGCGGGCATGACCTGTGACTTGCTTCGTAACAACTAGAATATGGCAAAGGCGACAGGATGTAAGTGATCGCATGGACATGATCAAGGGACATCGTGCCTGTCTTGGGAAGGTTCTCTCGGTGGCTTTGAGCTGCCATGTTGGGAAGTCTCAGGTGGCCATGAGCTCACAGTGGCCTCTAGCCAGTGGCCTTCAAAACTGTGCTCCTTGGTCCATCAGCCCACAGGAACTGAAAGCTGCTACAAGTTGCAAAACCTAGAAATGGATCCTCTTTCCCGCCCCACCCCGTGGAGAATCAGATGAGACTGCAGCCCTACCTGATACCTTGACTGCAGCTTTGTGAGGCCATAACACGGAGTACCCAGCTTGGCCAAGGCTGGGCTTTGTTTTTTTTTTTTTGGCTGCATTGGGTCTTTTTTGTTGCCGCGCGTGGGCTTCCTCTAGCGGGACCTGTGTGGTAATGTTCATGAATAGCACCCCATGAGTAATCTGTACCCCACAAAGGCCCCTCCCTAAAACCTCTGGGCTCTGAAACAACAGCCCTTCATTGCAATAGTTTTTTTGTTTTTGTTTTTGTTTTAATTTTTTAAATAAGCTTTATTTATTTATTTACTTTATTTATTTTTGGCTGCAACAGGTGTTAGTTGTGGCAGGCAGGATCTTTCGTTGCTGGCTTGCTTCTCTCTTGCTGCCTTGTGTGGGCTCCAGAGAGCATGGGCTCTGTAGTTGTGGCACTCGGGGTCTCTAGTTGTGGCGTGGGGCTTAGTTACCCTTCAGCATGTGGGATCTTAGTTCCCTGACCAGGGATCATACCCAGGTTCCCTGCATTGCAGGACAGATTCTTTACGACCGGACCACCAGGGAAGTCCCTGCAATAGTTCTTGGAAGGTAAGTAACCCATATACCAGCAGCTGCCCTCTGGGGGATTTTAAACGGCCTCAATAAAGAAGATGTGGCACATATATACAATGGAAAGTTACACAGCCATAAAAAGGAATGAAATTGAGCTATTTGTAGTGAGGTGGATGGACCTAGAGACTGTCAGACAGAGTGTAGGAAGCCAGAAAGAGAAAAACAAATACCGTATGCTAACTCATATATATGGAATCTAAAAAAATGGTACTGATGAACCCAGTGATAGGCCAAGAATAAAGATGCAGATGTAGAGAATGGACTTGAGGACACGGGGTTGGGGCAGGGCGGCAGGGGGGCAAAGGGGAAACTGGAACAAAGTGAGAGAGTAGCATAGACATATTTACACTACCAACTGTAAAATAGCTAGTGGGAGATTGCTGTATAACACAGGGAGATCAACTCAATGATGGGTGATGCCTTGGAGGGACAGGACAGGGAGGGTGGGAGGGAGTTGCGGGAGGGCGGGGATATGGGGATATATGTATAAATACATCTGATTCACTTTGGTGTACCTCAAAAACTGGTACAAGAGTGTAAAGCAATTATATTCCAATAAAGAGCTTAAAAAAAAAATTAAAAAAATAAAACGGCTTCAAATCCTGGTCGCTCCTCCCCTGGGGAAATGGAGTCTATTTCCTTACCCCCTTGAATCTGGGTCGGATGTGTGTCTTGCTTTTACTAACACAAAGTGATTGAAATTGTTAGAGGAAACACAGACTGAAACCTCCCACCCTGGCCAGGCAGACGGTAACAATTTGCATGAGTTATTTTACAACAGGAAATCTGGGAAAGGAACATGGAAAAAGCCACCACCAACCAGAAGAATATGGGAAAGGTTAAAAGGAGACTCCAGTCCACATGTCCTACCCACCTCCCAGAATCCTCCTCGCTGGAATCCATCTTGGCTGAGAGATGTGTGTGCCACTGGAAAGGACCCCAAGTCAGAACGACTGGCCAGAGACAACCCAGAAACTGATCCCATCACCATAAAACCCAAGACTGCGAGCCACGTGGCAGAGCAGTTTTCCTGGGTTCCCTCACCCTCCCGCTCTCTGCCTGGGCGCCCCTTCCCAATAAAGTCTCTTGCTTTGTCAGCACCTGTGTCTCCCCAGACAATTCATTTCCGAGTGTTAGACAAGAGCCCACTCTTGGGCCCCTTCCTGCAACAGAATGATATTACATAACTTCAGAGACTTAAGAGATCTACAGCTTTGACTCTATGTGCTTAGAACCCATCTTTCCAGAATCCCACTGCCCTGCTGAGAAGCCCGGGTCTCGTGGATAAACTACCTACTGGGAGGAAAACCAGGGTCCTGGGTCTCCAGCCCCAGCTGAGCATCCACCAGCAACCAGCACCAATTGCTGGGGTGAGAGGGGTCATGTTCCTGCCCCGTCGAGCCTCGCAGCCCCAGCCGACACACGTGTGGAGCTGGAGAACCACCAGCAGAGCCTCATCAACACACAGAAATGCAAAAATGATGCTATTTTTTTAAGACACTCTAAGGTTGTCTGTTAATTAACAAGAGATCGCCGAAACACTCCCAGTGCTAATCTTCACTTCTCTGGTGAAGCAGTTCCTTTAAGGATCAACAGTGACCTCAGCTGAAAATTCAGGGACCTTCTCTAGGTCTTTTTCTTCCTCCAAGGCATGTGGTGCTACTGAAACTCTTTCTCTTGGTGCCTCCGTCTCCTTTCATTTCTGTGGCCTCCTCTAGAGCTCAGCCTCTTCCCCTCATCCCCTGAATATGGAGGCTCTCAAGGTGATATGCTTGGACATTCTCTATAAAATCTCTTCTTGGTGGTTTCATCCAATCTCATTGCTTTAAATATCACCTCCATGCAGATAATGTCCAAATCCTGAAAGAGGCATAATGATTAGAGGCTCAAAGTCTGGAAACAGGCCAGTCAGGGCTTTAATCCTGCATCTGCCAGTCCCTAACCAAACGTGTGACATTGACGCGAACCATGAAAGTGGTTGAACCCCTCTAAACCTCCATTTTCTCCTCTCTTAAATCTGGATAATAAGAACATCTTGCTCATGGGGACCTCACTTCAGCCTGCCCCAAAATGAACACTCAATAAATCAGAGCTTTCCGGTGTTTTAACAGTTTATCGTACCACTGCTTGCGTAAGAAAAAATGGTAGTATTTGTACAAGGGCTGGGGTAAATGGAGGTGGCTGTGGTCAGAAAGAATTGGCCGGAGGGCTTTGGCCTCTCCAGCCCCTGCCCAGCCCCCACCCAAGGGGCTGATGAATATTCCGGCCCTCACCCCACTGCTGGCACAGCAACAGGAAGCTATGCAGTAGATGGTAGCAATTTCTATCCTCAAGTCCTGCTCCCTTTCCAGGGCTCCAGCCCCACAGTAACAAATCTTCTGGGTTCCGCCCACCTCCTCTACCCCAAAACCAGAAGGTGATTCTCAAAGTGAGGTGCCCTGATCACCTGAGAACCTGTTAGACTTGCAAAGTCTCAAGCCCCAGCCCAAGCCTATTGAGTCAGCACCTCTGGGGACAGGCCAGCAATCCGTATGTTAAGGATCTACCTCGCCCAGGTGATTCTGCAAACCAACAACAAATAGTGATTTCAGCAGAGTAGTCAAGCCTGCTCCCCCACCCCCTCCCGATTTGCATTCATTAGTCCTGCTACCTCCGGCTACCTGGGCTCAAAACCTCAGATCCACATCTACCAGCCAGCCCTGTCTAATGGGTCATCAGTCCCACTTTCCCACCAGCAGCGTCACTCAAATCCTCCCTTCTCTCTGTCCCCACTGCCACGCCCCTAGAGGAGGGGCTGGCTAGCGTCTGCCAAACCAATTCACTTAAAATCCAATTTGCCTGCAACTAATTTCACCAACAGCCATTAAAGCAAGTTTAATTTAAAAATTAAGTTAATTAAAATTGGATTCACATTTAATTAAATGTTAAAAGTATAACTAAAATTTAATTTTGTACGTAAAATGAATTTGTTTATAATTTTAAAATATTAAATAGAAATTTAATTTCATTTAAAAATTAATTTTGTACAGTCAAATCTGCCCATTATTTTCTTCATGACCTCCACCACTTCTAAATTTACTCTGTCCTTGCCCCTCACCAGACAGTTGATAAATATCTAATTCTATTCTTCTAGTTGATCTACCTTTTACTTTTCTTACATTTAACTTCTGAATTGTCTGGGGTTTGTTCTGGTTCTCGGTGTAAAGTGGTCAACTCACCTGCCCACTTACTGCAGGAGGGAAAAAGACTCCTCCTTATGATGCTAAATTCTGGGGGCCTTGAGTGAAGATTGAAGGTGATAACCAGACATTGAGTGGTTGTCCCATTTCTAGGTCTGACAGACTTTCTCTGAAGCTTCTTAGTAGTAGCTTGAAATGGGTTTATTTGCTAGAAACTCAGGCATACGTGTCCTTGGACAGGTTCACCTGGAAATCCTTAAATGCTTAAGACTTTGTACTGGGAAATACACCTTCTGGGTCCTCCCCGGTGTGGAGTTGTTTCTCTCCCAGCCGAAGGAGGGAGGAGATGGACAGATGTCGCTTCAGATAAGACGTCAGCCATGCCCGCTGCCCCGACAGATGTAGGTGGAGCAGGGGCTGGGGAGATAGATGAGGGTCAGACATGCGGGGCTGCTCCTCCCATGCCTGGTCCTGAGGGGACAGCATCACAGAGATGAGGAAGCTGGAACCAGGGGGAATGCGCAGGGTGGGTCCAGGCCACACAGGCAGCGACAGCCGAGGGACAGGGCAGGGCTGCCTAGTTAGATCTCTGCTCCTGTGAAAGGAGGGAGGGTCCCCTGATGCACCAGGAGAGCAAGGCCACCGAGTACAGTGCAGTAGGTCTGAGCTGGGGGCTGCCATGGTGCCAGAGAAGGGGACCTGATGAAGGGGCTTCTCAGCTTGATGCAGGTACAGCTGAGACCCGGAGCCACCTCTTGTGCTCCAGGACCCTGGGGGCCGGGTGGGCAGGGGGACCCCCAGGAGCTGATGCACCAGGAGGAACCCAGAAGTGTCCTCCCCTCAACCCCCGGCTCATGGCAGCCAGCGGCCCTGGGATGGGCTAAGACCAGAGGGATGCGGAAGACAGCAAGAGGGGCTAGAGTAGACACGCCTCCCCTCTGCACCCACATCACGCCCCAGATCCCACACCAGGAAGACCAGGAGAAGGAGCAGGGCAGAGACTGACATTTCCCAAAGAGAAGGAGTCACCTGGAAAAGACCGTTGAAATCTGTAGTCACAGAGGGGCCCTGACTGCCCATCACCACCAAGGTGGTCGGGGTGGATGAGGAGCAGAAAGAAAACTGCAGATCTTGGCACACCTGAGCAGTGGACCTGCAAATCAGCAGCCCCGCTACCTAACACAGGTAGAAAAGACATCCAGAAGCTTGTAAAAATGCAGAAAGGTCTGCAAATTTCCTACCATTTCCTGTCCACATTTCCCCTTAAAATAGTACCAACTTTCCTAAATTAATGATTCACTTTTTAAATAATGAATAAATAAAAATACAAAGTATACGTAATGTATGAAAAACACTGGTTCAACAAAAACCCATATACCCAAATACCTACTTATAAAAAAGGACACCTGGTCACTCTGACGGCCGTCCCACCGTCCCTCCAGCCCCACCCCCTTGACCCCTCCAGAGGAACCACTCTCCTGGTTCTGCCTCCATCATTCCTTGTTTTTCTTAATAGTTTTACCCTGTGTCTATTTCTCTAAACAATATATATAGTTCAGTTTTGCAGGGTTTTCTTAGCTTTATATAGATAGACTTTGTTGTATGTATTCTTTGGGGACTTTTTTTAAATTGAAGTATAGTTGATGCACAACGTTGTGTGAGTTTCTGGTGTACCCCAAAGTGTACGTAAATATATATATTCCATATGATGTTATGGAAAAACCCCAAAAAAACCCAAATGAAAATTTTGGCCACCCATATATATATATATATATATATATATATATATACTTTTTCAGATTCTTTTCCATTATAGGTTATTACAAGGTATTCAATATATTTCCATGTGCTATACAGTGGGTCCTTGTTGTTTATCTATTTTATATAATGTAATATGTGTATGTTAATCCCAAACTGCTAATTTATTCCCCCCACCCCCGTTATCCCCTTTGGTAAACATAAGTTTGTTTTTGAAGACTGTGAGTCTATTTCTGTTTTGCAAATAAGTTCATTTGTATCATATTTTTAGATTCTACATATAAATGATATATGATATTTGTCTTTGTCTGACTTCTCTTAGTATGATAGTCTCTAGGTCCATCCATGTTGCTTCAAATGGCATTATTTGATTCTTTTTATGGCTGAGCAGTATTCCATTGTATATATGTACCACATCTTTATCCATTCATCTGTCTATGGACAATTAGGTTGCTTCCATGTCTTGGCTATTGTAAATAGTGCTGCTGTGAACATTGGGCTTCATGTATCTTTTTGAATTAGTGTTTTCTCTGGATATATGCCCAGGAGTGGGATTGCTGGATCATATGGTAGCTCTAATTCGTTTTTTAAGGAACCTCCATACTGTTTCCCACAGTGGATGCACCAACTTACATGCTCACCAAGAGTGTAGGAGGGTTCCTTTGGGGACTTTTTTTTAGGTATTTTGTTTCTCAAATGCTTCAATGTGGTTGTAAATGTAGCAAAGAAAAAAGTTTTTCTCACTTTCTTAGAGCCCTTGCCTAGGTCTGAAAATTACACTGACAAAGGCAGAAGAACAGGAGGAAAGCATACATATTTATTTAATGTAAGTTTACATTTACATTTACTTACATTTAATGTAAGTTCCAGGTGACATGGGAGCCTTCATAAGGACATGAGGGCCCAGAGAAACAGGACTGAGCACGTGATGCTGGGTGTGGTGGAGAACGGGCAGCCGTGGAGGATGGCGGGGGTCAGGGAAGATGAGTGATGTAGTAATGGGGGGGTCACCAGGGCCTGCTTGTCGGGGTTCTTCTTGGTTGCCTCCGTGTTTGGAGATGCAGGCGTGCTTTTCCTCTGGGTGTGAGGAGGGCACCTCTCACCTGAGGGATTTGTGACCTGCTTCAGGGAAAAGGGCAGGGAAAGTCAGAGGGACCTTCATGCTTCTGCCGTGGTCTCAAACTCCATCAGCCTAAAATATTCAATATGCCGAACTTCTGTGTTCGCGGTATCGTGTCCCAAACCCCATGTCAGGTAACTGATTCATCCATTGGCCTTTCAGGGTATGTCTGTGCCCCAACTCACCCATCCACATCTGAGGTGACCCAGTCTGCTGTCTCCAACAGTGCTACCCCGAGCATCCCAGGGTGGGTCCCTGGGCACATGACCGGGGCGGGCTGGCTCGCAACATGAAACCTGGGCAGTCACACGGGGCCCCCCGCCTATGAGGACCTGCACCGCTTCAAAGCTCTGCTGTAAAGTATGTGGTAATTTGTGAGAACGGCAGTGGGAACGAATGAACGCACCTCTGAGTGGGGGTGGGGGGCTCTGCTGCCTCCGTCTTGCCGTCTTCATTTCTGAGTTAGGGGCTCTGCATTTTCTTTTGCATTGGCCCCGCTAAAACGCAGCTTCAGTGGGCGCTCCGGTCCCAGTATCTGCTTCCGTCGACTGTTGTGCTATTGTCCAGAGGACAGCAAGAGGGTCCAGACACATGGATTTCCAGATTCACCTGAGGGTGAAAGTTCACATTGCCCCATGGCCCTGCCCACACTTTTTGTCCAACTTGTTTAATTTTGTCACTCTGTTAGGTATGAAATGCAGTTCATGTATTATATTTTAATTACACTTTTTATTTTATGATCATTGTAGATTCACATGCAGTTGGTAGAAACAAGACAGAGAGACCCCCTAAGCCCCCACCCAGTCCCCCCAATGGCAGTACCTGCAAAACTTCAGTGCAGTGTCACAGCCTGGACACTGGCACAGAAATACCCACCAATTCTACTCAGGTCACCTGTTCTCGTGTGTCCATGCGTGCGCACACATGCTTAGTTCTGTGCAGTTCTATCACGTGTCGGTTTGTGTATCCACCAGCACAGAAAGGATCCAGAATATTCCCACCATCACAGGGATCCCTTGTGTTGCCAAACACAACCACACCCACTAACCTCCCACCCCATCCTTCACTCCTGACTGCTGAGCATCTATTATCCATTTCTACAATTCGTTTCATTTCAAGAATGCTGTAGATGGAATCATCCAACATTCAGCCTTTTGGAATTCACTTTTTTCATTCAGCACAACACCTATGAGATCCACCCAGCTTCTTGCATGGGTCATAGGTCATCCATTTTATGGCTAAAAGAAGCAGCTCTTTATGGTCTGGATGGACCCCAGTTTCTTTGACCATTCACTGGTTTTAGATCTGGGTTGTCTCCAGTCTGGGGTTATTATGAATTCAGCTGCTATTGTATTGAGGTACAAGATTTGTGTCAACTCTCATTGTACTTTAAGATGAATTTCCCTGAAAACTCAAGTGCAATATCTTCTCGTTTGTTTACAGGCCATTTAGGTTTTCTCCTCTCTGAAATGTCTTTTAACCATTACTCTTTCTGATTAATCTTTCTCATTTTGATTCATGCGAATTCTTTATAGATTCTGAATACTGATCTTTTGTCAATAATGTATGTTATAAATGTCTCCCAGACTCTAGTTTGTCTTTTCCCTCTCAGATGTCCTTAGAGGAACATAAATTTTTAATCTTAATGTGGTCAGACAGCAATATCACCCTTTTGTTTGTTCTTTCATGTTCTGTTTAAGTTATTCCTTATCCCAGGATCACAAAGATAGCCAGCACAGTCTCCTAAAAGCTTTAGGGTTTTGCCTTTCACATTTAAGTCCTTCATCCACTTGGAGTTTGATTAGTGTGAGGGATTTAGGTAGGGGTCCAATATCACTTTTTGAACACAGATCCCCAATTGTCCTAAGACCATTTACTGAAAAGTCTGTCCTTTTCTGAGTGATCTGAAAACCCACCTCTTGTGTATACTGAATCTAAATATTCTCAAGTCTGTTCCTGGGTTCTCTCCACTCAGCAACAGAAAATGAGCAAGTCCCGCTTGTGGGGGGTGGGGGAGATGGGGCAGGCTTATTCCCAACACCCTTCTGGCCCTAACCTGTGCAGGTGTTCAGTGTCTCTTTGGAGAAGCCCTGCCCTTTGAGGGCCTGGGCTGTGTCTGGTCTTTGATGCCTCAGGGGGCTCTGGAAGGTCAGCAAATACCAGCTTCGGGGGCATTAGTCGACCTTCTTGCCAGTTCAAGTTTTTATCAATTTTTTCCTGTCCTTATTGGCTGTTTTCACGGGGGTGTCACTCAGAGTATCTCATGGGGCCAGGAAGGAAAACACAGGGAATTCACATCCAGCCAAACTGGCAGCTCAATTGCCTCCAGCAGAACTGAATTCAGGCAAACAGACTTCCAGCCCTTCTTCAGCTCCTCGCGGGGCCCACTTTGCGTAGTTTGGAAGCCTCCAAATTCATCTCCCGGCTCGAGTCTCTCACCAGCCAGAGCCACCTCCCCCACGGCTGCCAGGGTCCCCTCCTTGGGGCAGATTCCTGAACAGACCACAACGCTCTCCACCCCCCTGCCCCTCTTGGCTATTCCGTTCCAATGGGTCTCGTCACCTGTGAAAGGAGAGTCGAGGCCCCCAGCCCCGCCCTGGAGCTCAGCCACCCCCACCCCCTCCACGTGCCCGCCTGAGCCCCACCCTCTGCACGTGTCACCTGCCACGGCTGGCGGGACTCTGCAGCTGTGGTTGGAGAAACGAGACATAATGAGGGGGATTCTCCCCGACCGTCAGGGGGCCCTAACTGCGCGCATGTGCCCTTCAGAGCTGAGAACCTCCTCCAGCTGGAGGCGAGAGCCGCCGAGTGTGCGAAGGGCCGGCCTGGAAGGTGAGGCCCAGCAGCCGAGGGGAGCGGGCAGCCTGGAAGCTGGGGGTGACCCTGGGCTGAGCGCAGCGGCCGGGAAGCAGGAGCCTCAGTCACAGGGACACCTGGGCCCGAATTCGGCGCACGAAAGAGGCTCCGAGCAGGTGTCCCCAGAGCTCCCCACAGAGCCCCGCCGGCTGCTCCTCCGAGACCCGGAGCTGAAAACCAGGCGAGCCCCCAGACTGCTGACCTGAAGAACAGAGGTAAGAAATTCGGTTGTTTATTTAAAGTATGTGGTAATTTGCGAGAACGGCAGTGGGAATGAATGCACGCGCCTCTGAGTTGGGGGTGGGGGGCTCTGCGGTCAGGTGTGTTCGCCTCCCCTGTCTCAGGTATGGCTACCAAGCCTCTCCCAGCCTGTGTTCTGTTTGTCCTTGGAAAGGACTGTACATCCCGGATTGGCTGACCTCACGGGGGTTCTGGGTGATGCAGTGTGATAACTTCCACAAAATGCCCGCGTGGTCATTCACAAGAGGTCACCTCCTCGCGCGCCGCCCTCTCCCCATGGCCACGCCTCCCTGTTGCCTCCGATGCTCCAACCTCTTCACACCGACCTGCTGCCCGTTCTTCAAGCCCAGCGGGGCTGTCGCCTCTCAGACGAAGCTGGGATCCAGTGGCTACAAGCAAAGCCCTTCTTCTACGAAATTGTGCGGCTTGCCATCTTTAGCCCTACATCAGAACAGAACTGCAGCTCAGGCCTCTTCTTTCCGTGGACTCTCAGGAAATAGCAGACAGGAGATGCAGGAATTTAAAAGCTCCCATTTGTTTCATCCTGGGGCTCTGGGAGCACTTGTCAGGCGCCTCCCGCGGCCCCAGAGCAAGTCCTCTACCGGGTCTCTGAGTCCCACCCACTGCCCCTCAGGACCAACTGTATATTAGGACTGGGAAGTGTTATGGACTGAACTGTGTTCCCCCCAAATCCAAATGGCAAAGCCCTAACCTCCAGGACCTCAGGATGTGCCTGTACCCAACCTGTGTCCTTATGAGAAAGGGAGATTTGTTTGGAGACACAGAGAGATAGGAGGGGTGTGAGCACCGAGGAAAGACCATGTCTTCAGAGCAAGAGGACAGCCATGGCCTCGGGAGAAAGCAAACCTGCCAACACCTGGATCTTGGACTTCTGGCCTCCAGAACGGTGAGATGTAAATTTCTGTTGTTGAAGCTCCCCAGTCTGTGTATGGCAGCCCTAGTGAATGAATATAGGAAGAATAAAACCTTGCAGGAGACATCTAATAATAGTTGATTGTTCAATAATCCACAAGGTGTACTGGCTGTGTTTAGGATTCATTTTACATTTAAGAATTTACATTTTTGAATATACCAGTATGTTATGAAAATAGATCTTCAAGAGCCACCATAACATAATTTTAGGGCAATGCTCCAGGATAAAACAAGAATCAGCATAACCAGGGAGCATTGGAACCTACATCTCTTTACAGAAGTAACAACTATTGAATTCTGGTCCAAGGTGCAAGGGGGAGCAGCAGCTTATAGCCGGGACATTCCACGATTCTCTAAGAAATCTCTGTAAAAACCATATCACTGACAATTTAGTGATTGCCCGTGACTGGCAGTGTCTTGGAGGGGGCAGTGACTGATCCTGTGGGAAAGTCTCTGTTCTTCTCATAATGAAAGGTGCTAAGTAGCCACTCTCTGCCTCTGCAGCTGGTGAGTCAAGAGCTCCCACCTGGCACTGGCCTCTGACACAATGACCAGTCATGCTCGCCGGTTCCATCCCAGTTGCAGGCATTGCTGCCAGACATACGTTGATCATGCCTTGTTCATGGCTTATATTTTTACAGGGCTGTGATTAAACTGACAGAAATGTCTAAAGGTGGGAGGGGAAAGAAGAAGGAGCAGGGGCTCCACGTGGGACCCTCACAGCCATTCTGTGGTTGTTTTGTTAGAGGCACCTTGTTACTGAACTCAGCTCAAGAGTCCAGTACTGAGAGACAAGTGTTGGGTAAAAGGAAAAATAGCTTTATCGAGGAAGCTGGCAGTCCTGGGGAGAAGGTGGACTCAAGTCCTAAAGAAACAACTCCCCCTTGATGATCAGGGGGCAAGAGCTTTTAAAGAGGAGTTTCAGGGGTGCACAGGCAGGGATGGGGGGCTACGTGCAGAGCAGCACAGTCATCTTGAAATTGGTCATGTGTGGTCTGATCAGCGTCATCTTGATTGATTTAAGTACAATTAATCTTCAGCTCCAGGGTCAGTCGATTTGTTCCCATTTCCTTGAGGCCAGTTCTTGGAACTGTGTAAGATGGAGCAGCTTATGTCATGGCTGCAATCTGTTCAGCATGTAGTTAACTTCTTCCGCCTGGTGAGGGTTCAGTATCTGAAAAACAGCTCAAAAGATATGGCTCAAGATAGTATCTATAGCCCTTGAGGAGGAACTAAAGGTCCTTGACTTGGTTTAATGGCTAAATTATTATCATTTGGTATTGTTTGACTATTTTCCTTTGCTTCTGCATTTTCTTAGTTCTCTGATTAAATTTGCTCTTTGGCTAAAGTTTTTCTACAGACAAGAGGCAGGCAGAAGATATGGGGATTCTGTCCCAGGAATGCCACCTAGGGTCCTGCTCAGTTTCAACCTCTGTCCTTTTTTTTTTTTTTTTCCAGTTATGTGGGTCCTGATCATGTGGACCTTGTACGTGTATATTGTTTTTTTTTTAATCAAAGTATAGCTGCTGGACAATATTATATAAGTTCAGGTATACAATATAGTGATTCACAATTTTTAAAGGCTATATTCCATTTATAGTTATTATAAAATATTGGCTGTATTTCCCATGTTGTACAATATATCCTGTTGCTCATTTGTTTTATACCTAATAGCCTGTTCCTCTTACTCCCCATCCCTATCTTTCCCCTCCCCCATCCCCCTCCCCACTGTTTGTTCTATCCATCTCATTTCACTGCCCTTTACAACTCACCATGGTACAAACAGCCTCCCATATGACCTGTGAATAGCATCTTCCTTCTCTGTATCTTCCTACATTGCTAGTATCAAATAATTTGCCCAAAATATGCAATATTAGAATTACACTTAAATCATTATTTTGAATGTATCCATGTACTGTTTACTTCCTTGGAGAGATTACAAGCTCCTCGGCACAGGAACTGTGACCTCTTATTGACTGTGGAACCTCAGCCACAAGCACAGTGCCTGGTACCGAGAAGGCAAGTAATAACTATTTAACAAATGAATCCCAGTTCCCAAGGAAAATAGCACCAGAGCTTTAGAAGGGAAAGGAAAGCCTTAATAAATGACCTTCCGTCCCGTGTATTTGTTTCTGAATTCTTTTAGACTCTAAATATTGGAGCATTCTAAAATGCATGGTTTGGGTAGAATCTAATCAGTCTCTTTTGGGCTTTCTCAGGGCAAAATCTGGCCTCAGCTAATGCATTCCCCACCCTTTCCTTTCTCTCTTTTATGTCCCTTCCTCCACCTGCAAGCCCTCATCCTGGTGTCTATCTTTCCAGATTCTCTGCCTCCTCCTTTGGGCTAATCGCTTAGCCCAATGATTGCGTTTCTTACCAGTCTTTCCTTCTTTAAATCCCGTTGCATTATCAGCATCGAATTCTCCTTCTGTGGGCTCGTGTCATGCCCACCCCCAGACCATGCAGCGAGCTCTTGGAACTCAGTGACTGTGTGTCTTTAGCAGGTCCTGACGCACACACTTGCTGACCGCTTTGTCCCGGGAGAGGGGAGGTGCGCTCACTCTGCCACCCGCCTCCTCACATCTTCCCAGGAGGCAGAGATGCCCCATCACCTGGTCCCACTGCAGAACATCATGGGGCCCACATTTACTTTGGGGAGGGTGACTTAAAAGTCACTTATTCAGCCAGTGTTTATCGAGAACAAGTTGAACAAGCTTTACAGACATTGCCTCACTGACACTGCTTGGGTCCCTGGAGACGTGGCTGTGAAGTGACATGGGGAGCCCATCACAGGGGGTGACTAGGACATCAACAAACAAATGAGAGCATCTTAGAAGAAGGAATGCTAAGGATAAGACAGAACCGAGTTGTGGTGCTGGGGTAGGAAGGTGGCTTATTTAGTTTAAGCTGTCAGGAAAGACCTCTCCAAGGAGGTGACAATTTAGCCTAAAGACAAGGTTGAAGACAAAGAACCTGTTATGCAAAGAGCAGATGAGGCTGGAAAGAGCTGGGAATAGGAGGGGGTGGCCAAGGTTAGGTGCAGAAAGTGGGGGTAGTGAGGACCCTCCAGGCTGTGGGGGCCACAGGGGCCAGCTTGGCCCAGAGGTGGAGGTTTTATTCCAGACCCAGTGGAAGCCACCAGGGGATAGTGCTCAGGAGAAGGGGTGGACTGGTGGGCGTTTGGGCTTCGGTACCAGGTGGTGGTGCAGAGGCCGGGATGCAGCAGGGCTGCTACTAGGACTCTGTGACAGTCGCCCCGGCAGGAAGCAGGGGAGGCCTGGACTAAGGTCGTAGCCGTGAAACCAGTGGGAAGTGTACGGCTTCAGAAGACATTTTGGCGGTAAAACCGACAAGACTTGCTGCTACATCAGATGTTGTGGATGGGAGTGAGGAAAAGGGAGAAATTTAGAGGGACTCATGAACTTTTGGTCCCAGCAACTGGTGCTGTTAACTGAGATGGGAAAGACACAGGCTCTGAATGGGGGCTGGGTGTGGACCCCAGTCTTGGGCAGGTTAAGGTAACCCTTAGACATTCAGTAAAGCCCATGAAGAAAGGTCAGTTGAGGCCTCAGGGCTCGGCTTGGCACCAGCATTCACTCCTTTCCTTTTGCGTGGCTCCCTGAGCCAGCTGATCGTTGCTTCCACAACACATGGAAGATTCCTGTGCCATATCGTTACCCAGAGGTGGAGCATGTGGGATTTCAACTTTCAGGATCATAGAGAATTATCAGCTCCACACCGGCCTCTGGCCTAAGACACGCTCCCTCTTAGGAAGGTGGACACCACATAATAAGGAATAGTACTTCGATAGGGACCAAAAGAAGATGATCTGAGGGTCCAGGTTTTCACCCTCCTGTCATGGCCATTTACCGTGTAGTTTATTCTCTGTTTTGCACCCCCTCCTGGATGTAGCACACCATACAAAGAAGCTGGGAAATAGCCATTGGTCACACAATTCTCTCCTGAGGCTTGTTTTAATATTGTCTCACTCTCTGAGTTGAAGATCCTGGGAGCTGCCGGTCCTAAACTATTTCTGTGATTAGAATCTCTGAAGTTACCTGAATCTTTGTACTCATTACTAGGAAATGTTTCCATCGGGTGAAACTATTCATGTTGGGGGGAGTGGGTGATATCATGGTTAGATCAGGCTCTAAAAGTTTTTGCAAAAGCAAATACACTATTTCTTATTTATTGTTACTCTGTATGCGAGTAGCTCCCGTGAGAACCTCATAAGAGGAGGCATCCTCTGTCTAATTACCATCAAATAATATCCAGTTCCTAATGTCATCCTAGAAAAGAGCTGATACTACTTTCGTATAAAAATTGCACTATTTTCATTAACATACATCACAGCTAAACGCCAGCAGGAAACAAGGTATTAGAGCGTGTGTATTCTGGAACTATTTGCAGAATAACCTTAAAGGAGCATTATGGCTTATAAGAGGAACTAGCAGTTAATCTAGGTTGTGGAAAATAAAAGCGAAATTGTCATTGCGAGCTATCCTAACAGCCCTTTGTAAAGACATCAACCGCTGAGTCACTGAGGCTGTGGACAGAGACTGGAAAAGTCAGAGCAAGCCCATGCAGTGGTTTCCTGGTCGTTGATGGATATTAGGTGTTGGCTCACATTCTCACAGGTCCTATACATGTGTATTCTGAAGAACACAGTCATATCACCATTTTTAATACCTACTCCGAGCAAAAGACCCTGTTTAAAACATGTTGAAATCCTTTCTTTCCCTAAGCTCTAGGAGCTAAGGCCATATTCTAGTCAAAGCTGCCAGATGATTTAATGAGATGTTACCCAGAAAAAAAAAATTAAACAAGGATCCCCATCTGTCTGTCCTGGGAAATGGATCGAAACGGAAGTCTTCCCTGACGGAGGTCCAGTGCCTCCCTCGGGAAGAAGATTCCCGATCTCCTCACATCAGAGGCCGTGTAGCAACTCTGCACTGTAGCTCAAGAAACCAGAGATTTCTCTATTGAAAGGCCAGAGGGAACTAGAGTTGGCACGAATCCCTCCAGGAGTAAGAAGCTGTCTTTCTGTTAGGCCCATCTTATCCAGGTCCCCTCCTGGGATCCCTCAGAACACAAGGCAGCCTTGTCTTAGGGCCAGGAGGCTGATACTCCAACCTGGTACCCAGAGGCTCCACTAAGTCCTGGGGGCTTTGCAAGGCTGGTCTCAGCAGCTTAGCCTCCAACCAGCATGATTTTGAACCAACTCTCCCCTTTCGTGGAGATTTTTCTCCTTTCTCTGTTATCAGTCACTGGTCCAAGTGTTTCATTACTTACAGTGTGTTATTTCTGACTGAACAGGGCATTTTCCCCACTGTATTTAAATTGTGGAGGAATTCACTCAACAGTGTCCAAGTTTAAGGTCACGAAAAATGCTTTTCTCTGCACCTAACTTAATTTTTTAAAGAGGAAATTTCTAAGATCTCCCGTGACTTTCAAACGAAAGCCTGATTCAATGAAAGGAAGAGAATTAAGAGCTTCCCCATGTTTGTGGTTTTAATATTTAAACTCAGCTGGGCAGCGCGGAAGGGTGAGTGCAACACAGAAAGCCAGCCACGCGGCCCCTATTTTTCTCAGGCGGAGGGCAGTTTAGAATACCGTGTCCATCTCTTTTCTTTTCCAGTCTCTTAACTAAAAATAACCTCTCGCAAGCCGGCCTCGTCTTCGGGTGTTGTCTTAATGGAGTTTGTGCAGCGGGTCATCAACTCTGCTTCACAGCCATTCATCATAACCCAGGATCTGCCGGTGATGATTGGCCACTGCAGACATAGGGGCTTTCTATTTCCATCAAGAAAAAGAATTTATGAAAGTTTGCCCCTGACTTTGATGAAGCAGAGGTCTAAACGCCATCATAACAGAAATGCAGGCCACATTTTTTAAAGCTACCCCAGGGGAAACAAAACAAACATGCAGCAGCCACTATAAAAAATCTCTGAGCATTTAGGCTATAAATATTAATAGTGTCTTCGACTTGTAAAAGCACTTTACGGTTACAAAGAGATTTCTCATTTATTCCCCACGACACCCAGGTGATAAAGGAAGAAAAGCAATTTTTTTTTTCTGTTTTCCAGATGGCACAACCAGCGTTCAAAGGCCCAAGGTCATAGGGCTGGTGAGTGGCCTGAGCTTGAAGCTGGGTCCAGCACGTTCTCACTATGTTGTCAATAATGTGCTGTTCTTCAAACATGAGGCCAAGATCTTTGTGTTGCTTCTTCCAGTAATTGTGATGGGCAGATCTGCCATAAACCTTGTGTATCCCAGTCAGCTTCTGTCTAGGGATACATATTGCTTAAAAGGCCAGTCCCAGCTGGGGGTTCAGGCTGTAAGGGAACTGCACTGTTTTATTCATTTGGCCTTTGTGAAGATCAAAATTATGATTACAATAGCGCCGTGCTTTAACCCAGAACATTTTTTCCAATTGCTAAAAGAGCTGTATAGGCATATGTTTGCACTCCTGCTATGTGCAGATTTTTAACAGAAACAAAAAATATGAGCTGTGACCAGAATGGAGACATGTGGACTTCATGGATTGCAGTAATTGTTAAATATTTCTTATGGTCTGTTGAAACTGGGGCCCTAGAGGTACTACACTCTCTTATCACCATCCGCAGTAGCCAAAGAAGTATTTGACAGCCATTCTGTCCATCTGAGTAACATACAGGGGAGGATGCACTGATTGGAGCTGCTCTTAAAAGGATGGTAATTCGTGGAGTTGGAATGAGCTGTGTTCCCCCAGATGACAGAGCGGGAATCACCTCCTGGACGATGCTTTTACCGTCTTCTGATGCTGTGCGTTTCCAGTCACCAGACAGGACAAGCAGTTCCCATCTGCACTCCATTTAACCTGGAATATTGGTTTTCAGCTTCCCTGTCTTATATGTGGGATCTACATCATTTGGGTTTTCTTCTCCCACATTAGGGGGAAATCCATGGGTCCAAATGATATCCTTCATCCCCAGGTGTTCTTGGGTCCACCCTGAACCTTTCCAGAGTTCATGGAGGAGGTTCTAGGTCACAAGATGCCTGGAGAAGGAGATGGAGACGGGAAGATTACATAACCCCTGAATCCAGAACGAAGCTTTTATGTGCAGGCTGATTTCGCCTATTTTGATAGAGACTCAATTTTCATAGTGGTGAGGATGGTAGGACCCGGGCTGGCAGCGGGGGGTGGGGGTGGCAGGGGATATTTCCACAAGGAGAAAGAATTTAGTTTGAGAAAACTTTGTCAAAATATATTCCTCTGAACTGGGCATAGACTTCACACTGTCCCTCCCATGATGCCTGTGGAGGTCGGGGGCCAATGTTTCCACGGCCCCGTGAGCCACAGGTGAGGGTGTCTGCCTTCGCTGTTTCCCCTAGAGCTCACAGAGCAAGGAAGGAGAGATTCCAGGGGTGAACACGAAGTTCCATCCTTCTGATGGCGCTGTAGTGGGAGAAAGAGAAGAGAGAATTGTTTAGGACAAAGCTTACGGGGAAATGCTAAACCATTCAGCAGTGTTCTGAAGCAGCTCAGAACCAAGGTGACACCTCCTGGTTCTGAATGTGGAAACAGGGCAATGAAACCATCAAACCACAGCTTACATCTTTCTTTCTTTCTTTTTTTTTTTAATTGGAGTATAGTTACTTTACAATGTTGTATTAGTTTCTGCTGTACAACGAAGTGAATCAGATATGAGTATACGTATATCCCCTCCCTCTCGGACCTCCCTTCCATCCCCCATCACGCTCATCTAGGTCATCTCAGAGCACTGAGCTGAGCTCCCTGTGCTATACAGCAGGTTCCCACTAGCATCTATTTTACATATAGTAGAGTATATATGTCAGTCTACTCTCTCAATTCATCCCACCCTCCCCTTCCCCCTCTACCCCCACCCTGTGTTCACAAGTCCTTTCTCTACACCTGCATCTCAATTCCTGCTCTGGAAATAGGTTCATCTGTACGATTTTTCTAGATTGCACATATATGCATTAATATACGGTATTTGTTTTTCTTTTTCTGACTTACGTCTTTCTGTGTTGATGGGCTGAGCAGACACTGTGTCCCCACAAAGCACTGTGCATAAATCACTTAATCTGCACAAGACACCTACTAGGTGCCAACATCTCCTCACTTCACCAACGAGGGACGTGTATTTAGAGAGGCTGAGGGACTTGCCTGGGGTATTCTCTAGAAAGTTCAACAGGCTGGTCTCCACCCTGTGCCTTTGTGATTCTGGGTCTGCACAGCCCCCAGAGGATGTTTTGTGTGAGACCCTCCTGCTCTGTGGGGCTCCCGTAATTTGCTCTAAATATGGAGGCAGCTCCCTGGGTGTCAGCTCTTCTCAGGGACTCGGATGAACAGCTGGTGTCACAGAAAGAGGCCCAACTAAGGGTCAAAACCTTCTTTTCCATCACAGACACGTGGAAGACACAGGCATCTGAGCTCCTCTTTTGGCCTCAGATACAAAGTGGGGATGAGGTTTTCTCTTGCAACATCAGGTGGTTGTGGAAAAGAGTGAAGGAGAGAAGTCATGTATGTGAACAAGTCTGAACACTGTGAAGTACTAGCAAATATGCTGTTAGTGTGAGAATAGGAGTGGGCTTGGGGGGCTTAATCTATCTGGATCAATTTCCCCGTGACCTGCATTGGGTGGCTGGTTTCTAGGTGTTTCAAGAGATTCACAAGGAAGGTTGAGCAGGGAGCGTCCTTAGGTCATTGATGTACCCAACTCACTCATTCACCTTCCTGTCCCTCATCTCTCCTGGATGAAATTGAATGAGCATAGAAATGCTGGGTGTGATAGCTTCCCACTTACTTCCCTACTGATCTCTTTATCTGCTGAATAAGTGTGATCTGTGCTGTCCGGTACACGGCACTGGCTGTGTGTGGCTGTTGCATCTACATTTAAATTAACGTTCTAGTTTTTCAGTCTTACCAGCCACATTCAAGTGATTACACAAGACTTATGGGTCCTGTGTTGGCAGCTACAGAACACCCCCATCGTCCCACGAGCAGTACTAGACAGCCCTGATCTAGGTTATCTGTAAAGGCTAATCCAACTCTAAGCCCTACTGCATGTTTAAAACCATGAATTGTTTCCCATGTGTTCTTAGGCCCTCTTGTATTGATATGTAAATACATGTAGACACCACGTCAAGGTAGGTGTCTATTCTTGTCAACAAAAGACATGACAGCCTTGGTACCTTACATATATTATATTTTTTTTATTAATTTCTAATTAAAACACTTCCAGAGGCAATATATTTGCATTAAAATTCTATGAGAGGGATCTTTTACTGGGCTTAGAAGATGTTCCTTAATACCAATGTTTTCTCACTTCCTTTTGAATCCAGCAGGGGGTTTCTCTTACATATCTTTGCTATTCAGGTAGCCTAATCCTATTTCAGATGAATAGGTAAAGTGGGCATCTTTGCCTATAACCTTGCCGTCTAAAACCTGCTTCTAAGGGACTTCCCCGATGATCCAATGGTTAGGACTCTGAGCTTCCACTGCAAGGGGTGAGGGTTCAATCCCTGATCAGGGAACTAAGATTCTGCATGCCATACAGAGAGGCCAAAAAATTAAAATTAGTTAGCTACAAAATATAAAACCTGCCGCTGAGAAGCCACCACTTCATCCCTCAGGGTATCGGGCATTTCAAACAGTTAAGTAGAAAGTACATTAGTGTCTATCCATTTGTAAATGCTGACACAAATGTCTCTCAGGCATTGATAAACTGAAAACACACACACACACACACACACACACACAAATCTCCTAGTACTTCAAGACCAAAAGTCAAAGTTTAAAGTGTTTCAAGACTGTTTTATCAGGTTTTTTTTTCTGACCATCTGACGAGACTTGAGAATGTCTAACTCCCCCTCATCCCTCCCTCCTTTCTCTCTCTCCCTCATTCCTTCTGCCTCTTTTTTCTTTCTTTCTTTGTCTCTTTTTTCTTTTTTCTTTCTTCCTCCTTCCCTCCCTCCTTCCTTCTCTCTCTTGTTTTTTGATCTTAAAGTGCACTAGATGTTTTTATCTATTGCCCCTGCATCCAGAGTTTTCAAAAATTATTGTAGATGCGATGACCCCACATTATGGAAAATGTGGAAAACTGGAGAAAACGGCAGTGAGGGGAGTACCTGTGCCTCCATTGCTCCTCCTCAAAGGCCATCAGCACCACCATCTAGTGCCTCTTAAGGTTCCTTACATAAATACTTGTTTTCATTTTTACTATATTGGCATAATTATACTGTGTGTACAAATGTATACTCCTTCTTTAGGAATAATATTTCTATTTTTCACTTGACTAATATAAAATTAGTGCTTTAAACAGAGCACTTTTTTTTTTTTTAAACTCATTCCTTCTAAAAGCAGCCCTGCTGGGTGGGGGAGGAAAGAAGCAGCAGTGTCCCCTTTGAAGTGGCTTGAAGCCCTATGAGCTTGGTGGTAGAGTCTGAGGATGCCAAGCCCTCAGATGAGCTCCTGCGGTGCCTGAGAAAGAAAGTTCTGCACACAGGAAAGTCTTAGGGAACTTGGGAGCGGTCAAGAGAGAGCCCACCCACCTGCAAGAAAATACTAGGTGGGTCACAGACTAGGTAATGTTTATTCAGATTCCCATTGGGTTAGTCTCAATCCCACAACTTTCTAATGCACATGTGGCCTAAAATTCAATTTTAAGAATCTTTACATCTTTCCGTGGATTTAACTTCAGGTGCAAAAGAGGGTAGTCCACATCCCTGCCCCCAAACACTTAGATAATTAAAGTTCTTTGGGTTGCAAATAACAACCCACTTCTGCTTAGCTTAAGGAAGAAAAAACAAAAAAACAAAAAAAACCAAGTGGGAGTTTTTAGGAAGATGGAGCAGCCCATGGAACCCTAGAAGTTCAAGTCCACGCCCCTCCTCTTAGAAAGCTGCCTCCACACGGCTCAGCCCTGAACGCCCCCAGACTCTGGGCTGCTTGGGTGCAAGCTTCAAATTTCCAGATGAGAAATGAAGAGAGTTCCCTTGGGGTCAAACCTGTACCTCCTGCCAACCAGCTTAGAGCAGAGGCGCGTGCATCTACCAGGGATGCTAGCTGATCCCCAGGGTGAGCCCAAAGGATCGACGACTGTAGCTTCGGGGAAAGAGCTCCGTCTTATCTTGAGCAGCACGTCTTATACTGGGAGCATTTTACTAGACCTTTCTGGGAGGCGAACTATAAATGTGTTGGGGGGGGGGTCCTTCTTTAAAGAGTAGGAAGCCAGGACTGGGTGCAAATGCTGTTGGGGAAGAGATTCCTGGGAGCCCCCTTTCCCCGAGTTCCAGAGGGAGAAGCCCCTGCTGTCACTCAGACTCGAATGCCAGCTGCCTCGCATTTGGCCAGTAAACAGCCATGCTTTCCTAAAGGCCACTGTAGCGAGAACAGCATCAGCTTCTAGATACTGCTGGGCTCAGCCAGCTGACAGCATGAGGCTGTTGCTGCATCCTTAGCATGCAAAGTTTAGGACTGGGAGGCCTGGCAGCACAGAGTTCAGAAGCAGCCTCATCAGTGACTTCTTCCCCAGGCACGTCCATCCTCAGAACCCTGTGGGGTGGCTGCCCTGGGGCCCCGACTACCGTGAGGTGGTCTGTGGATCTGATGCCCCCCAGTCATTGTCATGAAGATACATCAGTGCTCGGTCTCACCTACTTTCAAATATGTGTCACTGTTGTGACCAAGAAAATCATTCGAGATTCCACAATAGCTTATTATAAGCATATATATTCCCTCAGTCAATAAAAAACTCAAATAACTATTAAATGTGGAGTTTCCCCCCAATGTTTGATGTTGATGCGAAATAACAGGGAAAAGGAGGATCAGCAAAGGTCACAGCACCAGCTGGACACACGAACAGAGACCCACGCTGGGACGTGGGGGACATGGTTCCTTAGTAGCCCTGGGGCTTCCCTGGTGGCGCAGTGGTTAAGAATCCGCCTGCCAATGGGTTTGAGCCCTCGTCCGCCTGGACACAGGTTCGAGTCCTGATCCGGGAAGATCCCACGTGCCGCGGAGCAACTAAGCCCACGTGACACAACTACTGAGCCTGCGGTCTAGAGCCCGTGAGCCATAACTACTGAGCCCACGTGCCTAGAGCCCGTGCTACGCAATGAGAGAAGCAGAAGCCGCTGCAGTGAGAAGCCCACGCACTGCAATGAGGAGTAGCCCCTGCTTACCGCAAATAGAGAAAGCCCATGGGCAGCAACAAAGACCCAACACAGCCAATAAATAAATAAACTTAGCAGCCCCGGCTCTGCCCTTAGTGGGGCATCAGTTGAAGCCAACCCCAGAATTACTCTTCATGCTCATTTTACTTTGTGACATATGACATTATGTCATGTAAAAGCTATGTTCAAATTCATGGTTTATTAAATATATATACGTATATGTTTACATAGGTAGTTTAACTTAATTAAAATTCATTAGTATATTAATAAATTTAAAAGTTAATAGGGAAAAAAAGAGTGGTTTATGCTCCAAAAAGTCGTAATTCCTTTAATCTGTCCCATTCCTGTGACAAACGTGACCTCAGTGGTCCTTGTCATTTGCATAAATTTTCTCTTTTTATTCTTTGTTGCCTCTCTTTGTCTCTCTGGTAGGAAGTGCTTAGTTAATCTTTGTCTCTGGGAGTGTAGACCTCCCTGTGGCAAAATGGAATTGTTAGCGGGAACCACTGCAGACAGGGTTCTGCCTTCCCAGGCTCCGCTGGCCCCTGCTTAGGGGCCCGACCATCCAAGCTGCTCCGCGCCAGTTGCGCCCTGCCCTGCATCCCACCTGATCCACTGGGAACCCTGGCCTCCTCCCCACTCTCACAAGAACTTAATTTTTCCAGTCTAGGACTAATAAAATGGTGCTTCTCCAAATCCAGCTGTGGGAAACATTTAAACCAGTAACTCATCTCTGTTTATAAAAATTTAATCTGTAAGGAAAGAAAAATCTAATAAGCCAAGACCTTCTGCTAACAACCACTTAATTTTGGATTTACCCAGACGGAAAAGAGATCATTATGTCTCCAACGAATTAGAGCTTAAATGGGTCTAAGGCACAGTGTTTAGCTCTGTAGGTCAGTTTTAGCTTTGCCTTTCCTTCTGCTCAATGTGCGGTTTTCCTTACAGTGAATGATGCTGACTTGAAATTTGATTTTGCTAAGTAATATTTTTTCTAGCACATTTGCTGATGGCCAGGTTCAAATTTTACCTAAGTGCCCCAATTGCTGAATCAAAAAGCTTGTGCAGTTCTAAAGGTTTTTTGTTTTTGTTTTTGTTTTCAAATAAATGATCATGCAGAGCAATATTTAGCTGTTACTGCCTGGAGCCCAGGTAGCAGGAGGAAGAGTCTGAGGCAGAGGTGGGAGCTTTGCCAGCTGAGACACCAGCACCTAGATTGTTGTCCTGCAGCACATCAAGTGTGTTCTCGGTCGGGGATGTCACCATTACATTTCAGGAACAGCTCCAGGCTCCAACAGCAGCAGGAGCCCCTCACTTCCTGTTTCCTAAGGCACAGCCTCGCTATTAATGCCCTCATTTTCTTTTGTGCCCCAAGAGAGAGTCAGCATGGTGATCACCCAGCCAGAGTGGGTCTATGGGACAGACCGGAAGGCGGTAGAGCTGTAGGTTCTGATTCCAGACAATAACTTCAGTTCCCTCTCTTTTTCCCTTCTGGTCACCCTGCACTCTCTGCAACTTCTCTCTCTTTCTTCCATCACCATCTCCATCCCTGTCCCCCACCCACCCCCATTCCCACCCCCATCCCCATCTTCCTAATGCAATTCACACCAACAGAATCCGAGTGAATGCTTAAAAGAGTCTTGAAGCACCACTCAGGCAGGCAGATCTATTTGTATGCAGTACCACCATTTCCCACCAAAGACAGAACAAATTCAAGAACATTCAAGGGATAATTCAGGGATTTTTGCTTTTCTTTTTTTCCCCCTTGGGTTGTGAACAGTATCTTAAAGTCACAACCTTCTTAGGTGCCTGACCCTTTAGGTCTAAACGTCTTGCCTGTCCTTTTGAAATATTAAGTCACCAGACCAATGACAATAGAGTTAGGACACATTATGGTAAACAATAATAATAATGATAACAATTAAGTCCCCCTGTGCGTGCTTAGAACGTGCAGTGTGTATGGTAGAGGGACTCCCTGACCCTCCAGTACATTTGCTGTTTCTCCTGCTGCCTGGAGAGAGAACAAACGCACTCCATCCTGTAACAAGGTTATGTGTGTTGGGGGAGGGGTGAGAGAGTGGGAGAAGCATACACAGAGAGAGAAAGGGGCCAAGGAGCAGAGAAATGTGTGTGTATAAAGTCCATATAGGGTCTTCCGTGGTGGCACAGTGGTTAAGAATCCACCTGCCAATGCAGGGGACACGGGTTCAATCCCTGGTCCGGGAAGATCCCACATGCTGTGGAGCAACTAAGCCCATGTGCCACAACTACTAAGCCTGCTCTCTAGAGCCCACGAGCCACAACTACTGAGCCCATGTGCCGCAACTACTGAAGCCCCTGTGCCTAGAGCCTGAGCTCTGCAACAAGAGAAGACACCACAATGAGAAGCCCAAGCACTGCAACAAAGAGTAGCCCTTGCTCGCCACAATTAGAGAAAGCCTGCATGCAGCAAAGAAAACTCAATGCAGCCAAAAAAAATAAATAATAAAAAATAGTAATAAAAATAAAGTCCATACACATGGACTTCAGGATGGAGAGAGAGACCGCCTAGCCGGGCTTCTCTGACACACTCCCTGGGGTGCCCAGACAGACATACAGCTAAAAATAGTCTTCAACTGGGTCACTTCAGTGGTTCCCAGAGTAGTCCTTGTTCATCCAGGAAGGAGGAAAAGCCAACCAAAGATTGAGAGAGGTCAGTGAGTGTCCTTCCAAGGAACCTGAAAGAATACACTTCCATCCTGGCCTTCTAAACATGAAGCTCAGGCAGGGCAGGTGTCAGGGACCTGTCCACAGCCACGGTGGGAGGCTGAGGGGGGCACAAGACACCGGGGTGGGGGTCCCCTAGACAGCCACCTTATTAACCAGTATGCCCCGGGATTGCATTTGTACCAAGTGTAAGCTTCAGCATCCAGATGCACACTTTCACTTAAAACTTTGGGAAATCCTCAGCTTAGGTGCCTGAGCAGTATGTGATGGGAGTCATTTCTCTCCCCCGTTATTTTCTACTTGGGGAACAGACCGACCAGATCGGTCATGACAGCTGTCCTCTGTGTTGCTGTGCCATTTGACGAGCAGGAAGAAGTGCATCTTTGTATTTGCGGTTAAGTGTAATCAGATGCTACCTTCAGGACCATTCTGATCGCTTCATCAGCACAATGATTACTTTAGAGACTGTACTCACACATGTGTGAAGTATAGATATGCAGGGAATCAGGAGAGCAAGAAGTGCCTGTGAAGACTTTGCAGAAGCTGTAGTAAACACTGAAAATTAACTAATTTACATAAAAGAACAACTTTGTATAGAATATCCTTAGCTCAATGTGTTCTGCAAAGAAGAAAAACCAATGGAAGATAAAAAACCTTACTCAGTACCTTAATGCTTGAAATTCCACCATTAGAAATAATCTACGTGTACATCAACGGTCCCCAACCTTTTTGGCACCAGGGACCAGTTTCATGGAAGGCAATTTTTCCATGGACCGGGGCAGGTGTCCAGGGCAGGGGATGGAGGGTGTGATTTGGGGATGATTCAAGCGCATTACATTTACTGTGCACTTTATTTCTATTATTTTTACATCAGCCCCACCTCAGATCATGAGGCATTAGGTCCCAGGTGTTGGGGACCCCTGATCTACATTATGTGGATCTAAGACTCATCTCCAGTTAAATTATAAATATCTTCAGATGAGGATATGCATGGAATCCTGGAGTCACTTACTATGGAGTAGCTCTGTGTGTGCATTTCTATCGTAAAACAGAGATAATATGTTGAAACATGGTTTTATTCCTTTTTCTTCCTCATTTTCTTGCATATGATATTTCCCTCTTCAACCAGAAGATTGCGTCTGCCTGCAGGAGAAGTAGAATTGTTACTTTGGAAATGCAAAGAGAAAGAAAGCTTTTGGCTTTCAGAATAGGATTTTTTTTTTAAGCTCTTTATTGGAAAGTAATTGCTTTACACGCTTGTACCAGCTTTTGAGGTACACCAAAGTGAATCAGATGTATTTATACATATATCCCTATATCCCCTCCCTCCCGCAACTCCCTCCTGCTCTCCCTGTCCTGGCCCTCTAAGGCATCACCCATTATCGAGTTGATCTCCCTTTGTTATACAGCAACTTCCCACTAGCTATCTGTTTTACAGTTGGTAGTGTATATATGTCTATGCTACTCTCTCACTTCGTCCCAGCTTCCCCTTTGCCCCAGCCCACAACCCCATGTCCTCCAGTCCATTCTCTGCATCTGCATCCTTATTCTTGCCCTGTCACTGGGTTCATCAATACCATTTTTTTTTTTTTTTTTTTTTTTTTAGATTCCGTATCTATGAGTTAGCATACAGTATTTGTTTTTCTCTTTCTGGCTTACTTCACTCTGTATGATAGACTCTAGGTCTATCCACCTCATTACATATAACTCCATTTCATTCCTTTTTAAGGCTGAGTAATATTCCATTGTATATATGTGCCACATCTTCTTTATCCATTCATCTGTTGATGGGCATTTAGGTTGCTTCCATGTCCTGGCTATTGTAAATAGTGCTGCAATGAACATTATGGTACATGTTTCTTTTTGGATTATGGCTTTCTCCGGGTATGTGCCCATAGAACTACCATATGATCCAGTAATCCCACTACAGAATAGAATTTTGAAACCCACAGAAACACAACGGCCTTGAAAGCTAAAATGTAGGAGAGAGAAAAGGAACGTCAGCCTAGAGTGCTTCCTTTACATCTCACAAGTAAAGCTTGATGACTGAACTGATCATCAATTCTCTCTAAGCCATTGGCAGAAAGCGTTTAGCGTGTTCTAAAGAAGTTCTAGCCGGGAGGGAAAGTTTGCACTTATGTGTTGTTTTACGATGGTGAGTTTATGAGGCGGGAGAGGTGTGAGGATGAATGAGACCACGTGCCGGGCACTGAGCACAGCTCCATCAGATGATAGAGACACTCACAGATGTTACTGCACCCACCACGCGTCACCTCTTTTCCAATCTGCTCTCTTCCAATCTGCTGCCCTCCCGCCAGGCTACGCATGGATTGAGGCCAGGATGCTGTTTTATTGGTAGTTGCGTCCTCACCTCCTATCACAGAGGTTGGTGCTCAAACACCTACTGAGAGAATGAGCTTCTTGGTTTCTCCTAACAAAGAGCAAGGGCAGTAAGAGGGGGCATGTGCCCAGAATTGGTCCTCTGTCTACACAACCCTCTCACTGCAAGCACCCATCTGCGGTCATTTGTGGGAAAGGAACTGCAAATCTAAATTAATCACCTGAGCCTGAGATTAGATAAAGATGTGATGTTTTTACTCTCAGGGTGATAAAGTAATCATAGGGACTACCAAAAAATGTGGAGGCCTCTGGCTCTAGTGAGCTCTTTGAGATGCAAAAAACACCTGCCGCTGGATGGTTTAGACCTTCCTTTGCCTGAAGACACTAGGGCTGGGCCAGGTCATCTCTGCAAGCACCTTCAGCTCTACTATCCTATGATTCTATTAACCAGTTACTATTTTCCTATAATTTGCTCTCAGCACCTGCCTAATAACATTACCGTTTCTTCCATGTAATGTAATGATGTGACACTAATATAATAACACGTAACCACTCTGTTTGCCCCCACCCCCCAGTGTCACTTGCTCTGTGACCCTGAAGAATTATTCAAGGACACCTTCCTTCTTTCCTTTTCTCCACCTAAACAAACACCACCCTCAGAGCTTTAAACTAGTACCTGTCATATCCTCAGTACTTCCTAAAAACCCACCTGCAGTTTCAGATCTTTCATGCACCGGGGCTTATATTGCTCCTTCCTTCTTTCATGCCACTCAAGTTATGTCCTTTTTTAAATCATTGTTATGGTTTTTTATTTTTGTATTTTAATTTTTATTTTATATTGGAGTATAGTTGATTAACAATGTGGTCTTAGTTTCAGGTGTACAGCAAAGTGATTTTCTTATACATATACATATATCTATTCCTTTCCCATATTGGTTATCATAGAATATTGAGTAGAGTTCCCTGTGCTGTACAGTAGATTCTTATCAGTTATGTATTTTATATGGAGTAGTGTGTATATGTCAATCCCAACCTTCCAATTATCCCTCCTCCCCCCTTTCCCCTTTGGGAACCATAGTTTGTTCTCTAAATCTGTGAGTCTGTTTCTGTTTTGTAAATAAGTTCATTTGTATCAGTTTTTTAGATTCCACATATAAGTGATATCATAGGATATTTGTCTCTCTTTTTCTGACTTACTTCACTTAATATAATTATCTCTAGGTCCACTCATGTTGCTGCAAATGGCATTATTTCATTCTTTTTTAAGGCTGAGTAATATTCCATTGTATATAGGTACCACATCTTCTTTATCCATTCATCTGTCAGTGGGCACTTAGGTCGCTTCCATGTCTTGGCTATTGTAAATAATGCTGCTATGAACATTGGGTACATGTATCTTTTCAAATTATAGTTTTGTCTGGATATATGCCCAGGAATGGGATTGCTGGATCACATCGTAGTTCTATTTTTAGTTTTTTAAAGAACCTCCACACTGCTCTTTTTGTTGTGAAGATCTAAATCAGTTGCTAACCAAAAGGACTAGATTGAGAATCTGAGTGTCGTCACATTCTGAATGTCTGAAGGTGCCCGAGCTCGGCTGTAAGCCTGGGTCCCTCCTTCCTCGGTGGAACAGGCAGGTGTCACTAATCCATGGGGACGCACCAGAGAAGAGAACCTGCGAGGTCAGAGGATCAGGGCTGCTCAATGTCTCCTTCCTTCTCCACCTCCCAATCTCATGTGACATAAAAGAGAGATTAGAACTGATTGTTTAAAGGAAATTTACTGAGACAATAAATGTTACATCTTCACAAAACAGCTGACTTGTCCCCGAGGAGAATTAAAATCCTTGTGGCTCTTTGAAGCTTGAGCCAAAGGTGTGGCTCTTTGAAGCTTGAGCCAAATGTAGCTCTTTCCCTGCCAACAACTCACACACTGTTCCACTGGGCCTCTGCTGGGCTTGTCTTCTTTACACTTTAAAAATCAAGTGCATGGAATTCAGTCACAGCATGTGCGGGGTGCCTCCTGTACCAGGCCCCCTAATTTGGCATCTTCCCCTGGATCCTGCAATGCGGCAGCCTGGCCATCACTCCAGCACACAATTCATTCCTCATAACCACTGGGGAGTATTCTCACCCCCTTTACAGATGATGAAACAGGCTCATCAAGGATCAAAGAGTCACACACGTGATTAAGGACAGAGCTGGGTTTGAGACTTGGGTCTGGTACCAAAGGCTATGCCACTGTCAGGGCCTCTGCTCCATGCTGTGGGGTCCAAAAGACCTGGTCTTGGGACTTCCCTGGTGGTGCAGTGGGCAAGACTCCGAGCTCACAATGCAGGGGGCCTGGGTTCAATCCCTTGTCCGGGAACCAGATCCCACATGCATGCCACAACTAAGAGTTCACATGCCACAACTAAGACCCATGCAACTAAATAAATAAATATTAAAAAAAAAAAAAAAAAAAAAGCCCTGGTCTTTCAGGATTCTGAAATGCAATTAGAGCAAAGAAAGATTTGTGTTAAATTAAACAGCAATGAAATAATGGTTCAAGTCAAAAGAGAAGATGTGTGACAAGGCAGAGCGTGATTAGTTGCTAAATGAACCATCAGGCCATAATTGGTACCACCGTTTAGAGGCAAGGGACATCTGTACATATTTACAAGCTTTGGCAACATACTCCGTATATTGGGACTTTCTAAATAAGTCCCTGACTGGAGGCAGGACAAAGGCAGAAAATAAGAGAAAACTAGGACCTGGTTTCTCCTGCAAAAGGGCCTTGTGGGAGAAAACTTGGAAGACACACTTTAGAAAAGGAAAAAGATAAAGGGTTTGTGGCAAAAATATCAGGACTCTGTGAGAAGGATTTGATGTCATTAAGTTTCCTTTTTTTTTTTTAATTGAAGTAGAGTTGATTTGCAGTGTTGTGTTAATTTCTTCTTTACAGCAGAGTGACTCAGTTTTACACAAATATACATTCTTTTTTATATTCTTTTCCATTCTGGTTTATCATAGGTTATTGGATATAGTTCCCTGTGGTATACAGTAGGACTTTGTTGTCCATCCATTCTCTATGTAATAGTTTGCATCTACCAACCCCAAACTCTCAGTCCATCCCTCTCCCTCCTCCATAGAGAATCAGTTTCTTTTGAAAGTTTTTATTTCAGACTTAGCTTAAGGCCTGGGGAGCTCGGTATTTAAAATGTGTGAAAGATATAATTTGAGTGAATATATGGTATATGCTTTGGGTTTTATTTTGTAATTTAATATAAAATTAGCTTAAAGAGCTGTTTGTTTTTTTTTCAGACCTTTATTGGAGTAAAATTGGTTTACAATGTTGTTAGTTTTTGCTGTACAACAAAGTGAATCAGCTATATGTATACATATATCCCCATATCCCCTCCCTCTTGAGCCCCCTCCCACCCTCCCTATCCAACCCCTCTATGTCGTCACCAAGCTTCGAGCCGGATCTCCCTATGCTATGCAAGAGCTATGGTTTTTAAAAAGGATTTTAAGGGTGTTTTTTTTTAGTTTAAGACTGATAAGAAGAAGTTGCACGGGCGCAATCTAAATACTGCTTCCAAATTAATTCTGAAGTTACTGGGTGTGACAATTAAAAGCATTCTGTTCTACTTTACGACGGGTGGGTAAAGGAGATCTGATTGATATTGCAGTTTTCTCTTTTAAATCGCACTGTAGGTAGTAGCCATGTGCACTTTGGACTAAGATCAAGTAAACCTGGGTCTAGAAGAAGCCTGGAAACAGAATGCCACATTTAGACGTGGACTCTGATTCCTTCCTAAGCCAGAATGGTGGTGCTTGCTTTGAACAGTTCCCCAAGTGGGTTGTGAAGAAAAGCATGTTACAGGAGTAGCCAAAACTATGAGCACAGAAAAAGTATGCCCTTACACAGTTATATGACTAAAGAAGGTCTAATATTGTATTTTATAGGGCTTAGTATACAATCATTTTCACATGCATTTAATCCTCAAAACCACCTCTGGGATAAATGTCACTATTAGCCCCCATTTATAGGTGAGAGATTAGCTCATAGAAGTTAAATGATTTAACTAGTAAATTGCAGACTCACGCAAACTCTTGTGTCTTAATCCTAACGTCAGGAGCTGGCAACAAAGCACTGAAGGTGATTCCCCTTGTTAAGAAGATATACATCCCTTCATTTTTGTTGACTGCTGGAGGAAACAACCCTTCTAAGCCACGTGGCTTCATCCTTCCAGATATAAAGGGTTCCAAATGGGATTGGATTCCAAGGCACAAAAAGAGTCGAAAGGGGAACGAAATTAGGGACAAGCCAATAGTGGATAAAAGCACTGGTTTTGGAGTCAGAAGGGAGCTGACTTTGATCTCCACCTATCCCTAGCAATGTGACCTTCAGGAAGTCGTTTAACCTCTCTGGGCCTCAATTTCCTCATTTGTGAAATAAGGGTAACAGGACCTAGGACATAGCATAGTTGCCATCATTAAAGGAGATACTGTACAGTAAGAACATTGTTGATGTCTGGAGAATATAATATGTGCTCAATAAATGGAAAGTCCACTGCCATCATTTATTAAAAAAAGATTGTATTGAGTATGTATCAGATGATGGGAATAAGGAAGGAGAGAATGTGGTTCCTGCCCTCATAAGGGATACATTTTAGTATCATTGCCGCAACAATTTTTATCATAGGCTTATTATTTAAGAATTTCTGAGCATCACCCACAATACATATATGCATATATTTATAAATTATATGCAAATGTTACTGTACTAAAAATCATGCACTTTATAAAGCATCCATGATAAACATCTGCAAAAGAGTGAACAATTAAGATCCTACTGGGTTATCTCACATACCCTTTGGAATGTGGACAGTCTACCTTGCAGACATCCTCTCAGCCCTACAGTCACGCTTTTCTGTCAAGGGCCAGATAGTAAATATTTAAGATTTTGCAAACTCTGTCACATGGTTCATTTTGTTTCACTTTTGCTTTAAAAAAAAATGTAAACAACCCTTTAAAAATGTAAAGCGGTTCTTAGCTCCAGGGCCATACAAGAACAGGGTTGGACTCTAGTTTATTCATTCTGTTTTAGACCATAGACTATTTTAGAATAGATGATTCCAGGCAATGAACTAGTCAAAAACAACAAACAAATACTAGTGCTATGAACGAAGTGAACTTTTTAGTGGGGAGAAAAGACAAGAAGCCAGCTTTAGCTGAGATTGTCAGAGAAGGCGGCACTTCTCAGATCCGTCGGGTAGGAAAGACAGAAGAAGACCTTCCTGGCAAAGGGAGGAACATGTAGGTCCAGGGCGCTGAGGTGGGAAGAGCTTGTGCCAGGACAGAGAGGCAGTGGGAACAGGCCCAGGAGTCAGGCAGGAGGCAGCTCCACACAGCAAGTCATGGGAGGCAGAAGCGGACTTCGAGAAGATAAACCAGCGTGACATGTCTCTGGAATGTAGGCAAAGTGAAATAATAACGAGAAGGTGGTGGGTCAAGGATTGGCTCCTGAGGCAAAACTAAAAGTTAAGGAGTAGACTGTTTTGATTATGTCCTTGAGCTAAGACAATCATTACACTCGTGAGCTCTTTATTGCTATCTGACCCTGAAATAAAGCCATCACTGAGGTTATGCTGTTCTCGCATTAATCAAAATGACCAAGTTTAGAACAAAACCCTTATAGGCCCACATACTTTTTGTTGTTGTTGTTGTTTGTTTGTTTGTTTCATTTATTCTTTACAAGTTACAGTTGCATTAAAATCCCTTCCTCGGAATACGACCTAAGAAGTGGATAACCCTGTTGCCCCCAGAGAGGGAAAGTGGCGTCTGTAGCACGGGGGTTGGTGGGGGAGACGTGCACCAAGTATCTTACTGGACTCCCAGAATTTTGAACCGTGGGGCTCTCGTACCTATTCAAAAAGCAGATGAATAAAATTAAATTCAAATTTAAAAATTTAAACTGCATTAACTGTGTGCAGTCCCAGGAAAACGAAACAGTCCTCTAAAAATTCATTTGAGGAGAAATAGGCAACTTTGCCATTGCAATGTTTTCAAGACCTAACTGAAGGGACACCTCTGCAAAGTGTTTATATACATGTAACAACAGCATGGTACCTAGAAGTGTACAAATTAAAGGAATACATTTGGTTTAAGAGAGAAGGGGAGTAGTACAGGTTGTGTTTTTAAAGCCAAATTGTACTTTGGAAAACAATTTGGCGGTTCTTCAAGAAGTTAGAGTCACCATATGACCCAGCATTTCTGCTCCTAGGTGTCAACCCAAGAGAAATGAAAACATACGTCCATATAAAAACGTGTACACGACTCTTTATAGTAGCATTATTCATAAGAGCCAAAGGGTGAAAACAACCCAATTGTCCCTCAATTAGATGTCCACCCATAGATGAATAAAATGTGAAATATTCACACGATGGGATATTCTTAGGCAATAGAATGAAGTACTGAGAAATGCTACAACATGGATAAACCTTGAAAATATTTTGCTAAGTGAAAGAAGCTAGTGATGACAGACTACATGTTATATGGTGCCATTTGTATGAAACGTCCAGAATAGGCAAATTCACAGAAACAAAGTAGATGAGCGATGGCCAAGGGCTGATGGGGGGAGGCAGGATGGGGAGTGAATGAAGTGGGTATTGAATTGCTTTTAGAGATAAAAGTGTTCTAATATTAGGGACTTCCCTGGCGGTCCAGTGGTTGAGACTTCACCTTCCAATGCAGGGGGTGCGGGTTCTATCCCTCATCGGAGAGCTAAGATCCCACATGCCTCTCGGCCAAAAAACCAAAACATAAAACTGAAGCAATATTGTAACACATTCAATAAAAGACTTTAAAAATGGTCCACATCAAAAATCTCTTAAAAAAAAAAGATGTAATTATTTTTAAAATGTTCTAAAATTAAACTATGGTAATGGTTAAATAACCCTATGAATATACTAAAAAAAAATAGAATTTTACACCTTACATGGGTAAATTGTATGCTTTGTGAATTTCTACCTAAATATTAAAGCTGTTTTTCCAAGTCAACTTATAAAGGGCTACTCAAACACCATGTTACAACTAAAGGGCAGACTCACTGCCAGTCAGAGCTAACAAGGTCAACTGTGGGAACACTTGGATTTATAAAAATGGAAGCCAGCAAAGCATCATTTTGTTACAAAGTTTAGTCTGGATTCCTTACTTGTTATGCCCAAAGTAGGACCTCCGTGGAGTTACCTGTTCTGGAATACAGCAAGTGGCCTGCAGGCATCCGCTTCTCTCACTGCCCTTGATTGCCCAAGGCAGCCGGCTAAAGAGGTGAAAACACTGGAAAACTATCAATAGTCCCGAAATCAATGAGAATGGCCATTAGAAAGCACTTTGATACACAGATACTCACCCTGTGTGCTCGGGCTATGATCCCCTTCTGCCCACGAGAGATAGACACATATCGTGAAACTGCAGAAGACCTGCAAACAGATAACCTTGGGGAAAGCAAAGAGCTGGCAGCCCTGCATGTTGTTAGCTGGTTGCTGTCAATTGCCCTCCATTCCTGACATATCTTTTACGGACAAACATGAGCAATAGGTTGTAAAAGAGTTCTGCTCTTTTCCTTTATCTAGTCTTGCTTTGCCAATTTTATAAACTCCAGATCTGATATTGGAGAGATTCCAATGGTAACTGATAAGAGCATACACTGACCATTCATGACCCTTATTCTTGCCATTAAAAAAAAAAAAACAAAAAAAAACTCCAAATGAGTGATTGCATATGGTCAGATTCAGATTCCCTCTGAGAAAATTCAGTGGCTGTGGGGGAGCCCTTTCGTCTCTCTTCTCTCTAAAGATAAATTTTTAAAAACTGGACTCCATCATAATGTTATAATTTTATAAGAGCAGATATTTTCAATCACAATTTGTTCAAAGTATTTTGCAAGCTTTTCAGGGGCAGAATTGCAAGAGAAAACAAATGCATGTATTCAGTTCATATGAAAAGCTTGAGAAATATGACATGGGGAGGAACTTGTTACAAATGTTGGGTAGAAATCATATGTTTACTAACATCACAAGCCCTTATAAGGCCAATGATGGTTCGCAGTAGCTCTCATAAAAGGACTAATTTATATCTTGAGTCTGGGCCTCTTTCTTGCATTCCAGACCCACATCTCCAGTGCCTGTGTGATACCTGCATGTGTCCAAAGCACAGCTGCTGACCTTTGCTCGCAGCCCAGCTCCTCCTGAAATCTCCGTGCCCCAGTTAAGGACAACTCAGTTCTTCCAATTGCTTAGGATAAAAGCCTTGGTGGTGATCTTTCCTCACACCCCACATCCAGTGTGTAGCAAATCCTTTCAGGTCTACTTTCAAAATACAGAATTTGACCAGAAAATTTTCCCCATTTCTACTGCCACCTTCCTAATCCCCGTCACCAACAAGTCTTCCCCGATGTCTGCAGTAGCCATCAACAAGCTTGATAGATGCTGGTAGGGCCACCACTGGCCCAGACAGTGCCTTTGTGCAAATTAGAGAAAGATGCCCTTCTCCACGCAGTAATTTCCATCTGCTGGAATGATGTAGGAATAAATGTATAAAGCCACAATGGGCGCTGTATCACTGCATGCCCTTAGATGTAGCACCTTGTGCAGTGTACAACCTGTGTAACTGTACGAGATTCCTTGCTTCTTAGATGATGATATTCTTACCTATTTAATCTTGTTTGTTGTCTGTTCCCCCTACCAATTCAATCTTCATGACAGCAGGGAGTTTTGTGTCTTGTTCCCTATGGTATCCGGTATTCCAGCACCTAAACAATGCCTGACACGTAAGAACTAACCAATGAACATTTAGCAAAAATATCCAGAGAACAAAAGGATCACAGCCCTAAAGCCCTGGGAATGAGCTGCTAGCAGGACAACCAAAATGCCTCCTGAAATCATTTGATTGAATGCACATTGCCAAGCACTACTTATGTGGAAAGACTATTGGAAAATAGAATTTCTTTGAGTTGTTAGTTCCTTGTAACAAATATTGCCATGAATAAGTTCTTTACAGTTTTAGTCATTTGTAGGCCCCAGTTGTAGGAAGCAAAGTATAATGGAAACAGATCTGGGCTGGGAGCTGGACAAATGGGCCTCATTATTTGGGGGGAGGTGTTGAATAAGTGTTTTTTTTAATTGAAGTATACTTGATTTACAATATTGTGTTAGTTTCAGGTGTATAGCAAAGTGATTCGGTTATACATATATATTTTTTTCAGATTCTTTTCCATTATACGTTATTATAAGATATTGAATATAGTTTCCTGTGCTGTACAATAAATCCTTGTTGTTTATATATTTTACATATAGAAGTATGTGTCTGTTAATCCCAAAGTCCTAATTTATCTCTCCTCTCTGCCCCTGCTTTCCCCTTTGGTAACTATAAGTTTGTTTTCTATGTCTATGAATCTCTGTTTTTTTCCTTTTTTTTTTAAGCTCTTTATTGGAGTATAATTGCTTTACACTGTTGTGCCAGTTTCTGCTGTATGACAAAGTGAATCAGCTGTATGTATACATATATCCCCATATCCCCTCCCTCCCGTGGCTCCTTTCCACCCTCCCTATCCCAGCCCTCTAAGTCATCACCAGTCATCGAGTTGATCTCCCTGTGTTATGCAGCAGCTTCCCGCTAGCTATCTATTTTACATTTGGTAATGTATATATGTCAATGCTACTCTCTCACTTCGTCCAGGCTTCCCCTTCGCCCTCCACCCCATGTCCTCCTCTTTCTGTTTTGTAAATAGGTTCGTTTGCATTATTTTTTAGATTCACATATAAGTGAAATCATATGGTATTTGTCTTTCTCTGACTTACTTCACTTAGTATGATAATCTCTAAGTCCATCCATGTTGCTGCAAATGGCATTATTTCATTCTTTTTTATGGCTGAGTACTATTCTATTGTGTATATGTACCACATCTTCTTTATCCATTCATCAGTTGCTGGGCAGTTGGGTTGAGTCCATGTCTTGGCTACTGTGAATAGTGCTGCTATGAACATCGGGGTGCAGGTATCTTTTCAAATTCAAAGTTTCATCTTTTCTAGATAAATACCCAGGAGTGGGATTGGTGGATCATATGGTAGTTCTGTTTTTAGTTTTTTAAGGAACTTCCATGCTGTTTTCCATAGTGGCATTACCAATTTACATTCCCACCAACAGTGTAGGAGGGTTCCCTTTTCTTCACATGCTCTCCAGAATTTATTGTTTGTAGACTTTTTAATGATGTCCATGCTGACTGGTGTGAAGTGGTATCTCATTGTATTTTTGATTTGCATTTCTCTAATAATTAGCGATGTTGAGCATCTTTTCATGTGCCTGTTGGCCAGCTGTATGTCTTCTTTGAAGAAGTGTCTATTTAGGTCTTCTGCCAATTTTTTATTGGGTTGTTTGTTTTTTTGATATTGAGTTGTATGAACTGTTTGTATATTTTGGAAATTAATCCCTTGTTGGTCGCATCATTTGCAAATATTTTCTCCCATTCTGTAGGTTGTGTTTTCATTTTGTTTAAGGTTTCCTTTGCTGTACAAAAGCTTGTAAGTTTGATTAGGTCCCATTTGTTTATTTTTGCTTTTATTTTTATTGTCTTGGGAGACTGACCTAAGAAGATATTGGTACGATTTATGTCAGAGAATTTTTGCCTCTAGATCTCTTCTAGGAAATTTATGGTGTCATGCCTTATATCTAGGTTTTTAAGTCATTTTGAGTTTGTTTCTGTGCATGGTGTGAGGGTGTGTTCTAACTGCATTGATTTACATGTGGCTATCCAACTTTTCCAACACCACTTGCTGAAGAGACTGTCTTTTCTCCATTGTATATTCTTGCCTCCTTTGTCAAAGATTAATTGACCATAGATGTATGTGTTTGTTTCTGGGCTCTCTATTCTGTTCCATTGATCCGTATGTTTGTTTTTGTGCCAATATCATGCTGTTTTGATTACAGTAGCTTTGTGGTATTGTCTGAAGTCTGGGAGAGTTATGCCTCCAGCTTTGTTCTTTTTCTTCAGGATTGCTTTGGCAATTCTGGGTCTTTGATGATTCTATGTAAATTTTAGGATTATTTGTCCTAGTTCTGTGAAAAATGTCATGGGTAATTTGATAGGGATTGTATTAGATCTGTAAATTGCTTTGGGTAATATGGCCATTTTAACAATATTAATTCAAATTCAAGAGTGTGGGATAGCTTCCCATTTCTTTGAATCATCTTCAGTTTCCTTTATCAATGTTTTATAGTTCTCAATGTATAGGTCTTTCACCTCCTTGGTTAAGTCTGTTCCTAGGTATTTTTTACATGATTTTAAATAAGATTTTTTTTTACTTTTTCTTTCTGACATTTCAGTTTAGTATAAAGAAATGTAATAGATTTCTGTATATTAATCTTGTATCCTACTACCTTGCTGAATTAATTTATTAGTTCTAATAGTTTTTGTGTGAAGTCTTTAGAGTTTTCTATATAGAGTATCATGTTATCTGCATATAATGACAATTTCACCTCTTCCCTTCCGATTTAGATATATTTTACTTCTTTTTCTTGTCTGATTACTGTGGCTAGGATTTCCAATACTATGTTGAATAGAACTGTTGAGAGTGGGCATCCTTGTCTTGTTCCAGAATTTCACAAGAAGGCTTTCAGCTTTTCACCACTGAGTATTATGTTGCCTGTGGGTTTGTCATAAATGGATTTTATTGTACTGAAATATGTTCCCTGTAAACCCACTTTGGTGAGAGTTTTTATAATGAATGGATGTTGCAGTTTATCAAATGCTTTTTCTGCATCTATTGAGATGACCATGTGTTTTTTGTCTTTTCTTTTGTTGATGTGGTGTATCACCTTGATTGATTTGCATATGTTGAACCATCCTTATGACCCTGGAATGAATTCAACTTGATTATGTAATATGATCCTTTTTATATATCATTGGATTCAGTTTGCTAAAATTTTGTTGAGGATTTTTGCATCTATATTTGTCAAAGATATTGTCCTGCAATTTTTTTCCTTCTTTTTGATTTCATTTATATAAAGCTCAAAAATAGGCAAAACTAATCTATACTGTGAGAAGTTGGGATGATTACCATGGAAAGCATAATGACTGGAAGTGGTCATTAGTGAGGTTCTGGGATACTGCCAGTGTTATGTTTCTTGATCAGGTTGCTGGTTATGTGGCTATTTTCTCCTGGTGAAAATATATTGAGCTGTGTACTTATGATTTGTGCATATCTGTACTTAAGCTATACTTTGTAGTTATTGTTTCTAAATAAGATCTTACCCCTGGGACTTCCCTGGTAGCACCATGGCTAAGAATCTGCCTGCCAATGCAAGGGACATGGGTTCAATCCCTGAGCCAGGAAGATCCCACATGCCATGGAGCAACCAAGCCCAAGTGCCACAACTACTGAGCCTGCACTCTACAGCCCATGAGCCACAACTGTTGAGCCCATGTGCCACAACTATTGGAGCCCATGCACATGGAGCCACCACACTGAGAAGTCTGTGCACCACAACAAAGGGTAGCCCCCCTTCCCTGCAGCTAGAGAAAGCCCACGTCCAACAGTGGAGACCCAATGCAGCCAATAAATAAATAAATAAAATAAAAATAAATGAAGTTAAAAGAAAAAAAGATCTTGCCCCTATATTTTCATAGGTTTTACTTCTGGAAACCCTCCAGGTTTTCAATGAAGAGCTATGAACTATCCCATGCTGGCTCTGGCAGATGGAGGAAAAGTAATCATTTTGAAATACATCTAGCTCATTCCCTATAACAAAGGCCTACTCTCCAGAGGAAAAGACTCTACCAGCAACTTACTCTAGGTAGAGGGAAGGGTCTTCACCCAACTCCAGCTCCCTCTAGCCTTCCTGTCTCACCATGTACTAAGAACTGTGCTAGGGCCAACCCATGTCCCATCCTGCGCCATGGCATGGGGTCAGTGTGCCAGGTTCATGGTGGCTCTGGCCTGCAATTTTCTTTTTTTGTAGTATCTTTGTCTGATTTTGGTATCAGGGTGTTGGTGGCTTCATAGAATGACCTTGGGAGTCTTCCCTCCTCTTAAATCTTTTGGAATAGTTAGAGAAAGATTGGTATAAGTTTTTTTTTCTTTGTATGTTTTGTGGTAATTCCCCAATGAAGTCATCTGGTCCTGGACTTTTGTTTGCAGGGAGGTTTTTTTTAATTATTATTATTATACATTCTATTTTACATGTAGTGGTCAGTCTGTCCAAATTATCTGTTTCTTCTTGATTCAATTTTGGTGCACTATATGATTCTAGAAACTTGTTCATTCCTTCTAGATTATACATTTTTTAGCATATAACTATTCAGAGTTCTTTCTTATGATTTTGTGTATTTCTGCAGTATTAGTTGATATTTCTCCTCTTTTATTCCTTATTTTATTTATTTGGGTCCTCTCTCTTTTCTTCTTGGTGAGCCTGGCTACTGGTTTATTGATTTTACTTATCCTTTCAAAGCTCTTGGTTTTATTTATCTTTTCTATTATTTTTTTTAATCTCTATTTTATTTATTTATTTCCTCTCTGATCTTTATTATTTCCTTCCTTCTGCTGACTTTGGGTTTTATTTGTCCTTTTTGCAATTCTCTTAAGTGATAGATTAGGTTGTTTGCTGAAATTTTTCTTGTTTCTTGAGAAAGGCCTGCAGCACTATGAACTTCCCTCTTAGAACTGCTTTTCCTGCATCCTGTAGATTTTGTATGATTGTGTTTTCATTGTCATTTGTCTCGAGGTATTTTCTGATGTTCTCTTGATTTCATCATTGACTTTTGGGTTTTTAGAATTATGTTGTTTCGTCTCCATGTAATTGGTTTTTTCTCATTTTTCTTTCTGTGGTTGGTTTCTAGTTTCATACTATTATGATCAGTAAAGATGCTTGAAATAATTTCTATCCTTTTAAATTTGTTGAGACTTGCTTTGTGTCCTGGTATGTGGTCTATCTTGAGAATGTTCCATGCGTGCTTGAAAAGAATGTATATTCTGGGTTGGGGTTTTGTTTTTGGGTGGGGGCAGGTTGTAATGTCATGAAGATATCAATTAAATCTAATTGTTCTATTTTGTCATCTAGGGTTTCTTTTGCCTTACTGATTTCTGCCTGGAAGGTCTGTCTATTGATGTAAGTGGGGTGTTAATGTCTCCTACTATTATGGTATTCTTGCCAATTTCTCCCTTTATATCTGTTAGGATTTGTATGATGTATTTAGGTGCTCCTATATGGGTGTATATATGTTAACAAGTGTAATGTCCTCTTCTTGTATTGATCCCTTTATCATTATATTGTGTCCTTCTTGTCTTTCTTTATGGACTTTATTTTAAAGTCTATTTTGTCTGATACAAGTATTGCTATTCCTGCTATCTTGTCATTTTCATTTGCATGAAATATCTTTTTCCATCCCCTAACTTTCAATCTGTGTCTGTCTTTCACCCTAAGGTGAGTCTCTTACAAGCAGTATACAGTGTCTTTTTGGTTTTTATCCAATCTGTCACTCTGTCTTTTGATAAGAGCATTTAGTTCATTGACATTTGAAGTAATTGTTAATAAGCATGTATTTATTGCCATTTTAAACCTTATTTTCCAGCTGATTTTGTAGTTCTTCTTTGTTCCTTCTTTTTGTCTTTCCTTTTGTGATTTGATAGTTTCCTTTTGTATTATGCTTGAGTCTTTTGGGTTTTGTGAGTCTATTGCATGTTTTTGATTTGTGGTTACCCTGTTTTTCAACTATGTTAACCCATAACTATATCTCCTTGCTTTAGACTGATAGTCATATAAAAGTTCAAACACATTCCAATACATTTTTTTACTTCCTTTCTCCACATTTTGTGATTTTGATGTCCTATTTTATGTCTTCATGTTTATCCTTTGCTGTTAATTAGAATTATAATCTCTTTTATAAAGGTTTTTTTATTGTTTTTTAATCTATATACTGGCTTAAGTGATCTTCAATCCTTTTATGTATTTACCTTTCCTGTTATGTTTTTCCCTTTCCTATAGATTCTTGCTTCTTTTCTATTCAGAGAAGACCTTTCAATATTTCTCTTAGGATAGGTTAAGTATAGCTGTATTCTTTTAGTTTTTGCTTATCTGAGAAATTCCTAGTCTCTCTTTCTATTCTAAATAATCATCTTGCTGGGTAGAGTATCCTAGGTTGCACATTTTCCCCTTTCAGGACTTTGAATATATATTGCCACTCCCTTCTGGCCTGCAAATTTTCTGTAGAAAAATCAGCTGATAGCCTTATGGGGGTCCCTTGTAACTGACTTTTTGTTTTCCTCTTTCTGCCTTTAGAATCCTCTCTTTAACTTTTGCCATTTTAATTACAGTATGTCTTTGGGTCTGTTTGGGTTCATCTTGTTTGGGACTCTTTGTGCTTCCTGTTCCTGGATATCTGTTTCTTTGTTTAGGTTTAGTGAGTTTTCAGCCATAACTTCTTCAAACACATTTTCAACCCCTTTTTTCTTTCTTCTCCTTTTGAAATTCCTAATATTCCTAACCTATGCAGGTTGGCATACTTTACATTATCCCATAGATCTTGTATGTTGCTTTCATGTTTTTTCATTTGTCTTTCTGTCTGCTGACTTTCTGTCTGATTGGGTGATTTCCATTATTTTATCTTCCAGATCAGTTATTTGTTCTTCTGCATTATTTAGTCTGCTTTCATTGCTTTTAGCTTGGTTTTTATCTCAGCAATTGAGTTGTCTAATTTTGATTGGTTCTTCTCTATACCTTCTAGTTGCTGGTTACAGTGATCTTCATTTCTATCAATAATCTTTCTTAATTTCTTTAGCATTTTTTCTTACCTCCTTTTTAAACTCAGGGTCTGGTAGACTGGTAAGGTTTGTTTCATTGTTTGTTCTTTCAGGGGATATCTCTTGTTCTTTTAACTGGAAGTAGTTCCTCTGCTTTTTCATTTTTCTTAAATTTCTCTGTCTCTATGAGTTTAGGAGAAGCATTTATCTATTGTGGTCTCACAGGGCTGTTTTTATGTGAGAATGTCCCTGTGTAGACTGTGTGAGTCCAGTATTTTTGGTGGGAGGGCTGTATTTGGTCTGGATGGCAGCCACGCCTTTTCTCAGAGTGTTCTGACCATTATCCCCTCAATAGGGGGTACGGTTGGAGTTGTGGTGACTAGAGCCTGCACTGGATGTTGGGTGGGTCTTCCTCTTTGCCCTGTGGCTGTCACAGCCCTGTTGAGGATGGGGTCTGCTCCCAGTTGTTGGAGTAGAAGCCCTGAGGGTCAGGTTTGATATGGCTCTGTTGCCCTTAAGTGTGTGCTCTGTCCCCAAGGAGGTGAATTTTGAAGCAAATGAGGCCCGTGGGGTCACAGCAAACCTATGCACAACCTGTGTATGTTTCCGTGGTTCTGCCCAGAAGCAGCCCAAGGTGATGCCTCTTTCTCCATTGTGTTTGTCCCAGGCCTAGAGCTAGGCTGGTGCTGGGGGCCGGGGCGTTGTGGCTGCAAGAATAGAGTCAGTTGTGCTGCTGCCTGAGACCTGGGTCACCTCTCTGGAAGGGCTCTCCCAGGACCTGTCCACCCCAGATCCAGCTCCAGGCTGCAGTGTGAGGTGGGCAGGACTGGATCACTCCCATTGGGAAAAGAATAGCTGTGTACCCCTCCCCAGGGACTGTCTGCCAGGGATGTGCAATTCTGTGACACTGCCTGCCACCTGCTGTGCACACCCACGAAGTCAGGGCCTCATTACTAGTCAGAGTTCTCCAAAGAAACAGAACCAAGAGGATGTGTGTGTGGTGAGAGATTTATTTTAAGAAACTGATTGTCAGAGTTGATGAGTTAGAAATTCACAGAGTAGGTAGGTCGGCAGACAGAGACCTGGGGAGGTGTTGGTATTACAGCTCCAGTCTGCAGGCACTATCTCTCTTCCTTAGAAGACCTTAGCCTTTGCTCTTAAGGCCTTCAACTGATTAGACAAAGCCCACCCATGTTATGGAGGATAATCTGCTTTACTCAAAGTCTACTGATTTAGATGTTAATTCTTTAAAAAAAAAAAAAAAATACCTTCACAGCAACATCCAGACTGCCATTTGACCAAATATCTGGGTTCTGTGACCTAGTCAAGTAGACATATAAATTTACATCACAGCCTCCGAGTCTGGCATGAGAGAAAACACAGAGGCCTGAAAGAATGTGCTGAGTTGGTTGGAAATCCCATGTGCCATATGGAGAGAAGAGCAGGGAAAGAGGAGGGTACACAGATGGGGCCTTTGCCACTTCTTTTCTGGCCTTGGGAAGGGTCATCATACCAAACTATGACCCTTAATAAGATGTTACTGAAGGTTTGGTAAACAGATTTATTTAGCACTGCTAATAGAAAGGATTGGTCTTAGGGCCCTAAGACCCAACCCAACACTTCAGTCTGTACTGTGGTCTCAGGCTAGTTCACCCTCCACCCAAGGGATACTCTGAAGTCCCCACATAACAGTCAGGGTCCAACTCTGTGAGCACCCCCAAATATAAAATTTCTCTCCAGCAATTCAAATGCCTGTGTTTGTATTATCTCCCCAGAACAATTGATAGTAGAAATAGTCAACCCCTCCAAATAAAACCCCACATTTTACTCTCAAAAGCATGGAATAAGATAGATCGAATAAGACCCCAAAAGTGTCCACAGGATACTTCTTAATATCTGAGTGATTGGTTTTTAAGTACCACCAACATAGGACACCAGCATCCCATCCGGGCTGCCCTGTACTTTTCAAGTCCTTCTTCCAAAGTGGCTTAAACAGATTAAAGTAGCTAATAAGCTGCAGGTCTCACTTCTCATGTACAAACACTTAGGAAAAGAATCCATTGGATACCCAGACTGAAGGAGGGAAGAGTGTCTTGAACTCTGCAGGGGCCCCACCCTGCTAATATAACAGAAGCTGTACAATAGAACATAGCGCTGACAAGTGTGAGCTTCGGAGCTATTCCACTTGGGCTGAAATCCCAGTTACATGACCTTGGGCACTTTATTGAACTTCTCTGCGTTTCTATTTCATCAATAGTAAGGGATTGTAAAAGAGTTATGAGTATTAAATCAATTACTATGAAAAGCTTAGAAGAGTGGTGCGCAGGATTTGGCTCAATAAATTTTAGCTGTAAGTATTACATTATTAAATAGGCCATTTAACATCTCACTCTGCAGCTGTCTCTCTTGGGATATCTCATCCCTTTCATCCACAAGAATAGTATTTAAGTCCTCATTACTTCCCTTATTACTTCTGCATAACTAAAGGTCACTGTCATAATGGTCTCTCCAAACAGAGGGCATTTCCCAAAGATAAATTCCAGTCTCTCTATTCCTAGATAATGAAAACAAGCAAGCAAAAAACACAACAATAAAAACTGCTGGTAATCCTCCCAATTACACTTCCCAAATTCAAGCAAAGTTTTAAAGCCTGGTCGTCACTGAACACTTCATTAAGGAAATTGAACATCAGTCTGATGGCAGTGAGGGGCCAGTGCAGGATTTTCAATGAGTGTGACTTGGTCCAGCTTGTGTTTGTGAGGATTGCTCTGGCAGACCATGGAGGACAGAGAGGAGGGCTGTTGAGAAGGAGGTTCAAGCACAAGGCCATGGCAGTGACCAGACAGGAAATAAGAAGAACAACACCCAAGGCAATGGCTGTTGGAATCGTGCCAAGAGATCCTCGCTGGCCATCACACCTCCAAAATACTGCATTCAGTAATTATTTGCTTTTCAGTTTACTTTCATGACGTTTGACTTGTATCGAGTCAAGAAGGGATGTTCATTGCATGGGCTTAAACTCTTGGCTTCCAGAGCTCATACAGAAAAAGATGAACAGACATCATCTATTAATTTATCTCGTGTTTCATGGTCATGAATTGCCTTGAATGTCCACAGTAATGGTCTCCCTAGAATACAATTTACTATCAAAAATTGAAAACTATTATGTCATGGCACCTTCCTTTGTTCAAAAACACTCAGGACCTGGGCCTGAAGTTCTGCCAGTGGAGTGAGGGGCGAGGAGGTCCAAAAACATCCATCAGAAAGAACTGTCGTGGGACTTCCTAGGTGGCGCAATGGTTAAGAATCTGCCTGCCAATGCAGGGGACAAGGGTTCGATCCCTGGTCTGGGAAGATCCCACATGCTGTGGAGCAACTAAGCCCATGTGCCACAACTACTGAGCCTGCGCTCTAGGGCCTGTGAGCAACAACTGCTGAGCCCACACACCACAACTACTGAAGCCTGTGCACCTAGAGCCCGTGCTCCACAACAAGAGAAGCCACCACACTGAGAAGCCTGTGCACAACAGCAAATAGTAGCCCATGCTCACCACAACTAGAGAAAACCCACATGCAGCAATGAACACCCAACACAGCCAAAATAAATAATAATAATAATTAATTAACTTTTATTCTAAAAAAGAACCATTGTTGCGGAGTCTGCGGACACCCATCTTTATCTTCCAGGGGCCCCAGCCACCAGCCTACAGCTCCTTATACTGCAGAACAGAATCCAATTGCCAGTCTTTCTTTTATCCTTCTTTCCCTAAAAAAGTAGAAAATCAAGGAATTCTCTTTTTCAGTAATTTGCTGTATTAGTGTCACTTCTTTGAGGGGCTGTTCAAATGCTTTTAATTAGCTATAATCTTATTCCTATAGAACAAATTATGGAAGAAGAGCAGTGGCTTCTCACCCAAAGTCACATGACCATTCAGCCTCCAACCCGAACTTCTAGGAACCAACAGCCCAGCAGTACAATGAGCAGATGCTCAGTGCATCCTTGAACTTCAACCCAGATGTCATTTTCATAAACAAAAGATAAGCCAATCCTACCTTTGGGGAGAGAGGAAGCACCACAAAAAGGAAAAGTTAAAATTAGATAATCCGAGAAGTGAGAAATAAGTAAAAATTTTAATCAATGCCTGAAAAACATGATACTGTTATGCTCAAACACTTTTAGTAAATGCTGTTCTCACAGATGTTTCATAAAACATGAAACTCCATCTGTAATATTTCTCTAGTTTTAAGAAATTTTGTAGCTCAATTATTTATAAAGCAATGGTCTTCTACAGCAAGCCTGCCCTTCTTTCCTTTGTTTCTCCCAAGACTCTTATCTCCAAGATTTTCTTTTTATCTTTCATGCTAAAGGAAAGTAGTAACTCTTGTGACTAATGTCCCAAGATATAAACTCTCAAACAAACACAAATGATGCAACACTGCATGATAGAAAACATTTTTCTGGAACAAAATATTAATCTTACCTGCCACATCCTCATATATTTGGGGCCATAAATTTTGCTTTATTCATCCATTATTTTTTTCTTTATGAGTCTCTTTTCTTGAAATAGATACACGGTAGTTTAAATAAATAAACCAGGTCTCCACAACCACAATTTTAAGGATTGTCTGTCTCTTTAGAAAAAGATTGATCTAGTTCTTTCTATTCTTAGATTTATTTCTTTTACAGTTCCCAACTGTCAGCATCCTCCAACACAACCAAGAATCAAATAAAGCAGAAATAAGCACGTGTTCCAAGGGCATTTACCTGAGCGACGCTTGTTCTCAGAAGGACAAGTGGACCGTAGACCCAGCATCCCCAGGGCTGATTAGAGAGGAGCTTGGAGGCAGACACACAAGCACATTCACTCACGTGTTCCAAGGGCATTTACCTGAGCGACGCTTGTTCTCAGAAGGACAAGTGGACCGTAGACCCAGCATCCCCAGGGCTGATTAGAGAGGAGCTCGGAGGCAGACACACAAGCACACTCACTCACGTGTGCACCCCACAACATGAGCCAAGAGGAAACAAGGCCAAACATCTCCCCTCCCCTGGGAAAGAGACGCTGTGTTATTTTTAGGAAAAACTGAAGCCTGTGGCTCTTTTGTCCTTTGAACTTTTCACTAAGACTGGCGTTTCCATCCTACTTGTAAATGGGAGCTTCACCTCACCCTCACTCTTGGCTCAAGACAAGTCACAGAATAGGATTTGAGCTGGAAAACCCTTCAGGGCTCTAGAGAGCAAAGACCAGATTATTTAAAATACTAAGCCAGAATGAAATCACAGCCATCATTTTGGGGCTTGTGTGTGCTATATCCCCACCACAATCTCCTGAGGTAGGTGTGACCCACATGGTTTACGGGAGACAAAAGGCCAGGTGAGGGGTTAAGACCTCTGCCCGACCCCAAGATGTGTCCGCATCACAGATATTTGATGAGAGGCGGGAGTGAGTCGGGCCCCATCCTGGACCCCAGGCGTGGGGAGGAGACAACAGATAAACAAGTGTGTGTGTGCCTGTACAGACAGGTTGGTGTAGATGGAGATATGTAGTCGGGGAGCGAGGACTTCACAAGGAAGTAAAGAGACAGTGACAGAGACAGGGCTGCGGCTATGAGGAGGGGCCCAGGGCGGGCTCTCTGGGAGGGGACGTCACGCCCAGAGCAGACAGCCTGCCCAGGACCTGCTCCTTGATGCCCTGGGACCAAACTGCCTGGCCTGAAACCCAGACCACAGCCCTACAGCCATCGGCATGTTGCTGCTGCTCTTCCTCCTGAAACCGTGCACCTCAGACTGGGACGCAAACCCACGCGACCGGGACTCGAACCCTGCCAAAACCCAAGGTGTTCTAACTGAGATCGCACACCTGGTTTCAGGACTTAATGAAGCTCAGGTTCTTGATGTCTCATCACAGAAGAAATTCAGTGAGAGACAAAGTGATAGGTAAGAAGCAGATATATTTAGAGGGAAACACACTCCGCAGACAGAGTGTGGGCCATCTCAGAAGGTGAGAAAGGCACCAGGGCACGGGGTTGTCAGTTTTTATAGGGGTGGGTCGTTTCATAGGCTAATGAGTGAGAGTATTCCAGCTATTTCAGAAAGGGGCGGGGCTTTCTAGGAATTGGGCCACTGCCCACTTTTTTATCCTTATGATCTGTCCTTGGAACTGCCATGGTGCCTGTGGGTGTGTCATTTAGCTTGCAGAGGTGTCACAGTGAGCGTGTACTGAGGTTTAAGGTCTAGTGGAAGTCGATTTGTCCTCCACCTTGGAGCCATTGGGTTCTAACCAGTTTATGTCACGTCCTCAGGCTATGTGCCCTGCCCCCTCCCCTCCTCTTTCACTCCCTCCTTGTGGCAGCATGAGCCCCTCTGCCAGGGGTGGCTCTCTGCATCCTTCCTGGATGGTGACAGTGACAAGGACGAGGACGGGCCACCCCAGCCCCAGGTGCCCACTCCTCCGCGAATATGACATCCCCACACACTCTGCACCTTGATGGTCATGTCGTGGAATGAGATTAACCCAGATTCCCAGCCCAGCCACTTCTCCAGGCCCCAGGACCAATGGCAGCCCCTCTTCTGCTCCGAACGCTTCCAGGAGCTGGGCCAGCAGTGAGCCAGGTGAAGTCCCCATGTCTGAGCTTCATCCTGTGACTTTGCACAGGGACTGTGTATCAGGAGGGTGGCAGGGCCTCCGAAGTCTGAAGAAGTGACTGAAACAAAATAACGGCTTTGTTTTTAGACATGACGTTTTGTTTATTTCTAAATACTACATAACTCGAAAGGAGGGCATGTTTTGTGTTCGCAGGGAGAAAATGGGCTTTAAGAGGCTGAAAGCAGTGGACTAGAGGGCATCAGCGGGTGTGCTGTGTAAACTGAAGTAGTGACTCTAAGGGGGGGGATCTCAGATGATGGGATGGGGGTGTCATCACGCCCAGCTGCAGAGAACGCAAGGGCGGCGGTGTCAACACATGCCCCGCCCCCACCACCTTGTGTGATCACAGGGCAGCCTGGCTCCTCCAGCCCGCCGTCCCTCTGCTGCATCCCTGCCACCATGGTTACATCTCTGTTCCGCAGACGCTGCCCCGGCCAGGACCGCTGGAGTCTCCCATGAGGTTACATTCAGGCTCTTCTCTTTACTCAGAACTAGTTCTAAGCGCAGCACAGTCTAGACCCCTGGCCTTTATACTCATCCTTCAGACCACACAGCACAGTTCAGGGCCCACAGCGCAGGCCTCAGGAGTACGGGCTCATTCATCTCCTCGCCTGTGGACCCGTGCACGTGATACATCACATAACACACTCGTGTAACATACTAGTTACATGTGTGTTTGTGAATACATGCACATATGCACACGTTAGATATATGCAAATGTCTACATCAGTGTATCTTATATTCAGTCACTGCTCATATTTCCATCATCATAAAATATTTTTTCATCAGAGCTAAAATTTTCTGTTATCTTCTGACGTTGTTCATGGCCATTTTCCCACAGATTTTGTGCTTTGATTTTTTAAATTTAATTTTTAATTTTTATTTTGGAGTATAGTTGATTTACAGTGTTGTGTTAGTTTCAGGTGTACAGCAAAGTGATTCAGTTATACACATATGTATATATATTCTTTTTTCAGATTATTTTCCATTATAGGTTATTACAAGATATTGAATACAGTTCCCTGTGCTATGCAGTAGATCCTTGTTGGTTATCTATTTTATTTGGTTTTTTTGGTTGTTTTTTTGTTTTTTTGGCACACGGGCTTAGTTGCTCCGTGGCATGTGGGATCTTCCTGGAGCAGGGATCGAACCTGTGTCCCCTGCATTGGCAGGCGGATTCTTAACCACTGCGCCACCTAGGAAGCCCAGTTATCTATTCTATATATAGTAGTGTGTACATGTCAATCCCAATCTCCTAATTTATCCCCCTCCTCTTTTCCATAAGTCTGTTTATGTCTGTGAGTCTATTTCTGTTTTGTAAATAAGTTCATTTGTATCTTTTTTTTAGATTCCACATATAAGTGATATCATATGATATTTGTCTTTCTCTCTCTGACTTACTTCACTTAATATGATCATCTCTTGGTCCATCCATGTTGCTGCAAATGGCATTATTTCATTCTTTTTTAAGGCTGAGTAATATTCCATTGTATATATGTACCACATCTTCCTTATCCATTCATCTGTGGACATTTAGGTTGTTTCCATGTCTTGGCTATTATGAATAGTTCTGCTATGAACATTGGGGTGCATGTATCTTTTCAAATTAGAATTTTCTCCAGATATATGCCAAGGAGTGGGATTGTTGGATCATATGATAACTCTATTTTTAGGTTTTTTAGGAACCTCCATACGGTTCTCCATAGTGGCTGCACCAGTTTACACTCCCACCAACACTGTAGGAGGGTTCCCTTTTCTCTACACCCCCTCTAGCATTTGTTGTTTGTAGACTTTTTAATGATGGCCATTCTGACTGGTGTGAGGTGGTACCTCATTAGACTTTTGATTTGCATTTCTCTAATTATTAGTGATGTTTAGCATCTTTTCATGTGCTTTCTGACCATTTGTATGTCTTCTTTGGAGAAATGCCTACTTAGGTTTCTGCCTGTTTTGATTGGGTTGTTTAGGTTTTGGGGGGTTTTTTTGGGGGGGAAGGTTGTTTGCTTTAGTGTTTGGCTTTTGTTTTTGTTTGTTTGTTTTGATGTTGAGCTGCATGAGCTGTTTGTATATTTTGGAGAGTAATCCCTTGTCAGTTGCTCCCTTTGTAAATATTTCTCCCATTCTGTGGGTTGTCTTTTTGTTTTGTTTATGGTTTCCTTTGCTGTAAAAAAAGCTTTTAAGTTTAATTAGGTCCCATTTGTTTATTTTTGTTTTTATTTTCATTACTCGAGGAGGTGGATACAAAAAGATATTGCTGTGATTTCTGTCAAAGAGTGTTCTGCCCATGTTTTCTTCTTGGAGTTTTATGGTATCTGGCCTTACATTTAGGCCTTTAATCCATTTTGAGTTTATTTTTATGTATGGTGTTAGGGAGTGTTCTAATTTCATTCTTTTACATGTAGCTGTCCAGTTTTCCCAGCATCACTTATTGAAGAGTCTGTCTTTTCTCCATTGTATATTCTTGCCTCCTTTGTTATAGATTAATTGACCATAGGTGCATGGGCTTATTTCTGGGCTTTCTATCTTGTCCCATTGATCTATATTGTACCAGTACCATACTGTTTTGATGACTGTAGCTTTGTAGTATAGTTTGAAGTCAGGGAGTCTGATTCCTCCAGCTTTGCTTTCTTTCTCAGGACTTCTTTGGCTATTTGGGGTCTTTTTTGTTTTCATACAAATTTTAAAATTTTTTGTTCTAGTTCTGTGAAAAATGCCATTGGTGATTTGATAGGTATTGCATTGTATCTGTAGATTGCCGTGGATAGTACAGTCATTTTGACAATATAGATTCATCCAACCCAAGAACATGGTTTATTTTTCCAGCCTTGATTTTTTTTCATCAGGAAGCAAGATTAATTCAGATTCCCTATCCCAGTCACACCTTCCAGGACAAAGAGCAGTGCCCAAACTGCTGTCTTTCTAGGGTGACAGGGTATCTTTGGGATACTCACCCCTACTATTTCTTTCTTGCTTCTTTTCAGAAATAAAACATTGCTAAGGAAGCCTTCCCAATCTCTGCATCCCTGGGAGGGGCTGAGGGTAGGAAGTGGCTGGGGAGCCTCTGACCTCAGCCTTGGTTGGGGGATGGGTGGAGAACATACCCTCCCCACCCCATACTGAAATCCACTTGGTGCCTTCCCCACTGGGGCCACCAAGCCCAGCAGCACAAGTGTCCCCTGGGCCACTGCTGCAAGGACCAAGCCCAAGAGGAGGGCAGCCCAAATGCTCAAAGATGAGACTGATGCCTGAGAGAGAGTTCAAACGGGACATTTTTACCCTTCAGCTGTTGGGTGTGAAACAGATACACACATTCCACCCCCTCTCAGAACAGGTGACGGCATTTCACCAGCATAGGTCCGGGGGCAGCTTTGGCTGAGTCTCCCAGCCTTTCCACATTCCTCCTCCTCCTCTTCTTCCTGGCAGGGACTTCCTAGCCCCAGTTGTTCTCCGTATACTCATGCCTACACATACATACTGAGAGACCCACAATGTCTCCGTGCTTCCTGCCCTGTGCCCATCAAGGACATTTACCAAAGATATGGTCCCAGACTCGGAATTGCTTACATTCTTGATGGAAAACAAAAACGAAAAAGGAACAAACACAGCATCTGTGCAATAGTGACACAAGGCATTCAAAAGTGGGTCAGAAGGCTTTATGGAGGGTAGAGGCCCAGGCTGACTAGGGAAGGCAGGTGTGTCTGAGTGCAGGTGTGGCTCAGAGGCCGTTCCCAGGGAGGCAAGAGGCAGGCGGATTAGGGAACAGGAGTCTGAGGGCATCAGAGGTCACAGCATCCACAGCCATGTGAGTATCTGTCCAATTGTTAGTGCCTGGCTATTATTTCCCACGCCCCTCTATCAAGAGTAGAAGGATGACAGAACATAATGCAGAATAACTCATAGCCTCTCATGGAGGAGCTGGAGTAATGTAACAGAGGGTGGGATCTCAAGCCAGTCCTGTCATTCTCCCAGAGGAAAAACCCAGAAACTCCTAAAAGTGAGAGACAGCTGGAACCAGAAGGATATTTTGACTGGCTTCTCCCAGTCTAGCCTGTGTTTGTGCAAGTCATTCATGCACAAGAGGAAATTCTCAAGATGCTGGTCCATGTTTCTCTCCCTGCTGTCGTGACCTCCTCTTGAGAGCATGTTCGCTCTGAGTCTCCTCCTGCTTTCTGCTTTTCTATACTCCTGTTCCTGCAGCGTTTCCACGGACTCGGATAAACTCTGAACCGCAGGACTAAAAACGAGCCTCATTGTAAGAGCCTGACTGTCCCGGGGGGTTTCACGGCCAGGACATGCGGGCTGAGCCCAAGGACTCTTTGTGATCTTACCCAAAACCTACGTCTTCTCACTCTGGGCTCCATGACTCACAGCCTCTGCACATGGATAGATGGAATTTGTTCATTTGTAAGGGATATTGGGGGTGGGGAAGTGCAGCTGGAAACCCCAGACTGTAAAGAACCTCTAAAGCACTACAATTTTCTGACAGAGCAGTGCCCCTCAAATAATTTACTCTAAGGTTGACCCTGATTTTAGCCACTTTGTTTTGCTGGTAAATGATGCTGGAGCAGCCTGGCTGGTGACCTCTCTCCCTGGCATCAGTTCTCCGCTGAAAGGGGAGGAATTATGCTTGACAGGTAATTAAGAAAACTGACAGGAAATAGCATTTGGCATCTTTGAAGGTGAACTGCAGTTTGTAAAAGATAATCTAAATCTAATTTCCCGAAACCCCAGATGGCAAAGCTCTGGGCAGCATTTCCTCGGTACGAGGCTTGTATTAAATTAATCTTTCTTTACTTCTTACCATTCTTTACATTTTAACATGCATGGGAGGGAGGGACAAAAACTTTGCATGGGCTGAAGGAGAGATGCAGCAGTTCCCGGGCCACTGCTGAACATAAGAGGGGAAACGCTGATGAGAATCAGAGCTCCAGGCTGGAGTGGAGCCCGGACTGACCAGCACCCAGAAACGAGTGTGGACTTGTGGGGCTGAGGAGGGAAGGGGTTGTTTTATGCGTTCAGTGCTGTTGGGTGGAGGCAAAGTACCTCATTCTCCTATGTGTGGAGAGAGAGCCTTCTGCAAGGTTTGGTGTCTATATGAGTGCAGGGACCATTGGGCTCAGATCTTCTGGAAAGGCATCAACTTCAAATCTTCCACTGAATCAAGGCTACAAGGGGGAGGATGTAGGACACTCACTGGTACCCAGCTTCACCCACCCCATCTCCTGGGCACAACCCAGATCTCCCTTCTGTGACCACCTGCTCTCCATCCATAGCAATGGCTGTTTGTCCCTAGCAATGGCCAGAAGAGACTCACAGTTGAGGTTCTTGGGTACCAAGGACAGAGATCTACTCTGCTCTGCCTTCCTATGTCTGGGTCTGCAAAGCCAGGAGAGCATTACCTCTCCCATTATTCCCAAGACCTTTGGGCGCTATTTCCTAGCAAGTGAGAAAGAACAAAAAAACTAACCCCTCATCCTTTTTTCTGTCTGTTCCAGGAATTTTATGCAAAACACAATAAATCAACATCGTGCACCTAAGCTAGGAGAAATTACCTGTTGTAGCCAAGAGGTCAGTTGCACATTACAAAGGGCATGCTTTCAGAATCAAATTTTTCTTTCTTGTGACAGCCTTTGGGGAGAGCCAGCTGTCAGCAGGATTTTAGAGGTGACCTTCGAAGTTGCCACACGTGCCTTACTCTTTGGGCTCAGCATGTAGGGTCATAGCTCTCCATTCTAATGCTCTGATGCTGGGAGTCACCCACTGTCAGCTCTCCTGTCATTCCCTTAAGAAGATAAAGGAGTCAGGGAAGCTGTGCTCAGGCCAGGCCCATCGCACAGCCAGGCTCAGGTGCCTCCAGGGACCACCCCCTAAGTCTTCACAGAAAAGCAAGTAGGTCTGCAGGAACCAGGCACACTTCCTCTCTGTCCCTGCCTCCTGCCTCACAGAAGGTCTGCACCACATTCCCCGCCCTTCCAACGGCCATGCCCAGACACTCCTTATAAACAGGAGGTTTATGCGGTCTCCTTACCCCAGAAAGTGACAGCACATCATCTGTGGTTGCACCGTCTAAGCTATCTTTCTTTGAGTTGAGGAGCCCCTTGTTTTGTTTCGTTTTTGAAGTATAGTTGATTTATAATGTAGTGCTAATTACTGCTGTACAGCAAAGTGATTCAGTTGTACATACATATACAATATATTCTTTTTTTGTATTCTTTTTCATTATGGTTTATCAGAGAATATTGAGTATAGTTCCTTGAGCTAATCAGTAGGACCTTGTTGTTTATCCCTCCTATATATAAAAGCTTACATCTACTAATCCCAACCTCCCACTCCATTCCTCCCCCACCTCCTGCCCCGTGGCAACCACCAGTCTGTTCTCTATGGCGGAGCCCCTTGTTTTAGAGCCTCCACTAGAACTCAGAGCCCCAGGAATGGTGACATTTTAAACTGTTATCAGCTACTACATTAAATGTTAATTAATACGTCAGCAGGGAAAGACAATCAGTGGAAAGTAAGGGACTAGACAGTGTGGAACGGAAGGTGTTAAGAGAGAAGAAAGGGACTTAAGGGCGGGGAACACCCAGAAGAAGGCAGGCGCCCTGACTCCCGGTGTGAGACTGACTCCACCCACCCCTGGGGGCCACTGACAGGACACTGTGGGAGGTGATGACACTTGTCTTACGAAATTCTTGTGAAGAAGGAATGGGACAGCTCATATTTTGAGTTTGAATTGCAAAACACTGTAACTGTATCGGTTTAATGATGTTTAATTCTGAGACTGGCCCTTGCTGTGCCTCTTAGAATTATATTCCCTGTCCTGGGTTGCCAGCCTTTAATTCTTTGGAGGAAAGATGCCTCATAAATCTAAGGACTTATGATTTATACAGTCAAATATATCATTATACTACACAATCCTTTGGACTAAATTTTAATCTAACTTATTAACATGGGATATGTGATGATAAAACATTTAACTTTTTCTCATCTAAATATTATCTTTTTTAAAATAAATAAATTTATTTATTTATTTATTTACTGGCTGTGTTAGGTCTTCGCTGCTGTGCACGGGCTTTCTTTAGTTGTGGCAAGCAGGGGCTACTCTTCATTGCAGTGCACAGGCTTTCAGTATGGTGGCTTCTCTTGTTGCGGAGCATGGGCTCTAGGCACGCAGGCTTCAGTGGGTGCGGCACACAGGCTCAATAGTTGTGGCTCACACGCTTTAGAACGCAGGCTCAATAGTTGCGGTGCACGGGCTTAGTTGCTCCGCGGTATGTGGAGTCTTCCTGGAGCAGGGATCAAACCCATGTCCCCTGCATTGGCAGGCAGTTCTTAACCACTGCGCCACCTATGAAGTCCTAAATATTATCTTTTTCTAATTAAATGGCTGCAAAATTGGCAGATTGTGATATTTAGGATATTTTCATCAACCATTAGGGAGGTGTCTAGACTGCCCTACTCCGGTAGATGGTGACTTCCTTCCTGCACCGTCGTGCACCTGCGTGGTGCTTGTGGATGCCTGGCTTCTGACCATAGGCAGTGGCCCGCAGCCTGATTTCTGTACCCGGGGGCTGGCCTCTGCAAACCCCCCCTCCTCACCACACTCTGGGTCTGCTTCTGTGATTCTCATTTTCCCATTGGTGCTTTTCCCATCTGCCATCTGTGACTCCAGACACCACAAACATTTCCCCTTTTCCCTGACATCTCTCCCTGAGTCTCTCCTTTATTAAACTCTTTCTCCTTATTGCTTTTGTAGCTAAGAGAGCAGGAGCTTTCGATTTCAGACAAAACTAGGTTTGAATCCCAGCAGCCTCACAAGTTACATCTATGACTTCAGGTGAACCATTTGACTCCTCTGAGTCTCGGCATCCTCACCTGGACACGGGGTCCCTGAGATGAGATAAGAGAAAGAGCAAGCTCAGCCCGGGGCAACCTATCTGGTCAGTGAAAGATGCCCTGTCCGCTTCCATCCTCCCGTTTCCTCTGCTGCAGCTGAGAACATTTCCCATTGCCCCCCTGGTCAGGGCTCCCTCCTGCATCCTCTGTCCTGTACCACCTGCCTCCTCAATTCCATTCCGAGCAAGTGGAGGGAAAAGAAATACGTCCTGAGTTTCTTCAGGACTCCCCTTGGTGTCTTACTTGTGGTGAAGGACCAATCACTGGTCTTTGTTCTCCTTCTTGATGACAAGTCACACCACTGGCCTTTCTGTCCACTCTTTTCTAAAATTGGTCTCTTCCTCCACATCTGTTCCCCAGAAACACCACACAGAGTGAGAGCTGGACCAGTGAGAGGCGTAGCACAGAAGAGAATTCATCTCACGTTTGAGAAATGAAGGAGCTTCAACAGAGGACCACTTTTAGGGGCGTGGGCAGCGAAGGGCACCAGCTAGGATGTTGGGGATGGGCCACAGCAGGAAGCCGCCCCCAGCACCCCCTGCCCAGGGCTGAGGGGATGGGATGAGTGGGGAGTAGGAGCCCTGGCCATGGAGGGACATGGCTGCTACCACAGAGGAGGGGCTAGCACACAGCAGTGAGGGTCCCGGGGGGCACGTCCCCCCACCTCTCTCCTCCCTACTTTGATCTTTGGTCAGCGCCTCCCGTTGGCTAAATCTGTTCAGAGGCCGAGACAGAGGACCCGGGTGACAATGCCGGGGATCCACCTCCAGGGTCTGTAGCAGACCTAGGATGGGACAGACGGAGAGTAGCCAGTACACGGCCACCCTCCATTTGTGAGTCCCAGGGTCTCCAAGTTGTCATTTTGCCTCATGTCACAAAATAGAAGGTAAGATTTCAAAAGCTGGTCAGGTGGACATCCAACATTGGGACAAACCAGCACCAGCTGCCTCTTGGCGGGCTGCACCTTCTGTGAAATTCCACTGAAAACCATCACCAAGCCTGAGCAAACCCCACCTGAGGGCCATCCACAAAGTATTCTTCAAGGTTGTTAAGGTCATGAGGGACAGATTGACAGCGGAACTACTCCAGTTTAAAGGAGGCTAAGACACATGAAACCCAAATGCCATGCCATCCTGCATGGACCCGGATCAGAACTTATGTTCCTTTTACTCAAAAGGACATTAGGCAGACAAATGACAAAATCTGAGTAAGATCCGTAGATGAGGTACGTATCATGGTGAATTTTCCTGGTGTTGATCATTGTTCTGATTATGTAAGAAAAAGTCCTTTTCTTGTTTGAAGGAAACACTGTGCTATCGTATCTCAGAATAAAAGTCACATCTCCAAGTTACTCTCAAATGGTTCAGGAAAAAAGTGTGTGGGGTGGGTGTGTGTGTGTATGTGATGTATGTGCATGTGCTTGTAGAGAGAGGGAGAGAATGACTAAGCAAGGAAACAGGGGAAAATGTAAAAATTTGGGGAGTTTTGTTAAAAGGCACTCAGGAGTTCTTGTTCTGTTCTGTCAACTCTTCTGTAAATGCAAAGTTACATTTTAAGAGAGAGAAGAGCCAGCCAGTGACTGAGGAAGAGGATGGTGCAAATGAGAAATGCTCCTTTGCACGTTGGGGATGAAGCCCCCAGAGCTTCACCAGGACCTTGTTGGATGCAGGTGTCTCAGGTTCTCCCTGGATACCCAGCGACTTCTCTCGTAAGAGAATCCCTGTAGGGATTTTTATTCCATCCATTAGAATTTGTTCTGTTTTTAGTTTTAATGATCTGATCTCAATGTTTCAACATCAGAAGCTGCCTCTAATTCTTTTTTGGAAGTGTAAATTATGACTTCAAAATAGGAAGAAACCAAGTACATCAGAAAGCCACACCATATTTCTGTTAGAGGGCTTGGCGTGGAATCATGGGATTTCCTGCCACTAATGTGAGGAAGTGAGTGATGAGTGTAATACTTATGCCAGCCTTGAAATTGGATTATTTTTCTCCTCCACAGTAGAACTGCTAAAATAACATTGGCTTTCTACGGGAATGGCAGCAATTTGCTTATTTCCGCACTGCCCTATCCTGTGCCCCAAGCAGTCGTTTGAAAAGACTATGATTACGTATACTGTCCACACATACTTCTTGGATGTCCTAGAGAAAACCAATAACTGTGATGGTTTCAGTGTGGGAAATGCACAAATATGCCTGTTAAGATTTTAAGGAAAGTTAGAATAGGATTCCAGCTTCTTAAAAATTCTGTTAGTAATTAGGCTAATTGGTTTGTTCTGATGGTGATTATTTTTTGTTTGGGGCATTTGGGCTATTTGGGAAATGTCCATATTTTTCAGCCTGCCATCTACTTTAGCCCAACTAATGTTACTGCAGGACTGAAGAAAAATGAGCAAATTCTATGATGTCACAACATAGGATTAAAAAAAGGACATGGTGGTACCAAGTATCAACATGACTGGTTTTAATATTTAGACCACCAGGCAAGTACCATTAGCTGAAGTGTCATTTTTTTTCAACACCAGAATTTCGATGTGTCATTAATTAAACAAGTGTGTCTTAGGTACACGTTGTGTGCAGCACGACGGGGAAACATAGTCAAACAAGACTCGACTCTGACTTAACGTTGCCCCATAGTCCATGACTTCTTTTGCCAACAAGATTGATGGCTAATGTAAATACAAGACTATGTTGGCAGGTGTAAGTTTCTATAAAACAAGAATTTATTCCAAGAACTATACTTAAAAAAGTGTTTCAGGACACTTACTGGGCAGGTGGTGGGGTCAGGGGTACATTCAAAGCCCAAAGTGCTAAAATCTCTGAATCAACAGTGTTCATCCCATATATACTTCATTCTTATGACAGCTTATTTTTGCAAAGAAATATCATTTTGTTAAGCAGAAGTTGAGTGCCAAAAACACATTTTTGACTGTACATCTGCTTTGGAATCACAAACTGAACAGCAGAAGAACAAGAATAAATCCAACGAATGTTCTACTGCTAACATAATTGCCTCATACCACCTTCAAGTGTACTGAAAATAATATGCTGCAAGACTCCAACTGTAATTTCAAAAGTGTCCCAGGCATGTTTGTGACAACAGCCCAACATCATCAGAAGAAGTTCATAGGTTCCCAAGGTGAGCACTTTAAAGAATAGCACTGATATGGATGGATGGATAAGTCCTGGTATCATTTTTTAAAATAACAACCTCATTGGGAATGTAAACTGGTACAGCCATTATGGAGAACAGTATGGAGGTTCCTTAAAAAACTGAAAATAGAGCTTCTATATGATCCAGCAATCCCACTCCTGGGCATATATCTGGAGAAAACAGTAATTCAAAAAGATACATGCACCCTTATGTTCATTGCAGCACTATTTACAATAACCAAGACATGGAAGCAACTTAAATGTCCATCAAATGATGAATGAGTAAAGAAGATGTGGTACATATATACAATAGAGTATTACTCAACCATAAAAAAGAATGAAATAATGTCATTTGCAGCAACATGGATGGACCTAGAGATTACATACTAAGTGAATAAGTCAGAGAAAGACAAATACCATATGATTTCACTTATATGTGGAATCTAAACTATGATACAAATGAACTTATCTACAAAACAGAAACAGACTCACAGACATAGAGAACAGACTTGTGGTTGCCAAGGTGGAGGGAGCTTGGGGGAGGGATGGATTGGGAGTTTTGGATCAGCAGATGCAAACTGTATATACAGGATGGATAAACAACAAGATCCTACTATATAGCACAGGGAACTATATTCAATATCCTGTGATAAACCATAATGGAAAAGAACATAAAAAAATTATATCTGAGCGTGTGTATATATATATGTATGTATGTATATATATAGTGTGTGTGTGTGATTTCTGCTGAATCACTTTGCTGTACAGCAGAAATTAACACAACATTGTAAATCAGCTATACTTCAATTTTTAAAAAAATGTAAAATAGCCTCATAACTTTATAATGTCCCTTTGTACATGAATTTGAAGTCCTATAGCAATAGAATGCAATTGAATATTAATTCTTACTAATACAATAATTTGATGAAATTAATAAATTAAATAGTATTAATTCATTGAAAGACTGTCATAGGAAATAGTTTATAATGTGGTAAAATGCTCATGATAGAGTGTTGTACGGGGGAGAGTCTCCAAGATGGCCCTCATGTCTCCTGCCTCCTGGAAATATTCACCCCCTTGTAGGGTCCGTCTCCCACACTGTACCAGCACTAGCCTTTTGGTCAGTAGAATACAGGACAAATGATGGGATGCTACTCTCAAGATTAAGTTGTGAAAAACTGCAGCTTCTGTCTTGGCCTCCTCCCTCCTTCCTCTGTCTCTGTCTCTGTCTCTCTGTCTCCCCCTCCTTCCCTCTTCCTCCCTCCCTCTGGGAGGCTAGCTTCCTGGCTTCCTGTGTGAGCAGTTCTGGGCCTCTGTGAACAGCGTCCCTGGTGAGGAACTGAAGCCTGCTGGCAACAGGTCCGGGAATGAAGTTGAAGCCCCTTCCCCAGCCCCATCACGTGGCTGCAACTTGGCCACAACCCCCTAAGAACTCTGATCCACACCCACTCACCTAAGTCACTCCCAGAGTCTTAACCCTCAGACCCTGTGTGAGAGGTGAGTGTTTATTGTTTTAAACAGTCGAGTTTCAGGGTAACTTGTTACAAACAACAGACAATTAATACTACCAAATGAAAACCAAAAATACATAGTAGGAAAATTGCCAAAATGTTAATAGCCGTGATCACCAACTGATTAGTTATGAGTAATTCTCATCTTTTTTAGACTTTCTGTATCTTTTCTTGATTTTCAGTACTTATACCACTTTTTTAAAAAAACAGAAAAAAACAAAAGAGGAATGGTTTTTAATTCGTGTTTTGTTTTAATACAAAGCATAATTTTAAATGGATTTTCTTTCATTTCACTACTACGTGTGGGCCACAGGATTGCAGGGATGATGACTAGCACGGATACAGAAAGAGGGATGGCAACACCAAGGACTTGATTCAAGTACCAACAACTAGATGATTTTGGCCAGTAAAGGTACATGCTACCACACCTGTCAATACTTTGAAAAAGCCTTTTAATTTTGACAGAATTTTACACTGGGAGAAAAGCTACAGAAATAATACAGAAATCTCTGTGTACACAGCCACTATGGAAAACAGTATGGAGGCTCCTTAAAAAACTAAAAATAGAACTACCATATGACCCAACAATCCCACTCCTGGGCGTATACCCTAAGAAAACCATAATTCAAAAAGATACACGCACCACAATGTTCATTGCAGCACTATTTACAATAGCCAGAACATGGACGCAACCTAAATGTCCATCAACAGATGAATGGATAAAGAAGATGTGGCACATATATACAATGGAATATTACTCAGCCGTAAAAAGGAATGAAATTGAGTTATTTGTAGCGAGGTGGATGGACCTAGAGTCTGTCATACACAGCAAAGTAAGCCAGAAAGAGAAAAACAAATACTGTATGCTAACATGTATATATGGAATCTAAAAAAATGGTACTGATGAACCCAGTGACAGGGCAAGAATAAAGATGCAGATGTAGAAAACGGACTTGAGGACACGGGGTGTGGGGCCGAAGGGGAATCTGGTGAAGTGAGAGTGTAGCATTGACATATATATATGCTACCAAATGTAAAATAGATAGCTAGTGGGAAGCTGCTGCATAACAGAGGGTGATCAACTTGATGATTGGTGATGACTTAGAGATGTGGGATAGGGAAGGTGGGAGGTGGGCTCAAGAGGGAGGGGATATGGGGACATATGTATAAATACAGCTGATTCACTTTGTTGTACAGCAGAAACTGGCACAACTGTGTAAAGCAATTATACTCCAATAAACATCTGAGAAAAAAATCTCTGTGTACCATCATTCCTAGATACCAGCATTCTCTAATTATGAACATTTTGCCAGATTTGCTTTATTAGTATTCATAGGTAGATGATAGATATAGAAAAATAGGTAGAAAGATAGGAGATAGATAGATAGATAGATAGATAGATAGATAGATAGATAGATAGATAGATAGATACTGTGTGTATCTCCTCTTCATAGCACTTATCACTGTTGTAATATTACATTTATTTGTATAACTATTTGATTTTTTATCTTTCCAACTAAAATATAATTCCCATGATTTTTTTCTTCATTTTTTTAAAATTTGAAGTATAGTTGATTTACAGTGTTGTGCCAGTCTCTGCTGTACAACAAAGTGCCTCAGTTTTACACATATACATACATTCTTTTTTTCATATTCTTTTCCATTATGGTTTATCCCAGGAGACTGGATATAGTTCCCTGTGCTGTACAGTAGGACCTTGTTCTTTATCCATTCTATGTATAATAGTTTGCATCAACCAACCCCAAATTCCCAGTCCATCCCTCTCCCTGCCCCCCGACATGATTTTTTATTTGCAATTTTATGCTAGTGGTTAACACTGGCTCATAGAAATGCTCAACATTTTGTTTTATGAATGAAGAAATTAAGAAATGAGAGGAATGACAGATTAGGAGACAGACCTGGCCTCAAATCTTAGTTCTGAAACAAGTTATATGTGTTTCATTTGAGCTCATCAGCTGGGCATGGCAGTGAGATTCAAGATGGAATGCAGAAGTAAAGACCAAAAGCCGTTGGAAGGCCGTAAGAAACAGGGCAGAGGGTTGGGCCCAGAGATAGCATCAAAGCAAGAGATGCAGGAACACACCTGCTTGGAGCAGGTTTCTTAAATTCTGCATATCAGTCAGAATGGGCTGGGTTTTGCTGCACTAACAGACTGCCCCAAATCTCAGTGTCTTAGACAAGAAAGACTTATTTCCAGTTCCCAATACCTGATCAATGCACGATTCTTGGCTCTCAGCTGGGCACTCCTCACCACCCTTACCCCAGGACCCCGGCACCCATGATCAGGAGCATTGCTGGTAATCACACCAGAAGGAAAGGGAGCTCTGGGGTGGGGGTGGGGGGTCCTCATCTCACTGATAAAAATGCTCTGGCTGAACCCTGACATGTGCCGTTGTCATTTCTGCTCACAACTCATTGGCCACAAGTAGTCACATAGGTCCACACCATCACAAGGGCACCAGGAAATAGGATTCTACCACATGCCCAGAGGACAAGAACTGGGAATATTGGGTGAATAGCACTAATGACTACTAACTTTAATGCAGCTCTGACATTTCTTGCCTACCCAGCAATCTCTGTGACAAGTTGGTTTTATGGTGTGAACTGATAACAAATGATGAGAATTTTATAGAAATTCAGCATAAAGTCATTGCTTATATTTATCCAAAAGTACAAGGGTTTTCCTCTCTTCCTTCGATTTCTTCATCGACATCTGTAATCATTCCAGAAAGCTTTAAGAACAAAAAAGTAATTGGCTTTCATTGAATTTCAATGTTTCGAATCCTAAAAAAAAAAAAAAAGAACAAAAAAGCAAAGCATAACTAATAATTTGTTTGAATTCTTTTTAGTATTTATTTATATTCATCCATGCCTGTTTTCAACATTTACAGCACCCTTGCTGTGCACCAATGGAATAAATCATTCTCATTGCAAAACATGAGTCATAACAGCTTGTCATTTCAACTCCGGTCCTTTAAGCAAGATAAAGATGTGGTAAAGCAAAAACACTGATGTGGGAATCCAAGTTTCTAGTCTCAACCACATGTTCCAGATAAAATAGCTGAAGAAAATGGCCTAAATATTAATATTAGATTTCTGCGGGTAACTTCCATTGCCAAAGTCTGGTTATGTTGGTCAAACCAAATCATTTTAAACTAAATCTCTAACAAAAACAGACCCATTTACAATATAATCTTGATATCCATTGAGTCATATTTGAAGAAACAACAAAAGCAGCATTTAGTACTCTTTGGCAGTGACTAGGCAGTAAACAGAAATAAGAACTGGATCATATTTCAGATAATTTAAATGATGTGAAATGGAGGGCAGGAGTTTGTGAACTTTACCAAGTCAACTGAATAATTCATCTCTCCCCTATGCCGGATTCCCCTTAACTTTACTCTGGGTGCATGAATTTGCCCTCTTGCACGTCTTTGAGTGAGTGAGTGTAGTTATAACACTTTGCTTCTCACCAAAGCGTTGAGGTAGACCAGAAGAATAGAGGCAGTTTTAGGAGGTTAGAAACTTAAATAGAGGAAAGAGAATTGATCACATGGAAAAACTTCTAGAAATCCTGGAAAGAGGCAAAGCCGCTTCTGCTATTTCATGTTTTTCTCCATTCCTTCAGCTCCCTCTACCTGTCAGGCACTATTAAAAGAACCAAAGACGCACAATGAATAAAAATAGGAAAGGTGTCTGCCCTAGTGGAGTTTATATGCTGGTGAAAAGGGGAAAGCTATCAGCACAATATAAATAAATGTGAGAATATCTGAGCATGACAAACACTGTGAAGAAAATACAACAGGATCAAGAATGTTATCAAGAATGACTGTTATTAACAGGACTCAAGATGACAGGTTGGGAAGACCCTAGTGTGACAGACAGTGGGAGGGGACCCCACGACTTGGATTCCTCCTTAAGGAGTGAAGGGTTTGAGCTCCACGTTGGGCACCGCAGCCCTGGGGACCCGAACTGGGAAGATTATTCCCGATAAGCAGCTTTGAAAACCAAGTATGGATCAGTTAAAGGCCTGCATTAAACATCCCAAGTCAGCTATGTTTACAGGATATGCCTAAATCAAATGAGGCAGACATATTAATGTAAGGGAATAGATTAAAATATACCAAACCAATGCGAGGAGAAAGCAGAAGTGACTGCATCAGTATCAAAGTGGACTTCCAGAAAAAATAATTGGATTAAAGGATGGTTATTGATAAGAGTTAAACCCATAAACACATTTGCACCAGTGACAATTGCCTTGAATTGAAAAGCTGGTGGGATGCTAAATGTGACCTATCCACTACCACATTTGGAGATTTCAACACACCTCTCTCAAAATTTGAATAAGCATTCAGAAAACAAACACGCAAATAAGAAAACAGACGATATGAGCAATTTAGCTATCATTTTTTACCTCAAACTATATATGGAAATTTTCGTCAAACACACTTTATCTCAATTATGTAACATTATAAAAATTAATTTTATATGAAGCCACAAAGATAATCAGAAAATTATAAAGGAAAAATAGTATCAAACCATAATGAAGTAGAAATAAACGTAACGGTCAGGATCATAAACCCACTAGAAAATGTAGGTATTAAAATGTGTTATAAATCTAGAGAATGTAAAGGTGTTTGGCATTGGCAATGACAAGATAGACCAATAGAACAGACCAGAAAGTCAGGACAGAGATCAAAATAAACATGGGAGTAAAAAGCAATATTTCAAGTCAGTTGAGACAAAAAGGTTCATTAAATCATGTTTTATAATGTGTTATAGCTATCTTGTGGGAATAATTGGATTCCTTTCTCATCCTTACTTCAAAATAAATTCCAAACAGATCATCAATTCAAATATCAAAAAATGAAATGAAAAAAAGAGGGAAAATATGGGAGTTTTAAAAATAATCAGAATGAAGGGGTCCTTCCTAAGCAAAACATAAAACAGAAGAGATAAAAAAGATTGATAAAATTTATTTAAAATTGTAAATTTCTATAGAAAAGAGCAATAAACAAAGTAAAATTTAAAAGTGGGGGAATATTTGTAACACAACGAAGAGTTAATTTCATTAATACATGAAAAGCTCTTAAAAATCTATGACTATGATGACCAAGCTAACCAAAAATGGTTAGTTTTGTCCTTAGATTAAGGATGAAATCAGCTCACAAAAAAATAAATACTATTGCAAAGATGCTCAAAATCACTTACAATTATAAACCAGAAAGAGCAGAATCTAAAATAGACCTGTAGGGCGTCCCTGGTGGCACAGTGGTTAAGAATCTGCGCTGCCAATGCAGGGGACACAGTTTCGAGCCCTGGTCCGGGAAGATCCCACATGCCGCGGAGCAACTAAGCCCATGGGCCACAACTACTGAGCCCACGCACCGCAACTACTGAGCCCATTTGCCACAACTACTGAAGCCCATGTGCCTAGAGCCCTCACTCTGCAACAAGAGAAGCCACAGCAGTGAGAAGCCTGTGCACCACAATGAAGAGTAGCCCCCGCTCTCTGCAAATACAGAAAGCCCAAGCGCAGCAACAAACCACAGCCAATAAATAAATTTTTTAAAAAGATTAAAAAAAAGAGGTATAGTTCAATTTAAAAAAAAATAAAGTAAAATAAAGATAGGCCAATAGAACAGACACTCCTTAATAATTCTAACTTTCTAAAGCACAAATACATAACATGAAAGTTTTTTTTGAATTTTCCAATTGTCTTTATGATCTCAATACCAAAATCTGGCAGATGGCTTAAAAAAAAAGCACATACCAATCTCACTTATGAGTATAAATATAAGAATACTAACAAAATCAAGTATATTTTTAAAAACACACTAATACCAATTAGAATTCATTTCAGAAATGTAACAATGGTTTAACTTTAGGAAATCCACAAAGTTGACGACAAAAGTCACGATCCAAGCATATACACTGAAAAGAGATTTGACATGATTTAATATTCATTACTAATTATTTTTAAAAATCTTAATAAATTAAGAGTGAGAAGCACCCCATCTTGGTAAATGGAGCAAATGTCATAATGAATCGTGAGACACAAAAATGATTTTCTTTCAAAGCAGGAACAAAACAAGGGGGTTCTCTGTCACCCTCCACCTGATAATTCTGTTATCTGGAGTCTTTCTGAGTTTGTTTCTGTCGTTGATTATTTCTGTCGGCTCTTGTTCATGGAGTCTAATCATGTGTGGGTCTTTTCCTGATTGTATGCTGGCTATTTTACTCAAAAAACTATTTGTAGAAATTATTTGAGACCAAAATGATGTGATCTACTTCCAAAGAGAATTTTTAAAGAATTTCTTTTGCCAAGCACTGGGGTGCCAGCAGTCTGGGTCACTTCAACCCATGCAAGGGCTTAGAATTTTGCTGGCCACCAAGCTTGCTGGAATCTGAATCAAAATTCACACAAGGACAGGATTCTGTCGCCTTCACTTTATAGGCCAGTGTTTGGAAGAGCCAGGCAGGCCCCAGGGAAGGCTGGTGTGCGAGGCACCCACCCTTGGCAGGGCCTGGACTATACACTCTGCCCCAGAGGGCCTGAGGACACGGCTCAGCTCTTTCTGTCTCTTCCTGATCCCCAAACCCTCCCAGAGCAAATGTGGACCCGGATGCCTGGCTGAAACTCTGAGTTCTTTTCCTCTAATGCTTCACCATCTTCTAAGCAGTTTGAAGATTTTAGGGAAATGTTTTTACATTTTGCACAGACTTGGGGTGGTGGTGGGGGAGCGGTCTCCAGAAGGAGGATCAGTCTAAAACTCCTAGAAGAAGAAGTCTTTTTTTGAGGGGGGAAGGGCGTCTTATTCTATGGTCAGAGCTTTCGTTGAACGGAAGTTATCAGTATATCTAACAGTGTTGTCCCTTGGGGCATTGTGTTAGGAACAGTGGTCCCTAGTCATTTTTCTCCAGTTTTATTGAGGTATAACTGACATACACCCCTGTATAAGTTTAAGCTGTACAGCATAATAACTTACATATTGTGAAATGATGACCGCAGTAAATTTAGTTAACATCCACCATCTCATACACATACCAAAAAAAAGGTTTTTTCCTTTGTGATAAGTATTCTTAGGATCTACTCTCTTAACAATTTTCAAATATACCACACGGCAGGGTTAACTACAGTCATCAAGCTGTATATTAACGTCCCCAGGACTTATTTATCTTATGACTGGACAGTTGTACCTTTGACCACTTTCATCGAATTCCCCCTGCCACACACACACACCTTCCACCTCTGGTGACCACAGATCTGATCCCCTTTTCTATGAGTTTAGGGGTTTTTTTTGTTGTTTGTTTTTTAGATTCCATACATAAGTGAATTCATAGAGTATTTTGTCTTTCTCTGCGCTTTTCACTTAGCATCAAGCCCTCAAGATCCATAGAAGCAGACGTCTTATCAAACTTTAAGATTTTTCTGGAAGATCCGACCAATGAAATGAGGCCACAAAAGACTGTAGAAAATGAGAATATTTGTGTTTGAAAAACAACAACAAAAATCTGTTATGCATAATAGAAGTACAGATGTACAAGATACAAGAAAAATATTTTTTAAATCATTTGGGTTTCTATTTAAAATCAATTAACAGAAAATATGAAAACCCTGGAAAAAAATCACTAATATAAATGTTATAATTTTTTTATGTGTCGGCTTGGCTAAATTAATATCCCCAGTATTGAAGCAAATACTAATCTAGGTGTTACTTGGAAGGCATTTTGTAAACATGACTAAAATCCATATTCAGCTGACTTTTAAGTAAGATTATTTTAGGTAATTTGGGTGGGCCCAGTTCACTCTGCTTAAGGCCTGTGAAAGCAGCACTGAGGTTTCCCAGAAGGAGGGGGAGAAATTCCAGCTGCGTCCCAGCTGTGGACAGCCTGTTTCATGCCCGAGATCTTCTGCCTGCCCTTCTTCATGAGCTTACAGATTTAGACTGGACTCCACAATTGCATTAACCAATTTTTTACAACAAATCTTTTAACATACACCTCCTACTGAGTCCTTTCTGAAGAAAAATGTCAAATGTGGCTGAAGGACATACAAATAGATAAGAGACTTCACAAACTCCTGTGCTGAAAATTCCAAATACTCCAAGAAAATGAATGCAATTAACAATAAAATCCTAGCAAGACTTTTTTTTTTTTTTTTTTTTTTGAGAATTTGGCAAGTCTCTGCTAAATTAAAAAGAAGAAACAGGGTGGTGAAGGAGAAATTCACCTACCAAATAGTAAAGCATGCCATAAAGCTATCATACAGTAACTTTAAAAGTGTGAAGTTACCGGAAGGAGCAAACAGGTCAAAGAAATAGAACAAGGAGCTCAGACACAGACACATGTGTAAATGGGAATTTAGTGATATTCAAATCAGTATAGGAAAGATGGATGCACCAGTTACCTTTTATTGAGAAACACACCATCCAAAACTGATTAAAAGAAGAACCACTTATTTAGTTCATGGTTTGGTGGTTTGGCAGTTTGGGCTGAAGTGAGCTGGGCGGTTCTTGGGTCTGGGTGTGTTCTGAGCTCTGTGGTCAGCTGATGGCTCGGCTGAAGCTGAAGGCTTTGAATGGTCTCACTCATACGACTCAAGAGTCTCTGGGAGGACCAGGGGAGACTGGACCCCATGTCTCACCATCCAGCAATCTCCCTGAGCTTGTTTATGCACTGCAGAGTTCCAGGAGCAGCAAGGGTGAGCCTCAGTGCCCAGGCACTTTTTAACTTTGTTTACATCGTGTTTGCTACTGTCCCATTAGCCAAAGCAGGTCAGATGCCCAAGCCCACAGTCAGCAGAGGAGGGCACTTGCAAAGGGCTTGGATGCAGGGAGGAGGGCACTCACTGGGACAATTACTGCCATCCATCCACCATGATGAATTATTCAATAAATGATGCCGGGAAAATTGAATCGTCTGGGGGGAAGGTAGGCTAGATTCCTATATAACATCAAAATAAATTCCAGATATATTAAAAATTAAATGTAAAAATTGCCATATTGGGCTTCCCTGGTGGCACAGTGGTTAAGAATTTGCCTGCCAATGCAGAGGACACGGGTTCGAGCCCTGGACCGGGAAGATCCCACATGCTGCAGAGCTACTAAGCCTGTGTGCTACAACTATAGAGCCTGTGCTCTAGAGCCTGGGAGCCACAACTATTGAGGCCACGTTCCACAACTACTGAAGCCCACACTCCTAGAGCCCATGCTCCACAAAAAGAGAAGCCACCTCAATGAGAAGCCTGCACACTGCAACAAAGAGTAGCCCCTGCTCTCTGCAACTAGAGAAAGCCCACACGAAGCAACGAAGACTCAACACAGCCAAAAAATAAAAATTGCCATATTGACTTCCCTGGTGGTCCAGTGGCTAAGACTCCATGCTCCCAATGCAGGGGGCCCAGGTGCAATCCCCAGTCAGGGAATTAGATCCTACATGCCACAACTAAGAGAGCCCACATGCGACAACGAAGATCCTGCATGCTGATAAGACCTGGCACAGCGAAATAAATAAATATTACCAATAAAAAAATTGCCATATTCTAATAACAAAGTTAACAAATGACAATTAGAGAAAATATTTGCAACATCTATGGCAATGATTTAAGAGCCATAATATACAAAGAGATCTCAGAAATAAATAAGAAAAAGGTAAACACCTCCATTAAAACAGTGGAGAAAAATACAGACAACTCATAGAAGAAATACAAATGGACATTACTCCAAAGAAATAAAGAATACAAAGGAAAACAAAATGGAGGTATCAATTTTTGCCATTTGGACAAAATTTAATGGTTAATGTCAAGTGCTAAAGAGTGTGTGGGAATAGATATCCTTACATGATGTTAGTTAGAATATAAATTGGCACAAAATTTCTAGAGGGCAAGTTAGCACTGCATATCAGATTTATTAATTTGCATACCCTTTGATCCATAAATTCAATATCTGGGAATTTTTCCAAAGGATAAGGGCAAAGGAAATAGATAAAGTATATGTATATAAATTAATATTTATGACAGCCTTTCTGAAAAAGGCTAAAAATGAGAAACAACCAACGTTTCTGTCAATAGGAATAAATCATGATGTGTATATACAGTGGAATACCATGTGGAATTCAAATGCATAAAATAGATCTTTAGCGATACAGAAAGATGTCCATGACAGGTTATTGAAAAATATATGTAAATTAAAGAAAATATGACCCCATTTATGTGTATGATTTTGTCATTTGCATAAAAAAATTATGGAAGAATATTTTATCAGATGTCAGGATTGGTTTTTTTTTTTTTCGCTTCTCCATTTTGTACACAATTTCTTTTATAGTAATAAGCTGGCAACCAAAATTTTCTTTTCTCTTTTGCAATGAAATTAGTAATATTATTCTGCTTTAAAAATATCACCTCAAAGGATTCTTTGACAAGAAATGTTTTGATGCTACAGCATTCCGGTGAGTTTAAACATTGAAGTTAAAAGTTTGTGAGCTCTGATAGAAAGTACAATCATTGATTAATGCAAAATGCTGGTAACCAGGAAGAAGATGAATGTTCGAAGGTCTCAAAGAAGAGACGTCATTAAAAGGAAGGAAATGTAAAGGTGCATATTAGCTCAAGTCCAACTAGAGGTCTTTGACTCCCAGAGCAGGAGTCATAAGTGGACCTGAAATGAGACGGAGATGGTTAAGGTTAGGGCAGTGAGGAAGGGACCTTAGAAACCCATCTTCCAGTGAATTTATGAGCACCTTTGAGCCTCAAATGTCCATCCATCTCTATATAATTTTAGCCAATTAAGAGTTATACACGTGAGCTAAGCAAAAATCTATGGTCCTAATTCCTCAAAGCCATCTGCCCTTCCATTAATACCAGCACTCACTTGAGCATTTTATTTGGTGGAATGCATGAGCTGGTGAGGGTTTTCGCAAGAATCACATTTCTCTAATTGCTCAGCCACAGACCCACACTGACCGGATTATTAATTCATCACTTTAGAGATAATTGCCACGAGGAAATAAAAACCTCGTAAGCCAAGTTAACAAAAGGCCAAATGCAGTGACATTTATTAAATATGAGAAGGATTTATAGCTGAGAGTGTGCTGCTCAACAAACAGAGTGAGCTGATCATGACCCAAATTGGCCATTTCAGTTTTGAAAGCAGGTTTGAATTCCTGTGCTCTTATCTCATCATTTATCAAGGAAGGACCGTTCACTGGGGAGCGCTTCCTCCCCTTTGAGGCTTTCACAGAGGAGATGTGTCATGGAAAAAGCACTAGTATGGGAATCTGAGTTCACACCCTGATACCCTCTTCTGAAACACAGGCAGAGTATTATTCACTTGATAGGATGCTATGAGGATCTATTGAGACAATGCATGGGTGGAGTTTGAGGTGTCATAAATACCTGGTGACTTTTCCCTTCCCTTCCTTTCCCCTGGTCGTTCTCACCCCTTGCTAGGACTCCCAGGGTCTCCCCTAGCTGCTGCGTCCTCCCCATTCTGCAAAGCCCTGCACCCAGTGGCTTTTCCTTCTCGCTGAATGTCTGCTCCACATGAGTCACCTGCGTGCGTGGAGGATGCGTTCTCTTAACAAGTGTGTAGTGAGCTCCTGCACAGCTGCAGGCGTGGCCTTCTCTCTCTCTTTGGCTGGATCAGCAGTTCCCCGTGCTCTGGGGCGTTACCCTAAACTTGTCTGTCCTGCTACAGCACCTGGCATGTAATAACATCTCATAAGGAAGTATGTATGGGCTCGCATTGCTTGATGACTCAGAGGCACCCAAAATGTTTGGGTAAATATCTCAAAGGTGATTTGGCACATCCGTGATGTCAGTGTCAATCACAGGCACCAGGGCTGCATGGACAGTTTGTGAAAGAAGGAAGAAGCCAGTTTTCAATCTGTTCTCATGAAATGATATCCATTTCATGATCTTCCAACACTTTTTTTTCCCCCAGTGTAATTAAATGTTTCTCAAAAAAATCTCCTTTGTGTTTCTGAGGTTTGAAATCCAGTTCCGTGAGGGTTACACTAAAGCTCCATAGAGTAATGCTTCTTTCAGGTAATGTATTAAATAAATGTTTTTGTGTAATTGAAGAACCAATATATCTGGTTTTGAATATATATTATAAACTTTGACTAAAAAAAATATAAATTATTGACTTGAAAAGTAAATAGTTGAATATATTTTATAAACATTAACCTAAAAAATAAATGAGAGTTTTTAAATCTACTTTCAGATATTATGTTTTGTTTGCAAATTTTGTTTATTAACCGAAAAGCTTTATGTTTTCCATTAACCTGATGAAAAAGACAAAAAAGATAATCCTGGCATTGTACTAACATTTAATAGTCATTATATGATGGCTATATTTCATGGAGAAGCAGGTCTTGTCCTCTGGCAGTTTTTAAATTTATTTTTCATTACCTAGATATTTGATTTTCAGTTTTCCAAGTTCTGTTCACACATGAATGATTGAGTGGACACCAGCAAAGGCCACTCCAGAACACTTAATGGTGCCCAGCCCTCAGGTAGCAAGATACAGAGGGATGAGCGTCAGCCACCCCAAATAAGTGATCGAGTGACTTTCTGTGAAGTGAGGAGAATGGTTTCTGAAAGCAGGATCTGGGACATGGACAGCAGCAAATCCCTGTTGGAGGGCAAAGAGCTGAGACCAGGTTGAATCGGAAGAATAACTAGGAAAAGTGGTGCAGTGATTCAAACCCAGGTGTCAGTAGTCATTTCAGTATCTTTTTTATTTATTTATTTTATTGAGGTATAGTTGATTTATGATGTCATGTTAATTTCTGCTGTACAGCAAAGTGATTCAGATATAGATACACATACACATATTCCTTTCCCATTATGGTTTATTACAGAATATAGAATATAGTTCTCTGTGCTCTGCAGTAGGACCTTGTTGTTTATCCATCCTGTATATACTTGCATCTACTAACTCCCACTCCATCCCTCCCCCAACTCCCTCCTCCTTGGCAGCCACAAGTCCATTCTCTACGTCTGTGAGTCTGTTTCTGTTTTGTAGATAAGTTCATTTGTGTCCTATTTTAGATTCCACATGTAAGTAATATCATATGGTATTTGTCTTTTTCTTTCACTTAGTATGACATCCATGTTGCTGCAAATGGCATTATTTCATTCCTTTTTTATGGCTGAGTATAGTCATTACAGTGTTCATGTTAAAAAAAAAAAAAAAGAGTATGTAGAGCAGGTGAGCAGTCAGGCTGTGACACGGAGGGTTCTGGGGAGTGGCAAAGGCTCAGACCGCAGAGTTGGGAAGCATTTGATAATCAAGAAGGAATGTTTAAAAACACACATCTACAAACACAATGGGTGTAGTTGAAATAAGCTGGATGAGGTATCAAACGAAATAAAGTCAAGACCTAGCTCTGGTCTTGATAAGCCCTCTGTAAAATGACAGAAGTCATATCTGTAGCATGGAATTGGGGGGAGTAAATGGGTCTTGGGAAGACCTTTTGTAGACTCTAAAATGTCCATATGCAGCACTGCTTGGGGTGTAAGTTACCTGCAGGCTCCTCTCTCCTCCTCCAGCCCCTCTTTCCTCCTCCAAGGATAGCTCAGGGTTAAGGGGCAAGGGCACTCTGTTAGCTGTGGGAACTAAGCACTGCAGCATCCCTCCGGAGAAGCTGAAAAACCAAAGCTGGGTTGACTGGAGCACAGTGAAGCCCCGTGAATCTGAATCGTGTGATTCCTATTAAGCAGTTTACATTTTCATTGGCTTTTTAAGCCGCTAAATCCTCCCGATAGCTTATATTGAACTTGCATGCATATTCAGTTGTAAAGACCCTGCTTTCCTAAAAATCACTAATCCTTATTTTATACCTGTGCTGCTGCTGTTTCAAACCAAGGTGGAACATTTTTATTCCTTGTTAAATTATGTCCTGTTGACTGCACCCCTTGAGTTCAGGCAGCAGAGACCTGGCATGCTAATGATTAGCCTACCCTCCTAGATTTGCACCATCCATGAGAGCCAGCATCTATCCCAGAGAAGCTTGAAGTCAAATAAGTTCAAGGAGTAAACTGCGTTTGGTAGACACTCCACCCTGGGTAGCTCTCTTGGAGATTTACAACATACATTACCATACTGCAAGCTCTCATAGTCCTCAGTAAAGAAACCTAGTTAACTGTGTTTAATCCTATATTTCCCAATGTTTTTGACTACAGAATACACCTTAGGAATTTTTAGTATTAACAGGGAATTGGGATACTATGTAGCCATTAAAAAGAATGCAATAGACCTATTTGAACTGACACGTAAACATCTTCAGAATGTGTTTTTTAAAACATATTTTATTGGGGACTTGCCTGGTGGTCCATTGGTAAAGAATCAGCCTTCCAATGCAGGGGATGCGGGTTTGATCCCTAGCTGGGGCACTAAGATCCCACATGCGGTGGGGCAAATAAGGCTATGTGCCACAACTACTGAGCTCCCACGCCTCAATGAGAGAGCCCTCATGCAGCAATGAAGACCCCATGCAGGGACTTCCCTGGTGGTGTAGTAGTTAAGAATCTGCCTGCCAATGTAGGGGACATGGGTTCGAGCCCTGGTCCAGGAAGATCCCACATGCTGCAGAGCAACTAAGCCTATGCACCACAACAACTGAGCCTGCACTCTAGAGCCCATGAGCCACAACTATTGAGCCCATGTGCCACAACTTCTGAAGCCCGAGTGCCTAGAGCCCATGCTCCACAACAAGAGAAGCCACTGCAATGAGAAGCCTGCACATCACAACGAAGAGTAGCCCCCGCTTGCCACAACTAGACAAAGCCTGTGCGCAGCCACAAAGACCCAACACAGCCAATTAATTAATTAAAAAACTTATTTTATCGAAGTATAGTTGATTTACAATGTTGTGTTAATTTCTGCTATGCAGCACAGTGGTTCTGTTTTATTTATATATATATGAGATATATATTCTTATTTTGTATTCTTTTCCACTGTAGTTTATCACAGGATATTGAATATAGTTCTCTGTGTTATACAATAGGACCTAGTTGCTTATCTCTTTTATATATAATAGTTTGCATCTACTAATCCCAAACTCCCACTCCAACCCTCCCCAACCCTCCCTCTTGGCAACCACAAGTTTGTTCTCTATGTCTGTGAGTCTACTTCTATTTCATAAATAAGTTCATTTGTATCATAGTCTAGGTTCCACATATAAGTGATATCATATGGTATTTGTCTTTCTCTTTCTGACTTACTTCACTTAGTATGATAATCTCTAGCTCCATCCGTGTTGCTGTAAATGGCATTATTTCATTCTTTTTTTAATGGCTGTGTAGTATTCCATGGTATATATGTACTACATCATCTTTATCCATTTACCTGTCAGTGGACACTTAGGTTACTTCCAGTTTTGGCTATTGTGAATTGTGCTGCTATGCATACAGGGGTGAGTGTATTTTGAATTATAGTTTTGTCTGGATATATGTCCAGGAGTGGGATTGCTGGATCATATGGTAATTCTACTTTTAGTTTTTTGAAGAACCTCCATACTGTTCTCCATAGTGGCTGCACCAATTTACATTCTCACCAACAGTGCAGGAGAGTTCCCTTTTCCCCTCACCTTCTCCAGCATTTGTTATTTGTAGGCTTTCTGATGATGGCCATCCTGACTGGTGTGAGGGGGTAACTCATTGTAGTTTTAATTTGCATTTCTCTAATGATTAGCAATGTTGAGCATCTTTTCACATGCCTGTTGGCCATGTGTATGTCTTCTTTGGAGAAATGTCTACTTAGATCTTCTGCCCATTTTTTGATTGGATTTTTTGTTGTTGTTGAGTTGTATGAGATGTTTGTATGTTTTGAAAATTAAGTCTTTGTCAGTTGCATCATTTGCAAATATTTTCTCCCATTCCATAGGTTGTCTTTTTGTTTTATGTATGGTTTCCTTTGCTGTGCAAAAGTTTGTAAGTTTGACTAAGTCTCATTTGTTTATTTTTGCATTTATTTTTATTGCCTTGGGAGACTGACCTAAGAAAATATTGGTATGATTTATGTCAGAGAATGTTTTGCCTATGTTCTCTTCCAGGAGTTTTATGGTGTCTTGACTTATACTTAAGTCTTTAAGCCATTTTGAGTTTATTTTTGTGCATGGTGAGTGGAAGTGTTCAAACTTCACTGATTTACATGCTGCTGTCCAACTGTCCCAATACCATGTGCTTAAGAGACTGTCTTTTCTCTGTTGTATATTCTTGCCCTCTTTGTTGAAATTAATTGATCAAAGGTGTGTGTGTTTATTTGGGGGCTCTCTATTCCATTGATCCATATGTCTGTTTTTGTGCTGATACCACATTGTTTTGATTACTGTAGCTTTATAGTATTGTCTGAAGTCTGGGAGGGTTATACTTCCAGCTTTGTTCTTTTTCCTTAGGATTGCTTTGGCAATTCTGGGTCTTTTATGGTTCCATGTAAATTTTAGGATTATTTATTCTAGTTCTGTAAAAAATGTCATGGGTCATTTGATAGAGACTGCATTAAATCTGTAGATTGCTTTGGGTAGTATTGCCATTTTAACAATATTAAGTCTTCCTATCCAAGAGCATGGGATATCTTTCCATTTCTTTGAATCTTCTTCAATTTTCTTTATTAATGTTTTATAGTTCTTTAGGGTTTTCTATATATAGTATCATGTCATCTGCATATAAGGACAATTTTACCTCTTGCCCTCCAATTTGGATAACTTTTATTTCTTTTTTGTGTCTGATTGATGTGGCTAAGCCTTCCAATACTGTGTGAAATAGAAGTGGTGAGAGTGGGCATCCTTGTTTCAAGACATATTATTAAGTGAGAAAAAGCAAGTCCAAAACATAGTCTAGCTGCAATTTAAATAAATGGGTAAATAAACAAGTAGGGTATATACTTAAGTATATGCACATAAACACCTAAGTGAGTATATAGAAAGGGCTGCAATGATAAATACCTTACCACTTTCAGTGGTTATGCATGGAAATAAGTATAAAACTTAATGGAATGGTAATGACAGAAGACGTTTGTATTTTACTCTGTGTGTCTATATTGTCCAAATTCTTCACATTGAGAATGTATGCTGAAACATTTGTTTAACAGGCAAATTTTTAAAAATTATTATAGAATAGTCTGGTGAAATGACAATATTTTAGTTAGCAGTTATATATAACTACATATTTATATAATAACTGTCCAAATAGAATCCTAGAAACCCAATAAATACAAATCTGTCCTTTCTACAGAATCAAAACCAAAAACTGTGCTTTCTTCCCAAATTCTGAAAGTCAGTAAACAAGACTTTGTGAGGTAAGTTAAACAGATTTGAAACATTTAGTAGAAAGTATCCCCCACAGAGTTTATTCAGAAAAAAGTACAGGCACTGAGTAGTGTCATTCTTACAGCCGCCTTGGCTCATGTGACGTTGAGATAAACAGAGACCCAACCTCAACACGTTATCAAAGATTGAAATAGAGTCCACTGCAGAGCCGGGAAAAGAGTTGGCTTTCATGCTGGATAGTTCTGGGTTTAAATCTCACCTCCCCCACTTTCATTTTAAGCCTCAGTTTCTTCATCTGTAAAAAAAAAAGCTTAAGACTTGACTGAAAAGTAAAATAACTGGCTGAAAATTTACATTTAACATTTTTCCCTTACCACAACTTTCTGTAGTGCTTTTGGGAGCAGACTAGAAGTCTGAGAAAAATTAGAGTTCTGTCAGAAATGAAACCAAAAGATGGACTTTTAATCCAAGAAAGCCCATTCCAGCTTCCTTCTAAGCAGGTATTAACACTAGTAATTCACTATTCATCACTGCACCCTGAGCAGGGGTCCTGACCAAGGGCTCTGTGGTCCCCCTTACAAGCACTGAACCCTCACAGGGTCACCCAAGCTGCTCTGGCCCCAGAAGCACCAATCCCAGTTCAAGTGAATTCAAGCCAAAGCCTTCAGACCCACAGCAGCTGCACAAAGGTGCACTTATAAGAACACCGTGTCTTAAAGACTCTTAATGGACGCATAATATCTTTCACAGGCTTTGGGGGAACATAATGAGATGAGTCACTAGCTGGGAAAGATCAGGAAGAAGCTAAGATGTTTACAAATGACCTCAGGCATCAGGGCAAGAGGCGTAGGGTAGAGGGGTCGAGTTTGTGCCCTAAAGGAGGACAGGCTAAAATTCACAAGAAAAAAATTAAGATTTCAGGAAAGTAAGAATAGATTTTTCTTAAGTACTAAATTTAAAAAGCAATAGATTAGATTCCCTCTTGCAAGGGCACCAGAATTACAACTAACTGCTGAACGATCATTGACAGAAAGACACTGGAACTCACCAAAAAGATACCCCACATCCAGAGACAAAGGAGAAGCCACAATGAGATGGTAGGAGGGGCGCAATTGCGTTAAAATCAAATCCCATAAGTGCTGGGTGGGTGACTCACAAACTGGAGAACAGTTATACCACAGAAGTCCACCCACTAAAGTGAGGGTTCTGAGCCCTACATCAGGCTTCCCAACCTGGGAGTCCAGCAATGGGAGGAGGAATCCCCAGAGAATCAGACTTTGAAAGCCAGTGGGATTTGATTGCAGGACCTCCACAGGACTGGGGGAAGCAGAGAGTCCACTCTTGGAGGGCACACAAAAATGTGTGCTCACCAGGACCCAGGGGGTGGAGCAGTGACCCCACAGGAGTTGGAACCAGACTTACCTGCTGGTTTTGGGGTGTTGCCTGTGGAGGTGGCGGGCAGCTGTGGCTCACCAAGGAGACAGGGGCACTGGTGGCAGGGATTCTGGGAAGTGCTCATTGGTGTGAACCCTCCCAGAGTCTAGCATTAGCCCCACCAAAGAGCCTGTAAGCTCCAGGGCTAAGTGGCCTCAGGCCAAGTGACCAACAGGGTGGGAACACAGCCCCACCCATCACCAGACAAGCAGATTAAAGTTTTACTGAGCTCCAAGTCCACCAAATTGGATTAAAGTCTTACTGAGCTCCACCCACCCAGCCCTACCCACCATCAGTCCCTTGCATCAGGAAGCACCCATGAACCTCCTAGATAGCTTCCTCCACAAGAGAGCAGAAAGCAGTATCAAGCAGTATCAGCAGTATTTCCTCTTGTGGAACTGAAAACCACAGCCACAGAAAGATAGAGAAAATGAAAAAGCAGAGGACTTTGTACCAGATGAAGGGACAGGATAAAACCCCAGAAAAACAACTAAATGAAGAGAAGATAGACACCCTTCTGGAAAAAGAATTCAGAATAATGATGATGAAGATGATCCAGGACTTTGAAAAAAGACTGGATGCAAAGATCAAAAAGTTTACCAAAGACCTAAAAGAATTAAAAAGCAAACAAACCGAGATATGCAACACAATAACTGAAATGAACAATACACTAGAAGGAACCAATAGCAGATTAACTGAGGCAGAAGGGCGAATAAGTGACCTGAAAGACAGAATGGTGATAATCACTGATGAGGAAAAGAATAAGGAAAAAAGAATGAAAAGAACTGAAGACAGCCTAAGATTCCCCTGGGACAGTGTTAAACACACCAACACTCGCATTATAGGGGTCCCAGAAGGAGAAGAGAGAGAGAAAGGACCCGAGAAAATATTGGAAGAGATTCTAGTTGAAAAATTCCCTAACATGGGAAAGAAAACAGCTCCCCAAGTGCAGGAAGCACAGAGAGTCCCAGGCAGGATAAACCCAAGGAGAAACATGCCAAGACACATAGTAGTCAAATTGACAAAAATTAAAGACAGAGAAAAGTTATTAAAAGCAACAAGGGAAAAGCAACAAATAACATAGAAGGGAACTCCCATAAGGGTAACAGCTGATTTCTCAGCAGAAACTCTGCAAGCCAGAAGGGAGGGGCATGATATATTTCAAGTGATGAAAGGGAAGAACCTACAACCAAGAATACTCTATCCAGCAAGGATCTCATTCAGATTCCACAGAGAAATCAAAAGCTTTACAAACAAGCAGCAGCTAAGAGAATTCAGCACCACCAAACCAGCCCTACAACAAATACTAAAGGAACTTCTCTAAGCAGGAAACATAAGAGAAGAAAAGGACCTACAAAAACAAAAACAAAGCAATTAAGAAAATGGTAATAGGAACATACATATCGATAATTACCTTGAATGTAAATGGACTAAATGCACCAACCTAAAGACACAGACTGGCTGAATGGATACAAACCAAGACCCATATATATGCTGTCTCCAAGAGACCCACTTCAGACCTAGGGATACATACAGATGGAAAGTGAGAGGATGGAAAAAGATATTCCATGCCAATGAAAATCAAAAGAAAGCTGGAGTAGCAATACTCATATCAGATAAAATAGACTTTAAAATAAAAAATGTTACAAGAGACAAGAAAGGACATTACATAAAGACCAAGGGATCCATCCAAGAAGAGATAACAATTATAACTATATATGCATCCAATATAGGAGCACCTCAATACATAAGGCAAATGCTAACAACTATGAAAGAGGAAATGCAAGGCAGAAATAGAGACACAGATGTAGAGAACAAACACATGGACACCAAGTGGGGAAGGTGGGGAGGATTGGGATACCAAATTTTACACTCTAAATATATGCTGTTTATTGTCTGTTAACTGTATCTCAGTAAAAGTTCTTTAAAAAAAAGCAATAGATTCACCTCATTTAACATCAACTAAAAGGGTAATGTCCTAAGATGGGCAGACCTGACCATTTTGTGATTTCCATCAGCCCCTTGAATCCTACTGTGAACTCTTAGAAGTGTAACCTTGTGGGAATAAAGAAGAGTATCACTTCCAGGCACTCAGTAAATTTCATGTGGTTTTTCCTCACGAGGACATTGGACCTGGGGACACATGTTATGAGCTGTGGAGGTAGAGACTTGTTGCCACGGTGACCATGTGGTATCAGGGATAAGCCCTCATAATCAGCCTCTAGGATGCCTCTGGTGATGGGGGCTTAGCTAAATGCCTCGTGCAGGAAAGCCTCTATTATTTACATCTGGCCTAGAGCAGTCAGGGCTTTGTTTTGTTTTGTTTTGTTTTTTGATGGCCAATTTATTACCATCCTCAGGACAAATAAATAAGGAGTTTTTCCTTAAGTTTGGGGAGTTTGTTGGATTTTGTTTGTGTTGTGGGGAAAGGCCAAACATTGAACAACTGGCTGTGAATTTAGTATGTAGACATAGAGAATAAATGGCTCCAAGTTCCACAAAATCTTGAATTCTGGGACACACACAACACACACATGTGTGTGCATATGTGTGTGTACAAAAAGTGCAAAAAGTGTGCTGTAAAAAACTGCAGTCTTGGGGTTCCTAGGTGGCGTAGTGGTTGAGAATCCACTTGCCAATGCAGGGGACATGGGTTCCATCCCTGCCCCAGGAAGATCCCACATGCCGCAGAGCAACTAAGCCCGTGTGCCACAACTATTGAGCCTGCGCTTTAGAGCCTGTGAGCCACAACTATTGAGCCCATGTGCTGCAACTACTGAAGCCCACGCGCCTAGATCCCGTGCTCCGCAACAAGAGAAGCCACAGCAATGAGGAGCCCATGCACCGCAATGAAGAGTAGACCCCACTCACTGCAACTAAGAAGAAAGCCCGCGCACAGCAAAAAAAGACCTAACACAGCCAATAAAATAATAAAAAACAAAACAAAACAAAAAACTGCAGTCTTGTACCACAGGCAGGTCTAGATTCCACAGTTAAGAAATTAGTGTAAAAATTTACCTCTAGCCAGCAATAATTTGAGCAGATCCAACAGAAACAAACCCGAGATTGCTCAATGAACCCAAAGTGTTTGAGTTTCTCACATAGAAAAGAAACCTAGCTAAAAATGGCCCAGATATTAAAAGTTCACAAACCTCACACAGAAGCAATCCACCCTAAGGAAGAGTGAGCAGATGCAACCACATGAAAATTGACACCTCCAAGAACCCAAGATATTAGAACAGCCTGAGAGTCCACACAATTAGTATGTCTGAAGTTACTGATGGAAGGATCATAATAGCTAACATTGATTAAGTGCTTAATTTGTAAAGGTATAATTGCTGACATTAATGGAGAGGTTAAATGATTCAGATAGACTTAAAGAAATTGACTAGAATTCAGCACAAAAAAATGAAGTTATAAAAGGTATGAGGCAGTTTAATAGAGTATACAATTTAAAAGATATACATACATAAATATGTGGAGAGAGAGAGAGAGCACAAGAGAGCTCTTTTTAATTTTGAGTTTCAGAAGAAAAAGGACTCAGAATTGAAGCAAGACATAAGTTTTCAGATTTAAAGGGCCCTCTAAGTACAAAACAGGGTAAATAAAAAAAAGATAAATGGAAGTGAAACTGCAGCACATCATGGGTCAAGAGAAAATCTTGAAAGTAACAAAATAAACAGCAAAAAACAGATCACCTGCAAAGGCATGACAGTTTCCATCAGCAGCATTCATAGTATCTCCAAAGTCCTAAAGTTCTGGACCCAGCTAAGCTATCATTCAAGAGTCAGAGTACATAATAAACATTTTCAGAGAAGCAAAGTTGAAGACAAACAAATCTTTACAGAAAGAATTTAAACATGAAGAAAACTGAACCAAGAAGGAAGGAATGAGTGGGAGGGAAGTGAGTGAGGAAGGTGGTGAACGTAAAGTAAATAAAGGTAAGTATTTTCTTTAAAAAAAAAAAAAAGAAAGAATTGAAAGGACAGTTAAAAGGAGGTAGACCTAAAATGCTGGGCACCAATAATATGAAAAACGGGGCAGGGAAAGTAGGATTAAAACACCATAAGATTTCAAGAAAGGTAGAGGCATCACTTTGGACTTTGATATGTCAGTTATGCATGTTAAAAATTTAAAGGATACCATAAAAAAATAGAAATAGAGTGTACGATATCAAAACTTAGTAAGGAAAAGAAAGGATAAAAAGTCAGGAAAGAAGCAATAAAAAGCAGCTACCAAAAAAAAAAAAAAGAGGAGTGGCAAAATGAAAACACACAGTAGGTAGTACAAATAAAACAAAATACATCAGTGTCATATATGAATATGATTGATAAATTAAGCAGTTCGAAGTCAGTACTTTTTATATTGATTTTTTAATCAGCTATATGATAAAAGACACACATTAACACAGAAAGGTTAAAGACAAACTGATGGAGAAAGGTACACTAGGCTTCCCCAAGAAATCACCCAAGCTAAAGGCTGCAGGTGCCACTGGTGCTCAGGACAGGCAGAGGACCAGGACAGGGGCAGGGACTGTCTTGGACCAGGCTAGGTCATCTGATCAAGGACGTGATGGTCAAGTTCCCAGAGGTGATCCCTCTCGTTTTCTTTCTTGACTTCTTCTGGGGCCATTTCTTGAGGATGAGGCACTGAGGATTGCACCCTTCCAGAGGCATGAAAGAGGTGATCAGAAATCATCTCCAAGGTACCCTGGGCTGTTGGGAACCACATGACACATTTATCAAGCTTTGAACACTCCAAGGAAGTGACAAGTGCAGTTCCTAAGTCATCACCTGGGCAAGGCATCCCCAATCTCCTGGAGGCAAGATTGCTGGGGAAGCAGCCCTCTCCTTCCTGGCAAGGTGGCTGGGTGCTCTGTCTCCGTGCCTGTGCCTCTGACCCCTCCCCCCGAGTGCAGTGTCTCTGTCCCTCTGCCCAGCTGGTCAAGGGTATTTGCTGCCACCCCAGTTGACTCGGCTGAAGCTGCCTGGTGTCATCTCCAAATCATGGCTCTCTCACTCTGACTCAGTGTCCCCATCGGGAATCTCCTGACCCCTGAAGATCCACACCTGGTCTCACTGCAGAGCACTCAGGACTCTGCTGTGGCCACCGCAGTGGTTTCATAGCAACAAAATGAACTGAATTAAACCTAAAAGGGAAAAAAACTAGCTATACCAGGCAAATGTTAAACAACATAGACTTTTAGACAAAAAAAAAATAGTAGGAAAGAAAAGATTAATAACACAATGATTAAAAAAGAAAATTTCACCAAGAAGATGGAATCCTGGACCTGTGTGCCTCTAAGACATAGGATCAAATTTTTAAAAGCAAAAATGGACAGGATTACAAAGAGAAATCGACAAATCCATAGTCTCATAGAAATCTTATACACCTCTCTCACAGACAACATAAGCAATCAATAAAGTATTTGATATATAAGAATCGCAAAACATTCAGCTAACAACCCCCAAATAATCCCCTGTGGAGAGCAGACTACATTCTGCCTTAAGAAGAGGTTTCCTGGGAGAAATGAGGCCAGTTTCCCTTGAGCCTGAGATAAAGGCAGGACTAGAAACAACCTAGGGGCTTAAGAAACAACCATAGAGGGAAAGCCCAGAGCCCAGGATGGTGCAGCTGTAAAGAACAGTAACCACAGCACTTCCAAAGATGGATCTCAAGCAGGTGCCCCAGACTCCAGGGAACAAAGTTTCCAGACTCTCAGTGGAGCAGACAACTCGAGGGGAGGGGGAGGGGGGCGCTGGGCTTCCAGTTGCCCGGTCACGTCTGGTAGAAGTTTGATTAGGAAAGCTGTGCTGGGTGATCTGGACGCTCAGGCCAGGCTCTGCTTCATCATCTGAGCAGAGCATCCTTCTGGGAGAGGAGATTTTAGAACTTTGCAGACTGAACCAAAAATTCTTCTGGGGAACAAGAGATTTTCACCAGGTGGGGATTTGAGTTCTCAACACACACTGGCCTCCGTCTTTCCTGGTTTACCCCTAACCAAACCCCTAGAATGCCTCCCTTTATAGCCGGGAAGAGGCTGATGGGCTTGTAGAACAGTCTGCAAAGAGATGTTGAAATTATTAACTCAGTGGGACTCACTCTGCAGTTAAGCATCCCCAGGCTACGGGGAGGTAAGTAGCATTTCAGAGGAAAAGTAGGGAGGGCTAAGGTTTGGAGGCCCTGCTCCCACACACACACTGTGTGTCTCCAAAGTCGGGTTACAGGAAATGAGGGCAGAGAGATTAAACGTCTGGTTTGGCCAGGAGCTGCACAGCGGAGATGAGAACTCCAGGCTTCCCGAGCCACTGCCGCTGTATCACGCTGCTGCCTTACTTCCTGTTTTTCCGCTCAAGCTAATCATGATATGAAATTTGGAAACCAATCATCAGGCTGAAGAATGCAAAGTATTCAGGTCATGACGGGTATTGTTTACAAAGAGCCTGGAGAACACGGTCTATAGGTGAAACATGCCCTGCGTGTAAAATAGATGTGAATTCCAGCTGTCGGGGTGAATATCCTGCTTCACCTTGAGTGTGGCTGATGACCTGTTCGGAGTGAGGGATGCTAAAGCTCTCTTTGTTTTTGGTTTTAACTTTTCAACAAAACTCACCCCTTGAAATAGCAAGAAATGAATCAATCCACCAGTCAACCTATCCAGAACCTATATGTTTTTGCCCAAGTCTTAAAATGTATATTTATAATTTCAATAACATGGAGTGGAAATAAGAACTAAGGATTTATTCTTCTTATAAAGAGCTAAACTAGAGACATTCGTTACATCAGATGGCTTGTTCTGCCGTATACTCATTTGTCATGTGTTCCTTTCTGCCTTTTGTTCATTTTCCTATGCTCTACTGCAGGGATTGGTAAACTTCTCTGTCAAGGGCCGGATAGAACACTCTTTTAGATACCTCATATAAGTGGGCTCATACAGTATTTGTCCTTTTGTGACTGGCTTATTTCACTTTGCTTAATGTTCTCAAGGTTCATCCTTGTCGTAGCATGTGACAAGCTTTCCTTCTTAAGGCCAAATAGTATTCCTTTGTATGTATAGACCACGTTTTGTTTATCCATTCATCCATCCCATTCATCCATCCATGGACACTTAGGTTGATTTCACCTTTTGGCTATTGCAAATGATGCTGCTGTAAACAGCGGGTGTACAAATATCTCTTCAAGATTATGCTTTCAGTGCTTTTGGGTATATACTCAGAAGCGGAACTGCTGAATCATATACTTCTGTCTTTAATTTTTTTTTTAAGGAATTGCCATCTGTTTTCCATGGCAGCTGCACCGTTTCCTATTCCTACCAACAGTGTGCAAGGGTGCCAATTTCTCCACATCCTCACCAACACTTGCTATTTTCTGGGGTTTAGTTTTGTTTTTGGTTTTCTTTTTGTTTTTGTTTTTTGCTAGGACTTTCCTGGTAGGTATGAGTTGGTACCTCACTGTGACTCTGATTTGCATTTTCCTAATGAATAGTGATATTGAGCATCTTTGCATGTGCTTATTGGGAATAGCACAGATTTTATGTAAGTTTGTTAGTTTGATTATAACTTTTAGCTATTTTGGATATACAGCACGTGGGCCTCCATTTGAAATCTTGCCTCAAACCATGCAAACCTCAGGCAGACCTGAGTCCAAGCTATCCCAAAGTCTTTTACCACCTAGTTAGGTATGGATTGACCCTGTAAAATATTCAGGATAGCAGCATTAGACAGAGACATCTGATTCTATGACAGAATTTTATTTTGGCTGAAAAAGATAAAACTGAGAAGAGTCTACCTTGTCCAGCACCTTGTGTAGGGCATCCAGGTCCCATACCCCCAAGTGCAGTGCCTAAACCAGCAGGTCAGCCTTACTGGGGAGTGGTAGACCCCAGACACTCTAGCCCCACTCCAGGTAGACTAACCAGAATCTGCATTTTAAGGAATCCCCAGGTGACCTGTGTGAGCTTTGACATTTGAGAAGCACTGGTCTGTGTGTTCACAAGGGTACCAGGAAGGCTAAAAACAAACAAACAACAACATCAGTAACGCTTACTCAGCACTCACTACGCACCAAGAACTGAACTGATGCTTTTCATGTATTATCACAACAAAAGTATAACATAGGTAAACTCTTTACCATTGAGAAAACTGAGACTCGCAAAGGTTTCTTACCCCACATCACAGCTAGTCAGCAGTAGAGCCAGGATTTAAACCCAGGCAGTCTGAAAACAGAATCTGATGAACTTCTCATACTATTTCATCTCATAAAGGAATCGAAGGATTAAAGGGAACAAATAAATAATGAAAGAATAAACAAATGAATCAATTGTGTCACCTGATAGACACTAACTGTCATTCATGGAAATCTTAAATTCAGGAGTTAAAGCGGGCTGGGGTGCCTTTTTTTCCAGTTCTGAAGCTTCCCCCTAAGTGGGGAATCTTGGTCAGTGATGGGGCCCAGGCACTTCCCAGGCCCTGGACCCCCAGTGCCCACCGCCTCCAGAGAGCTCGGGCTTGGTGACAGGCCCCACAGGAAGGTTCAGAGACATGTCCGGCTGGACTGTCCAAGTGGGTTCAGGGTTAGGAACACACTCTTCACAGACAGACCAGCTGATGTTTGGAACTCCTGCCTCCCTTCCTCTTCCTCATATTTCTTTATTGTTTCAGAACTTGGTCTGAGAAGGGAGGGAGCATTTTTCAGGGTCCCTCACACCCCAACATGCACCATTTAAATCATTTGTTTATTTTAAATAATATTTTTTATTTGTTGGTACCTGCTTCTGCTCATATTCTTTTATTAATTAATTAATTAATTAATTGGCTGTGTTGGGTCTTCGCTGCTGCACACGGGCTTTCTCTAGTTGCAGTGAGCAGGGGCTACTCTTCGTTGTGGTGCACAGGCTCCTCACTGCGGCGGCTTCTCTTGTTGTGGAGCATGGGCTCTTGGCGCAAGGGCTTCAGTAGTTGCAGCACATGGGCTCAGTAGTTCTGCCTCACGGGCTCTAGAGCTCATGCTCAGTAGTTGTGGCACACGGGCTTAGTTACTCCAAGGCATGTGGGATCTTCCTGGAGCAGGGATCGAACCCGTGTCCCCTACATTGGCAGGTGGATTCTTAACCACTGTGCCACCTAGGAAGTCCCTGTTTATTTTCAAAAAGTACTTCTCCAACAGAAAATATAGGTAAATGTAATATTTATTTTTTAATATTTTTGTTAATATTGATTTTTAATATGTTTAAATATTGATCTTGTAATATTTTATTTTAAGTAATATTTCAAACAAATGTTTAATGTAACATTTATTTAATATAATATAAACAGTTTCATAAAATTTCAAAATGTTAAGGTTCACTGAACAAGTGACTCAACCGTTTTCCAACACAAGGATCTTTCAAGGATGATGCTTGAGAAAGGATGCCAGTATCCAGTCACAGGGTAGGCAGGACCAGGTCCCCCAGCTCTCTTCAGCTTCAGGTAAGTTACCACGCATGGTGGCCACTCATATCCACTCCCATCCATACAGGGCATCTGTGTGCTTTTGAAGATGATGAAACAGGTACTGCCTGTCATTTTTTGTGTAAATTACCTATTGAACATGGGCTCGAAGGGCATATATAAACTTAAAGCCAATTTATTTGGGCTACACCTGCTTAGCAATCCAGTGATGGGGGAGGCTTATTCCACGATCATGACTGTGGTTTTCAGGGCATCTCAAGTGTACGGAACAGAGTTTACAGCCCCAGCATTTTACTGTAGGAAGCAAGCCAACGGGGATGGAGGCCGCATTCCAGGCTTTATTTGTTTGCTTACTGAGCATTACGTGTACACTACCAAATGTAAAATAGATGGCTAGTGGGAAGCTGCTGCAGAGCACAGGGAGATCAGCTCGATGCTCTGTGATGACCTAGAGGGGTGGGATGGGGAGGGTGGGAGGGAGGATCAAGAGGAAGGGGATATGGGGATATACGTATAAATACAGCTGATTCACTTTGTTGTACAGCAGAAACTGACACAACATTATAAAGCAATCATACTCCAATAAAGATGAAAAAAAAAGATTAAAGGGCATGACGTAGCTAGTATTGCTTCCAGCTGAAATGAACACAAGCCAGGTGCCTTTCAATATGTGAAGCGCTGGAAGGGTGTCAGTTTGGTTGGAACAATGGTGATCAAACCCTGAGGGTCCCAGCACTGAGAGCAGAGGCCACACTGCCAAGAAGGAAACGGGAAGGCATTGAAAGGATCGGTGAGAACACCCTGCATGGTTTTATTTTTCTCTGGGGTGTTAGAGAGGTGAGAAAGTGCAGTCTGAGGAAATGGAATCTCCTGGTGCCCACGGGAGGCTGAGATGTGCTATGTAGCATCAGAGAGACACAGCCTCACTGCAGCCTTGAGAATTCAGGGGAGAAACTTCATTTGGTCCTGTTAAGATTACAGAGCGCAATGCCTTGGAGCAACGAAGCCTGTGTGCCACAACTAACGATCCTGCACTCCACAGCCCGCAAGCCACAACTGTTGAGCCCACATGCCACAACTACTGAAGGCCACACGCCTAGAGCCCGTGCTCCATAACATGAAAAGCCACCGCAATGAGAAGCCTGCCCACCACAACAAAGAGTAGCCCCCGCTCTCCACAACTAGAGAAAGCCCGTGTGCAGCAACGAAGACCCAACACAGCCAATAAATAAATAAATAAATAAATAATTACAGAGTGCAGACAGAGAGAAAGACTAAAAGTAAGCAACAAACACCTAGGGGGAAAGTTTCCAAAGGATCCTTCCTTATAATGAATTTGGGGGTGCAGGGCATCCCTCTCACTATAGCTGAATTCCCTGGACACACTTAGTCCCAGACCACTCAGAATGCTCTGGGCCATGGTTCCTTTCCAACAAGCCACCAGCAACAGCAACAGAAGCCAAGCTAATCCCCACATTAGCCTGGGTGCAGGTCATGAGCAAGGTAAATCCCCCCAAGGGAGGATGCCTCAAATGTAAAGGAGTTTTGAAACAGCCCTGCCCTGTTCGCTTTCTCCGCCTCCAGGCTGAGAGCTTCCAATCCATCTGTGAACACTGCTTCTGGCAGAGACCTGCTGCCCCGTGACAGTCCCTGCGGCTTACTGAACACCCTGGCACTTCTGTCTACTTTGTTTCAGCTTCATCACAACCTACACGGTAGGTTTTATGTCCATTTAAGAAATGAGGATAGTGGGCCACCGAGAGATTTATAAAGTGACAGCAGACACCAGAGAAGAGCCAGCTTTCAAGCCCAAGGCTATCAATACCAAAGCTCGTGAACCTTCAGCTCCAGTTTTACTGTCTGTCACAGGGCAAGGCTGACTTTGGACAGGACATAGGTACCAGGTGAGTGCCTATCAGCTACACATTAATCCTTCGACAGAGAATTTCAGCCTTAAATTGTAAAAAAAAATTGTGTGAGAAATACCAGAATAGACCGTATTTGTGAAATGTATGCAACTTGGAGAGAATGAAAACCGAGGAACGGGTTTTCTCGTCTTTAGCAGAATCAGGCCAATAACTTGATTTCCTTCCCAGAGATCTTGCGTCACCTCCTTGCGTAGCGCTGAGGCTGCTCCCTCCCTCTGGCCACAAAAGAGTCTCCAGCTCCAGTCAACCAGCTGCCTTCACAGGACCAGCTCTACTGAGTTTCTGCTGATCCTCAGTTTTCCCAGAATTTCCATTCCTAAAGGGCTTTGGGGCAGCACTCTTATCTGACAGAGGCCATTGAAATTGCAGTGTGATACCACTTTTCATAAAGTGGAAGAAGCATGATTGTCAACATCTAAAGGAGGGTGGGAATCCCAGACCTGCTCCCCAGAGGCCTCTGCTCTCACCACTGCTTCCGTCCTCCTCGTGGACCCAGATCCTTTTCCTCTTGTTCAGCTGTTTACACACCAGACTTGTGAAGAAGTTGAAAGAAAAGGTCAGAGTTTACGAGCAGCTGCAGGGCCACCACAGCCCCAGCTCTGGGTTTTTTCTAGAAAACAGGTAGCTCAGCCTGCAGTGATAGACAGAAGCTGAAGGAAGGGGCCCGAGTTGCCTGTGCATCTCTGCCCACTCTGCAGGGGCGTCTTGAGTTTCCATCATCACTGATCTGCATATTTTTATTATCAGACCGTCGTAGACACAGACTAAGGCACTCAGACTGTGTTTCCGGCTCCCCCCAGCCCCCCGCCCCATACCTTCCTGTCCCCTTCAGCTCGTGCATGAGGAGGGGAAAGGCTGGTCCAGAACCCCCTGCACGACCACAACTGCAGCCGGGCCGAGCTGCCACCACGTAGCAGCCGTGCAGCCCTGGACAAGCACTGAGCCTCCAGGCCTCAGTGGCCCTATCGTCAGGTGGGGGTGTTCCTCTCGGAGGTGGGGGTTGTGAGGAATCTGCAAGGTGCTCAGCTCGGCACTGGCTCCCGTTTCTCTTAAACAGCTGTTTTTTTCACGTCTCTGCTGCTGAGAAGCCCGAGAGTCACGGTGTTCAGATTCAATGCACGCTGACACCACCTGGGAAAGGGTTAGAGCCTGACTTGCTCCCACGGCTGACTTCTGACGAGAGCCCGCAGCGATGCGCGAGCATGGGGGCCGGCCTCACAACCTGCCGTTCCGTCAGCTTCGCCCAGCCCTGTGCAAGCCCGTCCTCCATCTGCTCGACCCTGACACCCATTTACATGAGGGCGAAGTTCTTCACCCTTTAATTGGAGATAATGCTTAAATCATCGCTTCCCTTTCTACACATGCCCCCTGCTTCAGAACAGTGAACCCAGGTGTCCCTTTCGTTTTTCCAAAATGAGCCTCATTCCCACCCGTCGTGAGTGAAGAGGAGGGCGGGGCTGTGTACATGGCATCCTTATCTGAGTGTGGAGACAAAGCTGGTAGATCCCCCCTGTTCCCTGTTGCCCCTTCTGAGAGCGAGTGGGGGTTGGGGGAGGGTCCTTCTCTCCTCCGTGTCCCAGGTAAGCCCACTCACACATAAGCAATGAACATGACCCCACAGGAACAGAAGCAAGGGGACCAGCCATGTCTGGTCCTACGAGGAAGCTCGGAAGGGAGGCTGACAACTGTGTGCAGTGGGTACAAGGAGGAGAATGCTGTCTGGGTGGTAGATCCCAGATTCTCTCCAGGCCAAGCCTGAAGGCTCTTTGTGAGTGAGTCCTTAGTGATCCAAGCAGACACTGAAGGCGGAAGGAGCCTGAGGCTGGCTGCACGCGTGAGGGAATGAGCAGGCCGGGCAGGCACCAGGGTGGGGACCCCGGGACGGGGCGGGGGTGGGGATGAGCTCCAGGAACTGGGCACCAGGCAGAGGGTCACACACGCCCAGCCTGAGTGAGCACACGGGTCCCAGACTCCTCCCCGTGAACCTGCAGCAGGACGCCTTGGTAGGGTGTGAAGAATCTCAATTTCCCCACAAGAGCCAGGGGAGCTGGAGATGGGGGTGTGTAGTTCACAGACATTCAGGAACCAGAACAACCGAGGGAATATTATGTACTCTTCTGAACAGGTTTTAAAGAGGGTTTCACCTTGGGGTAAAACTGCAGACACCATCCGCATGGATGGGCCGTGGGTCTGAAACACTGCGGAGAGGATTTGGTTCTGCACCTTCACACGGGGCAGAGCTCCTTGGGTCCACGTTTATTTGGGGGGCAGGGACGGTGAAGAAATGCATCCTGCACAGATAAAGGGATGTCCGGCACTAAAGAACAGGAAAAGGCGACGATTCTGGAGCCCTTGCAGGTACAGGACAAATGTCATCACCAGGCCCTGGAGCAGAGCAGCCTCTAATTTTAGCCACTTCCGCTTTCTCCTTCACTGCCACCCCCCCCCCCATCCCTCAAATTTCCCCACAGTAAAGATTGCAAAGAATAGCTATTTTGGATTTAGAAACTCTCTACTCTGCGTATCAGATCTACTTTGCCATTGGTTAAGACTAATACATGCAATATTGAGGTTTATCTTTTAATAAAAAGTACATTTAAATTCATTTTTTCTTCCGATTTTAATAAGATTCTTTGAGATGACTTTTGTTCAGGAAAACCACATTGGGAATCACTGAGAGAGGGTATACTTGCTGGCTACTTTTCTAAATTTCTTCTTCTGGAGAAAGTTTCTTTCGGAGGAACATGGACATAGTTCTGCAATCCCTCACCCGCAATTCCAAAACTCAAACAGCTCTGAGAACAGGGCATTTTTGGTAACACGGCTGGCAGCAAAGCCTGACCTGACCTGAACTCATTCAAAGTCAAAACCCGACCTGAGCCGCATGAGCCTATTTTAGTTTTAGTTTATCCCGCAAATGGTACAAATGTAAATACAGGTCTCTGCAGAAACATGAAGGTGCTTTATTCCATAGTGTTGTCCTAGACCCCATTTTACACGCCGTCGGGTACATTACTGTCCTAAAATCTGAAAGAAATTGGAATTCTGAAACACACCTGGCCTCACGAGTTTCAGATGAGGAATCGTGGTCAGGCAAATATTTGTTAAATAAATGACTGAATGTCCTAAGAGCTTCATGAGGGCATGTTTACTCTGCTCACTCAGGCCAGCTCTGCAGCGGTGGCTCCAAACCCCTCTGTCACCTCGTCAGACCTGCATCTGCACAGAGAGGAGCTCGGGGTCTGAGGTGCCCACGCCTTCCTCTGCTTCCTTTGTGGTGCGAGGTGATGAGTGGGGCTTTCACCACATCATCCCCTCGACCACGCACCCCACCCTTCAACCACCACATATGCGTTAAGTGCTGCCACCAGGCTCTATGTGAGCACAGATGCAAAGAAGAATCGGACTCGGGCTCAGACCTCTAACGACTCCTGTTTGTACACAGAGAGCAGATCGGTGGTTGCCAGAGGTTGGGAGGGGGTGGGTGGTGGGGAAATGGCTGAATGGGGTCAAAAGGGACACACTTCCAGTTATAAAATAACTAAGTCCTGAGACGTACAGCATGTGACTACACTTAATAATACTGTGTTGCATATTTGCAAGTTGCTAAGAGAGTAGACTAAGGTTCTCATCACAAGAAAAAATTTCATAACTGTGGATGGTGATGGATGGTAACTAGACTTACTGTGATGAACATTTCACAGTATGTACAAAGATCAAATCATTGTGTCATACACCTGAAGCTAACATAATGTTATGTCAGTTATGCTCAATAAAAATAAAATTGTTAAAAGAAACTAAAAACCAGGAATAAAATAAAAATAACAACTCCTATCTGTAATATTAACGTGATGAAAGCAGAATGTTAGAACTCTGTCTTCTCTCGTATTAAATCTAAACTCTTCTGTAGAAATCTAAAACTCCTGTAGAAATCTGAACCATCTTCTCCTGTATAAAAATGGTCATTCATTCTTTCCAGCACACATTTATTAAATTCTCCACTCTGCCAGGCACTGAGGACACAAAAGAGGACCAGGCACCTTGCTGGGGCGCTAAAGTCTAGCGGGAGCTCGAGGCCCAAGCAGCATGTACCCGTGGCAGCCATCCTCCCACCATGTGGAGAAAATGCCCGTCTCTGGTCAAAGAGCGGGGGGGTGCTTATTCAGGCAGAGAACCAGGGCAAGGGTGTCTGAGAAGGCACAGCCTGGGCAAAGGCATTCAAACCAGACATCACTGGCGTGTGGAGAGAGAGTCCGTTGGGAGCCTTTGCACGTCAAGATGCATGTGGGGAAAAAGAACGTTTTAAAAGTGGAGGAGGGTCAGGTCACGAAAGGACTGTGCTCCCAGCCGGGAGGGCATGCCTCTGCCTCCAAGCAATGAAGGACACCTGACTTAAGGTAGCTGCTGGACCCTGAGCTCTCCTCATGTGTAAATAGTTTGGAGGAGAACGAGGTGCTGAATTTGTTTCCAGCAAGACGTTCTTGGAATCTGCAAGTAAGGAGCATGTGTGTCTTGCTGGGCAGGCCCTACATGAAAGCATGGAGAAAGCCACATGGATGGTCACCGCCCTCCCACAGCTCCACTCCCTGCATCTCACCCCCCACAGAGACCCTCGGAGACCCTCAGCGACACTGCAATGCCCAGACCGGCCACTATGCATTGAGAAAAATGGGTACGCATTTCTTCTAAATAGAAGGGGGATGTAGTAGTCATTTCCTCTTTAAGTATTCGCTGCCGCAGGAGAATAGGTAACATACACAACAAAAGCACCATTTTCTCTTCCTTTTCCCCAAGTTCATCTACTCTGAAAGGTGAGGGGCATCCCAAGAACAAAGCAGTGACTGTGGGTGGTTCACATGCAGCCCCTGGGGTCAGTGTGATGTCACTGACATTTTTGCTAATTCTGGTTTCATTAATAAAATCTAAAGGCAGTAAGGCAATGATTCTAACAGTTGCCTGCCCATTCCTTTATATAAACGTGGAACAAATGAGTGTTTGTTAATTCTTAATTTTATTTTATTTTTTGGATTTTTTTTAACGGAAGTATCGTTGATGTACAATATTATGTGTTACAGGTGTACAGCATAGTGATTCACAATTTCTAAAGGTTATACTCCATTTATAGTTATTATAAAATATTGGCTGTATTTCCTGTGCTATACAATATGTCCTTGTAGCTTATTTTATACATAGTAGTTTGTACCTCTTAATTTCCTACCACTATTTTGCCCCTCCCCTTTCCTCTCCCCACTGGTAATCCCTAGTTTGTTTTCTATATCTGAGTCTGTTTCTTTCTTTGTTATTTATTGACTAGTTTGTCTTGTTTTTTAGATTCCACATATAAGTGATGTCACACAGTATTTGTCTTTCTCTGTCTGACTCCTTCACTTAGCATAATGCCCTCCAAGTCCATTCATGTTGTTGAAAATGGCAAAATTTCATACTTCTTTATGGCTGAGTGGTATTCCACTGTGTGTGTGTGTGTGTGTGTGTGTGTGTGTGTGTGTGTACACCGTATCTTCTTTATCCATTCATTTGTTGATGGGCACTTGGGTTGCTTTCATATCTTGGCTGTTGTAAATAATGCTGCTATGAACATTGGGATACATGTATCTTTTCGAATAAGTGTTTCTGGTTTTTTTCGGATATATATCCAGGAATGGAATTTGCGGGTCGTATGGTAGTTCTATTTTTAGTTTTTTGAGAAACCTCCATACTGTTTTCCACAGTGGCTGCACCAATAAACACGCCCACCAACAGTGCAGGAGGATTCCCTTTTCTCCATGTCCTCACCAACATTTGTTACTTGTGTTCTTTCTGATGATAGCCATTCTGACAGCTGTGAGGTGAGATCTCATTGTGGTTTTAATTTGCATTTCTCTGATGATTAATGATGTTGAGCATCGTTTCGTGTGCAAGTATTTAATTCTTGAGTAAAGCTTGGAAACACTGAGGGGAAGGAAATGTATATTTACATCCTTTGATTGGACAGTATTTTAAATGAGATTAAGAATTAATCTTATTCCTTGGCCTGAAAACTTTCTATAGCCTGTTATTGGCTTCAGAAGGTTGGGATATAATTGACAGGGCCTTTCACATCGCTTGGTGTGGCTACAGTCACATGGACTTTGTAATAAACGAGGCGAGGATGCTCACCTGGTTTGATCTGAGATCCTTTTTTTTTTAATTAATTTATTTATTTTATTGGGTGTGTTGGGTCTTTTTTTTTTTTTTTTTTTTTGCTGTGCGCAGGCTTTCTTTAGTTGAGGTGAGTGGGGGCTACTCTTCGTTGTGGTGTGCGGGCTCCTCATTGCCATGGCTTCTCTTGTTGCAGAGCACAGGCTCTAGGTGCATGGGCTTCAGTAGTTGCAGCACATAGGCTCAGTAGTTGTGGCGCATGGGCTTCATTGCTCTGCAGCATGTGGGATTTTCCTGGAGCAGGGATCAAACCTGTTTCCGCTGCATTGGCAGGCAGATTCTTAGCCACTGCGCCACCTAGGAAGCCCCGATCTGAGATCTTCTGAACTCCTTGATCTGTGTGCCCTTTGGCTCTACTGAAAATTGATTTATAATGTTGCCTTCTTTAGGTATCCTCTGAAAATATAAATACCTTGGAATGTGTCCTACATGAAGCCTCGTCCAGAGAGGTTAAGTAAGTGGCTCAGAGTCACACAGCTAGTTTGGAAAAGCCCAGAATCTAAACCTTGATTTCTGATTGGTTATTTATCCACACATTTCCTATTGCCTGATTACCATCTCATCTGTCTGTCTGCTTTCACGCACAGTTGAGATCCTATGGCCTGCGAAGCATGAAATATTGACTCTCTGGTCCTCTATAGAAAAGGTTTGCCAAACTCTGCTTTAGATGATTGTTGTATATGTGTAGGAATTTGAAATATAGCACATATATGTTATATCTGGTGCAGAAATAGACCTCAGGTTGGGCAGATGACCTGTCCTGACAGAGAAGGGGACACCTGGAGCACTAACCTTGGATTCACCAAGTGGCATAGTGGACACTGAGAAACATGTTAAATCCCCACTTTTCACCCGGTGAGCCTCTGACGTACACCACTTGAACCTAGTGAGTCTCCAGAGCAAAGAGGTTCTAAGAAGGCATCAAATCTAAATAAATAAATAAATAGAAATTTAAAAGTAAACTTGGTGGAGAGATAAATTAGGAGTTTGGGATTTACATGCAGACAATATTATATATATATAATGGCTAAACAGCGACCTACTGTATAGCACAGGGAACTCTACTCCATATCTTATGATAACCTATAATGGGAAAGAATCAGATTTATATATCTGAATCACTTTGCTATGCACCTGAAACAAACACAGCATTGTAAATTAACTATACTTCAATTTTTTTAAATGGTTAAAATTTTTTAAAATTTTAAATAATTTTTGGACACAGTAAGGTGCTATAGATCCAACATGATCTTTCCCACAACAGGCTGTGTATCCTGTGAGAATTAAGGTACCAACAGGGCAGATGCAGGGAACAAACGTGCAGCTAAGTCATTTGCACTGTTAAGTCCTCTGTGTGATCCATGTCCAATAGATGCTTTCTTTTAAAATAGAAATATAATAAAGTGTACACTTTTTAAGTATGTACCTCAATGAATTTTTATCATATGTATGACTGAATAACCAATACCCAGATCAAGGTGTAAAACCTTTCCAGCACCCAGGGGCTCCTCTGAGCTGCCATTCAGTCAATAATCCCCTAAAGAGACCAAATATTCTGATATCTATCATCATCAATTAGTTATGTCTGGTTCTGGAGCATCAGATGAGCAGAGTCAGGCAGTGTATGCTCTTGGTGCTGGGCTCCTTTGGCTGTAGACAAGCCACACGCGTTCAGGATGGGCTGTGCCCGCCCTGGGCTGTGAGGGCAGCCCAAACAACCCCAGGACAGAATAGACGCGGAGGCAGCCGCTCCACACTGCCCACCTAGCCTGACATGTGGGCACAGGTGGGATCTCACCAGTGCCCTGCAAAAAACAGCTGCAGTTCTTTTCAAAAGGCAAATGTTGTTTGCTCCCAAAATAAACACTGCGCCCTCTGGGCTCTGCCCTCTAAGACACCTTTAAGTTGCCGAAGGCCCACACCTCCGCTTCAGCCCTACGGCCCTACCTCTGGCTCCAGAGAAACAGGATCACGGTATAGAAGCAGCCCCCGCCTGTAGACAGAGCTTCCCAGAGCTGTCCGGCTCCCCACGGGGAGCATCTGCATGTAGCACAGCCTCCCCAGCGCTGATAGCGCCTCCACGCTGGACACCACACCCCACATGTGGCTTGCTCTGGCTCGTGTCATGAGGCTCCAGCCACCGGCGCAGAGATGCTCGGGTCTCTGAGGGCATCTGATAACTGGAACCCCCACTCCACACTGATTCTAACGCAAGGGAAACAAGACAGAACAGTCATTAATAGAGAGACACAACATCCCGTGTCTTACTGATAAAGCCGCAGCTGGTGGACAGATTACGTCTGCACCAAGTGGATGTCCTAGGATCAAACCCTAGAGGGAATCGGATGGACTGAATCCCAGGCTTGTCGTGATGGTGTGGAGGAGCTGAGGGGGACGTTGGCTCAGGGGGCAGCTCCGTCCCTGAAGCAGGCAAGCAGAGGGAGGGGGGTTACATGTGCCCAGCATCTCTGCTTAAATGCACTAAACAGATTAATTCTTTCTCCCTCCCAGGGAGAGTGAATGAGAAGCTGGGGAGAAACTGTTCTACGCTGAGTGGATCTTCCTCCACATCGAAGGGAACATCAGAAATAAGTGCCCTTCAACAGAATACAGACTATTGAGCTATCGGTGACTGTTAGTTAAAAATATTAAACCATACTTATAACATGGAGTAGATGTTAACCAGAATATTTTAGAAACTAATTTAAAACCCCTTTCACTGACGGTAAAAGATTAGATGATTGTAATTTTTGCAAGTGGCTTTCAACGTCAGAACAAGAAAATGGCTTATAAATAGGGCATCTGTATTTTATTTTATTTTTTTATTGCAGTATAGTTGATTTACAGTGTTGTGCTAATTTCTGCTGTACAGCAAAATGACTCAGTTGTACGCATATATACATTCTCTTTTTACATTCTTTTCCATTATGGTTTATCCCAGGATACTGAATATAGTTCCCTGTGCTCTACAGTAGGACCTTGTTGTTTATCCATTCTACACATAATAGTTTGCATCTGCTAATCCCAAACTCCCAATGCATCCCTCCTCCACCCTCCCTCTTCCTTGGCAACCGCAGGTTTCTTCTCTATATCTGTGAGTGTTTCTGTTTTGTAAATAAGTTCATTTGTTCATATTTGAGATTATACTATAAATGATATCATATGGTATTTCTCTTTCTCTTTCTGACTTCACTTTGTATTATAATCTCTAGGTCCATCCATGTTGCTGCAAATGGCATTATTTCATTCTTTTTATGGCTGAGTAATATTCCACTGTATATATGTTCCACATCTTCTTTATTCATTCATCTGTCAATGGACATTTAGGTTATTTCCACGTCTTGGCTATTGTAAATAGTGCTGCAGTGAACATTGGGGTGCATGTATCTTTTTGAATTATAGTTTTGTCCAGGTATAAAGGCATCTGTATTTTAAACAGGATATACCCATGTTCTGGATCCACTTTAAAAACAAGACGTTTCCTTGTAAGAACTACTACAAAATAGGAGGTAGAGCCCTCATCACAGGTAGGATCCAAAGACTCAAACTTTACTATTTAAATCTTTTCATTATGAACTATTATCTTTCATTTGAATATTTTCCTGACCAATTATCAGGGGCCAGAAATAAAGCAGTTCTGTCTAATCACATAGCCTTGGGAGCATCGCTGCTTCAGGAAGCCTGCACTCCCTCTCAGGGGCTCACCTGAACACACAGGATCATCTGGTCCCCAAGATATGATTTTACATCTGTGATACCAATGATTCAAATGATGTTTATAAGCATGAATTACCTCCACTCAGAAACAGTCTCAAAAAGTGGACTTTAAGAACAGAGAAGGGGAAAAAAACTCCAAAACATGTAAATGATGGATGAAATATACTGTTTTTCAAAACTGAAAACTGGAAAATTGCTTTCCACATATGAGATATGACATAAAAAATGATATAACGATCATATTTTAAACTTCACAGCTGGGTTAGCAAAGTCAACCAAATCTTGCACATTATAAAATGCATTTTCTCAACTAAGAACAAAGATACAAATCGTCATTTTGGTGACATTTTGTTGGCCCACAGTGGTCCTGGAATCGTAATACGTGGTAAAGCCTGTCACCAGTAAAAAAACCCAAGGCGGCTCTTCCCTCTGCTCAGTAAACCCTGAAGGCTTCCCTGGGGTCAACATCTTTCTCACCTACCATCAGTTCTATGAAAATGCTCACAGTCAGCGAGCCACCACTCTAGCTGATTAAAGACTTACAGCTGGGTCCTAGGACAGTGACCAAATGACAATGATGCCTTTCTCGTCCTCTACCCACCATTGTCTCGAGAATCCTCTTGGTTTAATTCATAGAAGTGTTGGGGCGGGGGGAGATTGGGGTGGGCACGTCAGGTAGACAGTACAGTAGTTCAGAATCTAAAAACTCTGAAGCCATCTTATCCAGGTTCAAACCTGGCTTTACTCACCATGTATCTCAGAAGGTTACTTATCAATAACTTATCTTTGCTGCAGTTTTTTTTTTTAATCTGTAGTGAGCAGGTGATACCAACTTCATTAGGGCTTTTGTAAGAATTAAGTGGGATGATACACAATAATTGCACAGACTGGCATCAAACCCATAGCAGTTTCCAGCCATCATTCCTATAAAAGGCATCTGTGCATCCTCACCCATGCAGGCAGTTTTAATGTATTCACTCTAGAGAATTCTAAGTCCCGGTTGTGATTTCAGCCTTTGTTAATGGTAACTCTGCTCTGTAGAGCTTTACTTGTAAATCAGTCATCTCTCAATTACTCTCGTTTCTGGACAGGAGCGTCAGTCTGAGTTAAAAACACACACACGTGCTCTCACACACACTCACACACATGGACTCAGGCATGCCCTTCTTCATCCTGGGAGTGCCACAGCCTGAATGTTTTTCTCCTCAAAATCCACATGTTGAGACCTAACCCCTAATGTGATGGCATTTGGCAGTGGAGCTTTTGGGAGCTCATGAATGGAGCCCTCGTGGATGGGATCAGCGCTCTCACAAACGAGGCTGGTACAAATCTGCTGGTACCTTGACCTTGGACTTCCAGCCTCCAGACTGAGAAACAGATTTCTGTTTTTTCGAAGCCACCCTGTCTATGGTGGGCTGTTATAGAAGCCCAAAGGGACTAAGGCAGGGCGGGAAAGAGAGAAACCTGAGGCCACCCTCTGCTTTACTCAGATAACCTCTCACTGGATCATATAATCACCTTAGTTTCACTAAACTGAAAACATTGTGGAAAGAGGGCAAACTTCTCCCTTCAGAGTCTTTAAACATCAGACAGGAACCTTCAGTCAGAGATGGGGTAGGTGCAGTCAGTTCTACACAATGTCAGGGATGTGGAATAGACTTCCTAACCCTACACTTACTTCCATTCTTCTGGTTCACCTTTAGCTTTGCTGTTAATTTTTTTTTTTAAGGAAGTGCTGACTTTTAATTTTTTATTTGTATACAGTTTTTAAAGGTTACTTTCTATTTACAGTTATTACAAAATATTGGCTATATTCCCCGTGTTGCATAGTACCTTGAGCCCATTTTACAGGCAATAGTTTGTACCTCTTAATTCCCACCCCTGCATAGCCCTTCCCCCTTTCCCTCTCCCCACTGGTAACTGCTAGTTCTGTATATCTGTGAGTCTGCTTCTTTTTTGTTATATTCACTAGTTTGTTGTATTTTTAGATTCCACATGTAAGTGATATTATACAGTCTTTATCTTTGTCTGACTTATTTCGCTTAGTATAATGCCCTCCAGGTCCATCCATGTTGCTGCAAATGGCAGAATTTCATTCTTTTTATGGCTGAGTAGTATTCCACTGTATGTATATACCATATCTTCTTTATCCATTCATCTGTTGATGGATACTTAGGTTGCTTCCATGCCTTGACTCTTGTAAATAATGCTGCTATGAACATTGGTGTACATGTATCTTTTTGAATTAGTGCTTTTGTCTTTTTCAGATATATACCCAGGAGTGGAATTGCAGGATCATATGGTAGCTCAATTTTTATTTTTTGGAGACAACTCCATACTGTTCTCCACAGTGGCTGCATCAATTTACATTGCTACCAACAGTGTACTAGGGTTTCTTTCTCCACACCTTCTCCAGCATTTGTTACTTGTAGATTTTTTTTTTTTTAATTTACTTATTTTATTGGCTGTGTTGGGTCTTTTTTGCTGTGCGCCGGCTTTCTTTTTCAGTTGCGGTGAGTGAGGGCTACTCTTCGTTGTGGTGTGCGGGCTCCTCATTGCCATAGCTTCTCTTGCTGCGGAGCATGGGCTGTAGGCACGTGGGCTTCAGTAGTTTCAGCACATAGGCTCAGTAGTTGTGGCTCACGGGCTCTAAAGCGCAGGCTCAATAGTTGTGGCACACGGGCTTAGTTGCTCCGCGGCATGTGGGATCTTCCTGGAGCAGGGATGGAACCCATGTCCCCTGCATTGGCAGGCGGATTCTTAACCACTGCGCCACCTAGGAAGCCCCCACTTGTAGACTTTTTGATGACACCTGCTGTTAGTTATAACACATTTATGTTACTCTTACTGCTCTTTCTCTTTAATGTTTCAAAAAATAAAATAAATCTCTTCTTTGCTCCTGTTGAAGAGATACAATGAATTTTCGGTAATAGCTACAATTTCTAAAATACTGTTGAACATATAATAAGGAACAATTAAATAACCGTAAATGCCTGTGCAAATAACATTTTCCCAAGATCAATTTAAGTATCTAATGCAGTGGGAATTAAGAGGTTCGCTAATTGTCGAAGTTATTGGTTAGTTGTTCAGTTCAAATACCCTCTTTCTTTCTTAATTCAGGAAAAGCCTTTTATTTGTAACATTTTCTCTTTGATCAATGTTTCTTGCCCTTTCCCTTGTTTTCATCTTGTAAATTATTCTCACAGATATCATTCAATCTGTTCTCAGACTACGGATTATATAATAGCAAAAATATATTTCAAACAGATGACTGAACTTGGTGTACCCCCAAAAAAATAATAAATAAAAATATATATATATTTCAGATAAGAATCTATTAATATTGCATCTGAGAACAAGAACGAGTTTTTCCTCTGTACCTCTTTTGAATTGCCCAGAATTGCTGAAGACTGTCTATCACACCTAAATATTTGACGTCTCTGCTCCTTAGAATTATTCTTAAAATGAGCCCTAAGTCTGCAGGCTGCGTAAACATCTCTTTATGTCTTTTCCTTCCAAGGCTGTGGGAATCATACGACCTCCTATTCTTAAGTGGGAGGTTGGCAGTGGGCTTGCTGAAGTAGCTTTATCTTGGTTTATCTGACAAATGCAGCATTTTGATGCTCTCAAGGGTCTGACAGCTCAAGAAAATGGGAGCACCCAAATACCTGGATATGTGACAATCATCTAGGAAAAGAAAATGTATGGTCAGTGTGTTGTTTATAAGATGCTAAATTTAAATAATATATTTTTAGCCCTCATCCCATAAAGGTAAAGCTTTAACACTAAAGATTTAACTATCCATTCACAGACTGCTTCTCTCCCCAACCATTTCAAAAGACTGAAATATTCGTTTAATCCACTGAACTTTATGTTAGGGCTTCCTATGTGCCCGACAGTGTGCTGAGCACTAAAGCTGTACCTGTGAGCAGGGTGAACAAAGCAGCCCATCCACCTGGGAGTACACGACATTCAATAAGCCACAGCGGTGATGCTGCCGTGCACAGTGGGGAGAAGCTGGTTCCTAATCCCAGGTCTGCCACCACTACCTCTCCCCGCCACCCGCTAAAACAGCATGTTAACCTGTCTCCGCAGCATCCCCATTACCTCTGCCCCCATGCTGCCATCTGAGCACCTGCCCTTGTTGTTCCCCACGATTTGCTCCTCTCAGATCATCCTCCACACCTGCTAGGGAGAGATTTCTAAAATGCAAATCCTCTGTGACCCCTTTGCTGCTCGTACCTCAGTAAACAAACTGGGGGGTGTTTTCCCACGTCATTTCTGGGACCAGCACTCCCGTTTCCTTAGTTCTGACCCCATTCAATTCCAGGAGGCATGAAAGTTCCTTGGTCAGGAGGTTGCCATTCACCAGCTGTGTGTGGCTGAGGGCTGTGTCCCATCTCTCTGGCCCCAGGGTCCTCATCAATGATGCAAAGTCATATGATTAAGTCAGCTTCAAATCCCTTCAGCTCTATGACTTGTCAGGCAGAACCAATGAGGCAGAGTGGAGAGGGCCTGGCATGGTTGAGAGTTCTGTTTGCCACCTAACTAGCTGTTCGGCTTTATGCTGGTACTAAACCTTTCTGTGCTGTTGGTTTCATCATGAAAGGTACGGTGGTTTTATAGAAGGATATGATATAAAATGTAGAGCCATGTAACAGAGGTCTTCACGTGTAGAGTGTGGACACATGACAATACCTTCCCACCTGAGTTCTGTGGAAGGTGGAGTCAGATGCTAACGATTATTTACACTCTGATTTCTCTTTTCGGTCCTAAAGTCAATTTTCTGCTCTGTGAATTATCTGAGAAATTTAGGGCTTTTATGTTCCTACTGCACAAGTAAGCATCAATCACCAACAGAAATCTCGTTAGTAACAGTGTGGAAAACAGGAAATGCTGTGAAAAAAATTTAGACTTATTTTGGAGGACTCTCACTCATTCCCTAAACCTGATAAAATTTTCTTGAATTACCTGTTATTTTAGGTTATTCATGTCTTTATCCCTTTGTTGTAAGCAATTAAATGTTTTCTTAATTTTTTTGTTTTATGTTGGAGTATAGTTGATTTACACTGTTGTGTTAGTTTCAGGTGTACAACAGAGTGATTTAGTTATGCATATACATGTATCCTTTTTCAGATTCTTTTCCCATATGTTTGTTATTACAAAGTGTTGAGTAGAGCTCCCTATGCTGTATAGTAGGTCCTTGTTGATTATCTATTTTATATATAGTAGTGTGTATATGTTAATCCCAAACTACTAACCTATTCCTCCCCCCACCCTTTGGTAACCTAAGTTTGTTTTCTAAGTCTGTGAGTCCATTTCTATTTTGTAAATAAGTTCATTTGTATAATTGTCTTGGATTCCGCATATGTGATATCATATATTTGTCTTTCTCTGACTTATTTCACTTAGTATGATAATCTCTAGGTCCATCCATGTTGCTGCAAATGGCATTATTTCATTCTTTTTTATGGCTGATATTCCATTGTATATATATACCACATCTTCTTTATCCATTCCTCTCTTGAAGGACATTTAGGTTGTTTCCATGTCTTGGCTATTGTGAATAGTGCTGCCATGAACATTGGGGTGCATGTATCTTTTCAAATTGTGTAAGCAATTAAATGTGGACAAATATCTAGTTAGCAAAGTGACATCTAGGAATGATTTATTCTTCAAGCATTTCTTGTGGGGGCCACACCAGACACTGGGCGTATATAAAACAAAGGAAACTGGGAGCTTCCGTGGTGGCGCAGTAGTGAAGAATCTGCCTGCCCCTGCACGGGACATGTGTTCCATCCCTGGGCCAGGAAGATCACACATGCTGCAGAGCAACTATGCCTGTGCACCACAGCTACTGAGCCTGTGCTCTAGAGCCCGCAAGCTGCAACCACTGAAACCCACGTGCCTAAAACCCGTGCTCTGCAACAAGAGAAGCCACTGCAATGAGAAGCCCATGCACCGCAACAAAGAGTAGCCCCTGCTCGCCGCAACTAGAGAAAGCCTGTGCGCAGCAACAGAGACTGAATGCAGCCAATAAATAATAAATATTTTAAAAATTAAAATAAAAATAAAACAAATGAAACCATCCCACCTTCAAAGAGCTCACAGCCTGGAATGCTGGTGGTTCCAGCCTATAATTATGAAAAGCAAAATTCTTTCTTTCAAAGACTTGAAAACAGTATGAAAAATCGATAGAATGATTTTTTTTTTTTAATCTATAAGAAAGATTCACAAGGTAGTTTGAACTACATGGTATCAAATCCATTTCAGGCCTAATTTTGTGATCCAGCCTACCTACCAAAGGCCAGAAAGTAACCTCAAAATCTGTAGCAAGATAAACTGATCTTAAAAACCACTAACAGGCTTTCCTGAAAGGAAAGGGGGAGAAACGCATTTCATTAGCTCTTCTGGGAGAAGAGGGAGAAAAAGACATTGTAAACGTACAACAGGCCTCCAAGTGGAAACGGCCTTCGTTTGGAGAGTTCCATTCATTGACTGACATTCGAGGGATTTGAGTACTTTGAAGCGGTCCCTCAACGCCTTTCTCCTTGACCTGTTTGTTCGTCCCAGGCGGCAGGAATTTCTTGAATGGCAAGCTTGATGGTTCTCAAAACTCCCAGGATCAAAACTCTTAAGCAGAGATAATTTTTTTTTAAATGTGAGTTCTATAAATTTATCCTGTTAATACCAACTAACATCAATTAAATAAGGCTGTTAAGGACTCTGCTTCATGCTGGAAAGTTAACCTGTAAGGAACTAACCATTCTTTTGAGCAATAACCTATATGAATTTATATCTATATGTGTATATATTCTTTGCTGTCATGATATGCTGTTTATTGATAAATTACATATAGCAGTTCTATGAATATCAGTTGGACCTGAATTCTATACATGTTACTGAAAAACGCTAGCCGCCTGTATATTTATTACCATTGCATAGATTAGAAAACCGAGGGCAGAAATGCTGGGAGGCTTGTGCAAGGTCACCCATCACATAGAGACACGTCTCAAAACACAGGTGTGCCTTCTCCACACTACCCACCTGCCCCTCTCAGGGAGGTACGGATGGCAAAATGTCTCATTCCCTCCGTCAGCAAAAAGAACCAGGCCCTAGTACAAAGACCATGATCAGCATGGGCAGATCTTTCATTCATGCACTCATTTCTTCATTGAACAAATAGCTTTGATGAGCTCCCACCATGAATCAGGCACTCCTCCAGGCTCTGGGCGTAAAGGTGAATAACAGATAGAGAGCTTGCCCTCTGGAGCTCACCATTCAGCAGGGAGTGTTAGGCATGAAACAAATAAATGGGGGACTTCCCTGCTGATCCAGTGGTTCAGACTTCGCCTTCCCATGCAGGGGGTGCCCATTCGATCCCTGGTCAGGGAGCTAAGATCCCACACGCCCCGCAGCCAAAACAAACCAAAACATAAAGCCAGAAGCAATACTGTAACAAATTCAATAAAGATTTTAAAAATGCTCCACTTAAAAAATAAATCTTTAAAAATAAATAAATAAATGAACAATAATTTCAATTTGTGGTAAATACCTTGAAGAAAACAAAAAAAAGATATGATTGGAATTACTTAGGTTGGTCAGGAAAGGCACCATTTGAGCCAAGACCTAAGTAGTAAGAATAAGAGCTAAATCATAATATGCAGACACTTGAAGATGTGAGGGAGGGAAAGTGTAGAAACCCCAGACTGGACAGGGTGTGGTGTAACCCCTGAGGCGGGAGAGCCAGAGGGGGCAGGGGCAGGAGATGCGGTCGGTCGGAGAGGCTGGCGAGGCTGTGTGATGCCCCCAGAGCACGGTCAGGAGAGCCCTAAGAACAGAGGGAGGGCCCTGGTCTGACTTACACTTTTAAAAGATCTCTCTGCTCCGTAGAGCTCTGTAGAGGCTGCGTTGTAGGGGCAAGAGTGAAAACCTGGCAGCAATTAATAGTTGGGTGCAAACATCTAAGCAGTTGCTGATGGTACAGATGTGAGATGTATTTGAAGGCAGAACTCACAGAACTTTTTTTAAATTAATTAGTTTATTTATTTATTTATATTTTTGGCTGCGTTTGGTCTTCATTGTTGCACATGGGCTTTCTCTAGTTGCGGCAAGCAGGGGCTACTCTTTGCTGCAGTGCACAGGCTTCTCATTACAGTGGCTTCTGTTATTGCAGAGCATGGGCTCTACGTGCGCGGGCTTCAGTAGTTGTGGCACACAGGCTCAGTAATTGTGGCTCATGGGCTCTAGAGCACGGGCTCAGTAGTTGTGGCACACGGGCTTCGTTGCTCCGAGGCATGTGGGATCTTCCAGGACCAAGGCTCAAACCCGTGTCCCCTGCATTGGCAGGCGGATTCTTAAACACTGCACCACCAGGGAAGTCCTGGAACTCATAGAACTTGATGGTGGATTGATCGTGGGGAGTGAGGGAAGGAAGGAAGCCAAGGACCCCTCCCTGGTTTGGGGCTGGACTAATTGGCTGAATGTCTGTGCCACCTGCTGAAATGGGGTGGGGCAGGGGGAATCGGAGATTGTGTGGCAAACACGTGAAGTTTGAAATGCATATTCGTTATCCAAGTGGATGTGTTGAGTAGACATCTGGGAATCTATGTCTGAAGCCCAGTGAAAAAGTTATGTCAAGAGCTATTAGTTTGCAGTCATTGGAATATTAAAGATTAAGGGGTTTTAAACCCACAAGCTTTTGGGGGAGTGTGTATGTAAGAAGAGACGAGACGCTCAGCCCCAAGTTCCCCACTTTATAGGTTCACCAACTGCCTCGAGGCATCTCCTGTTTATTCCTGATTTATAAGGTGCACGTCACATCTGAAAGCCACGGAGCGTGACATTTGTCATTTGACGTTAGAGACACGTTTTCTACATCTCGATCCAATACTCTACAACATATAATTTAATCATCGTGGCAACGCTTCAGTGTTTCCAGAGTTTCCCATTCTTCAAATAATTCTATAATGTCATATTAGTTGAGGAGAAGTAAGACACGTAGCTGAAAGTTTATTTCACTTCACTTTGTCTTTTCGAGTCTGTCAGTTTATCATCTTTTACTCGATGCTGTATTTCTATGTGGTGACCAAGTCTCCTGGCCAGGTGCCAGCACTTCTCACCTCTTCCCCACATTCGGATGCGGTCGTGAAAAAGCATGATGTTATTTTGGGTATACGGGGGCAATGAAATAAATTAAGTCTTACAGTGAATATAGCATTTCCTTCATAGATCAGATGTAGTCAATAGGAAACAGGATGTATATTCAACACACTTGAGAATTTTAAAATCCTTAACAGGAACAGGCAGAGGATTTTATACCCTGGACAACTCTGTGCACCAGAACTCACCCCCTTGATCCTGCCCCTCCCCTCACGCCTGCCTTGTAGACAACCTGAAGTCAGGGCAAGCTGCACCTGTCTCTACATACCTGGCATGCAGTCATTCACACTGCTGTTCATTGTAATAAAAGTTATTGAAGACCTACCACATGCTGAGCACACAATGCAGGTCCTTGAGGAGTTTACATTCAGTGTGGAGCACAGTGAATTGAGCAGACCACGGATTCAGTGCCGTCTGCTGGGTGCTGTGGTGGTGCTGGGTCCAGGATATGAGGAAGCCCCACATCAGACAGGTGGGGGGAGACTCCCAGACGCAGCCTCCAGGCTCCTCAATTGCACAGACTCCTCTGGGGCCCTGGTAATGTATTCACATGGGTTATATGTCTTTGTAAATTTTGGGGAAAAAAAAAACAGATATTTTTGTCTTTTTTGTCCTAGAGAGGTTTCTTGACATTGTATGTTTCATGGCCCCCAAAACCTGGACCTGCCCCTAAAAAGAGCACATGGAAATTTTCTAGAAGGAGGTGACACAAGGCTGGGTCTTGATGAGGATGGGCACGGGATGGGGACTTGCACATCAGGGAGGGGCACTGGCACCTGGGGGAGGCATTCCGGCACAGGATGCAGCATGTGCAAAAGCCGGGCAGTGAGAGCACCAAGGGTGGCTGGGAGATCTGAGCTCTGCCACGTTTCCCTGTGGCTGTAGCGTAGCAGCCAGACGGCAACGTGAAGTGAGGCTTCAAGAGGGTCAGGGGCTGGACGGTGAAGGGCCTTGCAGGCCAGGCTAAGGAGTTTGGATCTTATTCTGAGGCTTCATTGAAAGTCTTAACCATGGAAGGAGCTTAACCATATCATGTGGTAGAAAGCTGCCTCTGGCAGGAGATTGGAGGATAATCGAAGGGGAGAAGGGATGGAGAGCAGCAGTGAGTCTGAAGAGGACGTGGCTGAGTTAGACGGAGGAGATGACAGGGCTCACGTGTCTCCACGTGGCTGCCTGGGGAAAGGGGTTCACAGAGCTCCGAGCTCAGTATAAAGGGTACGTGTGTGGTACTCTTGGGGGGTGCAGTGGAGACAGATGTGAGTTCCAAACTGGGAATGGAGGTTTCTAGATGCAGTTGTCCAGTGAGAAGTAGTACACATGATTGTGGAGTTGAGGAGAGAGTCTGTGCTGAAGGGAATGTAGTATGTATAGGAGCCAACATCACATGGATGGGAGCTGATACCTCACCAAGAGCACAGTGTAAGTCTGGGCTCAGCAAACTTGGGCCCTCGGATCAAATCTGGCCCACTGCTCGCTTTTGTGAATAAAGTTTTACAGGACCAGCCACACCCATCGTTTACGTGGTGTCTGTGCCTGCTTTCATGGAGGCCATGAGGTTGAATTGTTGCAATAGAGACCATATGTCCACAAAGCCTCAAATATTTACCATCTGTCCTGTTACAGTAAAAATTGCCAACCTTTAGTACGGAGTAATAAAAAAAAGGACTAAAGTCCACACCTGGGAAAACACCCACAGTTAAGTGGGAGTCAGAGAAAGAAGAATCTTCGAAGGATGCTGAGGAGAGGACGGTTAAGGACCAAAACAGAAAAGAGTAGATTCAAGACAGAATTAAGATAGAGTCAGCACGTCCAGTATTGCCAAAGATTTTAAATAGTGTCCACGGGGTTTAATCAAAAAGAGGACTTGAGTAGCTCTGCTGAAGCAACTGTATGCTGTGAATGGCTGGTTTTTGTTGTTGCTGTTTGTTTTTATAATGGTTATATTTCCCTGCACACTATATCCTTGTTGCTTATCCATTTTATTTTGTATATTTATTTTTTGGCCACTCAGCACGTGGGATCTTAGTTCCCTGACCAGAGTTCGAACCCACACCCCATACAGCGGAAGCATGGAGTCTTAACTGCCTGACCACCAGGGAAGTCCCTGGACGGCTGTTTTACCACGTGCAGCTCACTAACACTGCCAGCACCACCTTTGTTCCAAATTCCAGCCTAGAGCTTGGTGCCATCTTTGACTCACACCATCAGGTGCTCCCATTTGTCCTTTTTCTCTCATAAGCAGCCGTGAATTCACTCCATCTCTTCCTTCTCCACTCCTGCGGCCACTATCCTGTTCCACTCCTGTTCCCCAGTCCTCTGGGTCCTGCATCTGCACCACCTCTCTTCCCTCCTTGGTTTTTTTTCCTCTAATCCCTCTTACTTATTTAAAAATGACTTTATCTTACTCCGTCCTAAAGGTCTTTCTGAGTTTCCTCAACAAATAAAATAAAATTAAAAAAAAGAGAGATGATTATCCCTCAAGAGGCTTCTGGTAATCATCTTGCCTGTGGGTTCCTCCTTGATTAGTTACGGAGGCTACTCACTGTTTACACAGATCTGCCCCCCAAGTTCTCACAGGCTTAACACGAGGAGTTTGTTTTTCAGTCACAGCAACTGTCCTGCAGGTGCCCTTCAAACCTCTCCTGCTCCCCACAGGCAGACAAATCCTCCCAAAACATGACTCCCGTGAACCAGTGCTGCCTTGCTTCCTGTTCCCTGAACCCACCAGCACATTTTGCCTCAGGGCCTTTGTTCTTGCTGGTCCCTCAGCCTGGAAAGTCCTTCCCCTGGACATCCACACAGTGTCCTCCCTCCAAACATAAGGGAAGCTTCAAGTCTTCACTCAAATACCATCTTCTCAGGAAGACATCCCTGGTCGCTGTATTTAACACCATAAAGCTCTGCCTTCACCTCCCATCACCCTTTGCCTCTTTCTTTTCCTGCAGCTCCATCCCTTTCTAAAGTGCTGTACATTCATTGTCACTGTGGTTTCCCCTCTGTCTCCATGAGAATCTAAGCCCCATGAAGCAGGGGGTTTTGTTGCATTGTCCACTGCTCTTTTCCCAGATCCTAGAACAGTACAGGGCACAAAATAAGCAGTAAAAATCTGTTGCTGAAGGAAAGAATCTCAATACAGCAAGGGGTGTAATCTTGCAAAGGCTGGTGTCAAGGCCACGGGAAGAGAGTGGTGGCAACCAGCCAAGAAGGGCAGCTGTGAGAGGGTCCAGGTGGTCAGCTTCACAGAGAGGGGAGGGTCCCACAGGCCCTGCTCAGAAGGAGAGCCAGGAGGTGGAACCACGTCCCTCACAGAGGGCAGAGCCCAGCTTTACCCGAACCTTGGATCAGCTCACCCCACACTCTCTAACAATCAAAGATGACTGAGACAAAACAAAATGTGACTTCTCACTTTATTTTTTTAATTTTTTTAAGAAATTTTATTTTATATTCAAGTATAGTTGATTTATAGTTGATTGTATTTGTTTCAGATGTACAGAAAAGTGATTCAGTTATACGTATATGTGTATCTATTCTTTCTCAGCTTCTTTTCCCCTTCAGGATATTATAGAATATCCTAAATAATATCCTAATAATAGTAGGAGTTCCCTGTGCTGTACACTAGGTTCTTATTGATTACCTATCTCATATGTAGTGGTGTGTAAATGTCAATCCCAGATATTTAATTTATCCCTTCCCCTCCCCCACCTTTCCCCTTTGGTAACCATGTATTTGTTTTTGAAGTCTGTGAGTCTGTTTCTGTTTTGTAAATAAGTTCATTTTTTTTTTAGGTTCCACATATAAGGAATACCATATGATATTCGTCTTTCTCTGACTTTCTTCACCTAATATGATCATCTCTAGGTCCAACCATGTTGCTATAAATGCCATTATTTCATTCTTTTTTATGGCTGAGTAATATTCCATTATATATATAATGGTGTATATATATTTACCACATCTTCTTTATCCATTCATCTGTCAATGGACATTTAGGTTGCTTCCATGTCTTGGCTATTGTAAATAGTTCTGCCATGGACATTGGGGTGCATGTATCTTTTCAAATTAGGTTTTCTCCAGATATATGCCCAGGAGTGGGATTGCTGTATCATATGGTAACTCTATTATTAGTTTCTTAAGGAACCTCCATACTGTTTTCCATAGTGGCTGCTCCAATTTCCATTCTCATCAACAATCTCAGAGGTTCCCTTTTCTCCACACCCTCTCCAGCATTTATTTGTAGACTTTTTGATGATGGACATTCTGACTGGTGTGAGGTGATACGTCATTGTAGTTTTGATTTGCATTTCTCTAATAATTAGTAATTTGAGCATCTTTTCATGTGCCTCTTGGCCATCTATATGTCTTCTTTGCAGAAACGTCAATTTAGATCTTCTGCCAAGTTTTCGATTGGGTTGTTTGGGGTTTGGTTTGGTTTTGTTGTTGTTGTTGTTTTGTTTTTTGGGTTTTTTTTTTTTTTTTGAGCTGCATGAGCTATTTTTATGTTTTTGAAATTAATTCCTTATCAGTCACTTCGTTTGCAAATATTTTCTCCCATTATGTGGATTGTCTTTTCATTTTGTTTATGGTTTCCTTTGCTGTGCGAAAGCTTTTAAGTTTAATGAGGTCCCATTTGTCTATTTTTGTTTTTATTTTCATTACTGTAGGAGGTGGATCCAAAAAGATATTGCTGTAATTTATGTCAAAGTGTGTCTGCCTATGTTTTCCTCTAAGAGTTTTATAGTGTCTGGCCTTATATTTAGATCTTTAATCCATTTTAAGGTTTTTGTGTGTGTGTGGTGTTAGGGAGTGTTTTTTTTTTTAATTAATTTGTTTATTGGCTACATTGGGTCTTCACTGCTGCATGCGAGCTTTCTCTAGTTGAGGTGAGCAGGGGCTACTCTTGGTTGCGGTGCACAGGCTTCTCATTGCGGTGGTTTCTCTTGTTGTGGAGCACAGGCTTTAGGCACGTGGGCTCAGTAGTTGTGACTCATGGGCTTAGTTGCTCTGTGGCATGTGGGATCTTCCCAGACCAGGGATCAAATCCATGTCCCCTTCATTGGCAGGCAGATTCTTAACCACTGCACCACCAAGGGAAGTCCCTGTTAGGGAGTGTTCTAATTTCATTCTTTTACATGCAGCTGTACCATTTTCCCATCACCACTTATTGAAGAGACTATCTTTTCTCCATTGTGTATTCTTGCCTACTTTGTCATAGATTAATTGACCATAGGTGTGTAGGTTTATTTCTGGACTTTCTATCCTGTTCCATTGACCTATAAGTCTGTCTTTTTGCCAGTACCATACTGTTTTGATTACAGTGTCGGGGAAGAAGACATTTTCCTCTATCTTCTATGAATTAAGTTGACATGAGACAAACAGGAGAAAATCACACAAAAGTTTAATGACATGTATACATGGGAGAGACCCAGGAAAAGTGAGTCACCGGCCAAAATGGCCCAACCTCTCACCTTAAATACCATATTTAACTAAAGACAAAAGAGGATGTTGGGGGTAGTGGTTTGGGACCTCAAGGGGGAGGAAGTAAATTCACATGAGATAGAAAAGCAAATGTTTGGTGAACTAATGTGTGCTGAGCCAGGCAGAGACCATGGGACAAAGAGTGGACTCTGATCTCTGGACCCTGCCAAGTTCCCCCATCACACCTGGCCCATGTTCTTTGCAGATATTTCTGGTGATGGTTCTATTCCATAAACAGGCACTTTAGCTAAATTCTTTTAGGCCGTTAAGAGGGAGGTAAGAAGAAAAACTTCCTAAGTCTTCTGTTTCTTAAAAAAAAATAATAATCCTAGGGCTTCCCTGGTGGCACAGTGGTTAAGAATCTACCTGCCAATGCAAGGGACATGGGTTCGAGCCCTGGTCCAGGAAGATCCCACATGCCGTGGGGCAACTAAGCCTGTGTGTCACAACTACTGAGTCTGGGCTCTATAGTCTGCAAGCCACAACTATTGAGCCCTAGTGCTACAAATACTGAAGCCTGTGTGCCTAGAGCCCATGCTCTGCAGCAAGAGAAGCCACCTCAATAAGAAGCCCGCACACAACAACAAAGACCCAATGCAGCCAAAATAAATAAAATAAAATAAAAATAAATTAAAAATTTTGAAAAATAATCAGAGCTAAATTAACCCTCATGCCAAAGAGACATTTTGGGGTGGCAAATTTTACTCCCCTACATGGGGAAATTCTCACAACATAAAATTAAATTTCAAAAGTAGCTGGCTGGCTAAGAATCTGGATTTTGCAGCTAACTCAACAAGGATTTAAAATCTTTCTGCCACTCACAAGCTGTGTGACCTTAGGCAAGTCACTTAGCCTCCAAGGCTCAGTTTCCTCATCTGTAAACCTGGGATAATAATACTAATTCTCAAGATTATTGTAAATAAAAAAAAAAGATTGTGATTGTAAAGCACTTAACACAGTACTTGACACATAGATAAGCACTTGAAAATAGCACCTATTGTTGTAAGAAAATATTACTTATTTTTCTTTACTTCTTTGCACTTGATACATTTAAATATTTCTCCAATTTTCTACATGGAAGGGCATGTATTCTTTTTATGAGAAAAAAACCATTTCAGAAGACAGCAATTATTTTTACTAAAGTTTGTGGAAGTCGTAGAGATTTTACTAAGACTCCAGGAACCTCTTATGGATTTTATTTTGGGTATAGTCTACAGCTGGGGCTCAGGGCAGGCTGCCCCAAAATATGCCTCAATGATATATTGATTGTTTTGAATTAAAGTTACTTAAGAAACAGTCAACACAAGAAGGATGCTCTGAGCTTCCTCTCTGTGTCACTGAAAGCAGGAAATAAATCTCCCCTGTGAAAGGTGCACCGCCTGCCTCTGGAGGTAGAAGGATGCCCTTATTGCCAGAGATAAGGAATTTGGGGCAAGAAGCCTGTATCAGAAAACCTTGTGACTTCTTTAATTGACTACCCCCAGCCTAAACTCTAGATTCTTCACAAATTGAGCTTCCAGAACCTAGGTTTCTTTTTCCTGTCATGTCATTTCGTCACAAATTTGTTTCTTTGTTTAAAAGTATTAAAGCTGCCTGCTTTGGCCACTTCTTAGGTCCCATCTCTATGAGAACTCCATGCACACAAGTTAAAATTTGTTTCTTTTTCTCCTGTTAATCTTTGTGCCAATTTTACTATTAGTTCAGCCATAAGAACTCAAGAGAGGTATAGGGGGACATTTCCATTCTGGTCAAGTGGATTTCAGCTGTTTAACAGTCCTTGTTAAATCATGATCTAGAAGGGTGACACCCCTAAGTTTACCCCAATATGGAGCAAATTTTAGATAATCAACAATCAGTAGATAAGAGAGAGAAATCCACTGTCTTTTAGGTACCCAAGAAAGATTTACAAGAAATTCTTGGAAAACAAAAGAGACAGGAGTGTAGTACAAAGCCCCTCACTTCATCTAGCTCTTTTATAATCTCACCAGTCCAGGAGAGAAGCAGGAAGGACTTGATGTGAATAGAAAATAATCACTTGTCACCCCTTAAACATACATCCTAAGAAGGGTGGAGGATGGAGTCAGCTGGCTAATGATAAGATGTTCTGTGATGCTGATATCTAAGGTTGAGACAGAAATAAAACTTCTCCAAGACTGATCCTGAATTCTATCATTCAGTATTTCCAAGTTACGTCTATATTTAGTGAGGAAATTTTAACTCAAATTGGAACAATTTCCCCAGGAAGGTGGCAAAAGTTAAGCAGTCCTCCCTTTCCTTGACAGAGCAGGTGTCAGGACAGCCATAAATATATGCCAAGCAGTTGGAGGACCCAGCCGAGCTTGGAAACAAGGAAAGGAAAGTTGGAATCACAACTCTGGACTTGGGCATGTAGGGTTTGAATGGGCCTGAATAGTGAGCAACTAGAGCTGACCAGTTTTAGCAAGGACGTACGTGGCTCTAGGAGGTGTGGGAGTGGGACGTGCCTTCTCTTGATGTTTCAGCCAGTGGCCACCAGTCCTGGTCCACCTGAGTTTAGAACATATATATTCCTCCAAGCTGGTTCCTCCACCAGCATCCTCTGGTTGTCCTTGAACAGAAGCCTGAGGTTGTCCCAAGTTCTAGGTAGATGTTCAGAGAACTTGGTTTTCTCTTCATCTTATAGATGGGATGACTCAGGCTATATCCCCAGGAGCTATTTATCCAATAACTCTGAGGAGTAGGAAAGCCAAACCAAAGGTTCATATGGGTGGTAGGGCAGGCTTAGTGGGGAAGGGGTCAGATCTGGTCAGGACTATGTGGATTTTCCAAGACACTCCAAAGGGAAAGTTAGATTGGTTTTTTGAGCAGTTGTTGCTATGATAATTTTTCCCGTTATGTTTGCTTACATGTCAGACATTAGTGGTTAATAGTGACCTAGTGAACTTCACTTTCTGCTACTGAAATCTCTTTCAATTCTACAGGTTTCCAGCACTTAGACTGGGAATTAAATGTTTCAATGAAACCAAATAATAACAACAAAATATAAACCAATGTAATTCAAAGGGTGACCCAGAGAAAAGAGTCCTCTAGTATTCCCTAAGGTCTGATACAAGATATGGCTAAAAATCATTTCTAGAACATCCTTTCCTGTAAAGCAACCACACTCAAACCCAGATACTATGAGCAGAAGTGTTAAATAAAATTCTGGGCCGAGAGAGAAATAAAATGTGGCAATCCTACGAAATCTAAGATAACTAAAGCCCTGCAAATATGTGGATCTACTCATAATTTATTTGTTTCTGCCTTGAACTGAATTGCCTTAAGATATAGTATTTGCCAGACTATGGGGGTTGGTTTCTTTTTAATTTTTTAAAACAGGGCAAAACATATAAAATAAAATTCTTTTTCTTAACCATATTTCAGTGTTCAGTGGTGCTAACTGTAGTCACATTGTTGTACAGCAGACCTCCAGAAATTTTCCCTCTTGCAAAACTGAAACTCTGAACCCATTAAACAGCAACTCCCCCTTCCCCTCCCACTACTGCTGGCAACCTCCATCCTACCTTTTGTTTCTTTGAGATTGACCACATTAGATCCCTCACACAAGTGGAATCATACAGTGCTCGTCTTTTTGGAACTGGTTTATTTCACTTAGCATCATGTCCTTGAGTTCATCCACAGTGTAGCATGTCAGAATTTCCTGGTTTTAAAGGCTGAATAATATTCAATTGTATGTGTAAATATCACATTTTCTTTTTTTATAATTTTTTAAGTATTTATTTATTTATTTGGCTGCACCAGGTCTTAGTTGTGGCATGTGGGATCTAGTTCCCTGACCAGGGATCGAACCCGGGCCCCCTGCATCAAGAGCATGGAGTCCCAACTACTGGACCACCAGGGAAGTCCCCACATTGTCTTTATTCATTCATCCTTGGTGGACACTTATTTTTATAGCTCGGCTATTGTAAATAAGGCTGCAGTGAACATGGGAGTGCTAAGATCCCTTAAAGATGCTGCTTTCAGTTCTTTTGGATAAATTCCCTAATGTAGGATAGAGGAATAATATGGTAGTTCTATTTTTAATCTTTTGAGGAATCTCCATACTCCCAACCCATAGGGAATGGGTTTTTCAATATGCTTTTCTCCAATAACCCCTCTGAAAAATTTAGACACTACCATTTACTTTCAATTCAGTGAAAGAGAAAGATGAGTGGAATTAGACCCAACACTGAAAGAAAACACAGTAAAGAAACCAAGAAGTTCATCCAGGACAGTGACCCTCAGATTCCTAGACCCGCTGCCAGACACTCTGATTCATGACATTTGTGACTGTGGTCAGAGCCAGGTTTGGGAGCCATTGACTTAGGGCAGAACGGGGGCAGCTGTCACATCAGACAGTGTCCCAGCTCCAGCAGGCACAGCTCAGGCGGGGAGGAGGTTAGATCAGGCCAGGTCAGCCAGGGTCAAACCAAGCCAAGCAGGACAGAACTTGGTTCAGGCACTAGGCCTTGCCTTCTTTCTGACAAATTGTCAAGTGTTGGGCAAGCAGAGCAGCAAAACGACTACAGAGGGTCAGGTCTACAGGGTCAGCACCCTGGATAGCTCCCCGCTGGCAAAAGTCATCCCAGCAAGCCTGAGGTCTTTTACTCTCAAAGACCAGAGCTTCTAAAAAAGGTCCACCCCTTGGAGGCAGGTCCACCCCCTGGAGACTCTTGCTAAAAGAGTCTCACACTTATGCCAGATACAGGTCCTGTAGTGTACGAGAACCATGCTTTTTCCCACCACCACAGCTCCAGCTTTTGGTTTCTCTCTCAAACAGGAAGGACTCAGGATTCCAGAGGGCAGCCATGCCCCTGGGGACGAAACAGTTTAGTTTGGGTGGCAGAGTACATGGGAAATTTATCTTCCTAGGCTTGAATCTTTTCCAGTTGAATACCAGGTCCTGCCAGATTTTTCCTCCAGTGGCTTTTCACACTGCCATTAATAAAAAAAAAAAAAAAGCTTTTAAATGAAGGCTCATTATGGATAAATTGATACCTGGACACTTTGAAGATAACAATTGATCATGTCCCATGACAACTTCATTTGCAAGACAGGCATTCAACTAAATGAAAGAGATGCTGGTATTGAAAAGACTCAGTGAAATGCAAAACCTACTTTCACCATCCTCCACCAAAAAAAGTTACTGTTCTAGAGGGGCATTGATATAGAAGTCCAAAAAGAAGCAAAGATTTTCTAAGCAAATGTGTTTTCTCAGAATCCAAAGCCTTAAATACAAACATATTATAGAGCAGAGATACTTGCAGTGGCAATCCAAACATGACTTTTTATGTCATTCTCATTCTTCTAACAGATTCTAACTCAACCTGCAGCCAGTAGGCTCTGTGTTGCAAATTGGATGCTGAGATATGGAATAGGATCCTTAATACTCAGTGCTGACAAAGCTGCGAGCTCTTGTGAAATCTCTCAGGCAACAATTGCTACATGGAATTAGCTTGGAGATGGTGAGTTGATCTCTTTAAGGATGCTTAATTTAAATAGGGTGGTAATTTGCCCAGATGGTTACAATGTAAGAAGTTCTCAAAAGATGAGTGAAAATACATTTATGGCACCTCTAACAAAGCATGTAATGAAGAAAAAGACCTTCAGAAGCAGACATTCCCTAGGTTGTACTCTTCATAGTCTTCTGTTATCCCATTAAAGACAAAACCCCAGCCCTACCCACCATCAGTCACTCCCATCAGGAAGCACACCTGAGCCTCCTAGATAGCTTCCTCCACAAGAGGGCAGACAGCAGTATCAAGCAGTGTCAGCAGTATTTTGTCTTGTGGAACTGAAAACCACAGCCACAGAAAGATAGAGAAAATGAAAAAGCAGAGGACTTTGTACCAGATGAAGGGACAGGATAAAACACCAGATAAATAACTGAATGAAGAGGAAATAGGCACCCTTACAGAAAAAGAATTCAGAATAATGATAGTGAAGATGATCCAGGACTTTGAAAAAAGGACTGGATGCAAAGATCAAAAAGTTTATCAAAGACCTAGAAGAATTAAAGAGCAAACAGAGATATACAACACAATAACTGAAATGAAAAATACACTAGAAGGAACCAATAGCAGATTAACTGAGGCAGAAGGGCAAATAAGTGACCTGAAAGACAGAATGGTGATAATCACTGATGCAGAAAAGAATAAGGAAAAAAGAATGAAAAGAACTGAAGACAGTCTAAGACACCTCTGGGACAATGTTAAACGCACCAACATTCACATTATAGGGGTCCCAGAAGGAGAAGAGAGAGAGAAAGTACCCGAGAAAATATTGGAAGAGATTCTAGTTGAAAACTTCCCTAACATGGGAAAGGAAATAGCTCCCCAAGTGCAGGAAGCACAGAGAGTCCCAGGCAGGATAAACCCAAGGAGAAACACGCCAAGACACATAGTAGTCAAAGTGACAAAAATTAAAGACAGAGAAAAGTTATTAAAAGCAACAAGGGAAAAATGACAAATAACATAGAAGGGAACTCCCATAAGGGTAACAGCTGATTTCTCAGCAGAAACTCTGCAAGCCAGAAGGGAGTGGTATGATATATTTAAAGTGATGAAAGGGAAGAACCTACAACCAAGAATACTCTACCCAGCAAGGATCTCATTCAGATTCGACAGAGAAATCCAAAGCTTTAGAGGCGAGCAACAGCTAAGAGAATTCAGCACCACCAAACCAGCCCTGCAACAAATGCTGAAGGAACTTCTCTAAGTGGGAAACATAAGAGAAGAAAAGGACCTACAGAAACAAAAACAAAACAATTAAGAAAATGGTAATAGGAACATACATATCAATAATGACCTTGAATGTAAATGGACTAAATGCACCAACCAAAAGACACAGACTGGTTGAATGGATACAAAACCAAGACCCATATATATGCTGTCTCCAAGAGACCCACTTCAGACCTAGGGACACATACAGACTGAAAGTGAGGGGATGGAAAAAGATATTCCTTGCCAATGGAAATCAAAAGAAAGCTGGAGTAGTGATAAAATAGACTTTAAAATAAAAAATGTTACAAGAGACAAGAAAGGACATTACATAAAGATCAAGGGATCCATCCAAGAAGAGGAGATAACAATTATAAATATATATGCACGCAACATAGGAGCACCTCAATACATAAGGCAAATGCTAACAACTATGAAAGAGGAAATGCAAGGCAGAAATAGAGACACAGGTGTAGAGAACAAACACAAGGACACCAAGTGGGGAAAGCAGGGAGGGATGGCAGGGATGAATTGAGAGATTGGGATACCAAATTGTACACTCTAAATATATGCTGTTTATTTTCTGTTAAAAAAAAAAAGACAAAACCCCAGAAGGTCCAATCAGCTTTGGGTTTTGCCCCATAAGGAACAAACTTAAAGGGTGAAAACCATAATCTTTTGCTTGTGGATTTTTTTCTCTTTATATTGATTCTGAATCACTGTCACCTGGTGTAAAATTAGGTGAAATTGGGTGATCATGCTGGAAGATGTATAAAACCATCTCCACCCTGCCCAAAACCCACATCAATGTTTGTGCCAGAAATGACAGGAAACATTGAACTGAAAGATGCCCAAGAAAACTATGTACATCTCTACTGCCTAAGTTGTTGAGGTTGAGGGGAGGAGAGGACTTGGGTTTTCTGTAAAGGATTAATTTGGAAAAATCAGTCTTTTGTCATCATAACTGACACCTATTTTATGTATCAACATTCATTGGTTTAATTGGAACCACATCAAGCCCCTTGGCTTTATTGTTTAGAGATGGCATTCTAGCCCAATTTTACAATGAATAACTTTCTAATTATTTCCACATCTTAATTTCTACTCAATTATAAGGGGTTTCTTTTTAAGTTTTTGTTAAGGTAGCAAGCCTGTTTCCAAGGTAGCTAGTTGAATTTGATCACCATGTCCAAGTCACTTCCATAAATGCACTTGTTATAACTTTGGGCTGGTGCACCTCATCTCACAGCAGCGCTTCTCTAAGACTGTCCGCGAACACCTGCATCACGTCATCTGGGATGCACATTACACGTGCAGACTCCTGGCCGCTGCCCCAAATGTATGAAATCGGTGTTTCTGAGAGTGGAGTCTGAGAAGCTGCTCATTCAGGAAGCTCTCCAGGTAACCATGTACACAGGGAGGTTTGAGACCCACGGATTCACAGTCTGGAATCAACCTGCACCCCTTCCCATTTCACCACTTGACTCATTCAATAGTCAACTTATGATTGCATTGGTTTTTCATTTACTTGTTCAACAAGTATTCATTGCACAAGCATTATGAACAAAGTACTTGATTGGGCATTGGAGAAACACAAGAGCTCAAGACAGAAATGTTCCCTGGAAGCACAGGGGCCAATTCCGTCAGAGAGGACAATCAAAAAATAATTTCATAAGTATTTGCTCAACTACACTTTTGACAGGTGCTACTAAGGAGAAATGGAAGATGTTTATACCAGGAGGAAGGGACAGCCTGGGAGTTCAGGGAGGTTGCCTCTGGGAATGGATGCTCAGACAGGGATGGGAAGCCTGGGTGGGGAAGAGGGCTCCAGAGAGAGCGGTCCAGGCGGAGGGAGCCTAAGCCAAAGCTCTAAGGAAGGAAGAGCCACAGCAAAGCAGTAGGAAGGCAGCTGCCAGAGTGGGCAAGGGCCAGACCACACCAGCCTTTTCAGTCCTGTTGAGGATTCTGGATTTTATCGTGAGGACGGTAAGGATCTGCTCAAGATCTTTAAATACGCCTGTTTGTCAGTGAGCTCTGCAGCTGTGTAGATGAAGCAGTGAGAGCAGGGACAGCCCGAGCACAGCAAAGGCTCAGGGAGGGCTCTGCCCAGTGACAGTGGGGCAGAGAGAGGAACTGTGCACTAGAAATACTGGGTTGGCCAAAATGTTCGTTTGGGTTTTCCATAAGACTTTACGGGAGAACCTGAATGAACTTTTTGGCCAACCCAATAAAACAAGGGAAGATGTTA